>NC_136058.1:426153368-426767046 GCF_964261635.1 Lissotriton helveticus
AGCAATGCACAGACTATTGCAAAGCAATGCACAGAGACTATTGCAAAGCAATGCACAGAGACTATTACAAAGCAATACACAGACTATTGCAACGCAATGCAAAGAGACTATTGCAAAGAAATGCACAGACTATTGCAAAGCAATGCACAGAGACTATTGCAAAGCAATGCACATACTATTGCAAAGCAATGCACAGAGACTATTGCAAAGCAATGCACAGACTATTGCAAAACAATGCACAGACTATTGCAAAGCAATGCACAGAGACTATTGCAAAGCAATGCACAGACTATTGCAAAGCAATGCACAGACTATTGCAAAGCAATGCACAGACTATTGCAAAGCAATGCACAGAGACTATTGCAAAGCAATGCACAGAGACTATTGCAAAGCAATGCACAGACTATTGCAAAGCAATGCACAAACTATTGCAAAGCAATGCACAGAGACCATTGCAAAGCAATGCACAGACTATTGCAAAGCAATGACCAGACTATTGCAAAGCAATGCACAGATTATTGCAAAGCAATGCACAGACTATTGCAAAGCAATGCACAGACTATTGCAAAGCAATGCACAGACTATTGCAAAGCAATGCACAGAGGCTATTGCAAAGCAATGCACAGACTATTGCAAAGCGATGCACAGACTATTTCAAAGCAATGCACAGACTATTGCAAAGCAATGCACAGAGACTATTGCAAAGCAATGCAGAGCCTATTGCAAAGCAACGCACAGACTATTGCAAACCAATGCACAGACTATTGCAAAGCAAAGCACAGAGACTATTGCAAAGCAATGCACAGACTATTGCAAAGCAATGCACAGAGACTATTGCAAAGCAATGCACAGACTATTGCAAAGAAATGCACAGACTATTGCAAAGCAATGCACAGAGACTAGAGACTATTGCAAAGCAATGCACAGACTATTGCACAGCAATGCGAAGACTATTGCAAAGCAATGCACAGACTATTGCAAAGCAATGCACAGAGACTATTGCAAAGCAATGCACAGAGACTATTACAAAGCAATACACAGACTATTGCAAAGCAATGCAAAGAGACTATTGCAAAGAAATGCACAGACTATTGCAAAGCAATGCACAGAGACTATTGCAAAGCAATGCACAGACTATTGCAAAGAAATGCACAGAGACTATTGCAAAGCAATGCACAGACTATTGCAAAACAATGCACAGACTATTGCAAAGCAATGCACAGATACTATTGCAAAGCAATGCACAGACTATTGCAAAGCAATGCACAGACTATTGCAAAGCAATGCGAAGACTATTGCAAAGCAATGCACAGAGACTATTGCAAAGCAATGCACAGACTATTGCAAAGCAATGCACAGAGACTATTGCAAAGCAATGCACAGAGACTATTGCAAAGCAATGCACAGACTATTGCAAAGCAATGCACAAACTATTGCAAAGCAATGCACAGAGACCATTGCAAAGCAATGCACAGACTATTGCAAAGCAATGACCAGACTATTGCAAAGCAATGCACAGATTATTGCTAAGCAATGCACAGACTATTGCAAAGCAATGCACAGACTATTGCAAAGCAATGCACAGACTATTGCAAAGGAATGCACAGACTATGGCAAAGCAATGCACAGAGACTATTGCAAAGCAATGCAGAGTCTATTGCAAAGCAATGCACAGACTATTGCAAACCAATGCACAGACTATTGCAAAGCAATGCACAGAGACTATTGCAAAGCAATGCACAGACTATTGCACAGCAATGCGAAGACTATTGCAAAGCAATGCACAGAGACTATTGCAAAGCAATGCACAGACTATTGCAAAGCAATGCACAGAGACTATTGCAAAGCAATGCACAGACTATTGCAAAGCAATGCACAGAGACTATTGCAAAGCAATGCACATACTATTGCAAAGAAATGCACAGACTATTGCAAAGCAATGCACAGAGACTATTGCAAAGCAATGCACAGAGAGTATTGCAAAGCAATGCATAGACTATTGCAAAGCAATGCACAGAGACTATTGCAAAGCAATGCACAGAGACTTTTGCAAAGCAATGCACAGAGACTATTGCAAAGCAATGCACAGACTATTGCAAAGCAATGCGAAGACTATTGCAAAGCAATGCACAGAGACTATTGCAAAGCAATGCACAGACTATTGCAAAGCAATGCACAGACTATTGCAAAGCAATGCACAGAGACTATTGCAAAGCAATGCACAGACTATTGCAAAGCAATGCACAGAGACTATTACAAAGCAATGCACAGACTATTGCAAAACAATGCACAGACTATTGCAAAGCAATGCACAGAGACTATTGCAAAGCAATGCACAGAGACTATTGCAAAGCAATGCACACACTATTGCAAAGCAATGCACAGACTATTGCAAAGCAATGCACAGAGACTATTGCAAAGCAATGCACAGACTATTGCAAAGCAATGCACAGAGACTATTACAAAGCAATGCACAGAGACTATTGCAAAGCAATGCACAGACTATTGCAAAGCAATGCACAGACTATTGCAAAGCAATGCACAGATTATTGCTAAGCAATGCACAGACTATTTCAAAGCAATGCACAGACTATTGCAAAGCAATGCACAGAGACTATTGCAAAGCAATGCATAGAGACTATTGCAAAGCAATGCACAGACTATTGCAAAGCAATGCACAGACTATTGCAAAGCAATGCACAGAGACTATTGCAAAGCACTGCACAGAGACTATTGCAAAGCGATGCGCATAGACTATTGCAAAGCAATGCACAGAGACTATTGCAAAGTATGCACAGAGACTATTGCAAAGCAATGCACAGACTATTGCAAAGCAATGCACAGAGACTATTGCAAAGCAATGCACAGAGACTATTGCAAAGCACTGCACAGAGACTATTGCAAAGCAATGCGCATAGACTATTGCAAAGCAATGCACAGAGACTATTGGAAAGCAATGCACAGAGACTATTGCAAAGCAATGCACAGACTATTGCAAAGCAATGCACAGACTATTGCAAAGCAATGCACAGAGACTATTGCAAAGCAATGCACAGACTATTGCAAAGCAATGCACAGAGACTATTACAAAGCAATGCACAGAGACTATTGCAAAGCAATGCACAGACTATTGCAAAGCAATGCACAGACTATTGCAAAGCAATGCAAAGATTATTGCTAAGCAATGCACAGACTATTTCAAAGCAATGCACAGAATATTGCAAAGCAATGCACAGAGACTATTGCAAAGCAATGCATAGAGACTATTGCAAAGCAATGCACAGACTATTGCAAAGCAATGCAAAGAGACTATTGCAAAGAAATACACAGACTATTGCAAAGCAATGCACAGAGACTATTGCAAAGCAATGCACAGAGACTATTGCAAAGCAATGCACCGAGGCTATTGCAAAGCAATGCACAGAGACTATTGCAAAGCAATGCACAGACTATTGCAAAGCAATGCACAGACTATTGCAAAGCAATGCGAAGACTATTGCAAAGCAATGCACAGAGACTATTGCAAAGCAATGCACAGACTATTGCAAAGCAATGCACAGACTATTGCAAAGCAATGCACAGAGACTATTGCAAAGCAATGCACAGACTATTGCAAAGCAATGCACAGACTATTGCAAAGCAATGCACAGAGACTATGGCAAAGCAATGCACAGACTATTGCAAAGCAATGCACAGAGACTATTACAAAGCAATGCACAAAGACAATTGCAAAGCAATGCACAGACTATTGCAAAGCAATTCACAGACTATTGCAAAGCAATGCACAGATTATTGCTAAGCAATGCACAGACTATTTCAAAGCAATGCACAGACTATTGCAAAGCAATGCACAGAGGCTATTGCAAAGCAATGCACAGACTATTGCAAAGCAATGCACAGACTATTTCAAAGCATTGCACAGACTATTGCAAAGCAATGCACAGAGACTATTGCAAAGCAATGCAGAGAGACTATTGCAAAGCAATGCACAGACTATTGCAAAGCAATGCACAGACTATTGCAAAGCAATGCACAGATTATTGCTAAGCAATGCACAGACTATTTCAAAGCAATGCACAGACTATTGCAAAGCAATGCACAGAGGCTATTGCAAAGCAATGCACAGACTATTGCAAAGCAATGCACAGACTATTTCAAAGCAATGCACATACTATTGCAAAGCAATGCACAGAGACTATTGCAAAGCAATGCAGAGTCTATTGCAAAGCAATGCACAGACTATTGCAAAGCAATGCACAGACTATTGCAAAGCAATGCACAGAGACTATTGCAAAGCAATGCACAGACTATTGCAAAGCAATGCACAGAGACTATTGCAAAGCAATGCAGAGTCTATTGCAAAGCAATGCACAGACTATTGCAAACCAATGCACAGACTATTGCAAAGCAATGCACAGACTATTGCAAAGCAATGCACAGAGGCTATTGCAAAGCAATGCACAGACTATTGCAAAGCAATGCACAGACTATTGCAAAGCAATGCACAGAGGCTATTGCAAAGCAATGCACAGACTATTGCAAACCAATGCACAGACTATTGCAAAGCAATGCACAGAGACTATTGCAAAGCAATGCAGAGTCTATTGCAAAGCAATGCACAGATTATTGCAAAGCAATGCACAGACTATTTCAAAGCAATGCACAGACTATTGCAAAGCAATGCACAGAGGCTATTGCAAAGCAATGCACAGACTATTGCAAAGCAATGCACAGACTATTTCAAAGCAATGCACAGACTATTGCAAAGCAATGCACAGAGACTATTGCAAAGCAATGCAGAGTCTATTGCAAAGCAATGCACAGACTATTGCAAAGCAATGCACAGACTATTGCAAAGCAATGCACAGAGACTATTACAAAGCAATGCACAGACTATTGCAAAGCAATGCACAGAGACTATTACAAAGCAATGCACAGAGACTATTGCAAAGCAATGCACAGAGACTATTGCAAAGCAATGCACAGAGACTATTGCAAAGCAATGCACAGACTATTGCAAAGCAATGCGAAGACTATTGCAAAGCAATGCACAGACTATTGCAAAGCAATGCACAGAGACTATTGCAAAGCAATGCACAGAGACTATTGCAAAGCACTGCACAGAGACTATTGCAAAGCAATGCGCATAGACTATTGCAAAGCAATGCACAGAGACTATTGGAAAGCAATGCACAGAGACTATTGCAAAGCAATGCACAGACTATTGCAAAGCAATGCACAGACTATTGCAAAGCAATGCACAGAGACTATTGCAAAGTAATGCACAGACTATTGCAAAGCAATGCACAGAGACTATTACAAAGCAATGCACAGAGACTATTGCAAAGCAATGCACAGACTATTGCAAAGCAATGCACAGACTATTGCAAAGCAATGCACAGATTATTGCTAAGCAATGCACAGACTATTTCAAAGCAATGCACAGAATATTGCAAAGCAATGCACAGAGACTATTGCAAAGCAATGCATAGAGACTATTGCAAAGCAATGCACAGACTATTGCAAAGCAATGCAAAGAGACTATTGCAAAGAAATACACAGACTATTGCAAAGCAATGCACAGAGACTATTGCAAAGCAATGCACAGAGACTATTGCAAAGCAATGCACCGAGGCTATTGCAAAGCAATGCACAGAGACTATTGCAAAGCAATGCACAGACTATTGCAAAACAATGCACAGATTATTGCAAAGCAATGCACAGAGACTATTGCAAAGCAATGCACAGACTATTGCAAAGCAATGCACAGACTATTGCAAAGCAATGCGAAGACTATTGCAAAGCAATGCACAGAGACTATTGCAAAGCAATGCACAGACTATTGCAAAGCAATGCACAGACTATTGCAAAGCAATGCACAGAGACTATTGCAAAGCAATGCACAGACTATTGCAAAGCAATGCACAGACTATTGCAAAGCAATGCACAGAGACTATGGCAAAGCAATGCACAGACTATTGCAAAGCAATGCACAGAGACTATTACAAAGCAATGCACAGAGACAATTGCAAAGCAATGCACAGACTATTGCAAAGCAATTCACAGACTATTGCAAAGCAATGCACAGATTATTGCTAAGCAATGCACAGACTATTTCAAAGCAATGCACAGACTATTGCAAAGCAATGCACAGAGGCTATTGCAAAGCAATGCACAGACTATTGCAAAGCAATGCACAGACTATTTCAAAGCATTGCACAGACTATTGCAAAGCAATGCACAGAGACTATTGCAAAGCAATGCAGAGAGACTATTGCAAAGCAATGCACAGACTATTGCAAAGCAATGCACAGACTATTGCAAAGCAATGCACAGATTATTGCTAAGCAATGCACAGACTATTACAAAGCAATGCACAGACTATTGCAAAGCAATGCACAGAGGCTATTGCAAAGCAATGCACAGACTATTGCAAAGCAATGCACAGACTATTTCAAAGCAATGCACATACTATTGCAAAGCAATGCACAGAGACTATTGCAAAGCAATGCAGAGTCTATTGCAAAGCAATGCACAGACTATTGCAAAGCAATGCACAGACTATTGCAAAGCAATGCACAGAGACTATTGCAAAGCAATGCACAGACTATTGCAAAGCAATGCACAGAGACTATTGCAAAGCAATGCAGAGTCTATTGCAAAGCAATGCACAGACTATTGCAAACCAATGCACAGACTATTGCAAACCAATGCACAGACTATTGCAAAGCAATGCACAGACTATTGCAAAGCAATGCACAGAGACTATTGCAAAGCAATGCACAGACTATTGCAAAGCAATGCACAGAGACTATTACAAAGCAATGCACAGAGACTATTGCAAAGCAATGCACAGACTATTGCAAAGCAATGCACAGACTATTGCAAAGCAATGCACAGATTATTGCTAAGCAATGCACAGACTATTTCAAAGCAATGCACAGAATATTGCAAAGCAATGCACAGAGACTATTGCAAAGCAATGCATAGAGACTATTGCAAAGCAATGCACAGACTATTGCAAAGCAATGCAAAGAGACTATTGCAAAGAAATACACAGACTATTGCAAAGCAATGCACAGAGACTATTGCAAAGCAATGCACAGAGACTATTGCAAAGCAATGCACCGAGGCTATTGCAAAGCAATGCACAGAGACTATTGCAAAGCAATGCACAGACTATTGCAAAACAATGCACAGATTATTGCAAAGCAATGCACAGAGACTATTGCAAAGCAATGCACAGACTATTGCAAAGCAATGCACAGACTATTGCAAAGCAATGCGAAGACTATTGCAAAGCAATGCACAGAGACTATTGCAAAGCAATGCACAGACTATTGCAAAGCAATGCACAGACTATTGCAAAGCAATGCACAGAGACTATTGCAAAGCAATGCACAGACTATTGCAAAGCAATGCACAGACTATTGCAAAGCAATGCACAGAGACTATGGCAAAGCAATGCACAGACTATTGGAAAGCAATGCACAGAGACTATTACAAAGCAATGCACAGAGACAATTGCAAAGCAATGCACAGACTATTGCAAAGCAATTCACAGACTATTGCAAAGCAATGCACAGATTATTGCTAAGCAATGCACAGACTATTTCAAAGCAATGCACAGACTATTGCAAAGCAATGCACAGAGGCTATTGCAAAGCAATGCACAGACTATTGCAAAGCAATGCACAGACTATTTCAAAGCATTGCACAGACTATTGCAAAGCAATGCACAGAGACTATTGCAAAGCAATGCAGAGAGACTATTGCAAAGCAATGCACAGACTCTTGCAAAGCAATGCACAGACTATTGCAAAGCAATGCACAGATTATTGCTAAGCAATGCACAGACTATTTCAAAGCAATGCACAGACTATTGCAAAGCAATGCACAGAGGCTATTGCAAAGCAATGCACAGACTATTGCAAAGCAATGCACAGACTATTTCAAAGCAATGCACATACTATTGCAAAGCAATGCACAGAGACTATTGCAAAGCAATGCAGAGTCTATTGCAAAGCAATGCACAGACTATTGCAAAGCAATGCACAGACTATTGCAAAGCAATGCACAGAGACTATTGCAAAGCAATGCACAGACTATTGCAAAGCAATGCACAGAGACTATTGCAAAGCAATGCAGAGTCTATTGCAAAGCAATGCACAGACTATTACAAACCAATGCACAGACTATTGCAAAGCAATGCACAGACTATTGCAAAGCAATGCACAGAGGCTATTGCAAAGCAATGCACAGACTATTGCAAAGCAATGCACAGACTATTGCAAAGCAATGCACAGAGGCTATTGCAAAGCAATGCACAGACTATTGCAAACCAATGCACAGACTATTGCAAAGCAATGCACAGAGAGTATTGCAAAGCA
Source organism: Lissotriton helveticus (assembly GCF_964261635.1). Lineage (NCBI taxonomy): Eukaryota > Metazoa > Chordata > Amphibia > Caudata > Salamandridae > Lissotriton > Lissotriton helveticus. The sequence continues at coordinate 426,161,759 of NC_136058.1, forward strand.
ATGCAGAGTCTATTGCAAAGCAATGCACAGATTATTGCAAAGCAATGCACAGACTATTTCAAAGCAATGCACAGACTATTGCAAAGCAATGCACAGAGGCTATTGCAAAGCAATGCACAGACTATTGCAAAGCAATGCACAGACTATTTCAAAGCAATGCACAGACTATTGCAAAGCAATGCACAGAGACTATTGCAAAGCAATGCAGAGTCTATTGCAAAGCAATGCACAGACTATTTCAAAGCAATGCACAGACTATTGCAAAGCAATGCACAGAGACTATTACAAAGCAATGCACAGACTATTGCAAAGCAATGCACAGAGACTATTACAAAGCAATGCACAGAGACTATTGCAAAGCAATGCACAGAGACTATTGCAAAGCAATGCACAGAGACTATTGCAAAGCAATGCACAGACTATTGCAAAGCAATGCGAATACTATTGCAAAGCAATGCACAGACTATTGCAAAGCAATGCACAGAGACTATTGCAAAGCAATGCACAGAGACTATTACAAAGCAATACACAGACTATTGCAACGCAATGCAAAGAGACTATTGCAAAGAAATGCACAGACTATTGCAAAGCAATGCACAGAGACTATTGCAAAGCAATGCACAGACTATTGCAAAGCAATGCACAGAGACTATTGCAAAGCAATGCACAGACTATTGCAAAACAATGCACAGACTATTGCAAAGCAATGCACAGAGACTATTGCAAAGCAATGCACAGACTATTGCAAAGCAATGCACAGACTATTGCAAAGCAATGCGAAGACTATTGCAAAGCAATGCACAGAGACTATTGCAAAGCAATGCACAGACTATTGCAAAGCAATGCACAGACACTATTGCAAAGCAATGCACAGAGACTATTGCAAAGCAATGCACAGACTATTGCAAAGCAATGCACAAACTATTGCAAAGCAATGCACAGAGACCATTGCAAAGCAATGCACAGACTATTGCAAAGCAATGACCAGACTATTGCAAAGCAATGCACAGATTATTGCAAAGCAATGCACAGACTATTGCAAAGCAATGCACAGACTATTGCAAAGCAATGCACAGACTATTGCAAAGCAATGCACAGACTATTGCAAAGCAATGCACAGAGGCTATTGCAAAGCAATGCACAGACTATTGCAAAGCGATGCACAGACTATTTCAAAGCAATGCACAGACTATTGCAAAGCAGTGCACAGAGACTATTGCAAAGCAATGCAGAGCCTATTGCAAAGCAACGCACAGACTATTGCAAACCAATGCACAGACTATTGCAAAGCAAAGCACAGAGACTATTGCAAAGCAATGCACAGACTATTGCAAAGCAATGCACAGAGACTATTGCAAAGCAATGCACAGACTATTGCAAAGCAATGCACAGAGACTATTGCAAAGCAATGCACAGACTATTGCATAGCAATGCACAGAGACTATTGCAAAGCAATGCACAGACTATTGCACAGCAATGCGAAGACTATTGCAAAGCAATGCACAGACTATTGCAAAGCAATGCACAGAGACGATTGCAAAGCAATGCACAGAGACTATTACAAAGCAATGCACAGAGACCATTGCAAAGCAATGCACAGACTATTGCAAAGCAATGACCAGACTATTGCAAAGCAATGCACAGATTATTGCAAAGCAATGCACAGACTATTGCAAAGCAATGCACAGACTATTGCAAAGCAATGCACAGACTATTGCAAAGCAATGCACAGACTATTGCAAAGCAATGCACAGAGGCTATTGCAAAGCAATGCACAGACTATTGCAAAGCGATGCACAGACTATTTCAAAGCAATGCACAGACTATTGCAAAGCAGTGCACAGAGACTATTGCAAAGCAATGCAGAGCCTATTGCAAAGCAACGCACAGACTATTGCAAACCAATGCACAGACTATTGCAAAGCAAAGCACAGAGACTATTGCAAAGCAATGCACAGACTATTGCAAAGCAATGCACAGAGACTATTGCAAAGCAATGCACAGACTATTGCAAAGAAATGCACAGACTATTGCAAAGCAATGCACAGAGACTATTGCATAGCAATGCACAGAGACTATTGCAAAGCAATGCACAGACTATTGCACAGCAATGCGAAGACTATTGCAAAGCAATGCACAGACTATTGCAAAGCAATGCACAGAGACTATTGCAAAGAAATGCACAGACTATTGCAAAGCAATGCACAGAGACTATTGCAAAGCAATGCACAGACTATTGCAAAGAAATGCACAGAGACTATTGCAAAGCAATGCACAGACTATTGCAAAACAATGCACAGTCTATTGCAAAGCAATGCACAGATACTATTGCAAAGCAATGCACAGACTATTGCAAAGCAATGCACAGACTTTTGCAAAGCAATGCGAAGACTATTGCAAAGCAATGCACAGAGACTATTGCAAAGCAATGCACAGACTATTGCAAAGCAATGCACAGAGACTATTGCAAAGCAATGCACAGAGACTATTGCAAAGCAATGCACAGACTATTGCAAAGCAATGCACAAACTATTGCAAAGCAATGCACAGAGACCATTGCAAAGCAATGCACAGACTATTGCAAAGCAATGACCAGACTATTGCAAAGCAATGCACAGATTATTGCTAAGCAATGCACAGACTATTGCAAAGCAATGCACAGACTTATGCAAAGCAATGCACAGACTATTGCAAAGGAATGCACAGACTATGGCAAAGCAATGCACAGATTATTTCAAAGCAATGCACAGACTATTGCAAAGCAATGCACAGAGACTATTGCAAAGCAATGCAAAGCAATGCACAGAGGCTATTGCAAAGCAATGCACAGACTATTGCAAAGCAATGCACAGACTATTTCAAAGCAATGCACAGACTATTGCAAAGCAATGCACAGAGACTATTGCAAAGCAATGCAGAGTCTATTGCAAAGCAATGCACAGACTATTGCAAACCAATGCACAGACTATTGCAAAGCAATGCACAGAGACTATTGCAAAGCAATGCACAGACTATTGCACAGCAATGCGAAGACTATTGCAAAGCAATGCACAGAGACTATTGCAAAGCAATGCACAGACTATTGCAAAGCAATGCACAGAGACTATTGCAAAGCAATGCACAGACTATTGCAAAGCAATGCACAGAGACTATTGCAAAGCAATGCACATACTATTGCAAAGAAATGCACAGACTATTGCAAAGCAATGCACAGAGACTATTGCAAAGCAATGCACAGAGAGTATTGCAAAGCAATGCATAGACTATTGCAAAGCAATGCACAGAGACTATTGCAAAGCAATGCACAGACTATTGCAAAGCAATGCACAGACTATTGCAAAGCAATGCACAGACTATTGCAAAGCAATGCACAGACTATTGCAAAGCAATGCACAGACTATTGCAAACCAATGCACAGAGACTATTGCAAAGCAATGCACAGACTATTGCAAAGCAATGCACAGACTATTGCAAAGCAATGCACAGAGACTATTACAAAGCAATGCACAGACTATTACAAAACAATGCACGGACTATTGCAAAGCAATGCACAGAGACTATTGCAAAGCAATGCACAGAGACTATTGCAAAGCAATGCACACACTATTGCAAAGCAATGCACAGACTATTGCAAAGCAAAGCACAGAGACTATTGCAAAGCAATGCACAGACTATTGCAGAGCAATGCACAGAGACTATTACAAAGCAATGCACAGAGACTATTGCAAAGCAATGCACAGAGACCATTGCAAAGCAATGCACAGACTATTGCAAAGCAATGACCAGACTATTGCAAAGCAATGCACAGATTATTGCTAAGCAATGCACAGACTATTGCAAAGCAATGCACAGACTTATGCAAAGCAATGCACAGACTATTGCAAAGGAATGCACAGACTATGGCAAAGCAATGCACAGATTATTGCAAAGCAATGCACAGACTATTGCAAAGCAATGCACAGAGGCTATTGCAAAGCAATGCACAGACTATTGCAAAGCAATGCACAGACTATTTCAAAGCAATGCACAGACTATTGCAAAGCAATGCACAGAGACTATTGCAAAGCAATGCAGAGTCTATTGCAAAGCAATGCACAGACTATTGCAAACCAATGCACAGACTATTGCAAAGCAATGCACAGAGACTATTGCAAAGCAATGCACAGACTATTGCACAGCAATGCGAAGACTATTGCAAAGCAATGCACAGAGACTATTGCAAAGCAATGCACAGACTATTGCAAAGCAATGCACAGAGACTATTGCAAAGCAATGCACAGACTATTGCAAAGCAATGCACAGAGACTATTGCAAAGCAATGCACATACTATTGCAAAGAAATGCACAGACTATTGCAAAGCAATGCACAGAGACTATTGCAAAGCAATGCACAGAGAGTATTGCAAAGCAATGCATAGACTATTGCAAAGCAATGCACAGAGACTATTGCAAAGCAATGCACAGACTATTGCAAAGCAATGCACAGACTATTGCAAAGCAATGCACAGACTATTGCAAAGCAATGCACAGACTATTGCAAAGCAATGCACAGACTATTGCAAACCAATGCACAGAGACTATTGCAAAGCAATGCACAGACTATTGCAAAGCAATGCACAGACTATTGCAAAGCAATGCACAGAGACTATTACAAAGCAATGCACAGACTATTACAAAACAATGCACAGACTATTGCAAAGCAATGCACAGAGACTATTGCAAAGCAATGCACAGAGACTATTGCAAAGCAATGCACACACTATTGCAAAGCAATGCACATACTATTGCAAAGCAAAGCACAGAGACTATTGCAAAGCAATGCACAGACTATTGCAGAGCAATGCACAGAGACTATTACAAAGCAATGCACAGAGACTATTGCAAAGCAATGCACAGACTATTGCAAAGCAATGCACAGACTATTGCAAAGCAATGCACAGATTATTGCAAAGCAATGCATAGAGACTATTGCAAACCAATGCACAGACTATTGCAAAGCAATGCACAGAGACTATTGCAAAGCAATGCACAGACTATTGCAAAGAAATGCACTGACTATTGCAAAGCAATGCACAGAGACTATTGCAAAGCAATGCACAAACTATTGCAAAGCAATGCACAGGACTATTGCAAAGCAATGCACAGAGACTATTGCAAAGCAATGCACAGACTATTGCAAAGCAATGCACAGAGACTATTGCAAAGCAATGCACAGACTATTGCAAAGCAATGCACAGAGACTATTGCAAAGCAATGCACAGACTATTGCAAAGCAATGCAAAGACTATTGCAAAGCAATGCACAGAGACTATTAGACTATTGCAAAGCACTGCACAGAGACTATTGCAAAGCAATGCGCATAGACTATTGCAAAGCAATGCACAGAGACTATTATAAAGCAATGCACAGAGACTATTGCAAAGCACTGCACAGAGACTATTGCAAAGCAATGCGCATAGACTATTGCAAAGCAAAGCACAAAGACTATTGCAAAGCAATGCACAGAGACTATTGCAAAGCAATGCACAGACTATTGCAAAGCAATGCACAAAGACTATTGCAAAGCAATGCACAGACTATTGCAAAGCAATGCACAGACTATTGCAAAGCAATGCACAGAGACTATTGCAAAGCACTGCACAGAGACTATTGCAAAGCAATGCGCATAGACTATTGCAAAGCAATGCACAGAGACTATTGCAAAGCAATGCACAGAGACAATTGCAAAGCAATGCACAGACTATTGCAAAGCAATGCACAGACTATTGCAAAGCAATGCACAGAGACTATTGCAAAGCAATGCACAGACTATTGCAAAGCAATGCACAGAGATTATTACAAAGCAATGCACAGAGACTATTGCAAAGCAATGCACAGACTATTGCAAAGCAATGCACAGACTATTGCAAAGCAATGCACAGATTATTGCAAAGCAATGCACAGACTATTTCTAAGCAATGCATAGACTATTGCAAAACAATGCACAGACTATTGCAAAGCAATGCACAGAGACTATTGCAAAGCAATGCACAGAGACTATTGCAAAGCAATGCACAGAGACTATTGCAAAACAATACACAGACTATTGCAAAGCAATGCAAAGAGACTATTGCAAAGAAATGCATAGACTATTGCAAAGCAATGCACAGATATTATTGCAAAGCAATGCACAGAGGCTATTTCAAAGCAATGCACAGACTATTGCAAAGCAATGCACAGAGACTATTGCAAAGCAATGCACAGAGGCTATTGCAAAGCAATGCACAGACTATTGCAAAGCAATGCACAGAGACTATTTCAAAGCAATGCACAGACTATTGCAAAACAATGCACAGACTATTGCAAAGCAATGCACAGAGACTATTGCAAAGCAATGCACAGAGACTATTGCAAAGCAATGCACAGAGACTATTGCAAAGCAATGCACACACTATTGCAAAGCAATGCACAGACCATTGCAAAGCAATGCACAGCGACTATTGCAAAGCAATGCACAGACTATTGCAAAGCAATGCACAGAGACAATTACAAAGCAATGCACAGAGACTATTGCAAAGCAATGCACAGACTATTGCAAAGCAATGCACAGACTATTGCAAAGCAATGCACAGATTATTGCAAAGCAATACACAGAGACTATTGCAAACCAATGCACAGACTATTGCAAAGCAATGCACAGAGACTATTGCAAAGCAATGCACAGACTATTGCAAAGAAATGCACAGACTATTGCAAAGCAATGCACAGAGACTATTGCAAAGCAATGCACAGACTATTGCAAAGCAATGCACAGACTATTGCAAAGCAATGCAGAGAGACAATTGCAAAGCAATGCACAGACTATTGCAAAGCAATGCACAGAGACTATTGCAAAGCAATGCACAGACTATTGCAAAGCAATGCACAGAGACTATTGCAAAGCAACGCACAGACTATTTCAAAGCAATGCACAGACTATTGCAAAGCAATGCACAGAGAATATTGCAAAGCAATGCGCAGAGACTATTGCAAAGCACTGCACAGAGACTATTGCAAAGCAATGCGCATAGACTATTGCAAAGCAATGCACAAAGACTATTGCAAAGCAATGCACAGAGACTATTGCAAAGCAATGCACAGACTATTGCAAAGCAATGCACAAAGACTATTGCAAAGCAATGCACAGAGACTATTGCAAAGCAATGCACAGACTATTGCAAAGCAATGCGCAGAGACTATTGCAAAGCAATGCACAGACTATTGCAAAGCAATGCACAGACTATTGCAAAGCAATGCACAGAGACTATTGCAAAGCACTGCACAGAGACTATTGCAAAGCAATGCGCATAGACTATTGCAAAGCAATGCACAGAGACTATTGCAAAGCAATGCACAGAGACTATTGCAAAGCAATGCACAGACTATTGCAAAGCAATGCACAGACTATTGCAAAGCAATGCACAGAGACTATTGCAAAGCAATGCACAGACTATTGCAAACCAATGCACAGAGACTATTACAAAGCAATGCACAGAGACTATTGCAAAGCAATGCACAGACTATTGCAAAGCAATGCACAGACTATTGCAAAGCAATGCACAGATTATTGCTAAGCAATGCACAGACTATTTCAAAGCAATGCACAGACTATGGCAAAGCAATGCACAGAGACTATTGCAAAGCAATGCATAGAGACTTTTGCAAAGCAATGCACAGACTATTGCAAAGCAATGCACAGACTATTGCAGAGCAATGCACAGACTATTGCAAAGCAATGCACAGAGACTATTGGACTATTGCAAAGCACTGCACAGAGACTATTGCAAAGCAATGCGCATAGACTATTGCAAAGCAATGCACAGAGACTATTGCAAAGTATGCACAGAGACTATTGCAAAGCAATGCACAGACTATTGCAAAGCAATGCACAGACTATTGCAAAGCAATGCACAGAGACTATTGCAAAGCAATGCACAGAGACTATTGCAAAGCACTGCACAGAGACTATTGCAAAGCAATGCGCATAGACTATTGCAAAGCAATGCACAGAGACTATTGCAAAGCAATGCACAGAGACTATTGCAAAGCAATGCACAGACTATTGCAAAGCAATGCACAGACTATTGCAAAGCAATGCACAGAGACTATTGCAAAGCAATGCACAGACTATTGCAAAGCAATGCACAGAGACTATTACAAAGCAATGCACAGAGGCTATTGCAAAGCAATGCACAGACTATTGCAAAGTAATGCACAGACTATTGCAAAGCAATGCACAGACTATTTCAAAGCAATGCACAGAGACTATTGCAAAGCAATGCATAGAGACTATTGCAAAGCAATGCACAGACTATTGCAAAGCAATGCAAAGAGACTATTGCAAAGAAATGCACAGACTATTGCAAAGCAATGCACAGAGACTATTGCAAAGCAATGCACTGAGGCTATTGCAAAGCAATGCACAGAGACTATTGCAAAGCAATGCACAGACTATTGCAAATAAAAATGCACAGATTTTTGCAAAGCAATGCACAGAGACTATTGCAAAGCAATGCACAGACTATTGCAAAGCAATGCACAGACTATTGCAAAGCAATGCGAAGACTATTGCAAAGCAATGCACAGAGACTATTGCAAAGCAATGCACAGACTATTGCAAAGCAATGCACAGACTATTGCAAAGCAATGCACAGAGACTATTGCAAAGCAATGCACAGACTATTGCAAAGCAATGCACAGACTATTGCAAAGCAATGCACAGAGACTATTGCAAAGCAATGCACAGACTATTTCAAAGCAATGCACAGACTATGGCAAAGCAATGCACAGAGACTATTGCAAAGCAATGCATAGAGACTATTGCAAAGCAATGCACAGACTATTGCAAAGCAATGCACAGACTATTGCAGAGCAATGCACAGACTATTGCAAAGCAATGCACAGAGACTATTGGACTATTGCAAAGCACTGCACAGAGACTATTGCAAAGCAATGCGCATAGACTATTGCAAAGCAATGCACAGAGACTATTGCAAAGTATGCACAGAGACTATTGCAAAGCAATGCACAGACTATTGCAAAGCAATGCACAGACTATTGCAAAGCAATGCACAGAGACTATTGCAAAGCAATGCACAGAGACTATTGCAAAGCACTGCACAGAGACTATTGCAAAGCAATGCGTATAGACTATTGCAAAGCAATGCACAGAGACTATTGCAAAGCAATGCACAGAGACTATTGCAAAGCAATGCACAGACTATTGCAAAGCAATGCACAGACTATTGCAAAGCAATGCACAGAGACTATTGCAAAGCAATGCACAGACTATTGCAAAGCAATGCACAGAGACTATTACAAAGCAATGCACAGAGGCTATTGCAAAGCAATGCACAGACTATTGCAAAGTAATGCACAGACTATTGCAAAGCAATGCACAGACTATTTCAAAGCAATGCACAGAGACTATTGCAAAGCAATGCATAGAGACTATTGCAAAGCAATGCACAGACTATTGCAAAGCAATGCAAAGAGACTATTGCAAAGAAATGCACAGACTATTGCAAAGCAATGCACAGAGACTATTGCAAAGCAATGCACTGAGGCTATTGCAAAGCAATGCACAGAGACTATTGCAAAGCAATGCACAGACTATTGCAAATAAAAATGCACAGATTTTTGCAAAGCAATGCACAGAGACTATTGCAAAGCAATGCACAGACTATTGCAAAGCAATGCACAGACTATTGCAAAGCAATGCGAAGACTATTGCAAAGCAATGCACAGAGACTATTGCAAAGCAATGCACAGACTATTGCAAAGCAATGCACAGACTATTGCAAAGCAATGCACAGAGACTATTGCAAAGCAATGCACAGACTATTGCAAAGCAATGCACAGACTATTGCAAAGCAATGCACAGAGACTATTGCAAAGCAATGCACAGACTATTGCAAAGCAATGCACAGAGACTATTACAAAGCAATGCACAGAGACTATTGCAAAGCAATGCACAGACTATTGCAAAGCAATGCACAGACTATTGCAAAGCAATGCACAGATTATTGCTAAGCAATGCACAGACTATTTCAAAGCAATGCACAGACTATTGCAAAGCAATGCACAGAGGCTATTGCAAAGCAATGCACAGACTATTGCAAAGCAATGCACAGACTAATTCAAAGCATTGCACAGACTATTGCAAAGCAATGCACAGAGACTATTGCAAAGCAATGCAGAGAGACTATTGCAAAGCAATGCTCAGACTATTGCAAAGCAATGCACAGACTATTGCAAAGCAATGCACAGATTATTGCTAAGCAATGCACAGACTATTTCAAAGCAATGCACAGACTATTGCAAAGCAATGCACAGAGGCTATTGCAAAGCAATGCACAGACTATTGCAAAGCAATGCACAGACTATTTCTAAGCAATGCACAGACTATTGCAAAGCAATGCACAGAGACTATTGCAAAGCAATGCAGAGTCTATTGCAAAGCAATGCACTGACTATTGCAAAGCAATGCACAGACTATTGCAAAGCAATGCACAGAGACTATTGCAAAGCAATGCACAGACTATTGCAAAGCAATGCACAGACTATTGCAAAGCAATGCACAGAGACTATTGCAAAGCAATGCACAGACTATTGCAAAGCAATGCACAGATTATTGCTAAGCAATGCACAGACTATTGCAAAGCAATGCACAGACTTATGCAAAGCAATGCACAGACTATTGCAAAGCAATGCGAAGACTATTGCAAAGCAATGCACAGAGACTATTGCAAAGCAATGCACAGACTATTGCAAAGCAATGCACAGACTATTGCAAACCAATGCACAGAGACTATTGCAAAGCAATGCACAGACTATTGCAAAGCAATGCACAGACTATTGCAAAGCAATGCACAGAGACTATTGCAAAGCAATGCACAGACTATTGCAAAGCAATGCACAGAGACTATTACAAAGCAATGCACAGACTATTGCAAAACAATGCACAGACTATTGCAAAGCAATGCACAGAGACTATTGCAAAGCAATGCACAGAGACTATTGCAAAGCAATGCACAGACTATTGCAAAGCAATGCACAGACTATTGCAAAGCAAAGCACAGAGACTATTGTAAAGCAATGCACAGACTATTGCAAAGCAATGCACAGACTATTGCAAAGCAATGCACAGATTATTGCAAAGCAATGCATAGAGACTATTGCAAACCAATGCACAGACTATTGCAAAGCAATGCACAGAGACTATTGCAAAGCAATGCACAGACTATTGCAAAGAAATGCACCGACTATTGCAAAGCAATGCACAGAGACTATTGCAAAGCAATGCACAGACTATTGCAAAGCAATGCACAGGACTATTGCAAAGCAATGCACAGAGACTATTGCAAAGCAATGCACAGACTATTGCAAAGCAATGCACAGAGACTATTGCAAAGCAATGCACAGACTATTGCAAAGCAATGCACAGAGACTATTGCAAAGCAATGCACAGACTATTGCAAAGCAATGCACAGACTATTGCAAAGCAATGCACAGAGACTATTAGACTATTGCAAAGCACTGCACAGAGACTATTGCAAAGCAATGCGCATAGACTATTGCAAAGCAAAGCACAAAGACTATTGCAAAGCAATGCACAGAGACTATTGCAAAGCAATGCACAGACCATTGCAAAGCAATGCACAAAGACTATTGCAAAGCAATGCACAGAGACTATTGCAAAGCACTGCACAGAGACTATTGCAAAGCAATGCGCATAGACTATTGCAAAGCAATGCACAGAGACTATTGCAAAGCAATGCACAGAGACAATTGCAAAGCAATGCACAGACTATTGCAAAGCAATGCACAGACTATTGCAAAGCAATGCACAGAGACTATTGCAAAGCAATGCACAGACTATTGCAAAGCAATGCACAGAGACTATTGCAAAGCAATGCACAGACTATTGCAAAGCAATGCACAGAGACTATTGCAAAGCACTGCACAGAGACTATTGCAAAGCAATGCGCATAGACTATTGCAAAGCAATGCACAGAGACTATTGCAAAGCAATGCACAGAGACAATTGCAAAGCAATGCACAGACTATTGCAAAGCAATGCACAGACTATTGCAAAGCAATGCACAGAGACTATTGCAAAGCAATGCACAGACTATTGCAAAGCAATGCACAGAGATTATTACAAAGCAATGCACAGAGACTATTGCAAAGCAATGCACAGACTATTGCAAAGCAATGCACAGATTATTGCAAAGCAATGCACAGACTATTTCTAAGCAATGCATAGACTATTGCAAAACAATGCACAGACTATTGCAAAGCAATGCACAGAGACTATTGCAAAGCAATGCACAGAGACTATTGCAAAGCAATGCACAGAGACTATTGCAAAACAATACACAGACTATTGCAAAGCAATGCAAAGAGACTATTGCAAAGAAATGCATAGACTATTGCAAAGCAATGCACAGAGATTATTGCAAAGCAATGCACAGAGTTATTTCAAAGCAATGCACAGACTATTGCAAAGCAATGCACAGAGACTATTGCAAAGCAATGCACAGAGGCTATTGCAAAGCAATGCACAGACTATTGCAAAGCAATGCACAGAGACTATTTCAAAGCAATGCACAGACTATTGCAAAACAATGCACAGACTATTGCAAAGCAATGCACAGAGACTATTGCAAAGCAATGCACAGAGACTATTGCAAAGCAATGCACACACTATTGCAAAGCAATGCACAGACTATTGCAAAGCAATGCACAGCGACTATTGCAAAGCAATGCACAGACTATTGCAAAGCAATGCACAGAGACAATTACAAAGCAATGCACAGAGACTATTGCAAAGCAATGCACAGACTATTGCAAAGCAATGCACAGACTATTGCAAAGCAATGCACAGATTATTGCAAAGCAATGCACAGAGACTATTGCAAACCAATGCACAGACTATTGCAAAGCAATGCACAGAGACTATTGCAAAGCAATGCACAGACTATTGCAAAGAAATGCACAGACTATTGCAAAGCAATGCACAGAGACTATTGCAAAGCAATGCACAGACTATTGCAAAGCAATGCACAGAGACTATTGCAAAGCAATGCACAGAGACTATTGCAAAGCAATGCACAGACTATTGCAAAGCAATGCACAGAGACTATTGCAAAGCAATGCACAGACTATTGCAAAGCAATGCACAGAGACTATTGCAAAGCAACGCACAGACTATTTCAAAGCAATGCACAGACTATTGCAAAGCAATGCACAGAGAATATTGCAAAGCAATGCGCAGAGACTATTGCAAAGCACTGCACAGAGACTATTGCAAAGCAATGCGCATAGACTATTGCAAAGCAATGCACAAAGACTATTGCAAAGCAATGCACAGAGACTATTGCAAAGCAATGCACAGACTATTGCAAAGCAATGCACAAAGACTATTGCAAAGCAATGCACAGAGACTATTGCAAAGCAATGCACAGAGACTATTGCAAAGCAATGCGCAGAGACTATTGCAAAGCAATGCACAGACTATTGCAAAGCAATGCACAGACTATTGCAAAGCAATGCACAGAGACTATTGCAAAGCACTGCACAGAGACTATTGCAAAGCAATGCGCATAGACTATTGCAAAGCAATGCACAGAGACTATTGCAAAGCAATGCACAGAGACTATTGCAAAGCAATGCACAGACTATTGCAAAGCAATGCACAGACTATTGCAAAGCAATGCACAGAGACTATTGCAAAGCAATGCACAGACTATTGCAAACCAATGCACAGAGACTATTACAAAGCAATGCACAGAGACTATTGCAAAGCAATGCACAGACTATTGCAAAGCAAAGCACAGAGACTATTGCAAAGCAATGCACAGAGACTATTGCAAAGCAATGCACAGAGACTATTGCAAAGCAATGCACAGAATATTGCAAAGCAATGCACAGACTATTGCAGAGCAATGCAAAGAGACTATTGCAAAGCAATGCACAGACTATTGCAACGCAATGCACAGAGACTATTGCAAAGCAATGCACAGACTATTGCAACGCAATGCACAGAGACTATTGCAAAGCAATGCACAGAGACTATTGCAAAGCAATGCACAGACTATTACAAAGCAATGCACAGACTATTGCAAAGCAATGCACAGACTATTGCAAAACAATGCACAGAGACTATTGCAAAGCAATGCACAGAGACTATTGCAAAGCAATTCATAGACTATTACAAAGCAATGCACAGAGACTATTGCAAAGCAATGCACAGACTATTGCAAAGCAATGCACAGACTATTGCAAAGCAATGCACAGACTATTGCAAAGCAATGCACAATGCACTGACTATTGCAAAGCAATGCACAGACTATTGCAAATCAATGCACAGAGACTATTGCAAAGCAATGCACAGAGAGTGTATTGCAAAGCAATGCACAGACTATTGCAAAGCAATGCATAGACTATTGCAAAGCAATGCACAGACTATTGCAAAGCAATGCACAGACTATTGCAAAGCAATGCACAGACTATTGAAAGCAATGCACAGACTATTGCAAAGCAATGCACAGAGACTATTGCAAAGCAATGCACAGAGACTATTGCAAAGCAATGCACAGAGACTATTGGAAAGCAATGCACAGACTATTGCAAAGCAATGCACAGAGACTATTGCAAAGCAATGCACAGACTATTGCAAAGCAATGCACAGACTATTGCAAAGCAATGCACAGACTATTGCAAAGCAATGCACAGACTATTGCAAAGCAATGCACAGAGACTATTGCAAAGCAATGCACAGACTATTGCAAAGCAATGCACAGACTATTGCAAAGCAATGCACAGAGACTATTGCAAAGCAATGCACAGACTATTGCAAAGCAATGCACAGACTATTGCAAAGCAATGCACAGAGACTATTGCAAAGCAATGCACAGACTATTGCAAAGCAATGCACAGACTATTGCAAAGCAATGCACAGACTTTTGCAAAGCAATGCACAGAGACTATTGCAAAGCAATGCACAGACTTTTGCAAACCAATGCACAGACTTTTGCAAAGCAATGCACTGAGACTATTGCAAAGCAATGCACAGAGACTATTGCAAAGCAATGCACAGACTATTGCAAACCAATGCACAGACTATTGAAAGCAATGCACAGACTATTGCAAAGCAATGCACAGAGACTATTGAAAAGCAATGCACAAACTATTGCAAAGCAATGCACAGACTATTGCAAAGCAATGCACAGACTATTGCAAAGCAATGCACAGAGACTATTGCAAAGCAATGCACAGACTATTGCAAAGCAATGCACAGACTATTGCAGAGCAATGCACAGACTATTGCAAACCAATGCACAGACTTTTGCAAAGCAAAGCACAGACTATTGCAAAGCAATGCACAGACTATTGCAAAGCAAAGCACAGAGACTATTGCAAAGCAATGCACAGAGACTATTGCAAAGCAATGCACAGAGACTATTGCAAAGCAATGCACAGAATATTGCAAAGCAATGCACAGACTATTGCAGAGCAATGCAAAGAGACTATTGCAAAGCAATGCACAGACTATTGCAAAGCAATGCACAGACTATTGCAAAGCAATGCACAGAGACTATTGCAAAGCAATGCACAGAGACTATTGCAAAGCAATGCACAGAGACTATTGGAAAGCAATGCACAGACTATTGCAAAGCAATGCACAGAGACTATTGCAAAGCAATGCACAGACTATTGCAAAGCAATGCACAGACTATTGCAAAGCAATGCACAGACTATTGCAAACCAATGCACAGACTATTGCAAAGCAATGCACAGAGACTATTGCAAACCAATGCACAGACTATTGCAAAGCAATGCACAGAGACTGTTGCAAAGTAATGCACAGACTATTGCAAAGCAATGCACAGACTATTGCAAAGCAATGCACAGAGACTATTGCAAGCAATGCACAGACTATTGCAAAGCAATGCACAATGCACTGACTATTGCAAAGCAATGCACAGACTATTGCAAAGCAATGCACAGAGACTATTGCAAAGCAATGCACAGGGAGTGTATTGCAAAGCAATGCACAAAGACTATTGCAAAGCAATGCACAGACTATTGCAAAGCAATGCACAGACTATTGAAAGCAATGCACAGACTATTGCAAAGCAATGCACAGAGACTATTGCAAAGCAATGCACAGACTATTGCAAAGCAATGCACAGAGACTATTGCAATGCAATGCACAGAGACTATTGCACAGCAATGCACAGAGACTATTGCAAAGCAATGCACAGACTATTGCAAAGCAATGCACAGACTATTGAAAGCAATGCACAGACTATTGCAAAGCAATGCACAGAGACTATTGAAAAGCAATGCACAGACTATTGCAAAGCAATGCACAGACTATTGCAAAGCAATGCACAGACTATTGCAAAGCAATGCACAGAGACTATTGCAAAGCAATGCACAGACTATTGCAAAGCAATGCACAGACTATTGCAGAGCAATGCAAAGAGACTATTGCAAAGCAATGCACAGACTATTGCAAAGCAATGCACAGACTATTGCAAAGCAATGCACAGACTTTTGCAAAGCAATGCACAGAGACTATTGCAAACCAATGCGCAGACTTTTGCAAACCAATGCACAGACTTTTGCAAAGCAATGCACAGAGACTATTGCAAAGCAATGCACAGACTATTGCAAACCAATGCACAGAGACTATTACAAAGCAATGCACAGAGACTATTGCAAAGCAATGCACAGACTATTGCAAAGCAATGCACAGACTATTGCAAAGCAATGCACAGATTATTGCTAAGCAATGCACAGACTATTTCAAAGCAATGCACAGACTATGGCAAAGCAATGCACAGAGACTATTGCAAAGCAATGCATAGAGACTTTTGCAAAGCAATGCACAGACTATTGCAAAGCAATGCACAGACTATTGCAGAGCAATGCACAGACTATTGCAAAGCAATGCACAGAGACTATTGGACTATTGCAAAGCACTGCACAGAGACTATTGCAAAGCAATGCGCATAGACTATTGCAAAGCAATGCACAGAGACTATTGCAAAGTATGCACAGAGACTATTGCAAAGCAATGCACAGACTATTGCAAAGCAATGCACAGACTATTGCAAAGCAATGCACAGAGACTATTGCAAAGCAATGCACAGAGACTATTGCAAAGCACTGCACAGAGACTATTGCAAAGCAATGCGCATAGACTATTGCAAAGCAATGCACAGAGACTATTGCAAAGCAATGCACAGAGACTATTGCAAAGCAATGCACAGACTATTGCAAAGCAATGCACAGACTATTGCAAAGCAATGCACAGACTATTGCAAAGCAATGCACAGAGACTATTGCAAAGCAATGCACAGACTATTGCAAAGCAATGCACAGAGACTATTACAAAGCAATGCACAGAGGCTATTGCAAAGCAATGCACAGACTATTGCAAAGTAATGCACAGACTATTGCAAAGCAATGCACAGACTATTTCAAAGCAATGCACAGAGACTATTGCAAAGCAATGCATAGAGACTATTGCAAAGCAATGCACAGACTATTGCAAAGCAATGCAAAGAGACTATTGCAAAGAAATGCACAGACTATTGCAAAGCAATGCACAGAGACTATTGCAAAGCAATGCACTGAGGCTATTGCAAAGCAATGCACAGAGACTATTGCAAAGCAATGCACAGACTATTGCAAATAAAAATGCACAGATTTTTGCAAAGCAATGCACAGAGACTATTGCAAAGCAATGCACAGACTATTGCAAAGCAATGCACAGACTATTGCAAAGCAATGCGAAGACTATTGCAAAGCAATGCACAGAGACTATTGCAAAGCAATGCACAGACTATTGCAAAGCAATGCACAGACTATTGCAAAGCAATGCACAGAGACTATTGCAAAGCAATGCACAGACTATTGCAAAGCAATGCACAGACTATTGCAAAGCAATGCACAGAGACTATTGCAAAGCAATGCACAGACTATTTCAAAGCAATGCACAGACTATGGCAAAGCAATGCACAGAGACTATTGCAAAGCAATGCATAGAGACTATTGCAAAGCAATGCACAGACTATTGCAAAGCAATGCACAGACTATTGCAGAGCAATGCACAGACTATTGCAAAGCAATGCACAGAGACTATTGGACTATTGCAAAGCACTGCACAGAGACTATTGCAAAGCAATGCGCATAGACTATTGCAAAGCAATGCACAGAGACTATTGCAAAGTATGCACAGAGACTATTGCAAAGCAATGCACAGACTATTGCAAAGCAATGCACAGACTATTGCAAAGCAATGCACAGAGACTATTGCAAAGCAATGCACAGAGACTATTGCAAAGCACTGCACAGAGACTATTGCAAAGCAATGCGCATAGACTATTGCAAAGCAATGCACAGAGACTATTGCAAAGCAATGCACAGAGACTATTGCAAAGCAATGCACAGACTATTGCAAAGCAATGCACAGACTATTGCAAAGCAATGCACAGAGACTATTGCAAAGCAATGCACAGACTATTGCAAAGCAATGCACAGAGACTATTACAAAGCAATGCACAGAGGCTATTGCAAAGCAATGCACAGACTATTGCAAAGTAATGCACAGACTATTGCAAAGCAATGCACAGACTATTTCAAAGCAATGCACAGAGACTATTGCAAAGCAATGCATAGAGACTATTGCAAAGCAATGCACAGACTATTGCAAAGCAATGCAAAGAGACTATTGCAAAGAAATGCACAGACTATTGCAAAGCAATGCACAGAGACTATTGCAAAGCAATGCACTGAGGCTATTGCAAAGCAATGCACAGAGACTATTGCAAAGCAATGCACAGACTATTGCAAATAAAAATGCACAGATTTTTGCAAAGCAATGCACAGAGACTATTGCAAAGCAATGCACA
Organism: Lissotriton helveticus; assembly: GCF_964261635.1. Classification (NCBI taxonomy): domain Eukaryota; kingdom Metazoa; phylum Chordata; class Amphibia; order Caudata; family Salamandridae; genus Lissotriton; species Lissotriton helveticus. Next base: position 426,180,706 of record NC_136058.1, read on the forward strand.
GACTATTGCAAAGCAATGCACAGACTATTGCAAAGCAATGCGAAGACTATTGCAAAGCAATGCACAGAGACTATTGCAAAGCAATGCACAGACTATTGCAAAGCAATGCACAGACTATTGCAAAGCAATGCACAGAGACTATTGCAAAGCAATGCACAGACTATTGCAAAGCAATGCACAGACTATTGCAAAGCAATGCACAGAGACTATTGCAAAGCAATGCACAGACTATTGCAAAGCAATGCACAGAGACTATTACAAAGCAATGCACAGAGCCTATTGCAAAGCAATGCACAGACTATTGCAAAGCAATGCACAGACTATTGCAAAGCAATGCACAGATTATTGCTAAGCAATGCACAGACTATTTCAAAGCAATGCACAGACTATTGCAAAGCAATGCACAGAGGCTATTGCAAAGCAATGCACAGACTATTGCAAAGCAATGCACAGACTAATTCAAAGCATTGCACAGACTATTGCAAAGCAATGCACAGAGACTATTGCAAAGCAATGCAGAGAGACTATTGCAAAGCAATGCTCAGACTATTGCAAAGCAATGCACAGACTATTGCAAAGCAATGCACAGATTATTGCTAAGCAATGCACAGACTATTTCAAAGCAATGCACAGACTATTGCAAAGCAATGCACAGAGGCTATTGCAAAGCAATGCAAAGACTATTGCAAAGCAATGCACAGACTATTTCTAAGCAATGCACAGACTATTGCAAAGCAATGCACAGAGACTATTGCAAAGCAATGCAGAGTCTATTGCAAAGCAATGCACTGACTATTGCAAAGCAATGCACAGACTATTGCAAAGCAATGCACAGAGACTATTGCAAAGCAATGCACAGACTATTGCAAAGCAATGCACAGACTATTGCAAAGCAATGCACAGAGACTATTGCAAAGCAATGCACAGACTATTGCAAAGCAATGCACAGATTATTGCTAAGCAATGCACAGACTATTGCAAAGCAATGCACAGACTTATGCAAAGCAATGCACAGACTATTGCAAAGCAATGCGAAGACTATTGCAAAGCAATGCACAGAGACTATTGCAAAGCAATGCACAGACTATTGCAAAGCAATGCACAGACTATTGCAAACCAATGCACAGAGACTATTGCAAAGCAATGCACAGACTATTGCAAAGCAATGCACAGACTATTGCAAAGCAATGCACAGAGACTATTGCAAAGCAATGCACAGACTATTGCAAAGCAATGCACAGAGACTATTACAAAGCAATGCACAGACTATTGCAAAACAATGCACAGACTATTGCAAAGCAATGCACAGAGACTATTGCAAAGCAATGCACAGAGACTATTGCAAAGCAATGCACAGACTATTGCAAAGCAATGCACAGACTATTGCAAAGCAAAGCACAGAGACTATTGCAAAGCAATGCACAGACTATTGCAAAGCAATGCACAGACTATTGCAAAGCAATGCACAGATTATTGCAAAGCAATGCATAGAGACTATTGCAAACCAATGCACAGACTATTGCAAAGCAATGCACAGAGACTATTGCAAAGCAATGCACAGACTATTGCAAAGAAATGCACCGACTATTGCAAAGCAATGCACAGAGACTATTGCAAAGCAATGCACAGACTATTGCAAAGCAATGCACAGGACTATTGCAAAGCAATGCACAGAGACTATTGCAAAGCAATGCACAGACTATTGCAAAGCAATGCACAGAGACTATTGCAAAGCAATGCACAGACTATTGCAAAGCAATGCACAGAGACTATTGCAAAGCAATGCACAGACTATTGCAAAGCAATGCACAGACTATTGCAAAGCAATGCACAGAGACTATTAGACTATTGCAAAGCACTGCACAGAGACTATTGCAAAGCAATGCGCATAGACTATTGCAAAGCAAAGCACAAAGACTATTGCAAAGCAATGCACAGAGACTATTGCAAAGCAATGCACAGACTATTGCAAAGCAATGCACAAAGACTATTGCAAAGCAATGCACAGAGACTATTGCAAAGCACTGCACAGAGACTATTGCAAAGCAATGCGCATAGACTATTGCAAAGCAATGCACAGAGACTATTGCAAAGCAATGCACAGAGACAATTGCAAAGCAATGCACAGACTATTGCAAAGCAATGCACAGACTATTGCAAAGCAATGCACAGAGACTATTGCAAAGCAATGCACAGACTATTGCAAAGCAATGCACAGAGACTATTGCAAAGCAATGCACAGACTATTGCAAAGCAATGCACAGAGACTATTGCAAAGCACTGCACAGAGACTATTGCAAAGCAATGCGCATAGACTATTGCAAAGCAATGCACAGAGACTATTGCAAAGCAATGCACAGAGACAATTGCAAAGCAATGCACAGACTATTGCAAAGCAATGCACAGACTATTGCAAAGCAATGCACAGAGACTATTGCAAAGCAATGCACAGACTATTGCAAAGCAATGCACAGAGATTATTACAAAGCAATGCACAGAGACTATTGCAAAGCAATGCACAGACTATTGCAAAGCAATGCACAGATTATTGCAAAGCAATGCACAGACTATTTCTAAGCAATGCATAGACTATTGCAAAACAATGCACAGACTATTGCAAAGCAATGCACAGAGACTATTGCAAAGCAATGCACAGAGACTATTGCAAAGCAATGCACAGAGACTATTGCAAAACAATACACAGACTATTGCAAAGCAATGCAAAGAGACTATTGCAAAGAAATGCATAGACTATTGCAAAGCAATGCACAGAGATTATTGCAAAGCAATGCACAGAGGCTATTTCAAAGCAATGCACAGACTATTGCAAAGCAATGCACAGAGACTATTGCAAAGCAATGCACAGAGGCTATTGCAAAGCAATGCACAGACTATTGCAAAGCAATGCACAGAGACTATTTCAAAGCAATGCACAGACTATTGCAAAACAATGCACAGACTATTGCAAAGCAATGCACAGAGACTATTGCAAAGCAATGCACAGAGACTATTGCAAAGCAATGCACACACTATTGCAAAGCAATGCACAGACTATTGCAAAGCAATGCACAGCGACTATTGCAAAGCAATGCACAGACTATTGCAAAGCAATGCACAGAGACAATTACAAAGCAATGCACAGAGACTATTGCAAAGCAATGCACAGACTATTGCAAAGCAATGCACAGACTATTGCAAAGCAATGCACAGATTATTGCAAAGCAATGCACAGAGACTATTGCAAACCAATGCACAGACTATTGCAAAGCAATGCACAGAGACTATTGCAAAGCAATGCACAGACTATTGCAAAGAAATGCACAGACTATTGCAAAGCAATGCACAGAGACTATTGCAAAGCAATGCACAGACTATTGCAAAGCAATGCACAGAGACTATTGCAAAGCAATGCACAGAGACTATTGCAAAGCAATGCACAGACTATTGCAAAGCAATGCACAGAGACTATTGCAAAGCAATGCACAGACTATTGCAAAGCAATGCACAGAGACTATTGCAAAGCAACGCACAGACTATTTCAAAGCAATGCACAGACTATTGCAAAGCAATGCACAGAGAATATTGCAAAGCAATGCGCAGAGACTATTGCAAAGCACTGCACAGAGACTATTGCAAAGCAATGCGCATAGACTATTGCAAAGCAATGCACAAAGACTATTGCAAAGCAATGCACAGAGACTATTGCAAAGCAATGCACAGACTATTGCAAAGCAATGCACAAAGACTATTGCAAAGCAATGCACAGAGACTATTGCAAAGCAATGCGCAGAGACTATTGCAAAGCAATGCACAGACTATTGCAAAGCAATGCACAGACTATTGCAAAGCAATGCACAGAGACTATTGCAAAGCACTGCACAGAGACTATTGCAAAGCAATGCGCATAGACTATTGCAAAGCAATGCACAGAGACTATTGCAAAGCAATGCACAGAGACTATTGCAAAGCAATGCACAGACTATTGCAAAGCAATGCACAGACTATTGCAAAGCAATGCACAGAGACTATTGCAAAGCAATGCACAGACTATTGCAAACCAATGCACAGAGACTATTACAAAGCAATGCACAGAGACTATTGCAAAGCAATGCACAGACTATTGCAAAGCAAAGCACAGAGACTATTGCAAAGCAATGCACAGAGACTATTGCAAAGCAATGCACAGAGACTATTGCAAAGCAATGCACAGAATATTGCAAAGCAATGCACAGACTATTGCAGAGCAATGCAAAGAGACTATTGCAAAGCAATGCACAGACTATTGCAACGCAATGCACAGAGACTATTGCAAAGCAATGCACAGACTATTGCAATGCAATGCACAGAGACTATTGCAAAGCAATGCACAGAGACTATTGCAAAGCAATGCACAGACTATTACAAAGCAATGCACAGACTATTGCAAAGCAATGCACAGACTATTGCAAAACAATGCACAGAGACTATTGCAAAGCAATGCACAGAGACTATTGCAAAGCAATTCATAGACTATTACAAAGCAATGCACAGAGACTATTGCAAAGCAATGCACAGACTATTGCAAAGCAATGCACAGACTATTGCAAAGCAATGCACAGACTATTGCAAAGCAATGCACAATGCACTGACTATTGCAAAGCAATGCACAGACTATTGCAAAGCAATGCGAAGACTATTGCAAAGCAATGCACAGAGACTATTGCAAAGCAATGCACAGACTATTGCAAAGCAATGCACAGACTATTGCAAAGCAATGCACAGAGACTATTGCAAAGCAATGCACAGACTATTGCAAAGCAATGCACAGACTATTGCAAAGCAATGCACAGAGACTATTGCAAAGCAATGCACAGACTATTGCAAAGCAATGCACAGAGACTATTACAAAGCAATGCACAGAGCCTATTGCAAAGCAATGCACAGACTATTGCAAAGCAATGCACAGACTATTGCAAAGCAATGCACAGATTATTGCTAAGCAATGCACAGACTATTTCAAAGCAATGCACAGACTATTGCAAAGCAATGCACAGAGGCTATTGCAAAGCAATGCACAGACTATTGCAAAGCAATGCACAGACTAATTCAAAGCATTGCACAGACTATTGCAAAGCAATGCACAGAGACTATTGCAAAGCAATGCAGAGAGACTATTGCAAAGCAATGCTCAGACTATTGCAAAGCAATGCACAGACTATTGCAAAGCAATGCACAGATTATTGCTAAGCAATGCACAGACTATTTCAAAGCAATGCACAGACTATTGCAAAGCAATGCACAGAGGCTATTGCAAAGCAATGCAAAGACTATTGCAAAGCAATGCACAGACTATTTCTAAGCAATGCACAGACTATTGCAAAGCAATGCACAGAGACTATTGCAAAGCAATGCAGAGTCTATTGCAAAGCAATGCACTGACTATTGCAAAGCAATGCACAGACTATTGCAAAGCAATGCACAGAGACTATTGCAAAGCAATGCACAGACTATTGCAAAGCAATGCACAGACTATTGCAAAGCAATGCACAGAGACTATTGCAAAGCAATGCACAGACTATTGCAAAGCAATGCACAGATTATTGCTAAGCAATGCACAGACTATTGCAAAGCAATGCACAGACTTATGCAAAGCAATGCACAGACTATTGCAAAGCAATGCGAAGACTATTGCAAAGCAATGCACAGAGACTATTGCAAAGCAATGCACAGACTATTGCAAAGCAATGCACAGACTATTGCAAACCAATGCACAGAGACTATTGCAAAGCAATGCACAGACTATTGCAAAGCAATGCACAGACTATTGCAAAGCAATGCACAGAGACTATTGCAAAGCAATGCACAGACTATTGCAAAGCAATGCACAGAGACTATTACAAAGCAATGCACAGACTATTGCAAAACAATGCACAGACTATTGCAAAGCAATGCACAGAGACTATTGCAAAGCAATGCACAGAGACTATTGCAAAGCAATGCACAGACTATTGCAAAGCAATGCACAGACTATTGCAAAGCAAAGCACAGAGACTATTGCAAAGCAATGCACAGACTATTGCAAAGCAATGCACAGACTATTGCAAAGCAATGCACAGATTATTGCAAAGCAATGCATAGAGACTATTGCAAACCAATGCACAGACTATTGCAAAGCAATGCACAGAGACTATTGCAAAGCAATGCACAGACTATTGCAAAGAAATGCACCGACTATTGCAAAGCAATGCACAGAGACTATTGCAAAGCAATGCACAGACTATTGCAAAGCAATGCACAGGACTATTGCAAAGCAATGCACAGAGACTATTGCAAAGCAATGCACAGACTATTGCAAAGCAATGCACAGAGACTATTGCAAAGCAATGCACAGACTATTGCAAAGCAATGCACAGAGACTATTGCAAAGCAATGCACAGACTATTGCAAAGCAATGCACAGACTATTGCAAAGCAATGCACAGAGACTATTAGACTATTGCAAAGCACTGCACAGAGACTATTGCAAAGCAATGCGCATAGACTATTGCAAAGCAAAGCACAAAGACTATTGCAAAGCAATGCACAGAGACTATTGCAAAGCAATGCACAGACTATTGCAAAGCAATGCACAAAGACTATTGCAAAGCAATGCACAGAGACTATTGCAAAGCACTGCACAGAGACTATTGCAAAGCAATGCGCATAGACTATTGCAAAGCAATGCACAGAGACTATTGCAAAGCAATGCACAGAGACAATTGCAAAGCAATGCACAGACTATTGCAAAGCAATGCACAGACTATTGCAAAGCAATGCACAGAGACTATTGCAAAGCAATGCACAGACTATTGCAAAGCAATGCACAGAGACTATTGCAAAGCAATGCACAGACTATTGCAAAGCAATGCACAGAGACTATTGCAAAGCACTGCACAGAGACTATTGCAAAGCAATGCGCATAGACTATTGCAAAGCAATGCACAGAGACTATTGCAAAGCAATGCACAGAGACAATTGCAAAGCAATGCACAGACTATTGCAAAGCAATGCACAGACTATTGCAAAGCAATGCACAGAGACTATTGCAAAGCAATGCACAGACTATTGCAAAGCAATGCACAGAGATTATTACAAAGCAATGCACAGAGACTATTGCAAAGCAATGCACAGACTATTGCAAAGCAATGCACAGATTATTGCAAAGCAATGCACAGACTATTTCTAAGCAATGCATAGACTATTGCAAAACAATGCACAGACTATTGCAAAGCAATGCACAGAGACTATTGCAAAGCAATGCACAGAGACTATTGCAAAGCAATGCACAGAGACTATTGCAAAACAATACACAGACTATTGCAAAGCAATGCAAAGAGACTATTGCAAAGAAATGCATAGACTATTGCAAAGCAATGCACAGAGATTATTGCAAAGCAATGCACAGAGGCTATTTCAAAGCAATGCACAGACTATTGCAAAGCAATGCACAGAGACTATTGCAAAGCAATGCACAGAGGCTATTGCAAAGCAATGCACAGACTATTGCAAAGCAATGCACAGAGACTATTTCAAAGCAATGCACAGACTATTGCAAAACAATGCACAGACTATTGCAAAGCAATGCACAGAGACTATTGCAAAGCAATGCACAGAGACTATTGCAAAGCAATGCACACACTATTGCAAAGCAATGCACAGACTATTGCAAAGCAATGCACAGCGACTATTGCAAAGCAATGCACAGACTATTGCAAAGCAATGCACAGAGACAATTACAAAGCAATGCACAGAGACTATTGCAAAGCAATGCACAGACTATTGCAAAGCAATGCACAGACTATTGCAAAGCAATGCACAGATTATTGCAAAGCAATGCACAGAGACTATTGCAAACCAATGCACAGACTATTGCAAAGCAATGCACAGAGACTATTGCAAAGCAATGCACAGACTATTGCAAAGAAATGCACAGACTATTGCAAAGCAATGCACAGAGACTATTGCAAAGCAATGCACAGACTATTGCAAAGCAATGCACAGAGACTATTGCAAAGCAATGCACAGAGACTATTGCAAAGCAATGCACAGACTATTGCAAAGCAATGCACAGAGACTATTGCAAAGCAATGCACAGACTATTGCAAAGCAATGCACAGAGACTATTGCAAAGCAACGCACAGACTATTTCAAAGCAATGCACAGACTATTGCAAAGCAATGCACAGAGAATATTGCAAAGCAATGCGCAGAGACTATTGCAAAGCACTGCACAGAGACTATTGCAAAGCAATGCGCATAGACTATTGCAAAGCAATGCACAAAGACTATTGCAAAGCAATGCACAGAGACTATTGCAAAGCAATGCACAGACTATTGCAAAGCAATGCACAAAGACTATTGCAAAGCAATGCACAGAGACTATTGCAAAGCAATGCGCAGAGACTATTGCAAAGCAATGCACAGACTATTGCAAAGCAATGCACAGACTATTGCAAAGCAATGCACAGAGACTATTGCAAAGCACTGCACAGAGACTATTGCAAAGCAATGCGCATAGACTATTGCAAAGCAATGCACAGAGACTATTGCAAAGCAATGCACAGAGACTATTGCAAAGCAATGCACAGACTATTGCAAAGCAATGCACAGACTATTGCAAAGCAATGCACAGAGACTATTGCAAAGCAATGCACAGACTATTGCAAACCAATGCACAGAGACTATTACAAAGCAATGCACAGAGACTATTGCAAAGCAATGCACAGACTATTGCAAAGCAAAGCACAGAGACTATTGCAAAGCAATGCACAGAGACTATTGCAAAGCAATGCACAGAGACTATTGCAAAGCAATGCACAGAATATTGCAAAGCAATGCACAGACTATTGCAGAGCAATGCAAAGAGACTATTGCAAAGCAATGCACAGACTATTGCAACGCAATGCACAGAGACTATTGCAAAGCAATGCACAGACTATTGCAATGCAATGCACAGAGACTATTGCAAAGCAATGCACAGAGACTATTGCAAAGCAATGCACAGACTATTACAAAGCAATGCACAGACTATTGCAAAGCAATGCACAGACTATTGCAAAACAATGCACAGAGACTATTGCAAAGCAATGCACAGAGACTATTGCAAAGCAATTCATAGACTATTACAAAGCAATGCACAGAGACTATTGCAAAGCAATGCACAGACTATTGCAAAGCAATGCACAGACTATTGCAAAGCAATGCACAGACTATTGCAAAGCAATGCACAATGCACTGACTATTGCAAAGCAATGCACAGACTATTGCAAATCAATGCACAGAGACTATTGCAAAGCAATGCACAGAGAGTGTATTGCAAAGCAATGCACAGACTATTGCAAAGCAATGCATAGACTATTGCAAAGCAATGCACAGACTATTGCAAAGCAATGCACAGACTATTGCAAAGCAATGCACAGACTATTGAAAGCAATGCACAGACTATTGCAAAGCAATGCACAGAGACTATTGCAAAGCAATGCACAGAGACTATTGCAAAGCAATGCACAGAGACTATTGGAAAGCAATGCACAGACTATTGCAAAGCAATGCACAGAGACTATTGCAAAGCAATGCACAGACTATTGCAAAGCAATGCACAGACTATTGCAAAGCAATGCACAGACTATTGCAAAGCAATGCACAGAGACTATTGCAAAGCAATGCACAGACTATTGCAAAGCAATGCACAGACTATTGCAAAGCAATGCACAGAGACTATTGCAAAGCAATGCACAGACTATTGCAAAGCAATGCACAGACTATTGCAAAGCAATGCACAGAGACTATTGCAAAGCAATGCACAGACTATTGCAAAGCAATGCACAGACTATTGCAAAGCAATGCACAGACTTTTGCAAAGCAATGCACAGAGACTATTGCAAAGCAATGCACAGACTTTTGCAAACCAATGCACAGACTTTTGCAAAGCAATGCACTGAGACTATTGCAAAGCAATGCACAGAGACTATTGCAAAGCAATGCACAGACTATTGCAAACCAATGCACAGACTATTGAAAGCAATGCACAGACTATTGCAAAGCAATGCACAGAGACTATTGAAAAGCAATGCACAAACTATTGCAAAGCAATGCACAGACTATTGCAAAGCAATGCACAGACTATTGCAAAGCAATGCACAGAGACTATTGCAAAGCAATGCACAGACTATTGCAAAGCAATGCACAGACTATTGCAGAGCAATGCACAGACTATTGCAAACCAATGCACAGACTTTTGCAAAGCAAAGCACAGACTATTGCAAAGCAATGCACAGACTATTGCAAAGCAAAGCACAGAGACTATTGCAAAGCAATGCACAGAGACTATTGCAAAGCAATGCACAGAGACTATTGCAAAGCAATGCACAGAATATTGCAAAGCAATGCACAGACTATTGCAGAGCAATGCAAAGAGACTATTGCAAAGCAATGCACAGACTATTGCAAAGCAATGCACAGACTATTGCAAAGCAATGCACAGAGACTATTGCAAAGCAATGCACAGAGACTATTGCAAAGCAATGCACAGAGACTATTGGAAAGCAATGCACAGACTATTGCAAAGCAATGCACAGAGACTATTGCAAAGCAATGCACAGACTATTGCAAAGCAATGCACAGACTATTGCAAAGCAATGCACAGACTATTGCAAACCAATGCACAGACTATTGCAAAGCAATGCACAGAGACTATTGCAAACCAATGCACAGACTATTGCAAAGCAATGCACAGAGACTGTTGCAAAGTAATGCACAGACTATTGCAAAGCAATGCACAGACTATTGCAAAGCAATGCACAGAGACTATTGCAAGCAATGCACAGACTATTGCAAAGCAATGCACAATGCACTGACTATTGCAAAGCAATGCACAGACTATTGCAAAGCAATGCACAGAGACTATTGCAAAGCAATGCACAGGGAGTGTATTGCAAAGCAATGCACAAAGACTATTGCAAAGCAATGCACAGACTATTGCAAAGCAATGCACAGACTATTGAAAGCAATGCACAGACTATTGCAAAGCAATGCACAGAGACTATTGCAAAGCAATGCACAGACTATTGCAAAGCAATGCACAGAGACTATTGCAATGCAATGCACAGAGACTATTGCACAGCAATGCACAGAGACTATTGCAAAGCAATGCACAGACTATTGCAAAGCAATGCACAGACTATTGAAAGCAATGCACAGACTATTGCAAAGCAATGCACAGAGACTATTGAAAAGCAATGCACAGACTATTGCAAAGCAATGCACAGACTATTGCAAAGCAATGCACAGACTATTGCAAAGCAATGCACAGAGACTATTGCAAAGCAATGCACAGACTATTGCAAAGCAATGCACAGACTATTGCAGAGCAATGCAAAGAGACTATTGCAAAGCAATGCACAGACTATTGCAAAGCAATGCACAGACTATTGCAAAGCAATGCACAGACTTTTGCAAAGCAATGCACAGAGACTATTGCAAACCAATGCGCAGACTTTTGCAAACCAATGCACAGACTTTTGCAAAGCAATGCACTGAGACTATTGCAAAGCAATGCACAGAGACTATTGAAAAGCAATGCACAGACTATTGCAAAGCAATGCACAGACTATTGCAAAGCAATGCACAGACTATTGCAAAGCAATGCACAGAGACTATTGCAAAGCAATGCACAGACTATTACAAAGCAATGCACAGACTATTGCAGAGCAATGCAAAGAGACTATTGCAAAGCAATGCACAGACTTTTGCAAAGCAATGCACTGAGACTATTGCAAAGCAATGCACAGAGTCTATTGCAAAGCAATGCAGACTATTGCAAACCAATGCACAGACTATTGCAAAGCAATGCACAGACTATTGCAAACCAATGCACAGACTATTGCAAACCAATGCACAGACTATTGCAAACCAATGCACAGACTTTTGCAAAGCAAAGCACAGACTATTGCAAAGCAATGCACAGACTATTGCAAAGCAAAGCACAGAGACTATTGCAAAGCAATGCACAGAGACTATTGCAAAGCAATGCACAGAGACTATTGCAAAGCAATTCACAGACTATTGCAAAGCAATGCACAGAGACTATTGCAAAGCAATGCACAGACTATTGCAAAGCAATGCACAGACTATTGCAAACCAATGCACAGACTATTGCAAAGCAACGCACAGTGACTATTGCAAAGCAATGCACAGACTATTGCAAAGCAATGCACAGAGACTATTGCAAAGCAATGCACAGACTATTGCAAAGCAATGCACAGAGACTATTGCAAAGCAATGCACAGAGACTATTGCAAAGCAATGCACAGAGACTATTGGAAAGCAATGCACATACTATTGCAAAGCAATGCACAGACTATTGCAAAGCAATGCACAGACTATTGCAAAACAATGCACAGAGACTAATGCAAAGCAATGCACAGACTATTGCAAAGCAATGCATAGACTATTGCAAAGCAATGCACAGACTATTGCAAACCAATGCACAGACTATTGCAAACCAATGCACAGACTATTGCAAAGCAATGCACAATGCACTGACTATTGCAAAGCAATGCACAGACTATTGCAAATCAATGCACAGAGACTATTGCAAAGCAATGCACAGAGAGTGTATTGCAAAGCAATGCACAGACTATTGCAAAGCAATGCACAGACTATTGCAAAGCAATGCACAGACTATTGCAAAGCAATGCACAGACTCTTGAAAGCAATGCACAGACTATTGCAAACCAATGCACAGACTTTTGCAAAGCAAAGCACAGACTATTGCAAAGCAATGCACAGACTATTGCAAAGCAAAGCACAGAGACTATTGCAAAGCAATGCACAGAGACTATTGCAAAGCAATGCACAGAGACTATTGCAAAGCAATGCACAGAATATTGCAAAGCAATGCACAGACTATTGCAGAGCAATGCAAAGAGACTATTGCAAAGCAATGCACAGACTATTGCAAAGCAATGCACAGACTATTGCAAAGCAATGCACAGACTATTGAAAGCAATGCACAGACTATTGCAAAGCAATGCACAGAGACTATTGCAAAGCAATGCACAGAGACTATTGCAAAGCAATGCACAGAGACTATTGGAAAGCAATGCACAGACTATTGCAAAGCAATGCACAGAGACTATTGCAAAGCAATGCACAGACTATTGCAAAGCAATGCACAGACTATTGCAAAGCAATGCACAGACTATTGCAAACCAATGCACAGACTATTGCAAAGCAATGCACAGAGACTATTGCAAACCAATGCACAGACTATTGCAAAGCAATGCACAGAGACTGTTGCAAAGTAATGCACAGACTATTGCAAAGCAATGCACAGACTATTGCAAAGCAATGCACAGAGACTATTGCAAGCAATGCACAGACTATTGCAAAGCAATGCACAATGCACTGACTATTGCAAAGCAAATGCACAAACTATTGCAAAGCAATGCACAGAGACTATTGCAAAGCAATGCACAGGGAGTGTATTGCAAAGCAATGCACAAAGACTATTGCAAAGCAATGCACAGACTATTGCAAAGCAATGCACAGACTATTGAAAGCAATGCACAGACTATTGCAAAGCAATGCACAGAGACTATTGCAAAGCAATGCACAGACTATTGCAAAGCAATGCACAGAGACTATTGCAATGCAATGCACAGAGACTATTGCACAGCAATGCACAGAGACTATTGCAAAGCAATGCACAGACTATTGCAAAGCAATGCACAGACTATTGAAAGCAATGCACAGACTATTGCAAAGCAATGCACAGAGACTATTGAAAAGCAATGCACAGACTATTGCAAAGCAATGCACAGACTATTGCAAAGCAATGCACAGACTATTGCAAAGCAATGCACAGAGACTATTGCAAAGCAATGCACAGACTATTGCAAAGCAATGCACAGACTATTGCAGAGCAATGCAAAGAGACTATTGCAAAGCAATGCACAGACTATTGCAAAGCAATGCACAGACTATTGCAAAGCAATGCACAGACTTTTGCAAAGCAATGCACAGAGACTATTGCAAAGCAATGCGCAGACTTTTGCAAACCAATGCACAGACTTTTGCAAAGCAATGCACTGAGACTATTGCAAAGCAATGCACAGAGACTATTGCAAAGCAATGCACAGACTATTGCAAACCAATGCACAGACTATTGCAAAGCAATGCACAGACTATTGCAAACCAATGCGCCGACTATTGCAAACCAATGCACAGACTATTGCAAACCAATGCACAGACTTTTGCAAAGCAAAGCACAGACTATTGCAAAGCAATGCACAGACTATTGCAAAGCAAAGCACAGAGACTATTGCAAAGCAATGCACAGAGACTATTGCAAAGCAATGCACAGAGACTATTGCAAAGCAATTCACAGACTATTGCAAAGCAATGCACAGAGACTATTGCAAAGCAATGCACAGAGACTATTGCAAAGCAATGCACAGACTATTGCAAAGCAATGCACAGACTATTGCAAAGCAATGCACAGAGACTATTGCAAAGCAATGCACAGACTATTGCAAAGCAATGCACAGACTATTGCAAAGCAATGCACAGACTATTGCAAACCAATGCACAGACTATTGCAAAGCAATGCACAGAGACTATTGCAAAGCAATGCACAGAGACTATTGCAAAGCAATGCACAGACTATTGCAAAGCAATGCACAGAGACTATTGCAAAGCAATGCACAGAGACTATTGCAAAGCAATGCACAGAGACTATTGGAAAGCAATGCACATACTATTGCAAAGCAATGCACAGACTATTGCAAAGCAATGCACAGACTATTGCAAAACAATGCACAGAGACTAATGCAAAGCAATGCACAGACTATTGCAAAGCAATGCACAGACTATTGCAAAGCAATGCACAGGGAGTGTATTGCAAAGCAATGCACAAAGACTATTGCAAAGCAATGCACAGACTATTGCAAAGCAATGCACAGACTATTGAAAGCAATGCACAGACTATTGCAAAGCAATGCACAGAGACTATTGCAAAGCAATGCACAGACTATTGCAAAGCAATGCACAGAGACTATTGCAATGCAATGCACAGAGACTATTGCACAGCAATGCACAGAGACTATTGCAAAGCAATGCACAGACTATTGCAAAGCAATGCACAGACTATTGAAAGCAATGCACAGACTATTGCAAAGCAATGCACAGAGACTATTGAAAAGCAATGCACAGACTATTGCAAAGCAATGCACAGACTATTGCAAAGCAATGCACAGACTATTGCAAAGCAATGCACAGAGACTATTGCAAAGCAATGCACAGACTATTGCAAAGCAATGCACAGACTATTGCAGAGCAATGCAAAGAGACTATTGCAAAGCAATGCACAGACTATTGCAAAGCAATGCACAGACTATTGCAAAGCAATGCACAGACTTTTGCAAAGCAATGCACAGAGACTATTGCAAACCAATGCGCAGACTTTTGCAAACCAATGCACAGACTTTTGCAAAGCAATGCACTGAGACTATTGCAAAGCAATGCACAGAGACTATTGAAAAGCAATGCACAGACTATTGCAAAGCAATGCACAGACTATTGCAAAGCAATGCACAGACTATTGCAAAGCAATGCACAGAGACTATTGCAAAGCAATGCACAGACTATTGCAAAGCAATGCACAGACTATTGCAGAGCAATGCAAAGAGACTATTGCAAAGCAATGCACAGACTTTTGCAAAGCAATGCACTGAGACTATTGCAAAGCAATGCACAGAGTCTATTGCAAAGCAATGCAGACTATTGCAAACCAATGCACAGACTATTGCAAAGCAATGCACAGACTATTGCAAACCAATGCACAGACTATTGCAAACCAATGCACAGACTATTGCAAACCAATGCACAGACTTTTGCAAAGCAAAGCACAGACTATTGCAAAGCAATGCACAGACTATTGCAAAGCAAAGCACAGAGACTATTGCAAAGCAATGCACAGAGACTATTGCAAAGCAATGCACAGAGACTATTGCAAAGCAATTCACAGACTATTGCAAAGCAATGCACAGAGACTATTGCAAAGCAATGCACAGACTATTGCAAAGCAATGCACAGACTATTGCAAACCAATGCACAGACTATTGCAAAGCAACGCACAGTGACTATTGCAAAGCAATGCACAGACTATTGCAAAGCAATGCACAGAGACTATTGCAAAGCAATGCACAGACTATTGCAAAGCAATGCACAGAGACTATTGCAAAGCAATGCACAGAGACTATTGCAAAGCAATGCACAGAGACTATTGGAAAGCAATGCACATACTATTGCAAAGCAATGCACAGACTATTGCAAAGCAATGCACAGACTATTGCAAAACAATGCACAGAGACTAATGCAAAGCAATGCACAGACTATTGCAAAGCAATGCACAGACTATTGCAAAGCAATGCACAGACTATTGCAAACCAATGCACAGACTATTGCAAACCAATGCACAGACTATTGCAAAGCAATGCACAATGCACTGACTATTGCAAAGCAATGCACAGACTATTGCAAATCAATGCACAGAGACTATTGCAAAGCAATGCACAGAGAGTGTATTGCAAAGCAATGCACAGACTATTGCAAAGCAATGCACAGACTATTGCAAAGCAATGCACAGACTATTGCAAAGCAATGCACAGACTCTTGAAAGCAATGCACAGACTATTGCAAACCAATGCACAGACTTTTGCAAAGCAAAGCACAGACTATTGCAAAGCAATGCACAGACTATTGCAAAGCAAAGCACAGAGACTATTGCAAAGCAATGCACAGAGACTATTGCAAAGCAATGCACAGAGACTATTGCAAAGCAATGCACAGAATATTGCAAAGCAATGCACAGACTATTGCAGAGCAATGCAAAGAGACTATTGCAAAGCAATGCACAGACTATTGCAAAGCAATGCACAGACTATTGAAAGCAATGCACAGACTATTGCAAAGCAATGCACAGAGACTATTGCAAAGCAATGCACAGAGACTATTGCAAAGCAATGCACAGAGACTATTGGAAAGCAATGCACAGACTATTGCAAAGCAATGCACAGAGACTATTGCAAAGCAATGCACAGACTATTGCAAAGCAATGCACAGACTATTGCAAAGCAATGCACAGACTATTGCAAAGCAATGCACAGACTATTGCAAACCAATGCACAGACTATTGCAAAGCAATGCACAGAGACTATTGCAAACCAATGCACAGACTATTGCAAAGCAATGCACAGAGACTGTTGCAAAGTAATGCACAGACTATTGCAAAGCAATGCACAGACTATTGCAAAGCAATGCACAGAGACTATTGCAAGCAATGCACAGACTATTGCAAAGCAATGCACAATGCACTGACTATTGCAAAGCAAATGCACAAACTATTGCAAAGCAATGCACATAGACTATTGCAAAGCAATGCACAGGGAGTGTATTGCAAAGCAATGCACAAAGACTATTGCAAAGCAATGCACAGACTATTGCAAAGCAATGCACAGACTATTGAAAGCAATGCACAGACTATTGCAAAGCAATGCACAGAGACTATTGCAAAGCAATGCACAGACTATTGCAAAGCAATGCACAGAGACTATTGCAATGCAATGCACAGAGACTATTGCACAGCAATGCACAGAGACTATTGCAAAGCAATGCACAGACTATTGCAAAGCAATGCACAGACTATTGAAAGCAATGCACAGACTATTGCAAAGCAATGCACAGAGACTATTGAAAAGCAATGCACAGACTATTGCAAAGCAATGCACAGACTATTGCAAAGCAATGCACAGACTATTGCAAAGCAATGCACAGAGACTATTGCAAAGCAATGCACAGACTATTGCAAAGCAATGCACAGACTATTGCAGAGCAATGCAAAGAGACTATTGCAAAGCAATGCACAGACTATTGCAAAGCAATGCACAGACTATTGCAAAGCAATGCACAGACTTTTGCAAAGCAATGCACAGAGACTATTGCAAAGCAATGCGCAGACTTTTGCAAACCAATGCACAGACTTTTGCAAAGCAATGCACTGAGACTATTGCAAAGCAATGCACAGAGACTATTGCAAAGCAATGCACAGACTATTGCAAACCAATGCACAGACTATTGCAAAGCAATGCACAGACTATTGCAAACCAATGCACCGACTATTGCAAACCAATGCACAGACTATTGCAAACCAATGCACAGACTTTTGCAAAGCAAAGCACAGACTATTGCAAAGCAATGCACAGACTATTGCAAAGCAAAGCACAGAGACTATTGCAAAGCAATGCACAGAGACTATTGCAAAGCAATGCACAGAGACTATTGCAAAGCAATTCACAGACTATTGCAAAGCAATGCACAGAGACTATTGCAAAGCAATGCACAGAGACTATTGCAAAGCAATGCACAGACTATTGCAAAGCAATGCACAGACTATTGCAAAGCAATGCACAGAGACTATTGCAAAGCAATGCACAGACTATTGCAAAGCAATGCACAGACTATTGCAAAGCAATGCACAGACTATTGCAAACCAATGCACAGACTATTGCAAAGCAATGCACAGAGACTATTGCAAAGCAATGCACAGAGACTATTGCAAAGCAATGCACAGACTATTGCAAAGCAATGCACAGAGACTATTGCAAAGCAATGCACAGAGACTATTGCAAAGCAATGCACAGAGACTATTGGAAAGCAATGCACATACTATTGCAAAGCAATGCACAGACTATTGCAAAGCAATGCACAGACTATTGCAAAACAATGCACAGAGACTAATGCAAAGCAATGCACAGACTATTGCAAAGCAATGCACAGACTATTGCAAAGCAATGCACAGACTATTGCAAACCAATGCACAGACTATTGCAAACCAATGCACAGACTATTGCAAAGCAATGCACAATGCACTGACTATTGCAAAGCAATGCACAGACTATTGCAAATCAATGCACAGAGACTATTGCAAAGCAATGCACAGAGAGTGTATTGCAAAGCAATGCACAGACTATTGCAAAGCAATGCACAGACTATTGCAAAGCAATGCACAGACTATTGCAAAGCAATGCACAGACTCTTGAAAGCAATGCACAGACTATTGCAAAGCAATGCACAGAGACTATTGCAAAGCAATGCACAGAGACTATTGCAGAGCAATGCACAGAGACTATTGGAAAGCAATGCACAGACTATTGCAAAGCAATGCACAGAGACTATTGCAAAGCAATGCAGAGACTATTGCAAAGCAATGCACAGACTATTGCAAAGCAATGCACAGACTATTGCAAACCAATGCACAGACTATTGCAAAGCATTGCACAGAGACTATTGCAAAGCAATGCACAGACTATTGCAAAGCAATGCACAGAGACTGTTGCAAAGTAATGCACAGACTATTGCAAAGCAATGCACAGACTATTGCAAAGCAATGCACAGAGACTATTGCAAGCAATGCACAGACTATTGCAAAGCAATGCACAATGCACTGACTATTGCAAAGCAATGCACAGACTATTGCAAAGCAATGCACAGAGACTATTGCAAAGCAATGCACAGACTATTGCAAAGCAATGCTCAGAGACTATTGCAAAGCAATGCACAGACTATTGCAAAGCAATGCACAAAGACTATTGCAAAGCAATGCACAGACTTTTGCAAAGCAATGCACAGAGACTATTGCAAAGCAATGCACAGACTATTGCAAAGTAATGCACAGACTATTGCAAAGCAATGCACAGACTATTGCAAAGCAATGCACAGACTATTGCAAACCAATGCACAGACTTTTGCAAAGCAATGCACTGAGACTATTGCAAAGCAATGCATAGACTATTGCAAAGAAATGCACAGAGACTATTGCAAAGCAATGCACAGACTATTGCAAACCAATGCACAGACTATTGCAAAGCAATGCACAGACTATTGCAAAGCAAAGCACAGAGACTATTGCAAAGCAATGCACAGAGACTATTGCAAAGCAATGCACAGAGACTATTGCAAAGCAATGCACAGACTATTGCAAAGCAATGCACAGACTATTGCAGAGCAATGCAAAGAGACTATTGCAAAGCAATGCACAGACCATTGCAAAGCAATGCACAGACTATTGCAAAGCAATGCACAGACTATTGCAAAGCAATGCACAGACTTTTGCAAAGCAATGCACAGACTATTGCAAACCAATGCACAGACTTTTGCAAAGCAAAGCACAGACTATTGCAAAGCAATGCACAGACTATTGCAAAGCAAAGCACAGAGACTATTGCAAAGCAATGCACAGACTATTGCAAAGCAATGCACAGAGACTATTGCAAAGCAATGCACTGAGGCTATTGCAAAGCAATGCACAGAGACTATTGCAAAGCAATGCACAGACTATTGCAAATAAAAATGCACAGATTTTTGCAAAGCAATGCACAGAGACTATTGCAAAGCAATGCACAGACTATTGCAAAGCAATGCACAGACTATTGCAAAGCAATGCGAAGACTATTGCAAAGCAATGCACAGAGACTATTGCAAAGCAATGCACAGACTATTGCAAAGCAATGCACAGACTATTGCAAAGCAATGCACAGAGACTATTGCAAAGCAATGCACAGACTATTGCAAAGCAATGCACAGACTATTGCAAAGCAATGCACAGAGACTATTGCAAAGCAATGCACAGACTATTTCAAAGCAATGCACAGACTATGGCAAAGCAATGCACAGAGACTATTGCAAAGCAATGCATAGAGACTATTGCAAAGCAATGCACAGACTATTGCAAAGCAATGCACAGACTATTGCAGAGCAATGCACAGACTATTGCAAAGCAATGCACAGAGACTATTGGACTATTGCAAAGCACTGCACAGAGACTATTGCAAAGCAATGCGCATAGACTATTGCAAAGCAATGCACAGAGACTATTGCAAAGTATGCACAGAGACTATTGCAAAGCAATGCACAGACTATTGCAAAGCAATGCACAGACTATTGCAAAGCAATGCACAGAGACTATTGCAAAGCAATGCACAGAGACTATTGCAAAGCACTGCACAGAGACTATTGCAAAGCAATGCGCATAGACTATTGCAAAGCAATGCACAGAGACTATTGCAAAGCAATGCACAGAGACTATTGCAAAGCAATGCACAGACTATTGCAAAGCAATGCACAGACTATTGCAAAGCAATGCACAGAGACTATTGCAAAGCAATGCACAGACTATTGCAAAGCAATGCACAGAGACTATTACAAAGCAATGCACAGAGGCTATTGCAAAGCAATGCACAGACTATTGCAAAGTAATGCACAGACTATTGCAAAGCAATGCACAGACTATTTCAAAGCAATGCACAGAGACTATTGCAAAGCAATGCATAGAGACTATTGCAAAGCAATGCACAGACTATTGCAAAGCAATGCAAAGAGACTATTGCAAAGAAATGCACAGACTATTGCAAAGCAATGCACAGAGACTATTGCAAAGCAATGCACTGAGGCTATTGCAAAGCAATGCACAGAGACTATTGCAAAGCAATGCACAGACTATTGCAAATAAAAATGCACAGATTTTTGCAAAGCAATGCACAGAGACTATTGCAAAGCAATGCACAGACTATTGCAAAGCAATGCACAGACTATTGCAAAGCAATGCGAAGACTATTGCAAAGCAATGCACAGAGACTATTGCAAAGCAATGCACAGACTATTGCAAAGCAATGCACAGACTATTGCAAAGCAATGCACAGAGACTATTGCAAAGCAATGCACAGACTATTGCAAAGCAATGCACAGACTATTGCAAAGCAATGCACAGAGACTATTGCAAAGCAATGCACAGACTATTGCAAAGCAATGCACAGAGACTATTACAAAGCAATGCACAGAGCCTATTGCAAAGCAATGCACAGACTATTGCAAAGCAATGCACAGACTATTGCAAAGCAATGCACAGATTATTGCTAAGCAATGCACAGACTATTTCAAAGCAATGCACAGACTATTGCAAAGCAATGCACAGAGGCTATTGCAAAGCAATGCACAGACTATTGCAAAGCAATGCACAGACTAATTCAAAGCATTGCACAGACTATTGCAAAGCAATGCACAGAGACTATTGCAAAGCAATGCAGAGAGACTATTGCAAAGCAATGCTCAGACTATTGCAAAGCAATGCACAGACTATTGCAAAGCAATGCACAGATTATTGCTAAGCAATGCACAGACTATTTCAAAGCAATGCACAGACTATTGCAAAGCAATGCACAGAGGCTATTGCAAAGCAATGCAAAGACTATTGCAAAGCAATGCACAGACTATTTCTAAGCAATGCACAGACTATTGCAAAGCAATGCACAGAGACTATTGCAAAGCAATGCAGAGTCTATTGCAAAGCAATGCACTGACTATTGCAAAGCAATGCACAGACTATTGCAAAGCAATGCACAGAGACTATTGCAAAGCAATGCACAGACTATTGCAAAGCAATGCACAGACTATTGCAAAGCAATGCACAGAGACTATTGCAAAGCAATGCACAGACTATTGCAAAGCAATGCACAGATTATTGCTAAGCAATGCACAGACTATTGCAAAGCAATGCACAGACTTATGCAAAGCAATGCACAGACTATTGCAAAGCAATGCGAAGACTATTGCAAAGCAATGCACAGAGACTATTGCAAAGCAATGCACAGACTATTGCAAAGCAATGCACAGACTATTGCAAACCAATGCACAGAGACTATTGCAAAGCAATGCACAGACTATTGCAAAGCAATGCACAGACTATTGCAAAGCAATGCACAGAGACTATTGCAAAGCAATGCACAGACTATTGCAAAGCAATGCACAGAGACTATTACAAAGCAATGCACAGACTATTGCAAAACAATGCACAGACTATTGCAAAGCAATGCACAGAGACTATTGCAAAGCAATGCACAGAGACTATTGCAAAGCAATGCACAGACTATTGCAAAGCAATGCACAGACTATTGCAAAGCAAAGCACAGAGACTATTGCAAAGCAATGCACAGACTATTGCAAAGCAATGCACAGACTATTGCAAAGCAATGCACAGATTATTGCAAAGCAATGCATAGAGACTATTGCAAACCAATGCACAGACTATTGCAAAGCAATGCACAGAGACTATTGCAAAGCAATGCACAGACTATTGCAAAGAAATGCACCGACTATTGCAAAGCAATGCACAGAGACTATTGCAAAGCAATGCACAGACTATTGCAAAGCAATGCACAGGACTATTGCAAAGCAATGCACAGAGACTATTGCAAAGCAATGCACAGACTATTGCAAAGCAATGCACAGAGACTATTGCAAAGCAATGCACAGACTATTGCAAAGCAATGCACAGAGACTATTGCAAAGCAATGCACAGACTATTGCAAAGCAATGCACAGACTATTGCAAAGCAATGCACAGAGACTATTAGACTATTGCAAAGCACTGCACAGAGACTATTGCAAAGCAATGCGCATAGACTATTGCAAAGCAAAGCACAAAGACTATTGCAAAGCAATGCACAGAGACTATTGCAAAGCAATGCACAGACTATTGCAAAGCAATGCACAAAGACTATTGCAAAGCAATGCACAGAGACTATTGCAAAGCACTGCACAGAGACTATTGCAAAGCAATGCGCATAGACTATTGCAAAGCAATGCACAGAGACTATTGCAAAGCAATGCACAGAGACAATTGCAAAGCAATGCACAGACTATTGCAAAGCAATGCACAGACTATTGCAAAGCAATGCACAGAGACTATTGCAAAGCAATGCACAGACTATTGCAAAGCAATGCACAGAGACTATTGCAAAGCAATGCACAGACTATTGCAAAGCAATGCACAGAGACTATTGCAAAGCACTGCACAGAGACTATTGCAAAGCAATGCGCATAGACTATTGCAAAGCAATGCACAGAGACTATTGCAAAGCAATGCACAGAGACAATTGCAAAGCAATGCACAGACTATTGCAAAGCAATGCACAGACTATTGCAAAGCAATGCACAGAGACTATTGCAAAGCAATGCACAGACTATTGCAAAGCAATGCACAGAGATTATTACAAAGCAATGCACAGAGACTATTGCAAAGCAATGCACAGACTATTGCAAAGCAATGCACAGATTATTGCAAAGCAATGCACAGACTATTTCTAAGCAATGCATAGACTATTGCAAAACAATGCACAGACTATTGCAAAGCAATGCACAGAGACTATTGCAAAGCAATGCACAGAGACTATTGCAAAGCAATGCACAGAGACTATTGCAAAACAATACACAGACTATTGCAAAGCAATGCAAAGAGACTATTGCAAAGAAATGCATAGACTATTGCAAAGCAATGCACAGAGATTATTGCAAAGCAATGCACAGAGGCTATTTCAAAGCAATGCACAGACTATTGCAAAGCAATGCACAGAGACTATTGCAAAGCAATGCACAGAGGCTATTGCAAAGCAATGCACAGACTATTGCAAAGCAATGCACAGAGACTATTTCAAAGCAATGCACAGACTATTGCAAAACAATGCACAGACTATTGCAAAGCAATGCACAGAGACTATTGCAAAGCAATGCACAGAGACTATTGCAAAGCAATGCACACACTATTGCAAAGCAATGCACAGACTATTGCAAAGCAATGCACAGCGACTATTGCAAAGCAATGCACAGACTATTGCAAAGCAATGCACAGAGACAATTACAAAGCAATGCACAGAGACTATTGCAAAGCAATGCACAGACTATTGCAAAGCAATGCACAGACTATTGCAAAGCAATGCACAGATTATTGCAAAGCAATGCACAGAGACTATTGCAAACCAATGCACAGACTATTGCAAAGCAATGCACAGAGACTATTGCAAAGCAATGCACAGACTATTGCAAAGAAATGCACAGACTATTGCAAAGCAATGCACAGAGACTATTGCAAAGCAATGCACAGACTATTGCAAAGCAATGCACAGAGACTATTGCAAAGCAATGCACAGAGACTATTGCAAAGCAATGCACAGACTATTGCAAAGCAATGCACAGAGACTATTGCAAAGCAATGCACAGACTATTGCAAAGCAATGCACAGAGACTATTGCAAAGCAACGCACAGACTATTTCAAAGCAATGCACAGACTATTGCAAAGCAATGCACAGAGAATATTGCAAAGCAATGCGCAGAGACTATTGCAAAGCACTGCACAGAGACTATTGCAAAGCAATGCGCATAGACTATTGCAAAGCAATGCACAAAGACTATTGCAAAGCAATGCACAGAGACTATTGCAAAGCAATGCACAGACTATTGCAAAGCAATGCACAAAGACTATTGCAAAGCAATGCACAGAGACTATTGCAAAGCAATGCGCAGAGACTATTGCAAAGCAATGCACAGACTATTGCAAAGCAATGCACAGACTATTGCAAAGCAATGCACAGAGACTATTGCAAAGCACTGCACAGAGACTATTGCAAAGCAATGCGCATAGACTATTGCAAAGCAATGCACAGAGACTATTGCAAAGCAATGCACAGAGACTATTGCAAAGCAATGCACAGACTATTGCAAAGCAATGCACAGACTATTGCAAAGCAATGCACAGAGACTATTGCAAAGCAATGCACAGACTATTGCAAACCAATGCACAGAGACTATTACAAAGCAATGCACAGAGACTATTGCAAAGCAATGCACAGACTATTGCAAAGCAAAGCACAGAGACTATTGCAAAGCAATGCACAGAGACTATTGCAAAGCAATGCACAGAGACTATTGCAAAGCAATGCACAGAATATTGCAAAGCAATGCACAGACTATTGCAGAGCAATGCAAAGAGACTATTGCAAAGCAATGCACAGACTATTGCAACGCAATGCACAGAGACTATTGCAAAGCAATGCACAGACTATTGCAATGCAATGCACAGAGACTATTGCAAAGCAATGCACAGAGACTATTGCAAAGCAATGCACAGACTATTACAAAGCAATGCACAGACTATTGCAAAGCAATGCACAGACTATTGCAAAACAATGCACAGAGACTATTGCAAAGCAATGCACAGAGACTATTGCAAAGCAATTCATAGACTATTACAAAGCAATGCACAGAGACTATTGCAAAGCAATGCACAGACTATTGCAAAGCAATGCACAGACTATTGCAAAGCAATGCACAGACTATTGCAAAGCAATGCACAATGCACTGACTATTGCAAAGCAATGCACAGACTATTGCAAATCAATGCACAGAGACTATTGCAAAGCAATGCACAGAGAGTGTATTGCAAAGCAATGCACAGACTATTGCAAAGCAATGCATAGACTATTGCAAAGCAATGCACAGACTATTGCAAAGCAATGCACAGACTATTGCAAAGCAATGCACAGACTATTGAAAGCAATGCACAGACTATTGCAAAGCAATGCACAGAGACTATTGCAAAGCAATGCACAGAGACTATTGCAAAGCAATGCACAGAGACTATTGGAAAGCAATGCACAGACTATTGCAAAGCAATGCACAGAGACTATTGCAAAGCAATGCACAGACTATTGCAAAGCAATGCACAGACTATTGCAAAGCAATGCACAGACTATTGCAAAGCAATGCACAGAGACTATTGCAAAGCAATGCACAGACTATTGCAAAGCAATGCACAGACTATTGCAAAGCAATGCACAGAGACTATTGCAAAGCAATGCACAGACTATTGCAAAGCAATGCACAGACTATTGCAAAGCAATGCACAGAGACTATTGCAAAGCAATGCACAGACTATTGCAAAGCAATGCACAGACTATTGCAAAGCAATGCACAGACTTTTGCAAAGCAATGCACAGAGACTATTGCAAAGCAATGCACAGACTTTTGCAAACCAATGCACAGACTTTTGCAAAGCAATGCACTGAGACTATTGCAAAGCAATGCACAGAGACTATTGCAAAGCAATGCACAGACTATTGCAAACCAATGCACAGACTATTGAAAGCAATGCACAGACTATTGCAAAGCAATGCACAGAGACTATTGAAAAGCAATGCACAAACTATTGCAAAGCAATGCACAGACTATTGCAAAGCAATGCACAGACTATTGCAAAGCAATGCACAGAGACTATTGCAAAGCAATGCACAGACTATTGCAAAGCAATGCACAGACTATTGCAGAGCAATGCACAGACTATTGCAAACCAATGCACAGACTTTTGCAAAGCAAAGCACAGACTATTGCAAAGCAATGCACAGACTATTGCAAAGCAAAGCACAGAGACTATTGCAAAGCAATGCACAGAGACTATTGCAAAGCAATGCACAGAGACTATTGCAAAGCAATGCACAGAATATTGCAAAGCAATGCACAGACTATTGCAGAGCAATGCAAAGAGACTATTGCAAAGCAATGCACAGACTATTGCAAAGCAATGCACAGACTATTGCAAAGCAATGCACAGAGACTATTGCAAAGCAATGCACAGAGACTATTGCAAAGCAATGCACAGAGACTATTGGAAAGCAATGCACAGACTATTGCAAAGCAATGCACAGAGACTATTGCAAAGCAATGCACAGACTATTGCAAAGCAATGCACAGACTATTGCAAAGCAATGCACAGACTATTGCAAACCAATGCACAGACTATTGCAAAGCAATGCACAGAGACTATTGCAAACCAATGCACAGACTATTGCAAAGCAATGCACAGAGACTGTTGCAAAGTAATGCACAGACTATTGCAAAGCAATGCACAGACTATTGCAAAGCAATGCACAGAGACTATTGCAAGCAATGCACAGACTATTGCAAAGCAATGCACAATGCACTGACTATTGCAAAGCAATGCACAGACTATTGCAAAGCAATGCACAGAGACTATTGCAAAGCAATGCACAGGGAGTGTATTGCAAAGCAATGCACAAAGACTATTGCAAAGCAATGCACAGACTATTGCAAAGCAATGCACAGACTATTGAAAGCAATGCACAGACTATTGCAAAGCAATGCACAGAGACTATTGCAAAGCAATGCACAGACTATTGCAAAGCAATGCACAGAGACTATTGCAATGCAATGCACAGAGACTATTGCACAGCAATGCACAGAGACTATTGCAAAGCAATGCACAGACTATTGCAAAGCAATGCACAGACTATTGAAAGCAATGCACAGACTATTGCAAAGCAATGCACAGAGACTATTGAAAAGCAATGCACAGACTATTGCAAAGCAATGCACAGACTATTGCAAAGCAATGCACAGACTATTGCAAAGCAATGCACAGAGACTATTGCAAAGCAATGCACAGACTATTGCAAAGCAATGCACAGACTATTGCAGAGCAATGCAAAGAGACTATTGCAAAGCAATGCACAGACTATTGCAAAGCAATGCACAGACTATTGCAAAGCAATGCACAGACTTTTGCAAAGCAATGCACAGAGACTATTGCAAACCAATGCGCAGACTTTTGCAAACCAATGCACAGACTTTTGCAAAGCAATGCACTGAGACTATTGCAAAGCAATGCACAGAGACTATTGAAAAGCAATGCACAGACTATTGCAAAGCAATGCACAGACTATTGCAAAGCAATGCACAGACTATTGCAAAGCAATGCACAGAGACTATTGCAAAGCAATGCACAGACTATTACAAAGCAATGCACAGACTATTGCAGAGCAATGCAAAGAGACTATTGCAAAGCAATGCACAGACTTTTGCAAAGCAATGCACTGAGACTATTGCAAAGCAATGCACAGAGTCTATTGCAAAGCAATGCAGACTATTGCAAACCAATGCACAGACTATTGCAAAGCAATGCACAGACTATTGCAAACCAATGCACAGACTATTGCAAACCAATGCACAGACTATTGCAAACCAATGCACAGACTTTTGCAAAGCAAAGCACAGACTATTGCAAAGCAATGCACAGACTATTGCAAAGCAAAGCACAGAGACTATTGCAAAGCAATGCACAGAGACTATTGCAAAGCAATGCACAGAGACTATTGCAAAGCAATTCACAGACTATTGCAAAGCAATGCACAGAGACTATTGCAAAGCAATGCACAGACTATTGCAAAGCAATGCACAGACTATTGCAAACCAATGCACAGACTATTGCAAAGCAACGCACAGTGACTATTGCAAAGCAATGCACAGACTATTGCAAAGCAATGCACAGAGACTATTGCAAAGCAATGCACAGACTATTGCAAAGCAATGCACAGAGACTATTGCAAAGCAATGCACAGAGACTATTGCAAAGCAATGCACAGAGACTATTGGAAAGCAATGCACATACTATTGCAAAGCAATGCACAGACTATTGCAAAGCAATGCACAGACTATTGCAAAACAATGCACAGAGACTAATGCAAAGCAATGCACAGACTATTGCAAAGCAATGCATAGACTATTGCAAAGCAATGCACAGACTATTGCAAACCAATGCACAGACTATTGCAAACCAATGCACAGACTATTGCAAAGCAATGCACAATGCACTGACTATTGCAAAGCAATGCACAGACTATTGCAAATCAATGCACAGAGACTATTGCAAAGCAATGCACAGAGAGTGTATTGCAAAGCAATGCACAGACTATTGCAAAGCAATGCACAGACTATTGCAAAGCAATGCACAGACTATTGCAAAGCAATGCACAGACTCTTGAAAGCAATGCACAGACTATTGCAAACCAATGCACAGACTTTTGCAAAGCAAAGCACAGACTATTGCAAAGCAATGCACAGACTATTGCAAAGCAAAGCACAGAGACTATTGCAAAGCAATGCACAGAGACTATTGCAAAGCAATGCACAGAGACTATTGCAAAGCAATGCACAGAATATTGCAAAGCAATGCACAGACTATTGCAGAGCAATGCAAAGAGACTATTGCAAAGCAATGCACAGACTATTGCAAAGCAATGCACAGACTATTGCAAAGCAATGCACAGACTATTGAAAGCAATGCACAGACTATTGCAAAGCAATGCACAGAGACTATTGCAAAGCAATGCACAGAGACTATTGCAAAGCAATGCACAGAGACTATTGGAAAGCAATGCACAGACTATTGCAAAGCAATGCACAGAGACTATTGCAAAGCAATGCACAGACTATTGCAAAGCAATGCACAGACTATTGCAAAGCAATGCACAGACTATTGCAAACCAATGCACAGACTATTGCAAAGCAATGCACAGAGACTATTGCAAACCAATGCACAGACTATTGCAAAGCAATGCACAGAGACTGTTGCAAAGTAATGCACAGACTATTGCAAAGCAATGCACAGACTATTGCAAAGCAATGCACAGAGACTATTGCAAGCAATGCACAGACTATTGCAAAGCAATGCACAATGCACTGACTATTGCAAAGCAAATGCACAAACTATTGCAAAGCAATGCACAGAGACTATTGCAAAGCAATGCACAGGGAGTGTATTGCAAAGCAATGCACAAAGACTATTGCAAAGCAATGCACAGACTATTGCAAAGCAATGCACAGACTATTGAAAGCAATGCACAGACTATTGCAAAGCAATGCACAGAGACTATTGCAAAGCAATGCACAGACTATTGCAAAGCAATGCACAGAGACTATTGCAATGCAATGCACAGAGACTATTGCACAGCAATGCACAGAGACTATTGCAAAGCAATGCACAGACTATTGCAAAGCAATGCACAGACTATTGAAAGCAATGCACAGACTATTGCAAAGCAATGCACAGAGACTATTGAAAAGCAATGCACAGACTATTGCAAAGCAATGCACAGACTATTGCAAAGCAATGCACAGACTATTGCAAAGCAATGCACAGAGACTATTGCAAAGCAATGCACAGACTATTGCAAAGCAATGCACAGACTATTGCAGAGCAATGCAAAGAGACTATTGCAAAGCAATGCACAGACTATTGCAAAGCAATGCACAGACTATTGCAAAGCAATGCACAGACTTTTGCAAAGCAATGCACAGAGACTATTGCAAAGCAATGCGCAGACTTTTGCAAACCAATGCACAGACTTTTGCAAAGCAATGCACTGAGACTATTGCAAAGCAATGCACAGAGACTATTGCAAAGCAATGCACAGACTATTGCAAACCAATGCACAGACTATTGCAAAGCAATGCACAGACTATTGCAAACCAATGCGCCGACTATTGCAAACCAATGCACAGACTATTGCAAACCAATGCACAGACTTTTGCAAAGCAAAGCACAGACTATTGCAAAGCAATGCACAGACTATTGCAAAGCAAAGCACAGAGACTATTGCAAAGCAATGCACAGAGACTATTGCAAAGCAATGCACAGAGACTATTGCAAAGCAATTCACAGACTATTGCAAAGCAATGCACAGAGACTATTGCAAAGCAATGCACAGAGACTATTGCAAAGCAATGCACAGACTATTGCAAAGCAATGCACAGACTATTGCAAAGCAATGCACAGAGACTATTGCAAAGCAATGCACAGACTATTGCAAAGCAATGCACAGACTATTGCAAAGCAATGCACAGACTATTGCAAACCAATGCACAGACTATTGCAAAGCAATGCACAGAGACTATTGCAAAGCAATGCACAGAGACTATTGCAAAGCAATGCACAGACTATTGCAAAGCAATGCACAGAGACTATTGCAAAGCAATGCACAGAGACTATTGCAAAGCAATGCACAGAGACTATTGGAAAGCAATGCACATACTATTGCAAAGCAATGCACAGACTATTGCAAAGCAATGCACAGACTATTGCAAAACAATGCACAGAGACTAATGCAAAGCAATGCACAGACTATTGCAAAGCAATGCACAGACTATTGCAAAGCAATGCACAGGGAGTGTATTGCAAAGCAATGCACAAAGACTATTGCAAAGCAATGCACAGACTATTGCAAAGCAATGCACAGACTATTGAAAGCAATGCACAGACTATTGCAAAGCAATGCACAGAGACTATTGCAAAGCAATGCACAGACTATTGCAAAGCAATGCACAGAGACTATTGCAATGCAATGCACAGAGACTATTGCACAGCAATGCACAGAGACTATTGCAAAGCAATGCACAGACTATTGCAAAGCAATGCACAGACTATTGAAAGCAATGCACAGACTATTGCAAAGCAATGCACAGAGACTATTGAAAAGCAATGCACAGACTATTGCAAAGCAATGCACAGACTATTGCAAAGCAATGCACAGACTATTGCAAAGCAATGCACAGAGACTATTGCAAAGCAATGCACAGACTATTGCAAAGCAATGCACAGACTATTGCAGAGCAATGCAAAGAGACTATTGCAAAGCAATGCACAGACTATTGCAAAGCAATGCACAGACTATTGCAAAGCAATGCACAGACTTTTGCAAAGCAATGCACAGAGACTATTGCAAACCAATGCGCAGACTTTTGCAAACCAATGCACAGACTTTTGCAAAGCAATGCACTGAGACTATTGCAAAGCAATGCACAGAGACTATTGAAAAGCAATGCACAGACTATTGCAAAGCAATGCACAGACTATTGCAAAGCAATGCACAGACTATTGCAAAGCAATGCACAGAGACTATTGCAAAGCAATGCACAGACTATTGCAAAGCAATGCACAGACTATTGCAGAGCAATGCAAAGAGACTATTGCAAAGCAATGCACAGACTTTTGCAAAGCAATGCACTGAGACTATTGCAAAGCAATGCACAGAGTCTATTGCAAAGCAATGCAGACTATTGCAAACCAATGCACAGACTATTGCAAAGCAATGCACAGACTATTGCAAACCAATGCACAGACTATTGCAAACCAATGCACAGACTATTGCAAACCAATGCACAGACTTTTGCAAAGCAAAGCACAGACTATTGCAAAGCAATGCACAGACTATTGCAAAGCAAAGCACAGAGACTATTGCAAAGCAATGCACAGAGACTATTGCAAAGCAATGCACAGAGACTATTGCAAAGCAATTCACAGACTATTGCAAAGCAATGCACAGAGACTATTGCAAAGCAATGCACAGACTATTGCAAAGCAATGCACAGACTATTGCAAACCAATGCACAGACTATTGCAAAGCAACGCACAGTGACTATTGCAAAGCAATGCACAGACTATTGCAAAGCAATGCACAGAGACTATTGCAAAGCAATGCACAGACTATTGCAAAGCAATGCACAGAGACTATTGCAAAGCAATGCACAGAGACTATTGCAAAGCAATGCACAGAGACTATTGGAAAGCAATGCACATACTATTGCAAAGCAATGCACAGACTATTGCAAAGCAATGCACAGACTATTGCAAAACAATGCACAGAGACTAATGCAAAGCAATGCACAGACTATTGCAAAGCAATGCACAGACTATTGCAAAGCAATGCACAGACTATTGCAAACCAATGCACAGACTATTGCAAACCAATGCACAGACTATTGCAAAGCAATGCACAATGCACTGACTATTGCAAAGCAATGCACAGACTATTGCAAATCAATGCACAGAGACTATTGCAAAGCAATGCACAGAGAGTGTATTGCAAAGCAATGCACAGACTATTGCAAAGCAATGCACAGACTATTGCAAAGCAATGCACAGACTATTGCAAAGCAATGCACAGACTCTTGAAAGCAATGCACAGACTATTGCAAACCAATGCACAGACTTTTGCAAAGCAAAGCACAGACTATTGCAAAGCAATGCACAGACTATTGCAAAGCAAAGCACAGAGACTATTGCAAAGCAATGCACAGAGACTATTGCAAAGCAATGCACAGAGACTATTGCAAAGCAATGCACAGAATATTGCAAAGCAATGCACAGACTATTGCAGAGCAATGCAAAGAGACTATTGCAAAGCAATGCACAGACTATTGCAAAGCAATGCACAGACTATTGAAAGCAATGCACAGACTATTGCAAAGCAATGCACAGAGACTATTGCAAAGCAATGCACAGAGACTATTGCAAAGCAATGCACAGAGACTATTGGAAAGCAATGCACAGACTATTGCAAAGCAATGCACAGAGACTATTGCAAAGCAATGCACAGACTATTGCAAAGCAATGCACAGACTATTGCAAAGCAATGCATAGACTATTGCAAAGCAATGCACAGACTATTGCAAACCAATGCACAGACTATTGCAAAGCAATGCACAGAGACTATTGCAAACCAATGCACAGACTATTGCAAAGCAATGCACAGAGACTGTTGCAAAGTAATGCACAGACTATTGCAAAGCAATGCACAGACTATTGCAAAGCAATGCACAGAGACTATTGCAAGCAATGCACAGACTATTGCAAAGCAATGCACAATGCACTGACTATTGCAAAGCAAATGCACAAACTATTGCAAAGCAATGCACATAGACTATTGCAAAGCAATGCACAGGGAGTGTATTGCAAAGCAATGCACAAAGACTATTGCAAAGCAATGCACAGACTATTGCAAAGCAATGCACAGACTATTGAAAGCAATGCACAGACTATTGCAAAGCAATGCACAGAGACTATTGCAAAGCAATGCACAGACTATTGCAAAGCAATGCACAGAGACTATTGCAATGCAATGCACAGAGACTATTGCACAGCAATGCACAGAGACTATTGCAAAGCAATGCACAGACTATTGCAAAGCAATGCACAGACTATTGAAAGCAATGCACAGACTATTGCAAAGCAATGCACAGAGACTATTGAAAAGCAATGCACAGACTATTGCAAAGCAATGCACAGACTATTGCAAAGCAATGCACAGACTATTGCAAAGCAATGCACAGAGACTATTGCAAAGCAATGCACAGACTATTGCAAAGCAATGCACAGACTATTGCAGAGCAATGCAAAGAGACTATTGCAAAGCAATGCACAGACTATTGCAAAGCAATGCACAGACTATTGCAAAGCAATGCACAGACTTTTGCAAAGCAATGCACAGAGACTATTGCAAAGCAATGCGCAGACTTTTGCAAACCAATGCACAGACTTTTGCAAAGCAATGCACTGAGACTATTGCAAAGCAATGCACAGAGACTATTGCAAAGCAATGCACAGACTATTGCAAACCAATGCACAGACTATTGCAAAGCAATGCACAGACTATTGCAAACCAATGCACCGACTATTGCAAACCAATGCACAGACTATTGCAAACCAATGCACAGACTTTTGCAAAGCAAAGCACAGACTATTGCAAAGCAATGCACAGACTATTGCAAAGCAAAGCACAGAGACTATTGCAAAGCAATGCACAGAGACTATTGCAAAGCAATGCACAGAGACTATTGCAAAGCAATTCACAGACTATTGCAAAGCAATGCACAGAGACTATTGCAAAGCAATGCACAGAGACTATTGCAAAGCAATGCACAGACTATTGCAAAGCAATGCACAGACTATTGCAAAGCAATGCACAGAGACTATTGCAAAGCAATGCACAGACTATTGCAAAGCAATGCACAGACTATTGCAAAGCAATGCACAGACTATTGCAAACCAATGCACAGACTATTGCAAAGCAATGCACAGAGACTATTGCAAAGCAATGCACAGAGACTATTGCAAAGCAATGCACAGACTATTGCAAAGCAATGCACAGAGACTATTGCAAAGCAATGCACAGAGACTATTGCAAAGCAATGCACAGAGACTATTGGAAAGCAATGCACATACTATTGCAAAGCAATGCACAGACTATTGCAAAGCAATGCACAGACTATTGCAAAACAATGCACAGAGACTAATGCAAAGCAATGCACAGACTATTGCAAAGCAATGCACAGACTATTGCAAAGCAATGCACAGACTATTGCAAACCAATGCACAGACTATTGCAAACCAATGCACAGACTATTGCAAAGCAATGCACAATGCACTGACTATTGCAAAGCAATGCACAGACTATTGCAAATCAATGCACAGAGACTATTGCAAAGCAATGCACAGAGAGTGTATTGCAAAGCAATGCACAGACTATTGCAAAGCAATGCACAGACTATTGCAAAGCAATGCACAGACTATTGCAAAGCAATGCACAGACTCTTGAAAGCAATGCACAGACTATTGCAAAGCAATGCACAGAGACTATTGCAAAGCAATGCACAGAGACTATTGCAGAGCAATGCACAGAGACTATTGGAAAGCAATGCACAGACTATTGCAAAGCAATGCACAGAGACTATTGCAAAGCAATGCAGAGACTATTGCAAAGCAATGCACAGACTATTGCAAAGCAATGCACAGACTATTGCAAACCAATGCACAGACTATTGCAAAGCATTGCACAGAGACTATTGCAAAGCAATGCACAGACTATTGCAAAGCAATGCACAGAGACTGTTGCAAAGTAATGCACAGACTATTGCAAAGCAATGCACAGACTATTGCAAAGCAATGCACAGAGACTATTGCAAGCAATGCACAGACTATTGCAAAGCAATGCACAATGCACTGACTATTGCAAAGCAATGCACAGACTATTGCAAAGCAATGCACAGAGACTATTGCAAAGCAATGCACAGACTATTGCAAAGCAATGCTCAGAGACTATTGCAAAGCAATGCACAGACTATTGCAAAGCAATGCACAAAGACTATTGCAAAGCAATGCACAGACTTTTGCAAAGCAATGCACAGAGACTATTGCAAAGCAATGCACAGACTATTGCAAAGTAATGCACAGACTATTGCAAAGCAATGCACAGACTATTGCAAAGCAATGCACAGACTATTGCAAACCAATGCACAGACTTTTGCAAAGCAATGCACTGAGACTATTGCAAAGCAATGCATAGACTATTGCAAAGAAATGCACAGAGACTATTGCAAAGCAATGCACAGACTATTGCAAACCAATGCACAGACTATTGCAAAGCAATGCACAGACTATTGCAAAGCAAAGCACAGAGACTATTGCAAAGCAATGCACAGAGACTATTGCAAAGCAATGCACAGAGACTATTGCAAAGCAATGCACAGACTATTGCAAAGCAATGCACAGACTATTGCAGAGCAATGCAAAGAGACTATTGCAAAGCAATGCACAGACCATTGCAAAGCAATGCACAGACTATTGCAAAGCAATGCACAGACTATTGCAAAGCAATGCACAGACTTTTGCAAAGCAATGCACAGACTATTGCAAACCAATGCACAGACTTTTGCAAAGCAAAGCACAGACTATTGCAAAGCAATGCACAGACTATTGCAAAGCAAAGCACAGAGACTATTGCAAAGCAATGCACAGAGACTATTGCAAAGCAATGCACAGAGACTATTGCAAAGCAATGCACAGACTATTGCAGAGCAATGCAAAGAGACGATTGCAAAGCAATGCACAGACTATTGCAACGCAATGCACAGAGACTATTGCAAAGCAATGCACAGACTATTGCAAAGCAATGCACAGACTATTGCAAAGCAATGCACAATGCACTGACTATTGCAAAGCAATGCACAGACTATTGCAAATCAATGCACAGAGACTATTGCAAAGCAATGCACAGAGAGTGTATTGCAAAGCAATGCACAGACTATTGCAATGCAATGCACAGACTATTGCAAAGCAATGCACAGACTATTGCAAAGCAATGCACAGACTATTGCAAAGCAATGCACAGACTATTGAAAGCAATGCACAGACTATTGCAAAGCAATGCACAGAGACTATTGCAAAGCAATGCACAGAGACTATTGCAAAGCAATGCACAGAGACTATTGCAAAGCAATGCACAGAGACTATTGGAAAGCAATGCACAGACTATTGCAAAGCAATGCACAGAGACTATTGCAAAGCAATGCACAGACTATTGCAAAGCAATGCACAGACTATTGCAAAGCAATGCACAGACTATTGCAAACCAATGCACAGACTATTGCAAAGCAATGCACAGAGACTATTGCAAACCAATGCACAGACTATTGCAAAGCAATGCACAGAGACTGTTGCAAAGTAATGCACAGACTATTGCAAAGCAATGCACAGACTATTGCAAAGCAATGCACAGAGACTATTGCAAGCAATGCACAGACTATTGCAAAGCAATGCACAATGCACTGACTATTGCAAAGCAATGCACAGACTATTGCAAAGCAATGCACAGAGACTATTGCAAAGCAATGCACAGGGAGTGTATTGCAAAGCAATGCACAAAGACTATTGCAAAGCAATGCACAGACTATTGCAAAGCAATGCACAGACTATTGAAAGCAATGCACAGACTATTGCAAAGCAATGCACAGAGACTATTGCAAAGCAATGCACAGACTATTGCAAAGCAATGCACAGAGACTATTGCAATGCAATGCACAGAGACTATTGCACAGCAATGCACAGAGACTATTGCAAAGCAATGCACAGACTATTGCAAAGCAATGCACAGACTATTGCAAAGCAATGCACAGACTATTGCAAAGCAATGCACAGAGACTATTGCAAAGCAATGCACAGACTATTGCAAAGCAATGCACAGACTATTGCAGAGCAATGCAAAGAGACTATTGCAAAGCAATGCACAGACTATTGCAAAGCAATGCACAGACTATTGCAAAGCAATGCACAGACATTTGCAAAGCAATGCACAGAGACTATTGCAAAGCAATGCGCAGACTTTTGCAAACCAATGCACAGACTTTTGCAAAGCAATGCACTGAGACTATTGCAAAGCAATGCACAGAGACTATTGCAAAGCAATGCACAGACTATTGCAAACCAATGCACAGACTATTGCAAAGCAATGCACAGACTATTGCAAACCAATGCACAGACTATTGCAAACCAATGCACAGACTATTGCAAACCAATGCACAGACTATTGCAAACCAATGCACAGACTTTTGCAAAGCAAAGCACAGACTATTGCAAAGCAATGCACAGACTATTGCAAAGCAAAGCACAGAGACTATTGCAAAGCAATGCACAGAGACTATTGCAAAGCAATGCACAGAGACTATTGCAAAGCAATGCACAGAATATTGCAAAGCAATGCACAGACTATTGCAGAGCAATGCAAAGAGACTATTGCAAAGCAATGCACAGACTATTGCAACGCAATGCACAGAGACTATTGCAAAGCAATGCACAGACTATTGCAACGCAATGCACAGAGACTATTGCAAAGCAATGCACAGACTATTGCAACACAATGCACAGAGACTATTGCAAAGCAATGCACAGAGACTATTGCAAATCAATGCACAGACTATTACAAAGCAATGCACAGACTATTGCAAAGCAATGCACAGACTATTGCAAAACAATGCACAGAGACTATTGCAAAGCAATGCACAGAGACTATTGCAAAGCAATTCATAGACTATTACAAAGCAATGCACAGAGACTATTGCAAAGCAATGCACAGAGACTATTGCAAAGCAATGCACAGACTATTGCAAAGCAATGCACAGACTATTGCAAAGCAATGCACAGACTATTGCAAAGCAATGCACAATGCACTGACTATTGCAGAGCAATGCACAGACTATTGCAAATCAATGCACAGAGACTATTGCAAAGCAATGCACAGAGAGTGTATTGCAAAGCAATGCACAGACTATTGCAAAGCAATGCATAGACTATTGCAAAGCAATGCACAGACTATTGCAAAGCAATGCACAGACTATTGCAAAGCAATGCACAGACTATTGAAAGCAATGCACAGACTATTGCAAAGCAATGCACAGAGACTATTGCAAAGCAATGCACAGAGACTATTGCAAAGCAATGCACAGAGACTATTGGAAAGCAATGCACAGACTATTGCAAAGCAATGCACAGAGACTATTGCAAAGCAATGCACAGACTATTGCAAAGCAATGCACAGACTATTGCAAAGCAATGCACAGACTATTGCAAACCAATGCACAGACTATTGCAAAGCAATGCACAGAGACTATTGCAAAGCAATGCACAGACTATTGCAAAGCAATGCACAGACTATTGCAAAGCAATGCACAGAGACTATTGCAAAGCAATGCACAGAGACTATTGCAAAGCAATGCACAGACTATTGCAAACCAATGCACAGACTATTGAAAGCAATGCACAGACTATTGCAAAGCAATGCACAGAGACTATTGAAAAGCAATGCACAGACTATTGCAAAGCAATGCACAGACTATTGCAAAGCAATGCACAGAGACTATTGCACAGCAATGCACAGAGACTATTGCAAAGCAATGCACAGAGACTATTGCAAAGCAATGCACAGACTATTGCAAAGCAATGCACAGACTATTGCAAAGCAATGCACAGAGACTATTGCAAAGCAATGCACAGACTATTGCAAAGCAATGCACAGACTATTGCAAAGCAATGCACAGACTATTGCAAACCAATGCACAGACTATTGCAAAGCAATGCACAGAGACTATTGCAAAGCAATGCACAGAGACTATTGCAAAGCAATGCACAGACTATTGCAAAGCAATGCACAGAGACTATTGCAAAGCAATGCACAGAGACTATTGCAAAGCAATGCACAGAGACTATTGGAAAGCAATGCACATACTATTGCAAAGCAATGCACAGACTATTGCAAAGCAATGCACAGACTATTGCAAAACAATGCACAGAGACTAATGCAAAGCAATGCACAGACTATTGCAAAGCAATGCACAGACTATTGCAAAGCAATGCACAGACTATTGCAAACCAATGCACAGACTATTGCAAACCAATGCACAGACTATTGCAAAGCAATGCACAATGCACTGACTATTGCAAAGCAATGCACAGACTATTGCAAATCAATGCACAGAGACTATTGCAAAGCAATGCACAGAGAGTGTATTGCAAAGCAATGCACAGACTATTGCAAAGCAATGCACAGACTATTGCAAAGCAATGCACAGACTATTGCAAAGCAATGCACAGACTCTTGAAAGCAATGCACAGACTATTGCAAAGCAATCCACAGAGACTATTGCAAAGCAATGCACAGAGACTATTGCAGAGCAATGCACAGAGACTATTGGAAAGCAATGCACAGACTATTGCAAAGCAATGCACAGAGACTATTGCAAAGCAATGCAGAGACTATTGCAAAGCAATGCACAGACTATTGCAAAGCAATGCACAGACTATTGCAAACCAATGCACAGACTATTGCAAAGCATTGCACAGAGACTATTGCAAAGCAATGCACAGACTATTGCAAAGCAATGCACAGAGACTGTTGCAAAGTAATGCACAGACTATTGCAAAGCAATGCACAGACTATTGCAAAGCAATGCACAGAGACTATTGCAAGCAATGCACAGACTATTGCAAAGCAATGCACAATGCACTGACTATTGCAAAGCAATGCACAGACTATTGCAAAGCAATGCACAGAGACTATTGCAAAGCAATGCACAGACTATTGCAAAGCAATGCACAGAGACTATTGCAAAGCAATGCACAGACTATTGCAAAGCAATGCACAAAGACTATTGCAAAGCAATGCACAGACTTTTGCAAAGCAATGCACAGAGACTATTGCAAAGCAATGCACAGACTATTGCAAAGTAATGCACAGACTATTGCAAAGCAATGCACAGACTATTGCAAAGCAATGCACAGACTATTGCAAACCAATGCACAGACTTTTGCAAAGCAATGCACTGAGACTATTGCAAAGCAATGCATAGACTATTGCAAAGAAATGCACAGAGACTATTGCAAAGCAATGCACAGACTATTGCAAACCAATGCACAGACTATTGCAAAGCAATGCACAGACTATTGCAAAGCAAAGCACAGAGACTATTGCAAAGCAATGCACAGAGACTATTGCAAAGCAATGCACAGAGACTATTGCAAAGCAATGCACAGACTATTGCAAAGCAATGCACAGACTATTGCAGAGCAATGCAAAGAGACTATTGCAAAGCAATGCACAGACCATTGCAAAGCAATGCACAGACTATTGCAAAGCAATGCACAGACTATTGCAAAGCAATGCACAGACTTTTGCAAAGCAATGCACAGACTATTGCAAACCAATGCACAGACTTTTGCAAAGCAAAGCACAGACTATTGCAAAGCAATGCACAGACTATTGCAAAGCAAAGCACAGAGACTATTGCAAAGCAATGCACAGAGACTATTGCAAAGCAATGCACAGAGACTATTGCAAAGCAATGCACAGACTATTGCAGAGCAATGCAAAGAGACGATTGCAAAGCAATGCACAGACTATTGCAACGCAATGCACAGAGACTATTGCAAAGCAATGCACAGACTATTGCAAAGCAATGCACAGACTATTGCAAAGCAATGCACAATGCACTGACTATTGCAAAGCAATGCACAGACTATTGCAAATCAATGCACAGAGACTATTGCAAATCAATGCACAGAGAGTGTATTGCAAAGCAATGCACAGACTATTGCAATGCAATGCACAGACTATTGCAAAGCAATGCACAGACTATTGCAAAGCAATGCACAGACTATTGCAAAGCAATGCACAGACTATTGAAAGCAATGCACAGACTATTGCAAAGCAATGCACAGAGACTATTGCAAAGCAATGCACAGAGACTATTGCAAAGCAATGCACAGAGACTATTGCAAAGCAATGCACAGAGACTATTGGAAAGCAATGCACAGACTATTGCAAAGCAATGCACAGAGACTATTGCAAAGCAATGCACAGACTATTGCAAAGCAATGCACAGACTATTGCAAAGCAATGCACAGACTATTGCAAACCAATGCACAGACTATTGCAAAGCAATGCACAGAGACTATTGCAAACCAATGCACAGACTATTGCAAAGCAATGCACAGAGACTGTTGCAAAGTAATGCACAGACTATTGCAAAGCAATGCACAGACTATTGCAAAGCAATGCACAGAGACTATTGCAAGCAATGCACAGACTATTGCAAAGCAATGCACAATGCACTGACTATTGCAAAGCAATGCACAGACTATTGCAAAGCAATGCACAGAGACTATTGCAAAGCAATGCACAGGGAGTGTATTGCAAAGCAATGCACAAAGACTATTGCAAAGCAATGCACAGACTATTGCAAAGCAATGCACAGACTATTGAAAGCAATGCACAGACTATTGCAAAGCAATGCACAGAGACTATTGCAAAGCAATGCACAGACTATTGCAAAGCAATGCACAGAGACTATTGCAATGCAATGCACAGAGACTATTGCACAGCAATGCACAGAGACTATTGCAAAGCAATGCACAGACTATTGCAAAGCAATGCACAGACTATTGCAAAGCAATGCACAGACTATTGCAAAGCAATGCACAGAGACTATTGCAAAGCAATGCACAGACTATTGCAAAGCAATGCACAGACTATTGCAGAGCAATGCAAAGAGACTATTGCAAAGCAATGCACAGACTATTGCAAAGCAATGCACAGACTATTGCAAAGCAATGCACAGACATTTGCAAAGCAATGCACAGAGACTATTGCAAAGCAATGCGCAGACTTTTGCAAACCAATGCACAGACTTTTGCAAAGCAATGCACTGAGACTATTGCAAAGCAATGCACAGAGACTATTGCAAAGCAATGCACAGACTATTGCAAACCAATGCACAGACTATTGCAAAGCAAT
This sequence comes from Lissotriton helveticus, assembly GCF_964261635.1. Taxonomy (NCBI): domain Eukaryota; kingdom Metazoa; phylum Chordata; class Amphibia; order Caudata; family Salamandridae; genus Lissotriton; species Lissotriton helveticus. Next base: position 426,224,359 of record NC_136058.1, read on the forward strand.
GCACAGACTATTGCAAACCAATGCACAGACTATTGCAAACCAATGCACAGACTATTGCAAACCAATGCACAGACTATTGCAAACCAATGCACAGACTTTTGCAAAGCAAAGCACAGACTATTGCAAAGCAATGCACAGACTATTGCAAAGCAAAGCACAGAGACTATTGCAAAGCAATGCACAGAGACTATTGCAAAGCAATGCACAGAGACTATTGCAAAGCAATGCACAGAATATTGCAAAGCAATGCACAGACTATTGCAGAGCAATGCAAAGAGACTATTGCAAAGCAATGCACAGACTATTGCAACGCAATGCACAGAGACTATTGCAAAGCAATGCACAGACTATTGCAACACAATGCACAGAGACTATTGCAAAGCAATGCACAGAGACTATTGCAAATCAATGCACAGACTATTACAAAGCAATGCACAGACTATTGCAAAGCAATGCACAGACTATTGCAAAACAATGCACAGAGACTATTGCAAAGCAATGCACAGAGACTATTGCAAAGCAATTCATAGACTATTACAAAGCAATGCACAGAGACTATTGCAAAGCAATGCACAGAGACTATTGCAAAGCAATGCACAGACTATTGCAAAGCAATGCACAGACTATTGCAAAGCAATGCACAGACTATTGCAAAGCAATGCACAATGCACTGACTATTGCAGAGCAATGCACAGACTATTGCAAATCAATGCACAGAGACTATTGCAAAGCAATGCACAGAGAGTGTATTGCAAAGCAATGCACAGACTATTGCAAAGCAATGCATAGACTATTGCAAAGCAATGCACAGACTATTGCAAAGCAATGCACAGACTATTGCAAAGCAATGCACAGACTATTGAAAGCAATGCACAGACTATTGCAAAGCAATGCACAGAGACTATTGCAAAGCAATGCACAGAGACTATTGCAAAGCAATGCACAGAGACTATTGGAAAGCAATGCACAGACTATTGCAAAGCAATGCACAGAGACTATTGCAAAGCAATGCACAGACTATTGCAAAGCAATGCACAGACTATTGCAAAGCAATGCACAGACTATTGCAAACCAATGCACAGACTATTGCAAAGCAATGCACAGAGACTATTGCAAAGCAATGCACAGACTATTGCAAAGCAATGCACAGACTATTGCAAAGCAATGCACAGAGACTATTGCAAAGCAATGCACAGACTATTGCAAAGCAATGCACAGACTATTGCAGAGCAATGCAAAGAGACTATTGCAAAGCAATGCACAGACTATTGCAAAGCAATGCACAGACTATTGCAAAGCAATGCACAGACTTTTGCAAAGCAATGCACAGAGACTATTGCAAAGCAATGCGCAGACTTTTTCAAACCAATGCACAGACTTTTGCAAAGCAATGCACTGAGACTATTGCAAAGCAATGCACAGAGACTATTGCAAAGCAATGCACAGACTATTGCAAACCAATGCACAGACTATTGAAAGCAATGCACAGACTATTGCAAAGCAATGCACAGAGACTATTGAAAAGCAATGCACAGACTATTGCAAAGCAATGCACAGACTATTGCAAAGCAATGCACAGAGACTATTGCACAGCAATGCACAGAGACTATTGCAAAGCAATGCACAGACTATTGCAAAGCAATGCACAGACTATTGAAAGCAATGCACAGACTATTGCAGAGCAATGCAAAGAGACTATTGCAAAGCAATGCACAGACTATTGCAAAGCAATGCACAGACTATTGCAAAGCAATGCACAGACTTTTGCAAAGCAATGCACAGAGACTATTGCAAACCAATGCGCAGAGTTTTGCAAACCAATGCACAGACTTTTGCAAAGCAATGCACTGAGACTATTGCAAAGCAATGCACAGAGACTATTGAAAAGCAATGCACAGACTATTGCAAAGCAATGCACAGACTATTGCAAAGCAATGCACAGACTATTGCAAAGCAATGCACAGAGACTATTGCAAAGCAATGCACAGACTATTGCAAAGCAATGCACAGACTATTGCAGAGCAATGCAAAGAGACTATTGCAAAGCAATGCACAGACTTTTGCAAAGCAATGCACTGAGACTATTGCAAAGCAATGCACAGAGTCTATTGCAAAGCAATGCACAGACTATTGCAAACCAATGCACAGACTATTGCAAAGCAATGCACAGACTATTGCAAACCAATGCACAGACTATTGCAAACCAATGCACAGACTATTGCAAACCAATGCACAGACTTTTGCAAAGCAAAGCACAGACTATTGCAAAGCAATGCACAGACTATTGCAAAGCAAAGCACAGAGACTATTGCAAAGCAATGCACAGAGACTATTGCAAAGCAATGCACAGAGACTATTGCAAAGCAATTCACAGACTATTGCAAAGCAATGCACAGAGACTATTGCAAAGCAATGCACAGACTATTGCAAAGCAATGCACAGACTATTGCAAACCAATGCACAGACTATTGCAAAGCAACGCACAGAGACTATTGCAAAGCAATGCACAGACTATTGCAAAGCAATGCACAGAGACTATTGCAAAGCAATGCACAGACTATTGCAAAGCAATGCACAGAGACTATTGCAAAGCAATGCACAGAGACTATTGCAAAGCAATGCACAGAGACTATTGGAAAGCAATGCACATACTATTGCAAAGCAATGCACAGACTATTGCAAAGCAATGCACAGACTATTGCAAAACAATGCACAGAGACTAATGCAAAGCAATGCACAGACTATTGCAAAGCAATGCACAGACTATTGCAAAGCAATGCACAGACTATTGCAAACCAATGCACAGACTATTGCAAACCAATGCACAGACTATTGCAAAGCAATGCACAATGCACTGACTATTGCAAAGCAATGCACAGACTATTGCAAATCAATGCACAGAGACTATTGCAAAGCAATGCACAGAGAGTGTATTGCAAAGCAATGCACAGACTATTGCAAAGCAATGCACAGACTATTGCAAAGCAATGCACAGACTATTGCAAAGCAATGCACAGACTCTTGAAAGCAATGCACAGACTATTGCAAACCAATGCACAGACTTTTGCAAAGCAAAGCACAGACTATTGCAAAGCAATGCACAGACTATTGCAAAGCAAAGCACAGAGACTATTGCAAAGCAATGCACAGAGACTATTGCAAAGCAATGCACAGAGACTATTGCAAAGCAATGCACAGAATATTGCAAAGCAATGCACAGACTATTGCAGAGCAATGCAAAGAGACTATTGCAAAGCAATGCACAGACTATTGCAAAGCAATGCACAGACTATTGCAAAGCAATGCACAGACTATTGAAAGCAATGCACAGACTATTGCAAAGCAATGCACAGAGACTATTGCAAAGCAATGCACAGAGACTATTGCAAAGCAATGCACAGAGACTATTGGAAAGCAATGCACAGACTATTGCAAAGCAATGCACAGAGACTATTGCAAAGCAATGCACAGACTATTGCAAAGCAATGCACAGACTATTGCAAAGCAATGCACAGACTATTGCAAACCAATGCACAGACTATTGCAAAGCAATGCACAGAGACTATTGCAAACCAATGCACAGACTATTGCAAAGCAATGCACAGAGACTGTTGCAAAGTAATGCACAGACTATTGCAAAGCAATGCACAGACTATTGCAAAGCAATGCACAGAGACTATTGCAAGCAATGCACAGACTATTGCAAAGCAATGCACAATGCACTGACTATTGCAAAGCAAATGCACAAACTATTGCAAAGCAATGCACAGAGACTATTGCAAAGCAATGCACAGGGAGTGTATTGCAAAGCAATGCACAAAGACTATTGCAAAGCAATGCACAGACTATTGCAAAGCAATGCACAGACTATTGAAAGCAATGCACAGACTATTGCAAAGCAATGCACAGAGACTATTGCAAAGCAATGCACAGACTATTGCAAAGCAATGCACAGAGACTATTGCAATGCAATGCACAGAGACTATTGCACAGCAATGCACAGAGACTATTGCAAAGCAATGCACAGACTATTGCAAAGCAATGCACAGACTATTGAAAGCAATGCACAGACTATTGCAAAGCAATGCACAGAGACTATTGAAAAGCAATGCACAGACTATTGCAAAGCAATGCACAGACTATTGCAAAGCAATGCACAGACTATTGCAAAGCAATGCACAGAGACTATTGCAAAGCAATGCACAGACTATTGCAAAGCAATGCACAGACTATTGCAGAGCAATGCAAAGAGACTATTGCAAAGCAATGCACAGACTATTGCAAAGCAATGCACAGACTATTGCAAAGCAATGCACAGACTTTTGCAAAGCAATGCACAGAGACTATTGCAAAGCAATGCGCAGACTTTTGCAAACCAATGCACAGACTTTTGCAAAGCAATGCACTGAGACTATTGCAAAGCAATGCACAGAGACTATTGCAAAGCAATGCACAGACTATTGCAAACCAATGCACAGACTATTGCAAAGCAATGCACAGACTATTGCAAACCAATGCACCGACTATTGCAAACCAATGCACAGACTATTGCAAACCAATGCACAGACTTTTGCAAAGCAAAGCACAGACTATTGCAAAGCAATGCACAGACTATTGCAAAGCAAAGCACAGAGACTATTGCAAAGCAATGCACAGAGACTATTGCAAAGCAATGCACAGAGACTATTGCAAAGCAATTCACAGACTATTGCAAAGCAATGCACAGAGACTATTGCAAAGCAATGCACAGAGACTATTGCAAAGCAATGCACAGACTATTGCAAAGCAATGCACAGACTATTGCAAAGCAATGCACAGAGACTATTGCAAACCAATGCACAGACTATTGCAAACCAATGCACAGACTATTGCAAAGCAACGCACAGAGACTATTGCAAAGCAATGCACAGACTATTGCAAAGCAATGCACAGAGACTATTGCAAAGCAATGCACAGACTATTGCAAAGCAATGCACAGAGACTATTGCAAAGCAATGCACAGAGACTATTGCAAAGCAATGCACAGAGACTATTGGAAAGCAATGCACATACTATTGCAAAGCAATGCACAGACTATTGCAAAGCAATGCACAGACTATTGCAAAACAATGCACAGAGACTAATGCAAAGCAATGCACAGACTATTGCAAAGCAATGCACAGACTATTGCAAAGCAATGCACAGACTATTGCAAACCAATGCACAGACTATTGCAAACCAATGCACAGACTATTGCAAAGCAATGCACAATGCACTGACTATTGCAAAGCAATGCACAGACTATTGCAAATCAATGCACAGAGACTATTGCAAAGCAATGCACAGAGAGTGTATTGCAAAGCAATGCACAGACTATTGCAAAGCAATGCACAGACTATTGCAAAGCAATGCACAGACTATTGCAAAGCAATGCACAGACTCTTGAAAGCAATGCACAGACTATTGCAAACCAATGCACAGACTTTTGCAAAGCAAAGCACAGACTATTGCAAAGCAATGCACAGACTATTGCAAAGCAAAGCACAGAGACTATTGCAAAGCAATGCACAGAGACTATTGCAAAGCAATGCACAGAGACTATTGCAAAGCAATGCACAGAATATTGCAAAGCAATGCACAGACTATTGCAGAGCAATGCAAAGAGACTATTGCAAAGCAATGCACAGACTATTGCAAAGCAATGCACAGACTATTGCAAAGCAATGCACAGACTATTGAAAGCAATGCACAGACTATTGCAAAGCAATGCACAGAGACTATTGCAAAGCAATGCACAGAGACTATTGCAAAGCAATGCACAGAGACTATTGGAAAGCAATGCACAGACTATTGCAAAGCAATGCACAGAGACTATTGCAAAGCAATGCACAGACTATTGCAAAGCAATGCACAGACTATTGCAAAGCAATGCACAGACTATTGCAAACCAATGCACAGACTATTGCAAACCAATGCACAGAGACTATTGCAAACCAATGCACAGACTATTGCAAAGCAATGCACAGAGACTGTTGCAAAGTAATGCACAGACTATTGCAAAGCAATGCACAGACTATTGCAAAGCAATGCACAGAGACTATTGCAAGCAATGCACAGACTATTGCAAAGCAATGCACAATGCACTGACTATTGCAAAGCAAATGCACAAACTATTGCAAAGCAATGCACAGAGACTATTGCAAAGCAATGCACAGGGAGTGTATTGCAAAGCAATGCACAAAGACTATTGCAAAGCAATGCACAGACTATTGCAAAGCAATGCACAGACTATTGAAAGCAATGCACAGACTATTGCAAAGCAATGCACAGAGACTATTGCAAAGCAATGCACAGACTATTGCAAAGCAATGCACAGAGACTATTGCAATGCAATGCACAGAGACTATTGCACAGCAATGCACAGAGACTATTGCAAAGCAATGCACAGACTATTGCAAAGCAATGCACAGACTATTGAAAGCAATGCACAGACTATTGCAAAGCAATGCACAGAGACTATTGAAAAGCAATGCACAGACTATTGCAAAGCAATGCACAGACTATTGCAAAGCAATGCACAGACTATTGCAAAGCAATGCACAGAGACTATTGCAAAGCAATGCACAGACTATTGCAAAGCAATGCACAGACTATTGCAGAGCAATGCAAAGAGACTATTGCAAAGCAATGCACAGACTATTGCAAAGCAATGCACAGACTATTGCAAAGCAATGCACAGACTTTTGCAAAGCAATGCACAGAGACTATTGCAAAGCAATGCGCAGACTTCTGCAAACCAATGCACAGACTTTTGCAAAGCAATGCACTGAGACTATTGCAAAGCAATGCACAGAGACTATTGCAAAGCAATGCACAGACTATTGCAAACCAATGCACAGACTATTGCAAAGCAATGCACAGACTATTGCAAACCAATGCACCGACTATTGCAAACCAATGCACAGACTATTGCAAACCAATGCACAGACTTTTGCAAAGCAAAGCACAGACTATTGCAAAGCAATGCACAGACTATTGCAAAGCAAAGCACAGAGACTATTGCAAAGCAATGCACAGAGACTATTGCAAAGCAATGCACAGAGACTATTGCAAAGCAATTCACAGACTATTGCAAAGCAATGCACAGAGACTATTGCAAAGCAATGCACAGACTATTGCAAAGCAATGCACAGACTATTGCAAAGCAATGCACAGAGACTATTGCAAAGCAATGCACAGACTATTGCAAAGCAATGCACAGACTATTGCAAAGCAATGCACAGACTATTGCAAACCAATGCACAGACTATTGCAAAGCAATGCACAGAGACTATTGCAAAGCAATGCACAGAGACTATTGCAAAGCAATGCACAGACTATTGCAAAGCAATGCACAGAGACTATTGCAAAGCAATGCACAGAGACTATTGCAAAGCAATGCACAGAGACTATTGGAAAGCAATGCACATACTATTGCAAAGCAATGCACAGACTATTGCAAAGCAATGCACAGACTATTGCAAAACAATGCACAGAGACTAATGCAAAGCAATGCACAGACTATTGCAAAGCAATGCACAGACTATTGCAAAGCAATGCACAGACTATTGCAAACCAATGCACAGACTATTGCAAACCATTGCACAGACTATTGCAAAGCAATGCACAATGCACTGACTATTGCAAAGCAATGCACAGACTATTGCAAATCAATGCACAGAGACTATTGCAAAGCAATGCACAGAGAGTGTATTGCAAAGCAATGCACAGACTATTGCAAAGCAATGCACAGACTATTGCAAAGCAATGCACAGACTATTGCAAAGCAATGCACAGACTCTTGAAAGCAATGCACAGACTATTGCAAAGCAATGCACAGAGACTATTGCAAAGCAATGCACAGAGACTATTGCAGAGCAATGCACAGAGACTATTGGAAAGCAATGCACAGACTATTGCAAAGCAATGCACAGAGACTATTGCAAAGCAATGCAGAGACTATTGCAAAGCAATGCACAGACTATTGCAAAGCAATGCACAGACTATTGCAAACCAATGCACAGACTATTGCAAAGCATTGCACAGAGACTATTGCAAAGCAATGCACAGACTATTGCAAAGCAATGCACAGAGACTGTTGCAAAGTAATGCACAGACTATTGCAAAGCAATGCACAGACTATTGCAAAGCAATGCACAGAGACTATTGCAAGCAATGCACAGACTATTGCAAAGCAATGCACAATGCACTGGCTATTGCAAAGCAATGCACAGACTATTGCAAAGCAATGCACAGAGACTATTGCAAAGCAATGCACAGACTATTGCAAAGCAATGCACAGAGACTATTGCAAAGCAATGCACAGACTATTGCAAAGCAATGCACAGAGACTATTGCAAAGCAATGCACAAAGACTATTGCAAAGCAATGCACAGACTTTTGCAAAGCAATGCACAGAGACTATTGCAAAGCAATGCACAGACTATTGCAAAGTAATGCACAGACTATTGCAAAGCAATGCACAGACTATTGCAAAGCAATGCACAGACTATTGCAAACCAATGCACAGACTTTTGCAAAGCAATGCACTGAGACTATTGCAAAGCAATGCATAGACTATTGCAAAGAAATGCACAGAGACTATTGCAAAGCAATGTACAGACTATTGCAAACCAATGCACAGACTATTGCAAAGCAATGCACAGACTATTGCAAAGCAAAGCACAGAGACTATTGCAAAGCAATGCACAGAGACTATTGCAAAGCAATGCACAGAGACTATTGCAAAGCAATGCACAGACTATTGCAAAGCAATGCACAGACTATTGCAGAGCAATGCAAAGAGACTATTGCAAAGCAATGCACAGACCATTGCAAAGCAATGCACAGACTATTGCAAAGCAATGCACAGACTATTGCAAAGCAATGCACAGACTTTTGCAAAGCAATGCACAGACTATTGCAAACCAATGCACAGACTTTTGCAAAGCAAAGCACAGACTATTGCAAAGCAATGCACAGACTATTGCAAAGCAAAGCACAGAGACTATTGCAAAGCAATGCACAGAGACTATTGCAAAGCAATGCACAGAGACTATTGCAAAGCAATGCACAGACTATTGCAGAGCAATGCAAAGAGACGATTGCAAAGCAATGCACAGACTATTGCAACGCAATGCACAGAGACTATTGCAAAGCAATGCACAGACTATTGCAAAGCAATGCACAGACTATTGCAAAGCAATGCACAATGCACTGACTATTGCAAAGCAATGCACAGACTATTGCAAATCAATGCACAGAGACTATTGCAAAGCAATGCACAGAGAGTGTATTGCAAAGCAATGCACAGACTATTGCAATGCAATGCACAGACTATTGCAAAGCAATGCACAGACTATTGCAAAGCAATGCACAGACTATTGCAAAGCAATGCACAGACTATTGAAAGCAATGCACAGACTATTGCAAAGCAATGCACAGAGACTATTGCAAAGCAATGCACAGAGACTATTGCAAAGCAATGCACAGAGACTATTGCAAAGCAATGCACAGAGACTATTGGAAAGCAATGCACAGACTATTGCAAAGCAATGCACAGAGACTATTGCAAAGCAATGCACAGACTATTGCAAAGCAATGCACAGACTATTGCAAAGCAATGCACAGACTATTGCAAACCAATGCACAGACTATTGCAAAGCAATGCACAGAGACTATTGCAAACCAATGCACAGACTATTGCAAAGCAATGCACAGAGACTGTTGCAAAGTAATGCACAGACTATTGCAAAGCAATGCACAGACTATTGCAAAGCAATGCACAGAGACTATTGCAAGCAATGCACAGACTATTGCAAAGCAATGCACAATGCACTGACTATTGCAAAGCAATGCACAGACTATTGCAAAGCAATGCACAGAGACTATTGCAAAGCAATGCACAGGGAGTGTATTGCAAAGCAATGCACAAAGACTATTGCAAAGCAATGCAGAGACTATTGCAAAGCAATGCACAGACTATTGAAAGCAATGCACAGACTATTGCAAAGCAATGCACAGAGACTATTGCAAAGCAATGCACAGACTATTGCAAAGCAATGCACAGAGACTATTGCAATGCAATGCACAGAGACTATTGCACAGCAATGCACAGAGACTATTGCAAAGCAATGCACAGACTATTGCAAAGCAATGCACAGACTATTGCAAAGCAATGCACAGACTATTGCAAAGCAATGCACAGAGACTATTGCAAAGCAATGCACAGACTATTGCAAAGCAATGCACAGACTATTGCAGAGCAATGCAAAGAGACTATTGCAAAGCAATGCACAGACTATTGCAAAGCAATGCACAGACTATTGCAAAGCAATGCACAGACATTTGCAAAGCAATGCACAGAGACTATTGCAAAGCAATGCGCAGACTTTTGCAAACCAATGCACAGACTTTTGCAAAGCAATGCACTGAGACTATTGCAAAGCAATGCACAGAGACTATTGCAAAGCAATGCACAGACTATTGCAAACCAATGCACAGACTATTGCAAAGCAATGCACAGACTATTGCAAACCAATGCACAGACTATTGCAAACCAATGCACAGACTATTGCAAACCAATGCACAGACTATTGCAAACCAATGCACAGACTTTTGCAAAGCAAAGCACAGACTATTGCAAAGCAATGCACAGACTATTGCAAAGCAAAGCACAGAGACTATTGCAAAGCAATGCACAGAGACTATTGCAAAGCAATGCACAGAGACTATTGCAAAGCAATGCACAGAATATTGCAAAGCAATGCACAGACTATTGCAGAGCAATGCAAAGAGACTATTGCAAAGCAATGCACAGACTATTGCAACGCAATGCACAGAGACTATTGCAAAGCAATGCACAGACTATTGCAACACAATGCACAGAGACTATTGCAAAGCAATGCACAGAGACTATTGCAAATCAATGCACAGACTATTACAAAGCAATGCACAGACTATTGCAAAGCAATGCACAGACTATTGCAAAACAATGCACAGAGACTATTGCAAAGCAATGCACAGAGACTATTGCAAAGCAATTCATAGACTATTACAAAGCAATGCACAGAGACTATTGCAAAGCAATGCACAGAGACTATTGCAAAGCAATGCACAGACTATTGCAAAGCAATGCACAGACTATTGCAAAGCAATGCACAGACTATTGCAAAGCAATGCACAATGCACTGACTATTGCAAAGCAATGCACAGACTATTGCAAATCAATGCACAGAGACTATTGCAAAGCAATGCACAGAGAGTGTATTGCAAAGCAATGCACAGACTATTGCAAAGCAATGCATAGACTATTGCAAAGCAATGCACAGACTATTGCAAAGCAATGCACAGACTATTGCAAAGCAATGCACAGACTATTGAAAGCAATGCACAGACTATTGCAAAGCAATGCACAGAGACTATTGCAAAGCAATGCACAGAGACTATTGCAAAGCAATGCACAGAGACTATTGGAAAGCAATGCACAGACTATTGCAAAGCAATGCACAGAGACTATTGCAAAGCAATGCACAGACTATTGCAAAGCAATGCACAGACTATTGCAAAGCAATGCACAGACTATTGCAAACCAATGCACAGACTATTGCAAAGCAATGCACAGAGACTATTGCAAAGCAATGCACAGACTATTGCAAAGCAATGCACAGACTATTGCAAAGCAATGCACAGACTATTGCAAAGCAATGCACAGACTATTGCAAAGCAATGCACAGAGACTATTGCAAAGCAATGCACAGACTATTGCAAAGCAATGCACAGACTATTGCAGAGCAATGCAAAGAGACTATTGCAAAGCAATGCACAGACTATTGCAAAGCAATGCACAGACTATTGCAAAGCAATGCACTGAGACTATTGCAAAGCAATGCACAGAGACTATTGCAAAGCAATGCACAGACTATTGCAAACCAATGCACAGACTATTGAAAGCAATGCACAGACTATTGCAAAGCAATGCACAGAGACTATTGAAAAGCAATGCACAGACTATTGCAAAGCAATGCACAGACTATTGCAAAGCAATGCACAGACTATTGCAAAGCAATGCACAGAGACTATTGCAAAGCAATGCACAGACTATTGCAAAGCAATGCACAGACTATTGCAGAGCAATGCACAGACTATTGCAAACCAATGCACAGACTTTTGCAAAGCAAAGCACAGACTATTGCAAAGCAATGCACAGACTATTGCAAAGCAAAGCACAGAGACTATTGCAAAGCAATGCACAGAGACTATTGCAAAGCAATGCACAGAGACTATTGCAAAGCAATGCACAGAATATTGCAAAGCAATGCACAGACTATTGCAGAGCAATGCACAGACTATTGCAGAGCAATGCAAAGAGACTATTGCAAAGCAATGCACAGACTATTGCAACGCAATGCACAGAGACTATTGCAAAGCAATGCACAGACTATTGCAACGCAATGCACAGAGACTATTGCAAAGCAATGCACAGAGACTATTGGAAAGCAATGCACAGACTATTACAAAGCAATGCACAGACTATTGCAAAGCAATGCACAGACTATTGCAAAACAATGCACAGAGACTATTGCAAAGCAATGCACAGAGACTATTGCAAAGCAATGCATAGACTATTGCAAACCAATGCACAGACTATTGCAAAGCAATGCACAGACTATTGCAAACCAATGCACAGACTATTGCAAACCAATGCACAGACTATTGCAAACCAATGCACAGACTTTTGCAAAGCAAAGCACAGACTATTGCAAAGCAATGCACAGACTATTGCAAAGCAAAGCACAGGGACTATTGCAAAGCAATGCACAGAGACTATTGCAAAGCAATGCACAGAGACTATTGCAAAGCAATGCACAGAATATTGCAAAGCAATGCACAGACTATTGCAGAGCAATGCAAAGAGACTATTGCAAAGCAATGCACAGACTATTGCAACGCAATGCACAGAGACTATTGCAAAGCAATGCACAGACTATTGCAACGCAATGCACAGAGACTATTGCAAAGCAATGCACAGATTATTGCAAAGCAATGCACAGACTATTGCAAACCAATGCACAGACTATTGCAAAGCAATGCACAGACTATTGCAAAGCAATGCACAATGCACTGACTATTGCAAAGCAATGCACAGACTATTGGAAAGCAATGCACAGACTATTGCAAAGCAATGCACAGACTATTGCAAATCAATGCACAGACTATTGCAAAGCAATGCACAGAGACTATTGCAAAGCAGCAAAGCAATGCACAGAGACTATTGCAAAGCAATGCACAGAGACTATTGGAAAGCAATGCACAGACTATTGCAAAGCAATGCACAGAGACTATTGCAAAGCAATGCACAGACTATTGCAAAGCAATGCACAGACTATTGCAAAGCAATGCACAGACTATTGCAAACCAATGCACAGACTATTGCAAACCAATGCACAGAAACTATTGCAAAGCAATGCACAGACTATTGCAAAGCAATGCACAGAGATTGTTGCAAAGTAATGCACAGACTATTGCAAAGCAATGCACAGACTATTGCAAAGCAATGCACAGAGACTATTGCAAGCAATGCACAGACTATTGCAAAGCAATGCACAATGCACTGACTATTGCAAAGCAATGCACAGACTATTGCAAAGCAATGCACAGAGACTATTGCAAAGCAATGCACAGAGAGTGTATTGCAAAGCAATGCACAAAGACTATTGCAAAGCAATGCACAGACTATTGCAAAGCAATGCACAGAGACTATTGCAAAGCAATGCACAGACTATTGCAAAGCAATGCACAGAGACTATTGCAAAGCAATTCACAGACTATTGCAAAGCAATGCACAGAGACTATTGCAAAGCAATGCACAGAGACTATTGCAAAGCAATGCACAGACCATTGCAAAGCAATGCACAGACTATTGCAAAGCAATGCACAGAGACTATTGCAAAGCAATGCACAGACTATTGCAAAGCAATGCACAGACTATTGCAAAGCAATGCACAGACTATTGCAAACCAATGCACAGACTATTGCAAAGCAATGCACAGAGACTATTGCAAAGCAATGCACAGACTATTGCAAAGCAATGCACAGAAACTATTGCAAAGCAATGCACAGACTATTGCAAAGCAATGCACAGACTATTGCAAAGCAATGCACAGAGACTATTGCAATGCAATGCACAGAGACTATTGCACAGCAATGCACAGAGACTATTGCAAAGCAATGCACAGACTATTGCAAAGCAATGCACAGACTATTGAAAGCAATGCACAGACTATTGCAAAGCAATGCACAGAGACTATTGAAAAGCAATGCACAGACTATTGCAAAGCAATGCACAGACTATTGCAAAGCAATGCACAGACTATTGCAAAGCAATGCACAGAGACTATTGCAAAGCAATGCACAGACTATTGCAAAGCAATGCACAGACTATTGCAGAGCAATGCAAAGAGACTATTGCAAAGCAATGCACAGACTATTGCAAAGCAATGCACAGACTATTGCAAAGCAATGCACAGACTTTTGCAAAGCAATGCACAGAGACTATTGCAAAGCAATGCGCAGACTTTTGCAAACCAATGCACAGACTTTTGCAAAGCAATGCACTGAGACTATTGCAAAGCAATGCACAGAGACTATTGCAAAGCAATGCACAGACAATTGCAAACCAATGCACAGACTATTGCAAAGCAATGCACAGACTATTGCAAACCAATGCACAGACTATTGCAAACCAATGCACAGACTATTGCAAAGCAATGCACAGACTATTGCAAAGCAATGCACAGACTATTGAAAGCAATGCACAGACTATTGCAAAGCAATGCACAGAGACTATTGCAAAGCAATGCACAGAGACTATTGCAGAGCAATGCACAGAGACTATTGGAAAGCAATGCACAGACTATTGCAAAGCAATGCACAGACTATTGCAAAACAATGCACAGAGACTATTGCAAAGCAATGCACAGAGACTATTGCAAAGCAATTCATAGACTATTACAAAGCAATGCACAGAGACTATTGCAAAGCAATGCACAGAGACTATTGCAAAGCAATGCACAGACTATTGCAAAGCAATGCACAGACTATTGCAAAGCAATGCACAGACTATTGCAAAGCAATGCACAATGCACTGACTATTGCAAAGCAATGCACAGACTATTGCAAATCAATGCACAGAGACTATTGCAAAGCAATGCACAGAGAGTGTATTGCAAAGCAATGCACAGACTATTGCAAAGCAATGCATAGACTATTGCAAAGCAATGCACAGACTATTGCAAAGCAATGCACAGACTATTGCAAAGCAATGCACAGACTATTGAAAGCAATGCACAGACTATTGCAAAGCAATGCACAGAGACTATTGCAAAGCAATGCACAGAGACTATTGCAAAGCAATGCACAGAGACTATTGGAAAGCAATGCACAGACTATTGCAAAGCAATGCACAGAGACTATTGCAAAGCAATGCACAGACTATTGCAAAGCAATGCACAGACTATTGCAAAGCAATGCACAGACTATTGCAAACCAATGCACAGACTATTGCAAAGCAATGCACAGAGACTATTGCAAAGCAATGCACAGACTATTGCAAAGCAATGCACAGACTATTGCAAAGCAATGCACAGACTATTGCAAAGCAATGCACAGACTATTGCAAAGCAATGCACAGAGACTATTGCAAAGCAATGCACAGACTATTGCAAAGCAATGCACAGACTATTGCAGAGCAATGCAAAGAGACTATTGCAAAGCAATGCACAGACTATTGCAAAGCAATGCACAGACTATTGCAAAGCAATGCACTGAGACTATTGCAAAGCAATGCACAGAGACTATTGCAAAGCAATGCACAGACTATTGCAAACCAATGCACAGACTATTGAAAGCAATGCACAGACTATTGCAAAGCAATGCACAGAGACTATTGAAAAGCAATGCACAGACTATTGCAAAGCAATGCACAGACTATTGCAAAGCAATGCACAGACTATTGCAAAGCAATGCACAGAGACTATTGCAAAGCAATGCACAGACTATTGCAAAGCAATGCACAGACTATTGCAGAGCAATGCACAGACTATTGCAAACCAATGCACAGACTTTTGCAAAGCAAAGCACAGACTATTGCAAAGCAATGCACAGACTATTGCAAAGCAAAGCACAGAGACTATTGCAAAGCAATGCACAGAGACTATTGCAAAGCAATGCACAGAGACTATTGCAAAGCAATGCACAGAATATTGCAAAGCAATGCACAGACTATTGCAGAGCAATGCACAGACTATTGCAGAGCAATGCAAAGAGACTATTGCAAAGCAATGCACAGACTATTGCAACGCAATGCACAGAGACTATTGCAAAGCAATGCACAGACTATTGCAACGCAATGCACAGAGACTATTGCAAAGCAATGCACAGAGACTATTGGAAAGCAATGCACAGACTATTACAAAGCAATGCACAGACTATTGCAAAGCAATGCACAGACTATTGCAAAACAATGCACAGAGACTATTGCAAAGCAATGCACAGAGACTATTGCAAAGCAATGCATAGACTATTGCAAACCAATGCACAGACTATTGCAAAGCAATGCACAGACTATTGCAAACCAATGCACAGACTATTGCAAACCAATGCACAGACTATTGCAAACCAATGCACAGACTTTTGCAAAGCAAAGCACAGACTATTGCAAAGCAATGCACAGACTATTGCAAAGCAAAGCACAGGGACTATTGCAAAGCAATGCACAGAGACTATTGCAAAGCAATGCACAGAGACTATTGCAAAGCAATGCACAGAATATTGCAAAGCAATGCACAGACTATTGCAGAGCAATGCAAAGAGACTATTGCAAAGCAATGCACAGACTATTGCAACGCAATGCACAGAGACTATTGCAAAGCAATGCACAGACTATTGCAACGCAATGCACAGAGACTATTGCAAAGCAATGCACAGATTATTGCAAAGCAATGCACAGACTATTGCAAACCAATGCACAGACTATTGCAAAGCAATGCACAGACTATTGCAAAGCAATGCACAATGCACTGACTATTGCAAAGCAATGCACAGACTATTGGAAAGCAATGCACAGACTATTGCAAAGCAATGCACAGACTATTGCAAATCAATGCACAGACTATTGCAAAGCAATGCACAGAGACTATTGCAAAGCAGCAAAGCAATGCACAGAGACTATTGCAAAGCAATGCACAGAGACTATTGGAAAGCAATGCACAGACTATTGCAAAGCAATGCACAGAGACTATTGCAAAGCAATGCACAGACTATTGCAAAGCAATGCACAGACTATTGCAAAGCAATGCACAGACTATTGCAAACCAATGCACAGACTATTGCAAACCAATGCACAGAAACTATTGCAAAGCAATGCACAGACTATTGCAAAGCAATGCACAGAGATTGTTGCAAAGTAATGCACAGACTATTGCAAAGCAATGCACAGACTATTGCAAAGCAATGCACAGAGACTATTGCAAGCAATGCACAGACTATTGCAAAGCAATGCACAATGCACTGACTATTGCAAAGCAATGCACAGACTATTGCAAAGCAATGCACAGAGACTATTGCAAAGCAATGCACAGAGAGTGTATTGCAAAGCAATGCACAAAGACTATTGCAAAGCAATGCACAGACTATTGCAAAGCAATGCACAGAGACTATTGCAAAGCAATGCACAGACTATTGCAAAGCAATGCACAGAGACTATTGCAAAGCAATTCACAGACTATTGCAAAGCAATGCACAGAGACTATTGCAAAGCAATGCACAGAGACTATTGCAAAGCAATGCACAGACCATTGCAAAGCAATGCACAGACTATTGCAAAGCAATGCACAGAGACTATTGCAAAGCAATGCACAGACTATTGCAAAGCAATGCACAGACTATTGCAAAGCAATGCACAGACTATTGCAAACCAATGCACAGACTATTGCAAAGCAATGCACAGAGACTATTGCAAAGCAATGCACAGACTATTGCAAAGCAATGCACAGAAACTATTGCAAAGCAATGCACAGACTATTGCAAAGCAATGCACAGACTATTGCAAAGCAATGCACAGAGACTATTGCAATGCAATGCACAGAGACTATTGCACAGCAATGCACAGAGACTATTGCAAAGCAATGCACAGACTATTGCAAAGCAATGCACAGACTATTGAAAGCAATGCACAGACTATTGCAAAGCAATGCACAGAGACTATTGAAAAGCAATGCACAGACTATTGCAAAGCAATGCACAGACTATTGCAAAGCAATGCACAGACTATTGCAAAGCAATGCACAGAGACTATTGCAAAGCAATGCACAGACTATTGCAAAGCAATGCACAGACTATTGCAGAGCAATGCAAAGAGACTATTGCAAAGCAATGCACAGACTATTGCAAAGCAATGCACAGACTATTGCAAAGCAATGCACAGACTTTTGCAAAGCAATGCACAGAGACTATTGCAAAGCAATGCGCAGACTTTTGCAAACCAATGCACAGACTTTTGCAAAGCAATGCACTGAGACTATTGCAAAGCAATGCACAGAGACTATTGCAAAGCAATGCACAGACAATTGCAAACCAATGCACAGACTATTGCAAAGCAATGCACAGACTATTGCAAACCAATGCACAGACTATTGCAAACCAATGCACAGACTATTGCAAAGCAATGCACAGACTATTGCAAAGCAATGCACAGACTATTGAAAGCAATGCACAGACTATTGCAAAGCAATGCACAGAGACTATTGCAAAGCAATGCACAGAGACTATTGCAGAGCAATGCACAGAGACTATTGGAAAGCAATGCACAGACTATTGCAAAGCAATGCACAGACTATTGCAAAACAATGCACAGAGACTATTGCAAAGCAATGCACAGAGACTATTGCAAAGCAATTCATAGACTATTACAAAGCAATGCACAGAGACTATTGCAAAGCAATGCACAGAGACTATTGCAAAGCAATGCACAGACTATTGCAAAGCAATGCACAGACTATTGCAAAGCAATGCACAGACTATTGCAAAGCAATGCACAATGCACTGACTATTGCAAAGCAATGCACAGACTATTGCAAATCAATGCACAGAGACTATTGCAAAGCAATGCACAGAGAGTGTATTGCAAAGCAATGCACAGACTATTGCAAAGCAATGCATAGACTATTGCAAAGCAATGCACAGACTATTGCAAAGCAATGCACAGACTATTGCAAAGCAATGCACAGACTATTGAAAGCAATGCACAGACTATTGCAAAGCAATGCACAGAGACTATTGCAAAGCAATGCACAGAGACTATTGCAAAGCAATGCACAGAGACTATTGGAAAGCAATGCACAGACTATTGCAAAGCAATGCACAGAGACTATTGCAAAGCAATGCACAGACTATTGCAAAGCAATGCACAGACTATTGCAAAGCAATGCACATACTATTGCAAACCAATGCACAGACTATTGCAAAGCAATGCACAGAGACTATTGCAAAGCAATGCACAGACTATTGCAAAGCAATGCACAGACTATTGCAAAGCAATGCACAGAGACTATTGCAAAGCAATGCACAGACTATTGCAAAGCAATGCACAGACTATTGCAGAGCAATGCAAAGAGACTATTGCAAAGCAATGCACAGACTATTGCAAAGCAATGCACAGACTATTGCAAAGCAATGCACAGACTTTTGCAAAGCAATGCACAGAGACTATTGCAAAGCAATGCGCAGACTTTTGCAAACCAATGCACAGACTTTTGCAAAGCAATGCACTGAGACTATTGCAAAGCAATGCACAGAGACTATTGCAAAGCAATGCACAGACTATTGCAAACCAATGCACAGACTATTGAAAGCAATGCACAGACTATTGCAAAGCAATGCACAGAGACTATTGAAAAGCAATGCACAGACTATTGCAAAGCAATGCACAGACTATTGCAAAGCAATGCACAGACTATTGCAAAGCAATGCACAGAGACTATTGCAAAGCAATGCACAGACTATTGCAAAGCAATGCACAGACTATTGCAGAGCAATGCACAGACTATTGCAAACCAATGCACAGACTATTGCAAAGCAAAGCACAGACTATTGCAAAGCAATGCACAGACTATTGCAAAGCAAAGCACAGAGACTATTGCAAAGCAATGCACAGAGACTATTGCAAAGCAATGCACAGAGACTATTGCAAAGCAATGCACAGAATATTGCAAAGCAATGCACAGACTATTGCAGAGCAATGCACAGACTATTGCAGAGCAATGCAAAGAGACTATTGCAAAGCAATGCACAGACTATTGCAACGCAATGCACAGAGACTATTGCAAAGCAATGCACAGACTATTGCAACGCAATGCACAGAGACTATTGCAAAGCAATGCACAGAGACTATTGGAAAGCAATGCACAGACTATTACAAAGCAATGCACAGACTATTGCAAAGCAATGCACAGACTATTGCAAAACAATGCACAGAGACTATTGCAAAGCAATGCACAGAGACTATTGCAAAGCAATGCATAGACTATTGCAAACCAATGCACAGACTATTGCAAAGCAATGCACAGACTATTGCAAACCAATGCACAGACTATTGCAAACCAATGCACAGACTATCGCAAACCAATGCACAGACTTTTGCAAAGCAAAGCACAGACTATTGCAAAGCAATGCACAGACTATTGCAAAGCAAAGCACAGGGACTATTGCAAAGCAATGCACAGAGACTATTGCAAAGCAATGCACAGAGACTATTGCAAAGCAATGCACAGAATATTGCAAAGCAATGCACAGACTATTGCAGAGCAATGCAAAGAGACTATTGCAAAGCAATGCACAGACTATTGCAACGCAATGCACAGAGACTATTGCAAAGCAATGCACAGACTATTGCAACGCAATGCACAGAGACTATTGCAAAGCAATGCACAGATTATTGCAAAGCAATGCACAGACTATTGCAAACCAATGCACAGACTATTGCAAAGCAATGCACAGACTATTGCAAAGCAATGCACAATGCACTGACTATTGCAAAGCAATGCACAGACTATTGGAAAGCAATGCACAGACTATTGCAAAGCAATGCACAGACTATTGCAAATCAATGCACAGACTATTGCAAAGCAATGCACAGAGACTATTGCAAAGCAGCAAAGCAATGCACAGAGACTATTGCAAAGCAATGCACAGAGACTATTGGAAAGCAATGCACAGACTATTGCAAAGCAATGCACAGAGACTATTGCAAAGCAATGCACAGACTATTGCAAAGCAATGCACAGACTATTGCAAAGCAATGCACAGACTATTGCAAACCAATGCACAGACTATTGCAAACCAATGCACAGAAACTATTGCAAAGCAATGCACAGACTATTGCAAAGCAATGCACAGAGATTGTTGCAAAGTAATGCACAGACTATTGCAAAGCAATGCACAGACTATTGCAAAGCAATGCACAGAGACTATTGCAAGCAATGCACAGACTATTGCAAAGCAATGCACAATGCACTGACTATTGCAAAGCAATGCACAGACTATTGCAAAGCAATGCACAGAGACTATTGCAAAGCAATGCACAGAGAGTGTATTGCAAAGCAATGCACAAAGACTATTGCAAAGCAATGCACAGACTATTGCAAAGCAATGCACAGAGACTATTGCAAAGCAATGCACAGACTATTGCAAAGCAATGCACAGAGACTATTGCAAAGCAATTCACAGACTATTGCAAAGCAATGCACAGAGACTATTGCAAAGCAATGCACAGAGACTATTGCAAAGCAATGCACAGACCATTGCAAAGCAATGCACAGACTATTGCAAAGCAATGCACAGAGACTATTGCAAAGCAATGCACAGACTATTGCAAAGCAATGCACAGACTATTGCAAAGCAATGCACAGACTATTGCAAACCAATGCACAGACTATTGCAAAGCAATGCACAGAGACTATTGCAAAGCAATGCACAGACTATTGCAAAGCAATGCACAGAAACTATTGCAAAGCAATGCACAGACTATTGCAAAGCAATGCACAGACTATTGCAAAGCAATGCACAGAGACTATTGCAATGCAATGCACAGAGACTATTGCACAGCAATGCACAGAGACTATTGCAAAGCAATGCACAGACTATTGCAAAGCAATGCACAGACTATTGAAAGCAATGCACAGACTATTGCAAAGCAATGCACAGAGACTATTGAAAAGCAATGCACAGACTATTGCAAAGCAATGCACAGACTATTGCAAAGCAATGCACAGACTATTGCAAAGCAATGCACAGAGACTATTGCAAAGCAATGCACAGACTATTGCAAAGCAATGCACAGACTATTGCAGAGCAATGCAAAGAGACTATTGCAAAGCAATGCACAGACTATTGCAAAGCAATGCACAGACTATTGCAAAGCAATGCACAGACTTTTGCAAAGCAATGCACAGAGACTATTGCAAAGCAATGCGCAGACTTTTGCAAACCAATGCACAGACTTTTGCAAAGCAATGCACTGAGACTATTGCAAAGCAATGCACAGAGACTATTGCAAAGCAATGCACAGACAATTGCAAACCAATGCACAGACTATTGCAAAGCAATGCACAGACTATTGCAAACCAATGCACAGACTATTGCAAACCAATGCACAGACTATTGCAAAGCAATGCACAGACTATTGCAAAGCAATGCACAGACTATTGAAAGCAATGCACAGACTATTGCAAAGCAATGCACAGAGACTATTGCAAAGCAATGCACAGAGACTATTGCAGAGCAATGCACAGAGACTATTGGAAAGCAATGCACAGACTATTGCAAAGCAATGCACAGAGACTATTGCAAAGCAATGCACAGTCTATTGCAAAGCAATGCACAGACTATTGCAAAGCAATGCACAGACTATTGCAAACCAATGCACAGACTATTGCAAAGCATTGCACAGAGACTATTGCAAAGCAATGCACAGACTATTGCAAAGCAATGCACAGAGACTGTTGCAAAGTAATGCACAGACTATTGCAAAGCAATGCACAGACTATTGCAAAGCAATGCACAGAGACTATTGCAAGCAATGCACAGACTATTGCAAAGCAATGCACAGACTATTGCAAAGCAATGCACAGAGACTATTGCAAAGCAATGCACAGACTACTGCAAAGCAATGCACAGAGACTATTGCAAAGCAATGCACAGAGACTATTGCAAAGCAATGCACAGACTATTGCAAAGCAATGCACAGAGACTATTGCAAAGCAATGCACAGACTATTGCAAAGCAATGCACAGAGACTATTGCAAAGCAATGCACAGAGACTATTGCAAAGCAATGCACAGACTATTGCAAAGCAATGCACAGACTATTGCAAAGCAATGCACAGAGACTATTGCAAAGCAATGCACAGACTATTGCAAAGTAATGCACAGACTATTGCAAAGCAATGCACATACTATTGCAAAGCAATGCACAGACTATTGCAAACCAATGCACAGACTTTTGCAAAGCAATGCACAGAGACTATTGCAAAGCAATGCATAGACTATTGCAAAGCAATGCACAGAGACTATTGCAAAGCAATGCACAGACTATTGCAAACCAATGCACAGACTATTGCAAAGCAATGCACAGACTATTGCAAACCAATGCACAGACTTTTGCAAAGCAATGCACAGACTATTGCAAAGCAATGCACAGACTATTGCAAAGCAAAACACAGAGACTATTGCAAAGCAATGCACAGAGACTATTGCAAAGCAATGCACAGAGACTATTGCAAAGCAATGCTCAGACTATTGCAAAGCAATGCACAGACTATTGCAGAGCAATGCAAAGAGACTATTGCAAAGCAATGCACAGACCATTGCAAAGCAATGCACAGACTATTGCAAAGCAATGCACAGACTATTGCAAAGCAATGCACAGACTTTTGCAAAGCAATGCACAGACTATTGCAAACCAATGCACAGACTTTTGCAAAGCAAAGCACAGACTATTGCAAAGCAATGCACAGACTATTGCAAAGCAAAGCAAAGAGACTATTGCAAAGCAATGCACAGAGACTATTGCAAAGCAATGCACAGAGACTATTGCAAAGCAATGCACAGACTATTGCAAAGCAATGCACAGACTATTGCAGAGCAATGCAAAGAGACTATTGCAAAGCAATGCACAGACTATTGCAACGCAATGCACAGAGACTATTGCAAAGCAATGCACAGACTATTGCAAAGCAATGCACAGACTATTGCAAAGCAATGCACAATGCACTGACTATTGCAAAGCAATGCACAGACTATTGCAAATCAATGCACAGAGACTATTGCAAAGCAATGCACAGAGAGTGTATTGCAAAGCAATGCACAGACTATTGCAAAGCAATGCACAGACTATTGCAAAGCAATGCACAGACTATTGCAAAGCAATGCACAGACTATTGCAAAGCAATGCACAGACTATTGAAAGCAATGCACAGACTATTGCAAAGCAATGCACAGAGACTATTGCAAAGCAATGCACAGAGACCATTGCAAAGCAATGCACAGAGACTATTGCAAAGCAATGCACAGAGACTATTGGAAAGCAATGCACAGACTATTGCAAAGCAATGCACAGAGACTATTGCAAAGCAATGCACAGACTATTGCAAAGCAATGCACAGACTATTGCAAAGCAATGCACAGACTATTGCAAACCAATGCACAGACTATTGCAAAGCAATGCACAGAGACTATTGCAAACCAATGCACAGACTATTGCAAAGCAATGCACAGAGACTGTTGCAAAGTAATGCACAGACTATTGCAAAGCAATGCACAGACTATTGCAAAGCAATGCACAGAGACTATTGCAAGCAATGCACAGACTATTGCAAAGCAATGCACAATGCACTGACTATTGCAAAGCAATGCACAGACTATTGCAAAGCAATGCACAGAGACTATTGCAAAGCAATGCACAGGGAGTGTATTGCAAAGCAATGCACAAAGACTATTGCAAAGCAATGCACAGACTATTGCAAAGCAATGCACAGACTATTGAAAGCAATGCACAGACTATTGCAAAGCAATGCACAGAGACTATTGCAAAGCAATGCACAGACTATTGCAAAGCAATGCACAGAGACTATTGCAATGCAATGCACAGAGACTATTGCACAGCAATGCACAGACTATTGCAAAGCAATGCACAGACTATTGCAAAGCAATGCACAGAGACTATTGCAAAGCAATGCACAGACTATTGCAAAGCAATGCACAGACTATTGCAGAGCAATGCAAAGAGACTATTGCAAAGCAATGCACAGACTATTGCAAAGCAATGCACAGACTATTGCAAAGCAATGCACAGACTTTTGCAAAGCAATGCACAGAGACTATTGCAAAGCAATGCGCAGACTTTTGCAAACCAATGCACAGACTTTTGCAAAGCAATGCACTGAGACTATTGCAAAGCAATGCACAGAGACTATTGCAAAGCAATGCACAGACTATTGCAAACCAATGCACAGACTATTGCAAAGCAATGCACAGACTATTGCAAACCAATGCACAGACTATTGCAAACCAATGCACAGACTATTGCAAACCAATGCACAGACTTTTGCAAAGCAAAGCACAGACTATTGCAAAGCAATGCACAGACTATTGCAAAGCAAAGCACAGAGACTATTGCAAAGCAATGCACAGAGACTATTGCAAAGCAATGCACAGAGACTATTGCAAAGCAATGCACAGAATATTGCAAAGCAATGCACAGACTATTGCAGAGCAATGCAAAGAGACTATTGCAAAGCAATGCACAGACTATTGCAACGCAATGCACAGAGACTATTGCAAAGCAATGCACAGACTATTGCAACGCAATGCACAGAGACTATTGCAAAGCAATGCACAGAGACTATTGCAAAGCAATGCACAGAGACTATTGGAAAGCAATGCACAGACTATTACAAAGCAATGCACAGACTATTGCAAAGCAATGCACAGACTATTGCAAAACAATGCACAGAGACTATTGCAAAGCAATGCACAGAGACTATTGCAAAGCAATTCATAGACTATTACAAAGCAATGCACAGAGACTATTGCAAAGCAATGCACAGAGACTATTGCAAAGCAATGCACAGACTATTGCAAAGCAATGCAGACTATTGCAAAGCAATGCACAGACTATTGCAAAGCAATGCACAGAGAATATTGCAAAGCAATGCACAGACTATTGCAAAGCAATGCACAGACTATTGCAAAGCAATGCACAGACTATTGCAAAGCAATGCACAGACTATTGCAAAGCAATGCACAGACTATTGCAAAACAATGCACAGAGACTATTGCAAAGCAATGCACAGACTATTGCAAAGCAATGCACAGACTATTGCAAAGCAATGCACAGACTATTGCAAAGCAATGCACAGACTATTGCAAAGCAATGCACAGACTATTGCAAAACAATGCACAGAGACTATTGCAAAGCAATGCACAGACTATTGCAAAGCAATGCACAGACTATTGCAAAGCAATGCACAGACTATTGCAAAGCAATGCACAGACTATTGCAAAGCAATGCACAGACTATTGCAAAGCAATGCACAATGCACTGACTATTGCAAAGCAATGCACAGACTATTGCAAATCAATGCACAGAGACTATTGCAAAGCAATGCACAGAGAGTGTATTGCAAAGCAATGCACAGACTATTGCAAAGCAATGCATAGACTATTGCAAAGCAATGCACAGACTATTGCAAAGCAATGCACAGACTATTGCAAAGCAATGCACAGACTATTGAAAGCAATGCACAGACTATTGCAAAGCAATGCACAGAGACTATTGCAAAGCAATGCACAGAGACTATTGCAAAGCAATGCACAGAGACTATTGGAAAGCAATGCACAGACTATTGCAAAGCAATGCACAGAGACTATTGCAAAGCAATGCACAGACTATTGCAAAGCAATGCACAGACTATTGCAAAGCAATGCACAGACTATTGCAAAGCAATGCACAGACTATTGCAAAGCAAAGCACAGAGACTATTGCAAAGCAATGCACAGAGACTATTGCAAAGCAATGCACAGACTATTGCAAAGCAATGCACAGACTATTGCAGAGCAATGCAAAGAGACTATTGCAAAGCAATGCACAGACCATTGCAAAGCAATGCACAGACTATTGCAAAGCAATGCACAGACTATTGCAAAGCAATGCACAGACTCTTGTAAAGCAATGCACAGAGACTATTGCAAAGCAATGCGCAGACTATCGCAAAGCAATGCAGGAGACTATTGCAAAGCAATGCACAGAATATTGCAAAGCAATGCACAGACTATTACAAACCAATGCACAGACTATTGCAAAGCAATGCACAGACTATTGCAAACCAATGCACAGACTATTGCAAACCAATGCACAGACTTTTGCAAAGCAATGCACAGACTATTGCAAAGCAATGCACAGACTATTGCAACGCAATGCACAGAGACTATTGCAAAGCAATGCACAGAGACTATTGCAAAGCAATGCACAGAGACTATTGGAAAGCAATGCACAGACTATTGCAAAGCAATGCACAGACTATTGCAAAGCAATGCACAGACTATTGCAGAGCAATGCAAAGAGACTATTGCAAAGCAATGCACAGACTATTGCAACGCAATGCACAGAGACTATTGCAAAGCAATGCACAGACTATTGCAACGCAATGCACAGAGACTATTGCAAAGCAATGCACAGAGACTATTGGAAAGCAATGCACAGACTATTACAAAGCAATGCACAGACTATTGCAAAGCAATGCACAGACTATTGCAAAACAATGCACAGAGACTATTGCAAAGCAATGCACAGAGACTATTGCAAAGCAATGCATAGACTATTGCAAACCAATGCACAGACTATTGCAAAGCAATGCACAGACTATTGCAAACCAATGCACAGACTATTGCAAACCAATGCACAGACTATTGCAAACCAATGCACAGACTTTTGCAAAGCAAAGCACAGACTATTGCAAAGCAATGCACAGACTATTGCAAAGCAAAGCACAGGGACTATTGCAAAGCAATGCACAGAGACTATTGCAAAGCAATGCACAGAGACTATTGCAAAGCAATGCACAGAATATTGCAAAGCAATGCACAGACTATTGCAGAGCAATGCAAAGAGACTATTGCAAAGCAATGCACAGACTATTGCAACGCAATGCACAGAGACTATTGCAAAGCAATGCACAGACTATTGCAACGCAATGCACAGAGACTATTGCAAAGCAATGCACAGACTATTGCAAAGCAATGCACAGACTATTGCAAACCAATGCACAGACTATTGCAAAGCAATGCACAGACTATTGCAAAGCAATGCACAATGCACTGACTATTGCAAAGCAATGCACAGACTATTGGAAAGCAATGCACAGACTATTGCAAAGCAATGCACAGACTATTGCAAATCAATGCACAGACTATTGCAAAGCAATGCACAGAGACTATTGCAAAGCAGCAAAGCAATGCACAGAGACTATTGCAAAGCAATGCACAGAGACTATTGGAAAGCAATGCACAGACTATTGCAAAGCAATGCACAGAGACTATTGCAAAGCAATGCACAGACTATTGCAAAGCAATGCACAGACTATTGCAAAGCAATGCACAGACTATTGCAAACCAATGCACAGACTATTGCAAAGCAATGCACAGAAACTATTGCAAAGCAATGCACAGACTATTGCAAAGCAATGCACAGAGATTGTTGCAACGTAATGCACAGACTATTGCAAAGCAATGCACAGACTATTGCAAAGCAATGCACAGAGACTATTGCAAGCAATGCACAGACTATTGCAAAGCAATGCACAATGCACTGACTATTGCAAAGCAATGCACAGACTATTGCAAAGCAATGCACAGAGACTATTGCAAAGCAATGCACAGAGAGTGTATTGCAAAGCAATGCACAAAGACTATTGCAAAGCAATGCACAGACTATTGCAAAGCAATGCACAGAGACTATTGCAAAGCAATGCACAGACTATTGCAAAGCAATGCACAGAGACTATTGCAAAGCAATTCACAGACTATTGCAAAGCAATGCACAGAGACTATTGCAAAGCAATGCACAGAGACTATTGCAAAGCAATGCACAGACCATTGCAAAGCAATGCACAGACTATTGCAAAGCAATGCACAGAGACTATTGCAAAGCAATGCACAGACTATTGCAAAGCAATGCACAGACTATTGCAAAGCAATGCACAGACTATTGCAAACCAATGCACAGACTATTGCAAAGCAATGCACAGAGACTATTGCAAAGCAATGCACAGACTATTGCAAAGCAATGCACAGAGACTATTGCAAAGCAATGCACAGACTATTGCAAAGCAATGCACAGACTATTGCAAAGCAATGCACAGAGACTATTGCAATGCAATGCACAGAGACTATTGCACAGCAATGCACAGAGACTATTGCAAAGCAATGCACAGACTATTGCAAAGCAATGCACAGACTATTGAAAGCAATGCACAGACTATTGCAAAGCAATGCACAGAGACTATTGAAAAGCAATGCACAGACTATTGCAAAGCAATGCACAGAGACTATTGCAAAGCAATGCACAGACTATTGCAAAGCAATGCACAGACTATTGCAGAGCAATGCAAAGAGACTATTGCAAAGCAATGCACAGACTATTGCAAAGCAATGCACAGACTATTGCAAAGCAATGCACAGACTTTTGCAAAGCAATGCACAGAGACTATTGCAAAGCAATGCGCAGACTTTTGCAAACCAATGCACAGACTTTTGCAAAGCAATGCACTGAGACTATTGCAAAGCAATGCACAGAGACTATTGCAAAGCAATGCACAGACAATTGCAAACCAATGCACAGACTATTGCAAAGCAATGCACAGACTATTGCAAACCAATGCACAGACTATTGCAAACCAATGCACAGACTATTGCAAAGCAATGCACAGACTATTGCAAAGCAATGCACAGACTATTGAAAGCAATGCACAGACTATTGCAAAGCAATGCACAGAGACTATTGCAAAGCAATGCACAGAGACTATTGCAGAGCAATGCACAGAGACTATTGGAAAGCAATGCACAGACTATTGCAAAGCAATGCACAGAGACTATTGCAAAGCAATGCACAGTCTATTGCAAAGCAATGCACAGACTATTGCAAAGCAATGCACAGACTATTGCAAACCAATGCACAGACTAT
Source organism: Lissotriton helveticus (assembly GCF_964261635.1). NCBI lineage: Eukaryota > Metazoa > Chordata > Amphibia > Caudata > Salamandridae > Lissotriton > Lissotriton helveticus. The sequence goes on from NC_136058.1 coordinate 426,254,671, forward strand.
TGCAAAGCATTGCACAGAGACTATTGCAAAGCAATGCACAGACTATTGCAAAGCAATGCACAGAGACTGTTGCAAAGTAATGCACAGACTATTGCAAAGCAATGCACAGACTATTGCAAAGCAATGCACAGAGACTATTGCAAGCAATGCACAGACTATTGCAAAGCAATGCACAGACTATTGCAAAGCAATGCACAGAGACTATTGCAAAGCAATGCACAGACTACTGCAAAGCAATGCACAGAGACTATTGCAAAGCAATGCACAGAGACTATTGCAAAGCAATGCACAGACTATTGCAAAGCAATGCACAGAGACTATTGCAAAGCAATGCACAGACTATTGCAAAGCAATGCACAGAGACTATTGCAAAGCAATGCACAGAGACTATTGCAAAGCAATGCACAGACTATTGCAAAGCAATGCACAGACTATTGCAAAGCAATGCACAGAGACTATTGCAAAGCAATGCACAGACTATTGCAAAGTAATGCACAGACTATTGCAAAGCAATGCACAGACTATTGCAAAGCAATGCACAGACTATTGCAAACCAATGCACAGACTTTTGCAAAGCAATGCACAGAGACTATTGCAAAGCAATGCATAGACTATTGCAAAGCAATGCACAGAGACTATTGCAAAGCAATGCACAGACTATTGCAAACCAATGCACAGACTATTGCAAAGCAATGCACAGACTATTGCAAACCAATGCACAGACTTTTGCAAAGCAATGCACAGACTATTGCAAAGCAATGCACAGACTATTGCAAAGCAAAACACAGAGACTATTGCAAAGCAATGCACAGAGACTATTGCAAAGCAATGCACAGAGACTATTGCAAAGCAATGCTCAGACTATTGCAAAGCAATGCACAGACTATTGCAGAGCAATGCAAAGAGACTATTGCAAAGCAATGCACAGACCATTGCAAAGCAATGCACAGACTATTGCAAAGCAATGCACAGACTATTGCAAAGCAATGCACAGACTTTTGCAAAGCAATGCACAGACTATTGCAAACCAATGCACAGACTTTTGCAAAGCAAAGCACAGACTATTGCAAAGCAATGCACAGACTATTGCAAAGCAAAGCAAAGAGACTATTGCAAAGCAATGCACAGAGACTATTGCAAAGCAATGCACAGAGACTATTGCAAAGCAATGCACAGACTATTGCAAAGCAATGCACAGACTATTGCAGAGCAATGCAAAGAGACTATTGCAAAGCAATGCACAGACTATTGCAACGCAATGCACAGAGACTATTGCAAAGCAATGCACAGACTATTGCAAAGCAATGCACAGACTATTGCAAAGCAATGCACAATGCACTGACTATTGCAAAGCAATGCACAGACTATTGCAAATCAATGCACAGAGACTATTGCAAAGCAATGCACAGAGAGTGTATTGCAAAGCAATGCACAGACTATTGCAAAGCAATGCACAGACTATTGCAAAGCAATGCACAGACTATTGCAAAGCAATGCACAGACTATTGCAAAGCAATGCACAGACTATTGAAAGCAATGCACAGACTATTGCAAAGCAATGCACAGAGACTATTGCAAAGCAATGCACAGAGACCATTGCAAAGCAATGCACAGAGACTATTGCAAAGCAATGCACAGAGACTATTGGAAAGCAATGCACAGACTATTGCAAAGCAATGCACAGAGACTATTGCAAAGCAATGCACAGACTATTGCAAAGCAATGCACAGACTATTGCAAAGCAATGCACAGACTATTGCAAACCAATGCACAGACTATTGCAAAGCAATGCACAGAGACTATTGCAAACCAATGCACAGACTATTGCAAAGCAATGCACAGAGACTGTTGCAAAGTAATGCACAGACTATTGCAAAGCAATGCACAGACTATTGCAAAGCAATGCACAGAGACTATTGCAAGCAATGCACAGACTATTGCAAAGCAATGCACAATGCACTGACTATTGCAAAGCAATGCACAGACTATTGCAAAGCAATGCACAGAGACTATTGCAAAGCAATGCACAGGGAGTGTATTGCAAAGCAATGCACAAAGACTATTGCAAAGCAATGCACAGACTATTGCAAAGCAATGCACAGACTATTGAAAGCAATGCACAGACTATTGCAAAGCAATGCACAGAGACTATTGCAAAGCAATGCACAGACTATTGCAAAGCAATGCACAGAGACTATTGCAATGCAATGCACAGAGACTATTGCACAGCAATGCACAGACTATTGCAAAGCAATGCACAGACTATTGCAAAGCAATGCACAGAGACTATTGCAAAGCAATGCACAGACTATTGCAAAGCAATGCACAGACTATTGCAGAGCAATGCAAAGAGACTATTGCAAAGCAATGCACAGACTATTGCAAAGCAATGCACAGACTATTGCAAAGCAATGCACAGACTTTTGCAAAGCAATGCACAGAGACTATTGCAAAGCAATGCGCAGACTTTTGCAAACCAATGCACAGACTTTTGCAAAGCAATGCACTGAGACTATTGCAAAGCAATGCACAGAGACTATTGCAAAGCAATGCACAGACTATTGCAAACCAATGCACAGACTATTGCAAAGCAATGCACAGACTATTGCAAACCAATGCACAGACTATTGCAAACCAATGCACAGACTATTGCAAACCAATGCACAGACTTTTGCAAAGCAAAGCACAGACTATTGCAAAGCAATGCACAGACTATTGCAAAGCAAAGCACAGAGACTATTGCAAAGCAATGCACAGAGACTATTGCAAAGCAATGCACAGAGACTATTGCAAAGCAATGCACAGAATATTGCAAAGCAATGCACAGACTATTGCAGAGCAATGCAAAGAGACTATTGCAAAGCAATGCACAGACTATTGCAACGCAATGCACAGAGACTATTGCAAAGCAATGCACAGACTATTGCAACGCAATGCACAGAGACTATTGCAAAGCAATGCACAGAGACTATTGCAAAGCAATGCACAGAGACTATTGGAAAGCAATGCACAGACTATTACAAAGCAATGCACAGACTATTGCAAAGCAATGCACAGACTATTGCAAAACAATGCACAGAGACTATTGCAAAGCAATGCACAGAGACTATTGCAAAGCAATTCATAGACTATTACAAAGCAATGCACAGAGACTATTGCAAAGCAATGCACAGAGACTATTGCAAAGCAATGCACAGACTATTGCAAAGCAATGCACAGACTATTGCAAAGCAATGCACAGACTATTGCAAAGCAATGCACAGAGAATATTGCAAAGCAATGCACAGACTATTGCAAAGCAATGCACAGACTATTGCAAAGCAATGCACAGACTATTGCAAAGCAATGCACAGACTATTGCAAAACAATGCACAGAGACTATTGCAAAGCAATGCACAGACTATTGCAAAGCAATGCACAGACTATTGCAAAACAATGCACAGAGACTATTGCAAAGCAATGCACAGACTATTGCAAAGCAATGCACAGACTATTGCAAAGCAATGCACAGACTATTGCAAAGCAATGCACAGACTATTGCAAAGCAATGCACAGACTATTGCAAAGCAATGCACAATGCACTGACTATTGCAAAGCAATGCACAGACTATTGCAAATCAATGCACAGAGACTATTGCAAAGCAATGCACAGAGAGTGTATTGCAAAGCAATGCACAGACTATTGCAAAGCAATGCATAGACTATTGCAAAGCAATGCACAGACTATTGCAAAGCAATGCACAGACTATTGCAAAGCAATGCACAGACTATTGAAAGCAATGCACAGACTATTGCAAAGCAATGCACAGAGACTATTGCAAAGCAATGCACAGAGACTATTGCAAAGCAATGCACAGAGACTATTGGAAAGCAATGCACAGACTATTGCAAAGCAATGCACAGAGACTATTGCAAAGCAATGCACAGACTATTGCAAAGCAATGCACAGACTATTGCAAAGCAATGCACAGACTATTGCAAAGCAATGCACAGACTATTGCAAAGCAAAGCACAGAGACTATTGCAAAGCAATGCACAGAGACTATTGCAAAGCAATGCACAGACTATTGCAAAGCAATGCACAGACTATTGCAGAGCAATGCAAAGAGACTATTGCAAAGCAATGCACAGACCATTGCAAAGCAATGCACAGACTATTGCAAAGCAATGCACAGACTATTGCAAAGCAATGCACAGACTTTTGTAAAGCAATGCACAGAGACTATTGCAAAGCAATGCGCAGACTATCGCAAAGCAATGCAGGAGACTATTGCAAAGCAATGCACAGAATATTGCAAAGCAATGCACAGACTATTACAAACCAATGCACAGACTATTGCAAAGCAATGCACAGACTATTGCAAACCAATGCACAGACTATTGCAAACCAATGCACAGACTTTTGCAAAGCAATGCACAGACTATTGCAAAGCAATGCACAGACTATTGCAACGCAATGCACAGAGACTATTGCAAAGCAATGCACAGAGACTATTGCAAAGCAATGCACAGAGACTATTGGAAAGCAATGCACAGACTATTGCAAAGCAATGCACAGACTATTGCAAAGCAATGCACAGACTATTGCAAAACAATGCGCAGAGACTATTGCAAAGCAATGCACAGAGACTATTGCAAAGCAATTCACAGACTATTGCAAAGCAATGCACAGAGACTATTGCAAATCAATGCACAGAGACTATTGCAAAGCAATGCACAGACTATTGCAAAGCAATGCACAGACTATTGCAAAGCAATGCACAGACTATTGCAAACCAATGCACAGACTATTGCAAAACAATGCACAGAGACTATTGCAAAGCAATGCACAGACTATTGCAAAGCAATGCACAGAGACTATTGCAAAGCAATGCACAGACTATTGCAAAGCAATGCACAGAGACTATTGCAAAGCAATGCACAGAGACTATTGCAAAGCAATGCACAGAGACTATTGGAAAGCAATGCACATACTATTGCAAAGCAATGCACAGACTATTGCAAAGCAATGCACAGACTATTGCAAAACAATGCACAGAGACTATTGCAAAGCAATGCACAGACTATTGCAAAGCAATGCACAGACTATTGCAAAGCAATGCACAGACTATTGCAAACCAATGCACAGACTATTGCAAAGCAATGCACAGACTATTGCAAAGCAATGCACAATGCACTGACTATTGCAAAGCAATGCACAGACTATTGGAAAGCAATGCACAGACTATTGCAAAGCAATGCACAGACTATTGCAAATCAATGCACAGACTATTGCAAAGCAATGCACAGAGACTATTGCAAAGCAGCAAAGCAATGCACAGAGACTATTGCAAAGCAATGCACAGAGACTATTGGAAAGCAATGCACAGACTATTGCAAAGCAATGCACAGAGACTATTGCAAAGCAATGCACAGACTATTGCAAAGCAATGCACAGACTATTGCAAAGCAATGCACAGACTATTGCAAACCAATGCACAGACTATTGCAAAGCAATGCACAGAAACTATTGCAAAGCAATGCACAGACTATTGCAAAGCAATGCACAGAGACTGTTGCAAAGTAATGCACAGACTATTGCAAAGCAATGCACAGACTATTGCAAAGCAATGCACAGAGACTATTGCAAGCAATGCACAGACTATTGCAAAGCAATGCACAATGCACTGACTATTGCAAAGCAATGCACAGACTATTGCAAAGCAATGCACAGAGACTATTGCAAAGCAATGCACAGAGAGTGTATTGCAAAGCAATGCACAAAGACTATTGCAAAGCAATGCACAGACTATTGCAAAGCAATGCACAGAGACTATTGCAAAGCAATGCACAGACTATTGCAAAGCAATGCACAGACTATTGCAAACCAATGCACAGACTATTGCAAAGCAATGCACAGAGACTATTGCAAAGCAATGCACAGACTATTGCAAAGCAATGCACAGAGACTATTGCAAAGCAATGCACAGACTATTGCAAAGCAATGCACAGAGACTATTGCAAAGCAATGCACAGAGACTATTACAAAGCAATACACAGAGACTATTGGAAAGCAATGCACATACTATTGCAAAGCAATGCACAGACTATTGCAAAGCAATGCACAGACTATTGCAAAACAATGCACAGAGACTATTGCAAAGCAATGCACAGACTATTGCAAAGCAATGCACAGACTATTGCAAACCAATGCACAGACTATTGCAAAGCAATGCACAGACTATTGCAAAGCAATGCACAATGCACTGACTATTGCAAAGCAATGCACAGACTATTGCAAATCAATGCACAGAGACTATTGCAAAGCAATGCACAGAGAGTGTATTGCAAAGCAATGCACAGACTATTGCAAAGCAATGCACAGACTATTGCAAAGCAATGCACAGACTATTGCAAATCAATGCACAGACTATTGAAAGCAATGCACAGACTATTGCAAAGCAATGCACAGAGACTATTGCAAAGCAGCAAAGCAATGCACAGAGACTATTGCAAAGCAATGCACAGAGACTATTGGAAAGCAATGCACAGACTATTGCAAAGCAATGCACAGAGACTATTGCAAAGCAATGCACAGACTATTGCAAAGCAATGCACAGACTATTGCAAACCAATGCACAGACTATTGCAAAGCAATGCACAGAGACTATTGCAAAGCAATGCACAGACTATTGCAAAGCAATGCACAGAGACTGTTGCAAAGTAATGCACAGACTATTGCAAAGCAATGCACAGACTATTGCAAAGCAATGCACAGAGACTATTGCAAGCAATGCACAGACTATTGCAAAGCAATGCACAATGCACTGACTATTGCAAAGCAATGCACAGACTATTGCAAAGCAATGCACAGAGACTATTGCAAAGCAATGCACAGAGAGTGTATTGCAAAGCAATGCACAAAGACTATTGCAAAGCAATGCACAGACTATTGCAAAGCAATGCACAGACTATTGAAAGCAATGCACAGACTGTTGCAAAGCAATGCACAGAGAATATTGCAAAGCAATGCACAGACTATTGCAAAGCAATGCACAGAGACTATTGCAATGCAATGCACAGAGACTATTGCAAAGCAATGCACAGAGACTATTGCAAAGCAATGCACAGACTATTGCAAAGCAATGCACAGACTATTGAAAGCAATGCACAGACTATTGCAAAGCAATGCACAGAGACTATTGAAAAGCAATGCACAGACTATTGCAAAGCAATGCACAGACTATTGAAAGCAATGCACAGACTATTGCAAAGCAATGCACAGAGACTATTGAAAAGCAATGCACAGACTATTGCAAAGCAATGCACAGACTATTGCAAAGCAATGCACAGAATATTGCAAAACAATGCACAGAGACTAATGCAAAGCAATGCACAGGCTATTGCAAAGCAATGCACAGAGACTATTGCAAAGCAATGCACAGACTATTGGAAAGCAATGCACAGAGACTATTGCAAAGCAATGCACAGAGACTATTGCAAAGCAATACACAGACTATTGCAAAGCAATGCACAGAGACTATTGCAAAGCAATGCACAGACTATTGCAAAGCAATGCACAGAGACTATTGCAAAGCAATGCACAAAGACTATTGCAAAGCAATGCACAGACTATTGCAAATCAATGCACAGAGACTATTGCAAAGCAATGCACAGACTATTGCAAAGCAATGCACAGACTATTGCAAAGCAATGCACAGACTATTGCAAAGCAATGCACAGACTATTGCAAACCAATGCACAGACTTTTGCAAAGAAATGCACTGAGACTATTGCAAAGCAATGCACAGACTATTGCAGAGCAATGCACAGAGACTATTGCAAAGCAATGCACAGACTATTGCAAACCAATGCACAGACTATTGCAAACCAATGCACAGACTATTGCAAAGCAATGCACAGACTATTGCAAACCAATGCACAGACTATTGCAAAGCAATGCACAGACTATTGCAAAGCAAAGCACAGAGACTATTGCAAAGCAATGCACAGAGACTATTGCAAAGCAATGCACAGAGACTATTGCAAAGCAATGCACAGACTATTGCAAAGCAATGCACAGACTATTGCAGAGCAATGCAAAGAGACTATTGCAAAGCAATGCACAGACTATTGCAAAGCAATGCACAGACTATTGCAAAGCAATGCACAGACTATTGCAAAGCAATGCACAGACTTTTGCAAAGCAATGCACAGAGACTATTGCAAAGCAATGCGCAGACTTTTGCAAACCAATGCACAGACTTTTGCAAAGCAATGCACTGAGACTATTGCAAAGCAATGCACAGACTTTTGCAAAGCAATGCACAGAGACTATTGCAAAGCAATGCGCAGACTTTTGCAAACCAATGCACAGACTTTTGCAAAGCAATGCACAGACTATTGCAAAGCAATGCACAATGCACTGACTATTGCAAAGCAATGCACAGACTATTGCAAAGCAATGCACAGAGACTATTGCAAAGCAATGCACAGAGAGTGTATTGCAAAGCAATGCACAAAGACTATTGCAAAGCAATGCACAGACTATTGCAAAGCAATGCACAGACTATTGAAAGCAATGCACAGACTGTTGCAAAGCAATGCACAGAGAATATTGCAAAGCAATGCACAGACTATTGCAAAGCAATGCACAGAGACTATTGCAATGCAATGCACAGAGACTATTGCAAAGCAATGCACAGAGACTATTGCAAAGCAATGCACAGACTATTGCAAAGCAATGCACAGACTATTGAAAGCAATGCACAGACTATTGCAAAGCAATGCACAGAGACTATTGAAAAGCAATGCACAGACTATTGCAAAGCAATGCACAGACTATTGAAAGCAATGCACAGACTATTGCAAAGCAATGCACAGAGACTATTGAAAAGCAATGCACAGACTATTGCAAAGCAATGCACAGACTATTGCAAAGCAATGCACAGAATATTGCAAAACAATGCACAGAGACTAATGCAAAGCAATGCACAGGCTATTGCAAAGCAATGCACAGAGACTATTGCAAAGCAATGCACAGACTATTGCAAAGCAATGCACAGAGACTATTGCAAAGCAATGCACAGAGACTATTGCAAAGCAATACACAGACTATTGCAAAGCAATGCACAGAGACTATTGCAAAGCAATGCACAGACTATTGCAAAGCAATGCACAGAGACTATTGCAAAGCAATGCACAAAGACTATTGCAAAGCAATGCACAGACTATTGCAAATCAATGCACAGAGACTATTGCAAAGCAATGCACAGACTATTGCAAAGCAATGCACAGACTATTGCAAAGCAATGCACAGACTATTGCAAAGCAATGCACAGACTATTGCAAACCAATGCACAGACTTTTGCAAAGAAATGCACTGAGACTATTGCAAAGCAATGCACAGACTATTGCAGAGCAATGCACAGAGACTATTGCAAAGCAATGCACAGACTATTGCAAACCAATGCACAGACTATTGCAAACCAATGCACAGACTATTGCAAAGCAATGCACAGACTATTGCAAACCAATGCACAGACTATTGCAAAGCAATGCACAGACTATTGCAAAGCAAAGCACAGAGACTATTGCAAAGCAATGCACAGAGACTATTGCAAAGCAATGCACAGAGACTATTGCAAAGCAATGCACAGACTATTGCAAAGCAATGCACAGACTATTGCAGAGCAATGCAAAGAGACTATTGCAAAGCAATGCACAGACTATTACAAAGCAATGCACAGACTATTGCAAAGCAATGCACAGACTATTGCAAAGCAATGCACAGACTATTGAAAGCAATGCACAGACTGTTGCAAAGCAATGCACAGAGAATATTGCAAAGCAATGCACAGACTATTGCAAAGCAATGCACAGAGACTATTGCAATGCAATGCACAGAGACTATTGCAAAGCAATGCACAGAGACTATTGCAAAGCAATGCACAGACTATTGCAAAGCAATGCACAGACTATTGAAAGCAATGCACAGACTATTGCAAAGCAATGCACAGAGACTATTGAAAAGCAATGCACAGACTATTGCAAAGCAATGCACAGACTATTGAAAGCAATGCACAGACTATTGCAAAGCAATGCACAGAGACTATTGAAAAGCAATGCACAGACTATTGCAAAGCAATGCACAGACTATTGCAAAGCAATGCACAGAATATTGCAAAACAATGCACAGAGACTAATGCAAAGCAATGCACAGGCTATTGCAAAGCAATGCACAGAGACTATTGCAAAGCAATGCACAGACTATTGCAAAGCAATGCACAGAGACTATTGCAAAGCAATGCACAGAGACTATTGCAAAGCAATACACAGACTATTGCAAAGCAATGCACAGAGACTATTGCAAAGCAATGCACAGACTATTGCAAAGCAATGCACAGAGACTATTGCAAAGCAATGCACAAAGACTATTGCAAAGCAATGCACAGACTATTGCAAATCAATGCACAGAGACTATTGCAAAGCAATGCACAGACTATTGCAAAGCAATGCACAGACTATTGCAAAGCAATGCACAGACTATTGCAAAGCAATGCACAGACTATTGCAAACCAATGCACAGACTTTTGCAAAGAAATGCACTGAGACTATTGCAAAGCAATGCACAGACTATTGCAGAGCAATGCACAGAGACTATTGCAAAGCAATGCACAGACTATTGCAAACCAATGCACAGACTATTGCAAACCAATGCACAGACTATTGCAAAGCAATGCACAGACTATTGCAAACCAATGCACAGACTATTGCAAAGCAATGCACAGACTATTGCAAAGCAAAGCACAGAGACTATTGCAAAGCAATGCACAGAGACTATTGCAAAGCAATGCACAGAGACTATTGCAAAGCAATGCACAGACTATTGCAAAGCAATGCACAGACTATTGCAGAGCAATGCAAAGAGACTATTGCAAAGCAATGCACAGACTATTGCAAAGCAATGCACAGACTATTGCAAAGCAATGCACAGACTATTGCAAAGCAATGCACAGACTTTTGCAAAGCAATGCACAGAGACTATTGCAAAGCAATGCGCAGACTTTTGCAAACCAATGCACAGACTTTTGCAAAGCAATGCACTGAGACTATTGCAAAGCAATGCACAGACTTTTGCAAAGCAATGCACAGAGACTATTGCAAAGCAATGCGCAGACTTTTGCAAACCAATGCACAGACTTTTGCAAAGCAATGCACTGAGACTATTGCAAAGCAATGCACAGACTATTGCAAAGCAATGCACAGACTATTGCAAAGCAATGCACAGACTATTGCAAACCAATGCACAGACTTTTGCAAAGCAATGCACAGACTATTGCAAAGCAATGCACAGACTATTGCAAAGCAAAGCACAGAGACTATTGCAAAGCAATGCACAGAGACTATTGCAAAGCAATGCACAGAGACTATTGCAAAGCAATGCACAGACTATTGCAAAGCAATGCACAGACTATTGCAGAGCAATGCAAAGAGACTATTGCAAAGCAATGCACAGACTATTGCAAAGCAATGCACAGACTATTGCAAAGCAATGCACAGACTATTGCAAAACAATGCACAGAGACTATTGCAAAGCAATGCACAGAGACTATTGCAAAGCAATTCACAGACTATTGCAAAGCAATGCACAGAGACTATTGCAAAGCAATGCACAGAGACTATTGCAAAGCAATGCACAGAGACTATTGCAAAGCAATGCACAGACTATTGCAAAGCAATGCACAGACTATTGCAAAGCAATGCACAGACTATTGCAAAGCAATGCACAGAGAATATTGCAAAGCAATGCACAGACTATTGCAAAGCAATGCACAGACTATTGCAAAGCAATGCACAGACTATTGCAAAGCAATGCACAGACTATTGCAAAGCAATGCACAGAGACTATTGCAAAGCAATGCACAGAGACTATTGGAAAGCAATGCACATACTATTGCAAAGCAATGCACAGACTATTGCAAAGCAATGCACAGACTATTGCAAAACAATGCACAGAGACTATTGCAAAGCAATGCACAGACTATTGCAAAGCAATGCACATACTATTGCAAAGCAATGCACAGACTATTGCAAAGCAATGCACAGACTATTGCAAAGCAATGCACAATGCACTGACTATTGCAAAGCAATGCACAGACTATTGAAACTAATGCACAGAGACTATTGCAAAGCAATGCACAGAGAGTGTATTGCAAAGCAATGCACAGACTATTGCAAAGCAATGCACAGACTATTGCAAAGCAATGCACAGACTATTGCAACGCAATGCACAGACTATTGCAAAGCAATGCACAGACTATTGAAAGCAATGCACAGACTATTGCAAAGCAATGCACAGAGACTATTGCAAAGCAATGCACAGAGACTATTGGAAAGCAATGCAGAGACTATTGGAAAGCAATGCAGAGACTATTGCAAAGCAATGCACAGACTATTGCAAAGCAATGCACAGACTATTGCAAAGCAATGCACAGACTATTGCAAAGCAATGCACAGACTATTGCAAAGCAATGCACAGAGACTATTGCAAAGCAATGCACAGACTATTGCAAAGCAATGCACAGAGACTGTTGCAAAGTAATGCACAGACTATTGCAAAGCAATGCACAGACTATTGCAAAGCAATGCACAGAGACTATTGCAAGCAATGCACAGACTATTGCAAAGCAATGCACAATGCACTGACTATTGCAAAGCAATGCACAGACTATTGCAAAGCAATGCACAGAGACTATTGCAAAGCAATGCACAGAGAGTGTATTGCAAAGCAATGCACAAAGACTATTGCAAAGCAATGCACAGACTATTGCAAAGCAATGCACAGACTATTGAAAGCAATGCACAGACTATTGCAAAGCAATGCACAGAGACTATTGCAAAGCAATGCACAGACTATTGCAAAGCAATGCACAGAGACTATTGCAATGCAATGCACAGAGACTATTGCAAAGCAATGCACAGAGACTATTGCAAAGCAATGCACAGACTATTGCAAAGCAATGCACAGACTATTGAAAGCAATGCACAGACTATTGCAAAGCAATGCACAGAGACTATTGAAAAGCAATGCACAGACTATTGCAAAGCAATGCACAGACTATTGCAAAGCAATGCACAGACTATTGCAAAGCAATGCACAGAGACTATTGCAAAGCAATGCACAATGCACTGACTATTGCAAAGCAATGCACAGACTATTGCAAATCAATGCACAGAGACTATTGCAAAGCAATGCACAGAGAGTGTATTGCAAAGCAATGCACAGACTATTGCAAAGCAATGCATAGACTATTGCAAAGCAATGCACAGACTATTGCAAAGCAATGCACAGACTATTGCAAAGCAATGCACAGACTATTGAAAGCAATGCACAGACTATTGCAAAGCAATGCACAGAGACTATTGCAAAGCAATGCACAGAGACTATTGCAAAGCAATGCACAGAGACTATTGGAAAGCAATGCACAGACTATTGCAAAGCAATGCACAGAGACTATTGCAAAGCAATGCACAGACTATTGCAAAGCAATGCACAGACTATTGCAAAGCAATGCACAGACTATTGCAAACCAATGCACAGACTATTGCAAAGCAATGCACAGAGACTATTGCAAAGCAATGCACAGACTATTGCAAAGCAATGCACAGACTATTGCAAAGCAATGCACAGAGACTATTGCAAAGCAATGCACAGACTATTGCAAAGCAATGCACAGACTATTGCAGAGCAATGCAAAGAGACTATTGCAAAGCAATGCACAGACTATTGCAAAGCAATGCACAGACTATTGCAAAGCAATGCACAGACTTTTGCAAAGCAATGCACAGAGACTATTGCAAAGCAATGCGCAGACTTTTGCAAACCAATGCACAGACTTTTGCAAAGCAATGCACTGAGACTATTGCAAAGCAATGCACAGAGACTATTGCAAAGCAATGCACAGACTATTGCAAAGCAATGCACAGAGAGAGTATTGCAAAGCAATGCACAAAGACTATTGCAAAGCAATGCACAGACTATTGCAAAGCAATGCACAGACTATTGAAAGCAATGCACAGACTATTGCAAAGCAATGCACAGAGACTATTGCAAAGCAATGCACAGACTATTGCAAAGCAATGCACAGAGACTATTGCAATTCAATGCACAGAGACTATTGCAAAGCAATGCACAGAGACTATTGCAAAGCAATGCACAGACTATTGCAAAGCAATGCACAGACTATTGAAAGCAATGCACAGACTATTGCAAAGCAATGCACAGAGACTATTGAAAAGCAATGCACAGACTATTGCAAAGCAATGCACAGACTATTGCAAAGCAATGCACAGACTATTGCAAAGCAATGCACAGAGACTATTGCAAAGCAATGCACAATGCACTGACTATTGCAAAGCAATGCACAGACTATTGCAAATCAATGCACAGAGACTATTGCAAAGCAATGCACAGAGAGTGTATTGCAAAGCAATGCACAGACTATTGCAAAGCAATGCATAGACTATTGCAAAGCAATGCACAGACTATTGCAAAGCAATGCACAGACTATTGCAAAGCAATGCACAGACTATTGAAAGCAATGCACAGACTATTGCAAAGCAATGCACAGAGACTATTGCAAAGCAATGCACAGAGACTATTGCAAAGCAATGCACAGAGACTATTGGAAAGCAATGCACAGACTATTGCAAAGCAATGCACAGAGACTATTGCAAAGCAATGCACAGACTATTGCAAAGCAATGCACAGACTATTGCAAAGCAATGCACAGACTATTGCAAACCAATGCACAGACTATTGCAAAGCAATGCACAGAGACTATTGCAAAGCAATGCACAGACTATTGCAAAGCAATGCACAGACTATTGCAAAGCAATGCACAGAGACTATTGCAAAGCAATGCACAGACTATTGCAAAGCAATGCACAGACTATTGCAGAGCAATGCAAAGAGACTATTGCAAAGCAATGCACAGACTATTGCAAAGCAATGCACAGACTATTGCAAAGCAATGCACAGACTTTTGCAAAGCAATGCACAGAGACTATTGCAAAGCAATGCGCAGACTTTTGCAAACCAATGCACAGACTTTTGCAAAGCAATGCACTGAGACTATTGCAAAGCAATGCACAGAGACTATTGCAAAGCAATGCACAGACTATTGCAAAGCAATGCACAGACTATTGAAAGCAATGCACAGACTATTGCAAAGCAATGCACAGAGACTATTGAAAAGCAATGCACAGACTATTGCAAAGCAATGCACAGACTATTGCAAAGCAATGCACAGACTATTGCAAAGCAATGCACAGAGACTATTGCAAAGCAATGCACAGACTATTGCAAAGCAATGCACAGACTATTGCAGAGCAATGCACAGACTATTGCAAACCAATGCACAGACTTTTGCAAAGCAAAGCACAGACTATTGCAAAGCAATGCACAGACTATTGCAAAGCAAAGCACAGAGACTATTGCAAAGCAATGCACAGAGACTATTGCAAAGCAATGCACAGAGACTATTGCAAAGCAATGCACAGAATATTGCAAAGCAATGCACAGACTATTGCAGAGCAATGCAAAGAGACTATTGCAAAGCAATGCACAGACTATTGCAAAGCAATGCACAGACTATTGAAAGCAATGCACAGACTATTGCAAAGCAATGCACAGAGACTATTGCAAAGCAATGCACAGAGACTATTGCAAAGCAATGCACAGAGACTATTGGAAAGCAATGCACAGACTATTGCAAAGCAATGCACAGAGACTATTGCAAAGCAATGCACAGACTATTGCAAAGCAATGCACAGACTATTGCAAAGCAATGCACAGACTATTGCAAACCAATGCACAGACTATTGCAAAGCAATGCACAGAGACTATTGCAAACCAATGCACAGACTATTGCAAAGCAATGCACAGAGACTGTTGCAAAGTAATGCACAGACTATTGCAAAGCAATGCACAGACTATTGCAAAGCAATGCACAGAGACTATTGCAAGCAATGCACAGACTATTGCAAAGCAATGCACAATGCACTGACTATTGCAAAGCAATGCACAGACTATTGCAAAGCAATGCACAGAGACTATTGCAAAGCAATGCACAGGGAGTGTATTGCAAAGCAATGCACAAAGATTATTGCAAAGCAATGCACAGACTATTGCAAAGCAATGCACAGACTATTGAAAGCAATGCACAGACTATTGCAAAGCAATGCACAGAGACTATTGCAAAGCAATGCACAGACTATTGCAAAGCAATGCACAGAGACTATTGCAATGCAATGCACAGAGACTATTGCACAGCAATGCACAGAGACTATTGCAAAGCAATGCACAGACTATTGCAAAGCAATGCACAGACTATTGAAAGCAATGCACAGACTATTGCAAAGCAATGCACAGAGACTATTGAAAAGCAATGCACAGACTATTGCAAAGCAATGCACACACTATTGCAAAGCAATGCACAGACTATTGCAAAGCAATGCACAGCGACTATTGCAAAGCAATGCACAGACTATTGCAAAGCAATGAACAGAGACTATTACAAAGCAATGCACAGAGACTATTGCAAAGCAATGCACAGACTATTGCAAAGCAATGCACAGACTATTGCAAAGCAATGCACAGACTATTGCAAAGCAATGCACAGAGACTATTGCAAAGCAATGCACAGAGACTATTGCAAAGCACTGCACAGAGACTATTGCAAAGCAATGCGCATAGACTATTGCAAAGCAAAGCACAAAGACTATTGCAAAGCAATGCACAAAGACTATTGCAAAGCAATGCACAGACTATTGCAAAGCAATGCACAGACTATTGCAAAACAATGCACAGAGACTATTGCAAAGCAATGCACAGAGACTATTACAAAGCAATGCACAGAGACTATTGCAAAGCAATGCACAGACTATTGCAAAGCAATGCACAGACTATTGCAAAGCAATGCACAGATTATTGCTAAGCAATGCACAGACTATTTCAAAGCAATGCACAGACTATTGCAAAGCAATGCACAGAGACTATTGCAAAGCAATGCATAGAGACTATTGCAAAGCAATGCACAGACTATTGCAAAGCAATGCACAGAGACTATTGCAAAGCAATGCACAGAGACTATTGGAAAGCAATGCACATACTATTGCAAAGCTATGCACAGACTATTGCAAAGCAATGCACAGACTATTGCAAAACAATGCACAGAGACTATTGCAAAGCAATGCACAGACTATTGCAAAGCAATGCACAGACTATTGCAAAGCAATGCACAGACTATTGCAAAGCAATGCACAGACTATTGCAAAGCAATGCACAATGCACTGACTATTGCAAAGCAATGCACAGACTATTGCAAACCAATGCACAGAGACTATTGCAAAGCAATGCACAGAGAGTGTATTGCAAAGCAATGCACAGACTATTGCAAAGCAATGCACAGACTATTGCAAAGCAATGCACAGACTATTGCAAAGCAATGCACAGACTATTGCAAAGCAATGCACAGACTATTGAAAGCAATGCACAGACTATTGCAAAGCAATGCACAGAGACTATTGCAAAGCAATGCACAGAGACTATTGCAAAGCAATGCACAGAGACTATTGGAAAGCAATGCAGAGACTATTGGAAAGCAATGCAGAGACTATTGCAAAGCAATGCACAGACTATTGCAAAGCAATGCACAGACTATTGCAAAGCAATGCACAGACTATTGCAAAGCAATACACAGACTATTGCAAAGCAATGCACAGAGACTATTGCAAAGCAATGCACAGACTATTGCAAAGCAATGCACAGAGACTGTTGCAAAGTAATGCACAGACTATTGCAAAGCAATGCACAGACTATTGCAAAGCAATGCACAGAGACTATTGCAAGCAATGCACAGACTATTGCAAAGCAATGCACAATGCACTGACTATTGCAAAGCAATGCACAGACTATTGCAAAGCAATGCACAGAGACTATTGCAAAGCAATGCACAGAGAGTATATTGCAAAGCAATGCACAAAGACTATTGCAAAGCAATGCACAGACTATTGCAAAGCAATGCACAGACTATTGAAAGCAATGCACAGACTATTGCAAAGCAATGCACAGAGACTATTGCAAAGCAATGCACAGACTATTGCAAAGCAATGCACAGAGACTATTGCAATGCAATGCACAGAGACTATTGCAAAGCAATGCACAGAGACTATTGCAAAGCAATGCACAGACTATTGCAAAGCAATGCACAGACTATTGAAAGCAATGCACAGACTATTGCAAAGCAATGCACAGAGACTATTGAAAAGCAATGCACAGACTATTGCAAAGCAATGCACAGACTATTGCAAAGCAATGCACAGACTATTGCAAAGCAATGCACAGAGACTATTGCAAAGCAATGCACAGACTATTGCAAAGCAATGCACAGACTATTGCAGAGCAATGCAAAGAGACTATTGCAAAGCAATGCACAGACTATTGCAAAGCAATGCACAGACTATTGCAAAGCAATGCACAGACTATTGCAAAGCAATGCACAGACTATTGCAAAGCAATGCACAGACTTTTGCAAAGCAATGCACAGAGACTATTGCAAAGCAATGCGCAGACTTTTGCAAACCAATGCACAGACTTTTGCAAAGCAATGCACTGAGACTATTGCAAAGCAATGCACAGAGACTATTGCAAAGCAATGCACAGACTATTGCAAACCAATGCACAGACTATTGCAAAGCAATGCACAGACTATTGCAAACCAATGCACAGACTATTGCAAACCAATGCACAGACTATTGCAAACCAATGCACAGACTTTTGCAAAGCAAAGCACAGACTATTGCAAAGCAATGCACAGACTATTGCAAAGCAAAGCACAGAGACTATTGCAAAGCAATGCACAGAGACTATTGCAAAGCAATGCACAGAGACTATTGCAAAGCAATGCACAGACTATTGCAAAGCAATGCACAGACTATTGCAGAGCAATGCAAAGAGACTATTGCAAAGCAATGCACAGACTATTGCAACGCAATGCACAGAGACTATTGCAAAGCAATGCACAGACTATTGCAACGCAATGCACAGAGACTATTGCAAAGCAATGCACAGAGACTATTGCAAAGCAATGCACAGAGACTATTGCAAAGCAATGCACAGACTATTGCAAAGCAATGCACAGACTATTGCAAAGCAATGCACAGACTATTGCAAAGCAATGCACAGAGACTATTGCAAAGCAATGCACAGAGACTATTGGAAAGCAATGCACATACTATTGCAAAGCAATGCACAGACTATTGCAAAGCAATGCACAGACTATTGCAAAACAATGCACAGAGACTATTGCAAAGCAATGCACAGACTATTGCAAAGCAATGCACAGACTATTGCAAAGCAATGCACAGAGACTATTGCAAAGCAATGCACAGACTATTGCAAACCAATGCACAGACTATTGCAAAGCAATGCACAGACTATTGCAAACCAATGCACAGACTATTGCAAACCAATGCACAGACTATTGCAAAGCACAGAGACTATTGCAAAGCAATGCACAGAGACTATTGCAAAGCAATGCACAGACTATTGCAAAGCAAAGCACAGAGACTATTGCAAAGCAATGCACAGAGACTATTGCAAAGCAATGCACAGAGACTATTGCAAAGCAATGCACAGACTATTGCAAAGCAATGCACAGACTATTGCAGAGCAATGCAAAGAGACTATTGCAAAGCAATGCACAGAGACTATTGCAAAGCAATGCACAGAGACTATTGCAAAGCAATGCACAGAGACTATTGCAAAGCAATGCACAGACTATTGCAAAGCAATGCACAGAGACTATTGCAAAGCAATGCACAGAGACTATTGCAAAGCAATGCACAGACTATTGCAAAGCAATGCACAGACTATTGCAAAGCAATGCACAGACTATTGCAAAGCAATGCACAGAGACTATTGCAAAGCAATGCACAGAGACTATTGGAAAGCAATGCACATACTATTGCAAAGCAATGCACAGACTATTGCAAAGCAATGCACAGACTATTGCAAAACAATGCACAGAGACTATTGCAAAGCAATGCACAGACTATTGCAAAGCAATGCACAGACTATTGCAAAGCAATGCACAGACTATTGCAAAGCAATGCACAGACTACTGCAAAGCAATGCACAGACTATTGCAAAGCAATGCACAATGCACTGACTATTGCAAAGCAATGCACAGACTATTGCAAATCAATGCACAGAGACTATTGCAAAGCAATGCACAGAGAGTGTATTGCAAAGCAATGCACAGACTATTGCAAAGCAATGCACAGACTATTGCAAAGCAATGCACAGACTATTGCAAAGCAATGCACAGACTATTGCAAAGCAATGCACAGACTATTGCAAAGCAATGCACAGACTATTGCAAAGCAATGCACGGAGACTATTGAAAAGCAATGCACAGAGACTATTGCAAAGCAATGCACAGAGACTATTGGAAAGCAATGCACAGACTATTGCAAAGCAATGCACAGAGACTATTGCAAAGCAATGCACAGACTATTGCAAAGCAATGCACAGACTATTGCAAAGCAATGCACAGACTATTGCAAACCAATGCACATACTATTGCAAAGCAATGCACAGAGACTATTGCAAAGCAATGCACAGACTATTGCAAAGCAATGCACAGACTATTGCAAAGCAATGCACAGACTATTGAAAGCAATGCACAGACTGTTGCAAAGCAATGCACAGAGAATATTGCAAAGCAATGCACAGACTATTGCAAAGCAATGCACAGAGACTATTGCAATGCAATGCACAGAGACTATTGCAAAGCAATGCACAGAGACTATTGCAAAGCAATGCACAGACTATTGCAAAGCAATGCACAGACTATTGAAAGCAATGCACAGACTATTGCAAAGCAATGCACAGAGACTATTGAAAAGCAATGCACAGACTATTGCAAAGCAATGCACAGACTATTGAAAGCAATGCACAGACTATTGCAAAGCAATGCACAGAGACTATTGAAAAGCAATGCACAGACTATTGCAAAGCAATGCACAGACTATTGCAAAGCAATGCACAGAATATTGCAAAACAATGCACAGAGACTAATGCAAAGCAATGCACAGGCTATTGCAAAGCAATGCACAGAGACTATTGCAAAGCAATGCACAGACTATTGCAAAGCAATGCACAGAGACTATTGCAAAGCAATGCACAGAGACTATTGCAAAGCAATGCACAGACTATTGCAAAGCAATGCACAGAGACTATTGCAAAGCAATGCACAGACTATTGCAAAGCAATGCACAGAGACTATTGCAAAGCAATGCACAAAGACTATTGCAAAGCAATGCACAGACTATTGCAAATCAATGCACAGAGACTATTGCAAAGCAATGCACAGACTATTGCAAAGCAATGCACAGACTATTGCAAAGCAATGCACAGACTATTGCAAACCAATGCACAGACTTTTGCAAAGCAATGCACTGAGACTATTGCAAAGCAATGCACAGACTATTGCAAACCAATGCACAGACTTTTGCAAAGCAATGCACAGACTATTGCAAAGCAATGCACAGACTTGCAAAGCAATGCACAGAGACTATTGCAAAGCAATGCACAGAGACTATTGCAAAGCAATGCACAGAGACTATTGCAAAGCAATGCACAGAGACTATTGCAAAGCAATGCACAGACTATTGCAAAGCAATGCACAGACTATTGCAAAGCAATGCACAGACTATTGCAAAGCAATGCACAGACTATTGCAAAGCAATGCACAGACTTTTGCAAAGCAATGCACAGAGACTATTGCAAAGCAATGCGCAGACTTTTGCAAAGCAATGCACAGACTTTTGCAAAGCAATGCAATGAGACTATTGCAAAGCAATGCACAGACTATTGCAAAGCAATGCACAGACTATTGCAGAGCACTGCAAAGAGACTATTGCAAAGCAATGCACAGACTATTGCAAAGCAATGCACAGACTATTGCAAAGCAATGCACAGACTATTGCAAAGCAATGCACAGACTATTGCAAAGCAATGCACAGACTTTTGCAAAGCAATGCACAGAGACTATTGCAAAGCAATGCGCAGACTTTTGCAAAGCAATGCACAGACTTTTGCAAAGCAATGCACTGAGACTATTGCAAAGCAATGCACAGAGACTATTGCAAAGCAATGCACAGACTATTGCAAACCAATGCACAGACTATTGCAAAGCAATGCAAAGACTATTGCAAACCAATGCACAGACTATTGCAAACCAATGCACAGACATTTGCAAAGCAAAGCACAGACTATTGCAAAGCAATGCACAGACTATTGCAAAGCAAAGCACAGAGACTATTGCAAAGCAATGCACAGAGACTATTGCAAAGCAATGCACAGAGACTATTGCAAAGCAATGCACAGACTATTGCAAAGCAATGCACAGACTATTGCAGAGCAATGCAAAGAAACTATTGCAAAGCAATGCACAGACTATTGCAACGCAATGCACAGAGACTATTGCAAAGCAATGCACAGACTATTGCAACGTAATGCACAGAGACTATTGCAAAGCAATGCACAGAGACTATTGCAAAGCAATGCACAGAGACTATTGGAAAGCAATGCACAGACTATTGCAAAGCAATGCACAGACTATTGCAAAGCAATGCACAGACTATTGCAAAACAATGCACAGAGACTATTGCAAAGCAATGCACAGAGACTATTGCAAAGCAATTCACAGACTATTGCAAAGCAATGCACAGACTATTGCAAAGCAATGCACAGACTATTGCAAAGCAATGCACAGACTTTTGCAAAGCAATGCACAGAGACTATTGCAAAGCAATGCGCAGACTTTTGCAAACCAATGCACAGACTTTTGCAATGCAATGCACTGAGACTATTGCAAAGCAATGCACAGAGACTATTGCAAAGCAATGCACAGACTATTGCAAACCAATGCACAGACTATTGCAAAGCAATGCACAGACTATTGCAAACCAATGCACAGACTATTGCAAACCAATGCACAGACTTTTGCAAAGCAAAGCACAGACTATTGCAAAGCAATGCACAGACTATTGCAAAGCAAAGCACAGAGACTATTGCAAAGCAATGCACAGAGACTATTGCAAAGCAATGCACAGAGACTATTGCAAAGCAATGCACAGACTATTGCAAAGCAATGCACAGACTATTGCAGAGCAATGCAAAGAGACTATTGCAAAGCAATGCACAGACTATTGCAACGCAATGCACAGAGACTATTGCAAAGCAATGCACGGACTATTGCAACGCAATGCACAGAGACTATTGCAAAGCAATGCACAGAGACTATTGCAAAGCAATGCACAGAGACTATCGGAAAGCAATGCACAGACTATTGCAAAGCAATGCACAGACTATTGCAAAGCAATGCACAGACTATTGCAAAACAATGCACAGAGACTATTGCAAAGCAATGCACAGAGACTATTGCAATGCAATTCACAGACTATTGCAAAGCAATGCACAGAGACTATTGCAAAGCAATGCACAGAGACTATTGCAAAGCAATGCACAGACTATTGCAAAGCAATGCACAGACTATTGCAAAGCAATGCACAGACTATTGCAAAGCAATGCACAGAGAATATTGCAAAGCAATGCACAGACTATTGCAAAGCAATGCACAGACTATTGCAAAGCAATGCACAGACTATTGCAAAGCAATGCACAGAGACTATTGCAAAGCAGTGCACAGAGACTATTGGAAAGCAATGCACATACTATTGCAAAGCAATGCACAGACTATTGCAAAGCAATGCACAGACTATTGCGAAACAATGCACAGAGACTATTGCAAAGCAATGCACAGACTATTGCAAAGCAATGCACAGACTATTGCAAAGCAATGCACAGACTATTGCAAAGCAATGCACAGACTACTGCAAAGCAATGCACAGACTATTGCAAAGCAATGCACAATGCACTGACTATTGCAAAGCAATGCACAGACTATTGCAAATCAATGCACAGAGACTATTGCAAAGCAATGCACAGAGAGTGTATTGCAAAGCAATGCACAGACTATTGCAAAGCAATGCACAGACTATTGCAAAGCAATGCACAGACTATTGCAAAGCAATGCACAGACTATTGAAAGCAATGCACAGACTATTGCAAAGCAATGCACGGAGACTATTGAAAAGCAATGCACAGAGACTATTGCAAAGCAATGCACAGAGACTATTGGAAAGCAATGCACAGACTATTGCAAAGCAATGCACAGAGACTATTGCAAAGCAATGCACAGACTATTGCAAAGCAATGCACAGACTATTGCAAAGCAATGCACAGACTATTGCAAACCAATGCACAGACTATTGCAAAGCAATGCACAGAGACTATTGCAAAGCAATGCACAGACTATTGCAAAGCAATGCACAGAGACTGTTGCAAAGTAATGCACAGACTATTGCAAAGCAATGCACAGACTTTTGCAAATCAATGCACAGAGACTATTGCAAAGCAATGCACAGACTATTGCAAAGCAATGCACAGACTATTGCAAAGCAATGCACAGACTATTGCAAAGCAATGCACAGACTATTGCAAACCAATGCACAGACTTTTGCAAAGCAATGCACTGAGACTATTGCAAAGCAATGCACAGACTATTGCAAAGCAATGCACAGAGACTATTGCAAAGCAATGCACAGACTATTGCAAACCAATGCACAGACTATTGCAAACCAATGCACAGACTATTGCAAAGCAATGCACAGAGACTATTGCAAAGCAATGCACAGACTATTGCAAACCAATGCACAGACTATTGCAAAGCAATGCACAGACTATTGCAAAGCAATGCACAGAGACTATTGCAAAGCAATGCACAGAGACTATTGGAAAGCAATGCACATACTATTGCAAAGCAATGCACAGACTATTGCAAAGCAATGCACGGAGACTATTGAAAAGCAATGCACAGAGACTATTGCAAAGCAATGCACAGACTATTGCAAAGCAATGCACAGACTATTGCAAAGCAATGCACAGACTTTTGCAAATCAATGCACAGAGACTATTGCAAAGCAATGCACATACTATTGCAAAGCAATGCACAGACTATTGCAAAGCAATGCACAGACTATTGCAAACCAATGCACAGACTTTTGCAAAGCAATGCACAGACTATTGCAAAGCAATGCACAGACTATTGCAAAGCAATGCACAGACTATTGCAAACCAATGCACAGACTTTTGCAAAGCAATGCACTGAGACTATTGCAAAGCAATGCACAGACTATTGCAAAGCAATGCACAGAGACTATTGCAAAGCAATGCACAGACTATTGCAAAGCAATGCACAGACTATTGCAAACCAATGCACAGACTATTGCAAAGCAATGCACAGACTATTGCAAAGCAATGCACAGAGACTATTGCAAAGCAATGCACAGAGACTATTGGAAAGCAATGCACATACTATTGCAAAGCAATGCACAGACTATTGCAAAGCAATGCACGGAGACTATTGAAAAGCAATGCACAGAGACTATTGCAAAGCAATGCACAGACTATTGCAAAGCAATGCACAGAGACTATTGGAAAGCAATGCACAGACTATTGAAAGCAATGCACAGACTATTGCAAAGCAATGCACAGACTATTGCAAAGCAATGCACAGACTATTGCAAACCAATGCACAGACTATTGCAAAGCAATGCACAGAGACTATTGCAAAGCAATGCACAGACTATTGCAAAGCAATGCACAGAGACTGTTGCAAAGTAATGCACAGACTATTGCAAAGCAATGCACAGACTTTTGCAAATCAATGCACAGAGACTATTGCAAAGCAATGCACAGACTATTGCAAAGCAATGCACAGACTATTGCAAAGCAATGCACAGACTATTGCAAAGCAATGCACAGACTATTGCAAACCAATGCACAGACTTTTGCAAAGCAATGCACTGAGACTATTGCAAAGCAATGCACAGACTATTGCAAAGCAATGCACAGACTATTGCAAAGCAATGCACAGAGACTATTGCAAAGCAATGTACAGACTATTGCAAACCAATGCACAGACTATTGCAAAGCAATGCACAGACTATTGCAAAGCAATGCACAGAGACTATTGCAAAGCAATGCACAGAGACTATTGGAAAGCAATGCACATACTATTGCAAAGCAATGCACAGAGACTATTGCAAAGCAATGCACAGAGACTATTGGAAAGCAATGCACATACTATTGCAAAGCAATGCACAGACTATTGCAAAGCAATGCACAGACTATTGCGAAACAATGCACAGAGACTATTGCAAAGCAATGCACAGACTATTGCAAAGCAATGCACAGACTATTGCAAAGCAATGCACAGACTATTGCAAAGCAATGCACAGACTACTGCAAAGCAATGCACAGACTATTGCAAAGCAATGCACAATGCACTGACTATTGCAAAGCAATGCACAGACTATTGCAAAGCAATGCACAGAGACTATTGCAAAGCAATGCACAGAGAGTGTATTGCAAAGCAATGCACAGACTATTGCAAAGCAATGCACAGACTATTGCAAAGCAATGCACAGACTATTGAAAGCAATGCACAGACTATTGCAAAGCAATGCACGGAGACTATTGAAAAGCAATGCACAGAGACTATTGCAAAGCAATGCACAGAGACTATTGGAAAGCAATGCACAGACTATTGCAAAGCAATGCACAGAGACTATTGCAAAGCAATGCACAGACTATTGCAAAGCAATGCACAGACTATTGCAAAGCAATGCACAGACTATTGCAAACCAATGCACAGACTATTGCAAAGCAATGCACAGAGACTATTGCAAAGCAATGCACAGACTATTGCAAAGCAATGCACAGAGACTGTTGCAAAGTAATGCACAGACTATTGCAAAGCAATGCACAGACTTTTGCAAATCAATGCACAGACACTATTGCAAAGCAATGCCCAGACTATTGCAAAGCAATGCACAGACTATTGCAAAGCAATGCACAGACTATTGCAAAGCAATGCACTGAGACTATTGCAAAGCAATGCACAGACTTTTGCAAAGCAATTCACAGAGACTATTGCAAAGCAATGCACAGACTATTGCAAACCAATGCACAGACTATTGCAAACCAATGCACAGACTATTGCAAACCAATGCACAGACTATTGCAAACCAATGCACAGACTTTTGCAAAGCAATGCACAGACTATTGCAAAGCAATGCACAGACTATTGCAAAGCAAAGCACAGAGACTATTGCAAAGCAATGCACAGAGACTATTGCAAAGCAATGCACAGAGACTATTGCAAAGCAATGCACAGACTATTGCAAAGCAATGCACAGACTATTGCAGAGCAATGCAAAGAGACTATTGCAAAGCAATGCACAGACTATTGCAAAGCAATGCACAGACTATTGCAAAGCAATGCACAGACTATTGCAAAGCAATGCACAGACTATTGCAAAGCAATGCACAGACTTTTGCAAAGCAATGCACAGAGACTATTGCAAAGCAATGCGCAGACTTTTGCAAACCAATGCACAGACTTTTGCAAAGCAATGCACTGAGACTATTGCAAAGCAATGCACAGACTATTGCAAAGCAATGCACAGACTATTGCAAAGCAATGCACAGAGACTATTGCAAAGCAATGCACAGACTATTGCAAACCAATGCACAGACTATTGCAAAGCAATGCACAGACTCTTGCAAACCAATGCACAGACTATTGCAAACCAATGCACAGACTATTGCAAACCAATGCACAGACTTTTGCAAAGCAATGCACAGACTATTGCAAAGCAATGCACAGACTATTGCAAAGCAAAGCACAGAGACTATTGCAAAGCAATGCACAGAGACTATTGCAAAGCAATGCACAGAGACTATTGCAAAGCAATGCACAGACTATTGCAAAGCAATGCACAGACTATTGCAGAGCAATGCAAAGAGACTATTGCAAAGCAATGCACAGACTATTGCAACGCAATGCACAGAGACTATTGCAAAGCAATGCACAGACTATTGCAGAGCAATGCAAAGAGACTATTGCAAAGCAATGCACAGACTATTGCAAAGCAATGCACTGACTATTGCAAAGCAATGCACAGACTATTGCAAAGCAATGCACAGAGACTATTGCAAAGCAATGCACAGAGACTATTGGAAAGCAATGCACAGACTATTGCAAAGCAATGCACAGACTATTGCAAAGCAATGCACAGACTATTGCAAAACAATGCACAGAGACTATTGCAAAGCAATGCACAGAGACTATTGCAAAGCAATTCACAGACTATTGCAAAGCAATGCACAGAGACTATTGTAAAGCAATGCACAGAGACTATTGCAAAGCAATGCACAGAGACTATTGCAAAGCAATGCACAGACTATTGCAAAGCAATGCACAGACTATTGCAAAGCAATGCACAGAGAATATTGCAAAGCAATGCACAGACTATTGCAAAGCAATGCACAGACTATTGCAAAGCAATGCACAGACTATTGCAAAGCAATGCACAGACTATTGCAAAGCAATGCACAGAGACTATTGCAAAGCAATGCACAGAGACTATTGCAAAGCAATGCACAGAGACTATTGGAAAGCAATGCACATACTATTGCAAAGCAATGCACAGACTATTGCAAAGCAATGCACAGACTATTGCAAAACAATGCACAGAGACTATTGCAAACCAATGCACAGACTTTTGCAAAGCAAAGCACAGACTATTGCAAAGCAATGCACAGACTATTGCAAAGCAAAGCACAGAGACTATTGCAAAGCAATGCACAGACTATTGCAAAGCAATGCACAGAGACTATTGCAAAGCAATGCACAGACTATTGCAAAGCAATGCACAGAGACTATTGCAAAGCAATGCACAAAGACTATTGCAAAGCAATGCACAGACTATTGCAAATCAATGCACAGAGACTATTGCAAAGCAATGCACAGACTATTGCAAAGCAATGCACAGACTATTGCAAAGCAATGCACAGACTATTGCAAAGCAATGCACAGACTATTGCAAACCAATGCACAGACTTTTGCAAAGCAATGCACTGAGACTATTGCAAAGCAATGCACAGACTATTGCAAAGCAATGCACAGAGACTATTGCAAAGCAATGCACAGACTATTGCAAACCAATGCACAGACTATTGCAAACCAATGCACAGACTATTGCAAACCAATGCACAGACTATTGCAAACCAATGCACAGACTTTTGCAAAGCAATGCACAGACTATTGCAAAGCAATGCACAGACTTGCAAAGCAATGCACAGAGACTATTGCAAAGCAATGCACAGAGACTATTGCAAAGCAATGCACAGAGACTATTGCAAAGCAATGCACAGAGACTATTGCAAAGCAATGCACAGACTATTGCAAAGCAATGCACAGACTATTGCAAAGCAATGCACAGACTATTGCAAAGCAATGCACAGACTATTGCAAAGCAATGCACAGACTATTGCAAAGCAATGCACATACTATTGAAAAGCAATGCACGGAGACTATTGCAAAGCAATGCACAGAATATTGCAAAGCAATGCACAGAGACTATTGCAAAGCAATGCACAGACTATTGAAAAGCAATGCACAGAGACTATTGCAAAGCAATGCACAGACTATTGCAAAGCAATGCACAGAGACTATTGCAAAGAAAAGCACAGACTATTGCAAAGCAATTCACAGACTATTGCAAAGCAATGCACAGACTTTTGCAAAGCAATGCACAGAGACTATTGCAAAGCAATGCGCAGACTTTTGCAAACCAATGCACAGACTTTTGCAAAGCAATGCACTGAGACTATTGCAAAGCAATGCACAGAGACTATTGCAAAGCAATGCACAGCCTATTGCAAACCAATGCACAGACTATTGCAAAGCAATGCACAGACTATTGCAAACCAATGCACAGACTATTGCAAACCAATGCACAGACTTTTGCAAAGCAAAGCACAGACTATTGCAAAGCAATGCACAGACTATTGCAAAGCAAAGCACAGAGACTATTGCAAAGCAATGCACAGAGACTATTGCAAAGCAATGCACAGAGACTATTGCAAAGCAATGCACAGACTATTGCAAAGCAATGCACAGACTATTGCAGAGCAATGCAAAGAGACTATTGCAAAGCAATGCACAGACTATTGCAACGCAATGCACAGAGACTATTGCAAAGCAATGCACAGACTATTGCAACGCAATGCACAGAGAATATTGCAAAGCAATGCACAGAGACTATTGCAAAGCAATGCACAGAGACTATTGGAAAGCAATGCACAGACTATTGCAAAGCAATGCACAGACTATTGCAAAGCAATGCACAGACTATTGCAAAACAATGCACAGAGACTATTGCAAAGCAATGCACAGAGACTATTGCAAAGCAATTCACAGACTATTGCAAAGCAATGCACAGAGACTATTGCAAAGCAATGCACAGAGACTATTGCAAAGCAATGCACAGACTATTGCAAAGCAATGCACAGACTATTGCAAAGCAATGCACAGACTATTGCAAAGCAATGCACAGACTATTGCAAAGCAATGCACAGAGAATATTGCAAAGCAATGCACAGACTATTGCAAAGCAATGCACAGACTATTGCAAAGCAATGCACAGACTATTGCAAAGCAATGCACAGAGACTATTGCAAAGCAATGCACAGAGACTATTGGAAAGCAATGCACATACTATTGCAAAGCAATGCACAGACTATTGCAAAGCAATGCACAGACTATTGCGAAACAATGCACAGAGACTATTGCAAAGCAATGCACAGACTATTGCAAAGCAATGCACAGACTATTGCAAAGCAATGCACAGACTATTGCAAAGCAATGCACAGACTACTGCAAAGCAATGCACAGACTATTGCAAAGCAATGCACAATGCACTGACTATTGCAAAGCAATGCACAGACTATTGCAAATCAATGCACAGAGACTATTGCAAAGCAATGCACAGAGAGTGTATTGCAAAGCAATGCACAGACTATTGCAAAGCAATGCACAGACTATTGCAAAGCAATGCACAGACTATTGCAAAGCAATGCACGGAGACTATTGAAAAGCAATGCACAGAGACTATTGCAAAGCAATGCACAGAGACTATTGGAAAGCAATGCACAGACTATTGCAAAGCAATGCACAGAGACTATTGCAAAGCAATGCACAGACTATTGCAAAGCAATGCACAGACTATTGCAAAGCAATGCACAGACTATTGCAAACCAATGCACAGACTATTGCAAAGCAATGCACAGAGACTATTGCAAAGCAATGCACAGACTATTGCAAAGCAATGCACAGAGACTGTTGCAAAGTAATGCACAGACTATTGCAAAGCAATGCACAGACTTTTGCAAATCAATGCACAGAGACTATTGCAAAGCAATGCACAGACTATTGCAAAGCAATGCACAGACTATTGCAAAGCAATGCACAGACTATTGCAAAGCAATGCACAGACTATTGCAAACCAATGCACAGACTTTTGCAAAGCAATGCACTGAGACTATTGCAAAGCAATGCACAGACTATTGCAAAGCAATGCACAGAGACTATTGCAAAGCAATGCACAGACTATTGCAAACCAATGCACAGACTATTGCAAACCAATGCACAGACTATTGCAAAGCAATGCACAGAGACTATTGCAAAGCAATGCACAGACTATTGCAAACCAATGCACAGACTATTGCAAAGCAATGCACAGACTATTGCAAAGCAATGCACAGAGACTATTGCAAAGCAATGCACAGAGACTATTGGAAAGCAATGCACATACTATTGCAAAGCAATGCACAGACTATTGCAAAGCAATGCACGGAGACTATTGAAAAGCAATGCACAGAGACTATTGCAAAGCAATGCACAGACTATTGCAAAGCAATGCACAGAGACTATTGGAAAGCAATGCACAGACTATTGAAAGCAATGCACAGACTATTGCAAAGCAATGCACGGAGACTATTGAAAAGCAATGCACAGAGACTATTGCAAAGCAATGCACAGAGACTATTGGAAAGCAATGCACAGACTATTGCAAAGCAATGCACAGAGACTATTGCAAAGCAATGCACAGACTATTGCAAAGCAATGCACAGACTATTGCAAACCAATGCACAGACTATTGCAAAGCAATGCACAGAGACTATTGCAAAGCAATGCACAGACTATTGCAAAGCAATGCACAGAGACTGTTGCAAAGTAATGCACAGACTATTGCAAAGCAATGCACAGACTTTTGCAAATCAATGCACAGAGACTATTGCAAAGCAATGCACAGACTATTGCAAAGCAATGCACAGACTATTGCAAAGCAATGCACAGACTATTGCAAAGCAATGCACAGACTATTGCAAACCAATGCACAGACTTTTGCAAAGCAATGCACTGAGACTATTGCAAAGCAATGCACAGACTATTGCAAAGCAATGCACAGACTATTGCAAAGCAATGCACAGAGACTATTGCAAAGCAATGCACAGACTATTGCAAACCAATGCACAGACTATTGCAAAGCAATGCACAGACTATTGCAAAGCAATGCACAGAGACTATTGCAAAGCAATGCACAGAGACTATTGGAAAGCAATGCACATACTATTGCAAAGCAATGCACAGAGACTATTGCAAAGCAATGCACAGAGACTATTGGAAAGCAATGCACATACTATTGCAAAGCAATGCACAGACTATTGCAAAGCAATGCACAGACTATTGCGAAACAATGCACAGAGACTATTGCAAAGCAATGCACAGACTATTGCAAAGCAATGCACAGACTATTGCAAAGCAATGCACAGACTATTGCAAAGCAATGCACAGACTACTGCAAAGCAATGCACAGACTATTGCAAAGCAATGCACAATGCACTGACTATTGCAAAGCAATGCACAGACTATTGCAAATCAATGCACAGAGACTATTGCAAAGCAATGCACAGAGAGTGTATTGCAAAGCAATGCACAGACTATTGCAAAGCAATGCACAGACTATTGCAAAGCAATGCACAGACTATTGCAAAGCAATGCACAGACTATT
Organism: Lissotriton helveticus; assembly: GCF_964261635.1. Taxonomy (NCBI): domain Eukaryota; kingdom Metazoa; phylum Chordata; class Amphibia; order Caudata; family Salamandridae; genus Lissotriton; species Lissotriton helveticus. The sequence continues at coordinate 426,287,764 of NC_136058.1, forward strand.
GAAAGCAATGCACAGACTATTGCAAAGCAATGCACGGAGACTATTGAAAAGCAATGCACAGAGACTATTGCAAAGCAATGCACAGAGACTATTGGAAAGCAATGCACAGACTATTGCAAAGCAATGCACAGAGACTATTGCAAAGCAATGCACAGACTATTGCAAAGCAATGCACAGACTATTGCAAACCAATGCACAGACTATTGCAAAGCAATGCACAGAGACTATTGCAAAGCAATGCACAGACTATTGCAAAGCAATGCACAGAGACTGTTGCAAAGTAATGCACAGACTATTGCAAAGCAATGCACAGACTTTTGCAAATCAATGCACAGAGACTATTGCAAAGCAATGCACAGACTATTGCAAAGCAATGCACAGACTATTGCAAAGCAATGCACAGACTATTGCAAAGCAATGCACTGAGACTATTGCAAAGCAATGCACAGACTTTTGCAAAGCAATGCACAGAGACTATTGCAAAGCAATGCACAGACTATTGCAAACCAATGCACAGACTGTTGCAAACCAATGCACAGACTATTGCAAACCAATGCACAGACTATTGCAAACCAATGCACAGACTTTTGCAAAGCAATGCACAGACTATTGCAAAGCAATGCACAGACTATTGCAAAGCAAAGCACAGAGACTATTGCAAAGCAATGCACAGAGACTATTGCAAAGCAATGCACAGAGACTATTGCAAAGCAATGCACAGACTATTGCAAAGCAATGCACAGACTATTGCAGAGCAATGCAAAGAGACTATTGCAAAGCAATGCACAGACTATTGCAAAGCAATGCACAGACTATTGCAAAGCAATGCACAGACTATTGCAAAGCAATGCACAGACTATTGCAAAGCAATGCACAGACTTTTGCAAAGCAATGCACAGAGACTATTGCAAAGCAATGCGCAGACTTTTGCAAACCAATGCACAGACTTTTGCAAAGCAATGCACTGAGACTATTGCAAAGCAATGCACAGACTATTGCAAAGCAATGCACAGACTATTGCAAAGCAATGCACAGAGACTATTGCAAAGCAATGCACAGACTATTGCAAACCAATGCACAGACTATTGCAAAGCAATGCACAGACTCTTGCAAACCAATGCACAGACTATTGCAAACCAATGCACAGACTATTGCAAACCAATGCATAGACTTTTGCAAAGCAATGCACAGACTATTGCAAAGCAATGCACAGACTATTGCAAAGCAAAGCACAGAGACTATTGCAAAGCAATGCACAGAGACTATTGCAAAGCAATGCACAGAGACTATTGCAAAGCAATGCACAGACTATTGCAAAGCAATGCACAGACTATTGCAGAGCAATGCAAAGAGACTATTGCAAAGCAATGCACAGACTATTGCAACGCAATGCACAGAGACTATTGCAAAGCAATGCACAGACTATTGCAGAGCAATGCAAAGAGACTATTGCAAAGCAATGCACAGACTATTGCAAAGCAATGCACTGACTATTGCAAAGCAATGCACAGACTATTGCAAAGCAATGCACAGAGACTATTGCAAAGCAATGCACAGAGACTATTGGAAAGCAATGCACAGACTATTGCAAAGCAATGCACAGACTATTGCAAAGCAATGCACAGACTATTGCAAAACAATGCACAGAGACTATTGCAAAGCAATGCACAGAGACTATTGCAAAGCAATTCACAGACTATTGCAAAGCAATGCACAGAGACTATTGTAAAGCAATGCACAGAGACTATTGCAAAGCAATGCACAGAGACTATTGCAAAGCAATGCACAGACTATTGCAAAGCAATGCACAGACTATTGCAAAGCAATGCACAGACTATTGCAAAGCAATGCACAGAGAATATTGCAAAGCAATGCACAGACTATTGCAAAGCAATGCACAGACTATTGCAAAGCAATGCACAGACTATTGCAAAGCAATGCACAGAGACTATTGCAAAGCAATGCACAGAGACTATTGCAAAGCAATGCACAGAGACTATTGGAAAGCAATGCACATACTATTGCAAAGCAATGCACAGACTATTGCAAAGCAATGCACAGACTATTGCAAAACAATGCACAGAGACTATTGCAAACCAATGCACAGACTTTTGCAAAGCAAAGCACAGACTATTGCAAAGCAATGCACAGACTATTGCAAAGCAAAGCACAGAGACTATTGCAAAGCAATGCACAGACTATTGCAAAGCAATGCACAGAGACTATTGCAAAGCAATGCACAGACTATTGCAAAGCAATGCACAGAGACTATTGCAAAGCAATGCACAAAGACTATTGCAAAGCAATGCACAGACTATTGCAAATCAATGCACAGAGACTATTGCAAAGCAATGCACAGACTATTGCAAAGCAATGCACAGACTATTGCAAAGCAATGCACAGACTATTGCAAAGCAATGCACAGACTATTGCAAAGCAATGCACAGACTATTGCAAACCAATGCACAGACTTTTGCAAAGCAATGCACTGAGACTATTGCAAAGCAATGCACAGACTATTGCAAAGCAATGCACAGAGACTATTGCAAAGCAATGCACAGACTATTGCAAACCAATGCACAGACTATTGCAAACCAATGCACAGACTATTGCAAACCAATGCACAGACTATTGCAAACCAATGCACAGACTTTTGCAAAGCAATGCACAGACTATTGCAAAGCAATGCACAGACTTGCAAAGCAATGCACAGAGACTATTGCAAAGCAATGCACAGAGACTATTGCAAAGCAATGCACAGAGACTATTGCAAAGCAATGCACAGAGACTATTGCAAAGCAATGCACAGACTATTGCAAAGCAATGCACAGACTATTGCAAAGCAATGCACAGACTATTGCAAAGCAATGCACAGACTATTGCAAAGCAATGCACAGACTTTTGCAAAGCAATGCACAGAGACTATTGCAAAGCAATGCGCAGACTTTTGCAAACCAATGCACAGACTTTTGCAAAGCAATGCACTGAGACTATTGCAAAGCAATGCACAGACTATTGCAAAGCAATGCACAGACTATTGCAGAGCACTGCAAAGAGACTATTGCAAAGCAATGCACAGACTATTGCAAAGCAATGCACAGACTATTGCAAAGCAATGCACAGACTATTGCAAAGCAATGCACAGACTATTGCAAAGCAATGCACAGACTTTTGCAAAGCAATGCACAGAGACTATTGCAAAGCAATGCGCAGACTTTTGCAAACCAATGCACAGACTTTTGCAAAGCAATGCACTGAGACTATTGCAAAGCAATGCACAGAGACTATTGCAAAGCAATGCACAGACTATTGCAAACCAATGCACAGACTATTGCAAAGCAATGCACAGACTATTGCAAACCAATGCACAGACTATTGCAAACCAATGCACAGACTTTTGCAAAGCAAAGCACAGACTATTGCAAAGCAATGCACAGACTATTGCAAAGCAAAGCACAGAGACTATTGCAAAGCAATGCACAGAGACTATTGCAAAGCAATGCACAGAGACTATTGCAAAGCAATGCACAGACTATTGCAAAGCAATGCACAGACTATTGCAGAGCAATGCAAAGAGACTATTGCAAAGCAATGCACAGACTATTGCAACGCAATGCACAGAGACTATTGCAAAGCAATGCACAGACTATTGCAACGTAATGCACAGAGACTATTGCAAAGCAATGCACAGAGACTATTGCAAAGCAATGCACAGAGACTATTGGAAAGCAATGCACAGACTATTGCAAAGCAATGCACAGACTATTGCAAAGCAATGCACAGACTATTGCAAAACAATGCACAGAGACTATTGCAAAGCAATGCACAGAGACTATTGCAAAGCAATTCACAGACTATTGCAAAGCAATGCACAGACTATTGCAAAGCAATGCACAGACTATTGCAAAGCAATGCACAGACTTTTGCAAAGCAATGCACAGAGACTATTGCAAAGCAATGCACAGACTATTGCAAAGCAATGCACAGAGACTATTGCAAAGCAATGCACAGACTATTGCAAAGCAATGCACAGACTTGCAAAGCAATGCACAGAGACTATTGCAAAGCAATGCACAGACTTTTGCAAAGCAATGCACAGAGACTATTGCAAAGCAATGCACAGACTATTGCAAACCAATGCACAGACTATTGCAAAGCAATGCACAGACTATTGCAAAGCAATGCACAGAGACTATTGCAAAGCAATGCACAGAGACTATTACAAAGCAATGCACAGAGACTATTGGAAAGCAATGCACATACTATTGCAAAGCAATGCACAGACTATTGCAAAGCAATGCACAGACTATTGCAAAACAATGCACAGAGACTATTGCAAAGCAATGCACAGACTATTGCAAAGCAATGCACAGACTATTGCAAACCAATGCACAGACTATTGCAAAGCAATGCACAGACTATTGCAAAGCAATGCACAATGCACTGACTATTGCAAAGCAATGCACAGACTATTGCAAATCAATGCACAGAGACTATTGCAAAGCAATGCACAGAGAGTGTATTGCAAAGCAATGCACAGACTATTGCAAAGCAATGCACAGACTATTGCAAAGCAATGCACAGACTATTGCAAATCAATGCACAGACTATTGAAAGCAATGCACAGACTATTGCAAAGCAATGCACAGAGACTATTGCAAAGCAGCAAAGCAATGCACAGAGACTATTGCAAAGCAATGCACAGAGACTATTGGAAAGCAATGCACAGACTATTGCAAAGCAATGCACAGAGACTATTGCAAAGCAATGCACAGACTATTGCAAAGCAATGCACAGACTATTGCAAACCAATGCACAGACTATTGCAAAGCAATGCACAGAGACTGTTGCAAAGTAATGCACAGACTATTGCAAAGCAATGCACAGACTATTGCAAAGCAATGCACAGAGACTATTGCAAGCAATGCACAGACTATTGCAAAGCAATGCACAATGCACTGACTATTGCAAAGCAATGCACAGACTATTGCAAAGCAATGCACAGAGACTATTGCAAAGCAATGCACAGAGAGTGTATTGCAAAGCAATGCACAAAGACTATTGCAAAGCAATGCACAGACTATTGCAAAGCAATGCACAGACTATTGAAAGCAATGCACAGACTATTGCAAAGCAATGCACAGAGACTATTGCAAAGCAATGCACAGACTATTGCAAAGCAATGCACAGAGACTGTTGCAAAGTAATGCACAGACTATTGCAAAGCAATGCACAGACTATTGCAAAGCAATGCACAGAGACTATTGCAAGCAATGCACAGACTATTGCAAAGCAATGCACAATGCACTGACTATTGCAAAGCAATGCACAGACTATTGCAAAGCAATGCACAGAGACTATTGCAAAGCAATGCACAGAGAGTGTATTGCAAAGCAATGCACAAAGACTATTGCAAAGCAATGCACAGACTATTGCAAAGCAATGCACAGACTATTGAAAGCAATGCACAGACTGTTGCAAAGCAATGCACAGAGAATATTGCAAAGCAATGCACAGACTATTGCAAAGCAATGCACAGAGACTATTGCAATGCAATGCACAGAGACTATTGCAAAGCAATGCACAGAGACTATTGCAAAGCAATGCACAGACTATTGCAAAGCAATGCACAGACTATTGAAAGCAATGCACAGACTATTGCAAAGCAATGCACAGAGACTATTGAAAAGCAATGCACAGACTATTGCAAAGCAATGCACAGACTATTGAAAGCAATGCACAGACTATTGCAAAGCAATGCACAGAGACTATTGAAAAGCAATGCACAGACTATTGCAAAGCAATGCACAGACTATTGCAAAGCAATGCACAGAATATTGCAAAACAATGCACAGAGACTAATGCAAAGCAATGCACAGGCTATTGCAAAGCAATGCACAGAGACTATTGCAAAGCAATGCACAGACTATTGCAAAGCAATGCACAGAGACTATTGCAAAGCAATGCACAGAGACTATTGCAAAGCAATACACAGACTATTGCAAAGCAATGCACAGAGACTATTGCAAAGCAATGCACAGACTATTGCAAAGCAATGCACAGAGACTATTGCAAAGCAATGCACAAAGACTATTGCAAAGCAATGCACAGACTATTGCAAACCAATGCACAGACTATTGCAAACCAATGCACAGACTATTGCAAACCAATGCACAGACTATTGCAAACCAATGCACAGACTTTTGCAAAGCAATGCACAGACTATTGCAAAGCAATGCACAGACTTGCAAAGCAATGCACAGAGACTATTGCAAAGCAATGCACAGAGACTATTGCAAAGCAATGCACAGAGACTATTGCAAAGCAATGCACAGAGACTATTGCAAAGCAATGCACAGACTATTGCAAAGCAATGCACAGACTATTGCAAAGCAATGCACAGACTATTGCAAAGCAATGCACAGACTATTGCAAAGCAATGCACAGACTTTTGCAAAGCAATGCACAGAGACTATTGCAAAGCAATGCGCAGACTTTTGCAAACCAATGCACAGACTTTTGCAAAGCAATGCACTGAGATTATTGCAAAGCAATGCACAGACTATTGCAAAGCAATGCACAGACTATTGCAGAGCACTGCAAAGAGACTATTGCAAAGCAATGCACAGACTATTGCAAAGCAATGCACAGACTATTGCAAAGCAATGCACAGACTATTGCAAAGCAATGCACAGACTATTGCAAAGCAATGCACAGACTTTTGCAAAGCAATGCACAGAGACTATTGCAAAGCAATGCGCAGACTTTTGCAAACCAATGCACAGACTTTTGCAAAGCAATGCACTGAGACTATTGCAAAGCAATGCACAGAGACTATTGCAAAGCAATGCACAGACTATTGCAAACCAATGCACAGACTATTGCAAAGCAATGCACAGACTATTGCAAACCAATGCACAGACTATTGCAAACCAATGCACAGACTTTTGCAAAGCAAAGCACAGACTATTGCAAAGCAATGCACAGACTATTGCAAAGCAAAGCACAGAGACTATTGCAAAGCAATGCACAGAGACTATTGCCAAGCAATGCACAGAGACTATTGCAAAGCAATGCACAGACTATTGCAAAGCAATGCACAGACTATTGCAGAGCAATGCAAAGAGACTATTGCAAAGCAATGCACAGACTATTGCAACGCAATGCACAGAGACTATTGCAAAGCAATGCACAGACTATTGCAACGTAATGCACAGAGACTATTGCAAAGCAATGCACAGAGACTATTGCAAAGCAATGCACAGAGACTATTGGAAAGCAATGCACAGACTATTGCAAAGCAATGCACAGACTATTGCAAAGCAATGCACAGACTATTGCAAAACAATGCACAGAGACTATTGCAAAGCAATGCACAGAGACTATTGCAAAGCAATTCACAGACTATTGCAAAGCAATGCACAGACTATTGCAAAGCAATGCACAGACTATTGCAAAGCAATGCACAGACTTTTGCAAAGCAATGCACAGAGACTATTGCAAAGCAATGCACAGACTATTGCAAAGCAATGCACAGAGACTATTGCAAAGCAATGCACAGACTATTGCAAAGCAATGCACAGACTATTGCAAAGCAATGCACAGAGACTATTGCAAAGCAATGCACAGACTTTTGCAAAGCAATGCACAGAGACTATTGCAAAGCAATGCACAGACTATTGCAAACCAATGCACAGACTATTGCAAAGCAATGCACAGACTATTGCAAACGAATGCACAGACTATTGCAAACCAATGCACAGACTTTTGCAAAGCAAAGCACAGACTATTGCAAAGCAATGCACAGACTATTGCAAAGCAAAGCACAGAGACTATTGCAAAGCAATGCACAGAGACTATTGCAAAGCAATGCACAGAGACTATTGCAAAGCAATGCACAGACTATTGCAAAGCAATGCACAGACTATTGCAGAGCAATGCAAAGAGACTATTGCAAAGCAATGCACAGACTATTGCAACGCAATGCACAGAGACTATTGCAAAGCAATGCACAGACTATTGCAACGCAATGCACAGAGACTATTGCAAAGCAATGCACAGAGACTATTGCAAAGCAATGCACAGAGACTATTGGAAAGCAATGCACAGACTATTGCAAAGCAATGCACAGACTATTGCAAAGCAATGCACAGACTATTGCAAAACAATGCACAGACTATTGCAAAACAATGCACAGAGACTATTGCAAAGCAATGCACAGAGACTATTGCAAAGCAATTCACAGACTATTGCAAAGCAATGCACAGAGACTATTGCAAAGCAATGCACAGAGACTATTGCAAAGCAATGCACAGACTATTGCAAAGCAATGCACAGACTATTGCAAAGCAATGCACAGACTATTGCAAAACAATGCACAGAGACTATTGCAAAGCAATGCACAGACTATTGCAAAGCAATGCACAGACTATTGCAAAGCAATGCACAGACTATTGCAAAGCAATGCACAGACTATTGCAAAGCAATGCACAGACTATTGCAAAGCAATGCACAATGCACTGACTATTGCAAAGCAATGCACAGACTATTGCAAATCAATGCACAGAGACTATTGCAAAGCAATGCACAGAGAGTGTATTGCAAAGCAATGCACAGACTATTGCAAAGCAATGCACAGACTATTGCAAAGCAATGCACAGACTATTGCAAAGCAATGCACAGAGACTATTGCAAAGCAATGCACAAAGACTATTGCAAAGCAATGCACAGACTATTGCAAATCAATGCACAGAGACTATTGCAAAGCAATGCACAGACTATTGCAAAGCAATGCACAGACTATTGCAAAGCAATGCACAGACTATTGCAAAGCAATGCACAGACTATTGCAAACCAATGCACAGACTTTTGCAAAGCAATGCACTGAGACTATTGCAAAGCAATGCACAGACTATTGCAAAGCAATGCACAGAGACTATTGCAAAGCAATGCACAGACTATTGCAAACCAATGCACAGACTGTTGCAAACCAATGCACAGACTGTTGCAAACCAATGCACAGACTATTGCAAACCAATGCACAGACTTTTGCAAAGCAATGCACAGACTATTGCAAAGCAATGCACAGACTTGCAAAGCAATGCACAGAGACTATTGCAAAGCAATGCACAGAGACTATTGCAAAGCAATGCAGAGACTATTGCAAAGCAATGCACAGAGACTATTGCAAAGCAATGCACAGACTATTGCAAAGCAATGCACAGACTATTGCAAAGCAATGCACAGACTATTGCAAAGCAATGCACAGACTATTGCAAAGCAATGCACAGACTATTGCAAAGCAATGCACAGACTTTTGCAAAGCAATGCACAGAGACTATTGCAAAGCAATGCGCAGACTTTTGCAAAGCAATGCACAGACTATTGCAGAGCACTGCAAAGAGACTATTGCAAAGCAATGCACAGACTATTGCAAAGCAATGCACAGACTATTGCAAAGCAATGCACAGACTATTGCAAAGCAATGCACAGACTTTTGCAAAGCAATGCACAGAGACTATTGCAAAGCAATGCGCAGACTTTTGCAAACCAATGCACAGACTTTTGCAAAGCAATGCACTGAGACTATTGCAAAGCAATGCACAGAGACTATTGCAAAGCAATGCACAGACTATTGCAAACCAATGCACAGACTATTGCAAAGCAATGCACAGACTATTGCAAACCAATGCACAGACTATTGCAAACCAATGCACAGACTTTTGCAAAGCAAAGCACAGACTATTGCAAAGCAATGCACAGACTATTGCAAAGCAAAGCACAGAGACTATTGCAAAGCAATGCACAGAGACTATTGCAAAGCAATGCACAGAGACTATTGCAAAGCAATGCACAGACTATTGCAAAGCAATGCACAGACTATTGCAGAGCAATGCAAAGAGACTATTGCAAAGCAATGCACAGACTATTGCAACGCAATGCACAGAGACTATTGCAAAGCAATGCACAGACTATTGCAAAGCAATGCACAGACTATTGCAAAGCAATGCACAGACTATTGCAAAGCAATGCACAGACTACTGCAAAGCAATGCACAGACTATTGCAAAGCAATGCACAATGCACTGACTATTGCAAAGCAATGCACAGACTATTGCAAATCAATGCACAGAGACTATTGCAAAGCAATGCACAGAGAGTGTATTGCAAAGCAATGCACAGACTATTGCAAAGCAATGCACAGACTATTGCAAAGCAATGCACAGACTATTGCAAAGCAATGCACAGAGACTATTGCAAAGCAATGCACAGACTTTTGCAAAGCAATGCACAGACTATTGCAAAGCAATGCACAGACTTGCAAAGCAATGCACAGAGACTATTGCAAAGCAATGCACAGAGACTATTGCAAAGCAATGCAGAGACTATTGCAAAGCAATGCACAGAGACTATTGCAAAGCAATGCACAGACTATTGCAAAGCAATGCACAGACTATTGCAAAGCAATGCACAGACTATTGCAAAGCAATGCACAGACTATTGCAAAGCAATGCACAGACTATTGCAAAGCAATGCACAGACTTTTGCAAAGCAATGCACAGAGACTATTGCAAAGCAATGCGCAGACTTTTGCAAAGCAATGCACAGACTATTGCAGAGCACTGCAAAGAGACTATTGCAAAGCAATGCACAGACTATTGCAAAGCAATGCACAGACTATTGCAAAGCAATGCACAGACTATTGCAAAGCAATGCACAGACTTTTGCAAAGCAATGCACAGAGACTATTGCAAAGCAATGCGCAGACTTTTGCAAACCAATGCACAGACTTTTGCAAAGCAATGCACTGAGACTATTGCAAAGCAATGCACAGAGACTATTGCAAAGCAATGCACAGACTATTGCAAACCAATGCACAGACTATTGCAAAGCAATGCACAGACTATTGCAAACCAATGCACAGACTATTGCAAACCAATGCACAGACTTTTGCAAAGCAAAGCACAGACTATTGCAAAGCAATGCACAGACTATTGCAAAGCAAAGCACAGAGACTATTGCAAAGCAATGCACAGAGACTATTGCAAAGCAATGCACAGAGACTATTGCAAAGCAATGCACAGACTATTGCAAAGCAATGCACAGACTATTGCAGAGCAATGCAAAGAGACTATTGCAAAGCAATGCACAGACTATTGCAACGCAATGCACAGAGACTATTGCAAAGCAATGCACAGACTATTGCAAAGCAATGCACAGACTATTGCAAAGCAATGCACAGACTATTGCAAAGCAATGCACAGACTACTGCAAAGCAATGCACAGACTATTGCAAAGCAATGCACAATGCACTGACTATTGCAAAGCAATGCACAGACTATTGCAAATCAATGCACAGAGACTATTGCAAAGCAATGCACAGAGAGTGTATTGCAAAGCAATGCACAGACTATTGCAAAGCAATGCACAGACTATTGCAAAGCAATGCACAGACTATTGCAAAGCAATGCACAGAGACTATTGCAAAGCAATGCACAGACTATTGCAAACCAATGCACAGACTATTGCAAAGCAATGCACAGACTATTGCAAAGCAATGCACAGAGACTATTGCAAAGCAATGCACAGAGACTATTGGAAAGCAATGCACATACTATTGCAAAGCAATGCACAGAGACTATTGCAAAGCAATGCACAGAGACTATTGGAAAGCAATGCACATACTATTGCAAAGCAATGCACAGACTATTGCAAAGCAATGCACAGACTATTGCGAAACAATGCACAGAGACTATTGCAAAGCAATGCACAGACTATTGCAAAGCAATGCACAGACTATTGCAAAGCAATGCACAGACTATTGCAAAGCAATGCACAGACTACTGCAAAGCAATGCACAGACTATTGCAAAGCAATGCACAATGCACTGACTATTGCAAAGCAATGCACAGACTATTGCAAATCAATGCACAGAGACTATTGCAAAGCAATGCACAGAGAGTGTATTGCAAAGCAATGCACAGACTATTGCAAAGCAATGCACAGACTATTGCAAAGCAATGCACAGACTATTGCAAAGCAATGCACAGACTATTGAAAGCAATGCACAGACTATTGCAAAGCAATGCACGGAGACTATTGAAAAGCAATGCACAGAGACTATTGCAAAGCAATGCACAGAGACTATTGGAAAGCAATGCACAGACTATTGCAAAGCAATGCACAGAGACTATTGCAAAGCAATGCACAGACTATTGCAAAGCAATGCACAGACTATTGCAAAGCAATGCACAGACTATTGCAAACCAATGCACAGACTATTGCAAAGCAATGCACAGAGACTATTGCAAAGCAATGCACAGACTATTGCAAAGCAATGCACAGAGACTGTTGCAAAGTAATGCACAGACTATTGCAAAGCAATGCACAGACTTTTGCAAATCAATGCACAGAGACTATTGCAAAGCAATGCACAGACTATTGCAAAGCAATGCACAGACTATTGCAAAGCAATGCACAGACTATTGCAAAGCAATGCACTGAGACTATTGCAAAGCAATGCACAGACTTTTGCAAAGCAATGCACAGAGACTATTGCAAAGCAATGCACAGACTATTGCAAAGCAATGCACAGACTATTGCAAACCAATGCACAGACTATTGCAAACCAATGCACAGACTATTGCAAACCAATGCACAGACTTTTGCAAAGCAATGCACAGACTATTGCAAAGCAATGCACAGACTATTGCAAAGCAAAGCACAGAGACTATTGCAAAGCAATGCACAGAGACTATTGCAAAGCAATGCACAGAGACTATTGCAAAGCAATGCACAGACTATTGCAAAGCAATGCACAGACTATTGCAGAGCGATGCAAAGAGACTATTGCAAAGCAATGCACAGACTATTGCAAAGCAATGCACAGACTATTGCAAAGCAATGCACAGACTATTGCAAAGCAATGCACAGACTATTGCAAAGCAATGCACAGACTTTTGCAAAGCAATGCACAGAGACTATTGCAAAGCAATGCGCAGACTTTTGCAAACCAATGCACAGACTTTTGCAAAGCAATGCACTGAGACTATTGCAAAGCAATGCACAGACTATTGCAAAGCAATGCACAGACTATTGCAAAGCAATGCACAGAGACTATTGCAAAGCAATGCACAGACTATTGCAAACCAATGCACAGACTATTGCAAAGCAATGCACAGACTCTTGCAAACCAATGCACAGACTATTGCAAACCAATGCACAGACTATTGCAAACCAATGCACAGACTTTTGCAAAGCAATGCACAGACTATTGCAAAGCAATGCACAGACTATTGCAAAGCAAAGCACAGAGACTATTGCAAAGCAATGCACAGAGACTATTGCAAAGCAATGCACAGAGACTATTGCAAAGCAATGCACAGACTATTGCAAAGCAATGCACAGACTATTGCAGAGCAATGCAAAGAGACTATTGCAAAGCAATGCACAGACTATTGCAACGCAATGCACAGAGACTATTGCAAAGCAATGCACAGACTATTGCAGAGCAATGCAAAGAGACTATTGCAAAGCAATGCACAGACTATTGCAAAGCAATGCACTGACTATTGCAAAGCAATGCACAGACTATTGCAAAGCAATGCACAGAGACTATTGCAAAGCAATGCACAGAGACTATTGGAAAGCAATGCACAGACTATTGCAAAGCAATGCACAGACTATTGCAAAGCAATGCACAGACTATTGCAAAACAATGCACAGAGACTATTGCAAAGCAATGCACAGAGACTATTGCAAAGCAATTCACAGACTATTGCAAAGCAATGCACAGAGACTATTGTAAAGCAATGCACAGAGACTATTGCAAAGCAATGCACAGAGACTATTGCAAAGCAATGCACAAACTATTGCAAAGCAATGCACAGACTATTGCAAAGCAATGCACAGACTATTGCAAAGCAATGCACAGAGAATATTGCAAAGCAATGCACAGACTATTGCAAAGCAATGCACAGACTATTGCAAAGCAATGCACAGACTATTGCAAAGCAATGCACAGACTATTGCAAAGCAATGCAGAGACTATTGCAAAGCAATGCACGGAGGCTATTGTAAAGCAATGCATAGAGACTATTGCAAAGCAATGCACAGACTATTGCAAAGCAATGCACAGACTATTGCAAAGCAATGCACAGAGACTATTTTAAAGCAATGCACAGAGACTATTGCAAAGCAATGCACAGACTATTGCAAAGCAATGCACAGACTATTGCAAAGCAAAGAGACTATTGCAAAGCAATGCACAGATTATTGCAAAGCAATGCACAGACTATTGCAAAGCAATGCATTAAGACTATTGCAAAGCAATGCACAGACTATTGCAAAGCAATGCACAGACTATCGCAAAGCAATGCAAAGAGACTATTGCAAAGCAAGGCAAAGAGACTATTGCAAAGCAATGCACAGACTATTGCAAAGCAATGCAAAGAGACTATTGTAAAGCAATGCAAATAGACTATTGCAAAGCAATGCACAGACTATTGCAAAGCAATGCACAGACTATTGCAAAGCAATGCAAAGACTATTGCAAAGCAATGCACAGACTATTGCAAAGCAATGCACAGACTATTGCAAAGCAATGCACAGAGACTATTGCAAAGCAATGCACGGAGACTATTGCAAAGCAATGCACAGACTATTGCAAAGCAATGCACAAACTATTGCGAAGCAATGCACAGGCTATTGCAAAGCAATGCACAGAGGCTATTGTAAAGCAATGCAAAGAGACTATTGCAAAGCAATGCACAGACTATTGAAAAGCAATGCACAGAGGCTATTGCAAAGCAATGCACAGAGGCTATTGCAAAGCAATGCAAAGAGAGACTATTGCAAAGCAATGCACAGACTATTGCAAAGCAATGCACAGACTATTGCAAAGCAATGCAAAGAGATTATTGCAAAGCAATGCACAGACTATTGCAAAGCAATGCACAGAGACTATTGCAAAGCAATGCACAGACTATTGCAAAGCAATGCACAGAGACTATTGCAAAGCAAGGCAAAGAGACTATTGCAAAGCAATGCACAGACTATTGCAAAGCAATGCAAAGAGACTATTGTAAAGCAATGCAAATAGACTATTTCAAAGCAATGCACAGACTATTGCAAAGCAATGCACAGACTATTGCAAAGCAATGCAAAGACTATTGCAAAGCAATGCACAGACTATTGCAAAGCAATGCACAGACTATTGCAAAGCAATGCACAGAGACTATTGCAAAGCAATGCACGGAGACTATTGCAAAGCAATGCACAGACTATTGCAAAGCAATGCACAAACTATTGCGAAGCAATGCACAGGCTATTGCAAAGCAATGCACAGAGGCTATTGTAAAGCAATGCAAAGAGACTATTGCAAAGCAATGCACAGACTATTGAAAAGCAATGCACAGAGGCTATTGCAAAGCAATGCACAGAGGCTATTGCAAAGCAATGCAAAGAGAGACTATTGCAAAGCAATGCACAGACTATTGCAAAGCAATGCACAGACTATTGCAAAGCAATGCAAAGAGATTATTGCAAAGCAATGCACAGACTATTGCAAAGCAATGCACAGAGACTATTGCAAAGCAATGCACAGACTTTTGCAAAGCAATGCACAGACTATTGCAAAGCAATGCACAGACTATTGCAAAGCAATGCAAAGAGACTATTGCAAAGCAAGGCAAAGAGACTATTGCAAAGCAATGCACAGACTATTGCAAAGCAATGCACAGAGACTGCTGCAAAGCAATGCACAGAGGATATTGCAAAGCAATGCAAAGAGACTATTGCAAAGCAATGCACAGACTATTGCAAAGCAATGCACAGACTATTGCAAAGCAATGCAAAGAGACTATTGCAAAGCAATGCACAGATTATTGCAAAGCAATGCACAGACTATTGCAAAGCAATGCACAGAGACTATTGCAAAGCAATGCACAGATTATTGCAAAGCAATGCACAGAGACTGTTGCAAAGCAATGCACAGAGGATATTGCAAAGCAATGCAAAGAGACTATTGCAAAGCAATGCACAGACTATTGCAAAGCAATGCACAGACTATTGCAAAGCAATGCAAAGAGACTATTGCAAAGCAATGCACAGACTATTGCAAAGCAATGCAAAGAGACTATTGCAAAGCAATGCACAGATTATTGCAAAGCAATGCACAGACTATTGCAAAGCAATGCAAAGAGACTATTGCAAAGCAATGCACAGACTATTGCAAAGCAATGCACAGACTATTGCAAAGCAATGCAAAGAGACTATTGCAAAGCAATGCACAGATTATTGCAAAGCAAAGCACAGACTATTGCAAAGCAATGCACAGACTATTGCAAAGCAATGCGCAGACTATTGCAAAGCAATGCAAAGAGATTATTGCAAAGCAATGCAAAGAGACTATTGCAAAGTAATGCCCAGACTATTGCAAAGCAATGCACAGAGACTATTGCAAAGCAATGCACAGAGGCTATTGCAAAGCAATGCAAAGAGACTATTGCAAAGCAATGCACAAAGTATTGCAAAGCAATGCACAGGCTATTGCAAAGCAATGCACAGAGGCTATTGTAAAGCACTGCAAAGAGACTATTGCAAATCAATGCACAGATTATTGCAAAGCAATGCACAGACTATTGCAAAGCAATGCACAGACTATTGCAAACCAATGCACAGATTATTGCAAAGCAATGCACAGACTATTGCAAAGCAATGCACAGTCTATTGCAAAGCAATGCACAGACTATTGCAACGCAATGCAAAGAGACTATTGCAAAGCAATGCAGAGACTATTGCAAAGCAATGCACAAACTATTGCAAAGCAATGCAAAGAGACTATTGCAAAGCAATGCAAAGAGACTATTGCAAAGCAATGCACAGACTATTGCAAAGCAATGCACAGAGACTATTGCAAAGCAATGCACAGACTATTGCAAAGCAATGCACAGAGACTATTGCAAAGCAAGGCAAAGAGACTATTGCAAAGCAATGCACAGACTATTGCAAAGCAATGCAAAGAGACTATTGTAAAGCAATGCAAATAGACTATTTCAAAGCAATGCACAGACTATTGCAAAGCAATGCACAGACTATTGCAAAGCAATGCAAAGACTATTGCAAAGCAATGCACAGACTATTGCAAAGCAATGCACAGACTATTGCAAAGCAATGCACAGAGACTATTGCAAAGCAATGCACGGAGACTATTGCAAAGCAATGCACAGACTATTGCAAAGAAATGCACAAACTATTGCGAAGCAATGCACAGGCTATTGCAAAGCAATGCACAGAGGCTATTGTAAAGCAATGCAAAGAGACTATTGCAAAGCAATGCACAGACTATTGCAAAGCAATGCACAGAGGCTATTGCAAAGCAATGCACAGAGGCTATTGCAAAGCAATGCAAAGAGAGACTATTGCAAAGCAATGCACAGACTATTGCAAAGCAATGCACAGACTATTGCAAAGCAATGCAAAGAGATTATTGCAAAGCAATGCACAGACTATTGCAAAGCAATGCACAGAGACTATTACAAAGCAATGCACAGACTTTTGCAAAGCAATGCACAGACTATTGCAAAGCAATGCACAGACTATTGCAAAGCAATGCAAAGAGACTATTGCAAAGCAAGGCAAAGAGACTATTGCAAAGCAATGCACAGACTATTGCAAAGCAATGCACAGAGACTGTTGCAAAGCAATGCACAGAGGATATTGCAAAGCAATGCAAAGAGACTATTGCAAAGCAATGCACAGACTATTGCAAAGCAATGCACAGACTATTGCAAAGCAATGCAAAGAGACTATTGCAAAGCAATGCACAGATTATTGCAAAGCAATGCACAGACTATTGCAAAGCAATGCACAGAGACTATTGCAAAGCAATGCACAGATTATTGCAAAGCAATGCACAGAGACTGTTGCAAAGCAATGCACAGAGGATATTGCAAAGCAATGCAAAGAGACTATTGCAAAGCAATGCACAGACTATTGCAAAGCAATGCACAGACTATTGCAAAGCAATGCAAAGAGACTATTGCAAAGCAATGCACAGACTATTGCAAAGCAATGCAAAGAGACTATTGCAAAGCAATGCACAGATTATTGCAAAGCAATGCACAGACTATTGCAAAGCAAGGCAAAGAGACTATTGCAAAGCAATGCACAGACTATTGCAAAGCAATGCACAGAGACTGTTGCAAAGCAATGCACAGAGGATATTGCAAAGCAATGCAAAGAGACTATTGCAAAGCAATGCACAGACTATTGCAAAGCAATGCACAGACTATTGCAAAGCAATGCAAAGAGACTATTGCAAAGCAATGCACAGATTACTGCAAAGCAATGCACAGACTATTGCAAAGCAATGCACAGAGACTATTGCAAAGCAATGCACAGACTATTGCAAAGCAATGCACAGACTATTGCAAAGCAATGCAAAGAGACTCTTGCAAAGCAATGCGCAGACTATTGCAAAGCAATGCAAAGAGACTATTGCAAAGCAATGCACAGATTATTGCAAAGCAATGCACAGACTATTGCAAAGCAATGCACAGACTATTGCAAAGCAATGCACGGACAATTGCAACGCAATGCAAAGAGACTATTGCAAAGCAATGCACAGACTATTGCAAAGCAATGCACAGACTATTGCAAAGCAATGCAAAGAGATTATTGCAAAGCAATGCAAAGAGACTATTGCAAAGTAATGCCCAGACTATTCCAAAGCAATGCACAGAGACTATTGCAAAGCAATGCACAGAGGCTATTGCAAAGCAATGCAAAGAGACTATTGCAAAGCAATGCACAAACTATTGCAAAGCAATGCACAGGCTATTGCAAAGCAATGCACAGACTATTGCAAAGCAATGCACAGAGACTATTGCAAAGCAATGCACAGACTATTGCAAAGCAATGCACAGAGACTATTGCAAAGCAAGGCAAAGAGACTATTGCAAAGCAATGCACAGACTATTGCAAAGCAATGCAAAGAGACTATTGTAAAGCAATGCAAATAGACTATTTCAAAGCAATGCACAGACTATTGCAAAGCAATGCACAGACTATTGCAAAGCAATGCAAAGACTATTGCAAAGCAATGCACAGACTATTGCAAAGCAATGCACAGACTATTGCAAAGCAATGCACAGAGACTATTGCAAAGCAATGCACGGAGACTATTGCAAAGCAATGCACAGACTATTGCAAAGCAATGCACAAACTATTGCGAAGCAATGCACAGGCTATTGCAAAGCAATGCACAGAGGCTATTGTAAAGCAATGCAAAGAGACTATTGCAAAGCAATGCACAGACTATTGAAAAGCAATGCACAGAGGCTATTGCAAAGCAATGCACAGAGGCTATTGCAAAGCAATGCACAGAGGCTATTGCAAAGCAATGCAAAGAGAGACTATTGCAAAGCAATGCACAGACTATTGCAAAGCAATGCACAGACTATTGCAAAGCAATGCAAAGAGATTATTGCAAAGCAATGCACAGACTATTGCAAAGCAATGCACAGAGACTATTGCAAAGCAATGCACAGACTTTTGCAAAGCAATGCACAGACTATTGCAAAGCAATGCACAGACTATTGCAAAGCAATGCAAAGAGACTATTGCAAAGCAAGGCAAAGAGACTATTGCAAAGCAATGCACAGACTATTGCAAAGCAATGCACAGAGACTGTTGCAAAGCAATGCACAGAGGATATTGCAAAGCAATGCAAAGAGACTATTGCAAAGCAATGCACAGACTATTGCAAAGCAATGCAAAGAGACTATTGCAAAGCAATGCAAAGAGACTATTGCAAAGCAATGCACAGATTATTGCAAAGCAATGCACAGACTATTGCAAAGCAATGCACAGAGACTATTGCAAAGCAATGCACAGATTATTGCAAAGCAATGCACAGAGACTACTGCAAAGCAATGCACAGAGGATATTGCAAAGCAATGCAAAGAGACTATTGCAAAGCAATGCACAGACTATTGCAAAGCAATGCACAGACTATTGCAAAGCAATGCAAAGAGACTATTGCAAAGCAATGCACAGACTATTGCAAAGCAATGCAAAGAGACTATTGCAAAGCAATGCACAGATTATTGCAAAGCAATGCACAGACTATTGCAAAGCAATGCAAAGAGACTATTGCAAAGCAATGCACAGACTATTGCAAAGCAATGCAAAGAGACTATTGCAAAGCAATGCACAGATTATTGCAAAGCAATGCACAGACTATTGCAAAGCAATGCACAGAGACTATTGCAAAGCAATGCACAGACTATTGCAAAGCAATGCACAGACTATTGCAAAGCAATGCAAAGAGACTCTTGCAAAGCAATGCGCAGACTATTGCAAAGCAATGCAAAGAGACTATTGCAAAGCAATGCACAGATTATTGCAAAGCAATGCACAGACTATTGCAAAGCAATGCACAGACTATTGCAAAGCAATGCACAGACTATTGCAAAGCAATGCACGGACAATTGCAACGCAATGCAAAGAGACTATTGCAAAGCAATGCACAGACTATTGCAAAGCAATGCACAGATTATTGCAAAGCAATGCAAAGAGATTATTGCAAAGCAATGCAAAGAGACTATTGCAAAGTAATGCCCAGACTATTGCAAAGCAATGCACAGAGACTATTGCAAAGCAATGCACAGAGGCTATTGCAAAGCAATGCAAAGAGACTATTGCAAAGCAATGCACAAACTATTGCAAAGCAATGCACAGGCTATTGCAAAGCAATGCACAGAGGCTATTGTAAAGCAATGCAAAGAGACTATTGCAAATCAATGCACAGATTATTGCAAAGCAATGCACAGACTATTGCAAAGCAATGCACAGACTATTGCAAACCAATGCACAGATTATTGCAAAGCAATGCACAGACTATTGCAAAGCAATGCACAGTCTATTGCAAAGCAATGCACAGACTATTGCAACGCAATGCAAAGAGACTATTGCAAAGCAATGCAGAGACTATTGCAAAGCAATGCACAAACTATTGCAAAGCAATGCAAAGAGACTATTGCAAAGCAATGCAAAGAGACTATTGCAAAGCAATGCACAGACTATTGCAAAGCAATGCACAGAGACTATTGCAAAGCAATGCACAGACTATTGCAAAGCAATGCACAGAGACTATTGCAAATCTATGCACAGAGACTATTGCAAAGTAATGCACAGACTATTGCAAAGCAATGCACAGATGCTATTGCAAAGCAATGCACAGAGACTATTGCAAAGCAATGCACAGACTATTGCAAAGCAATGCACAGAGGATATTGCAAAGCAATGCACAGAGACTATTGCAAAGCAATGCACAGACTATTGCAAAGCAATGCACAGACTATTGCCAAGCAATGCACAGACTATTGCAAAGCAATGCACAGACTATTGCAAACCAATGCACAGAGACTATTGCTAAGCAATGCACAGACTATTGCAAAGCAATGCAGAGACTATTGCAAAGCAATGCACGGAGGCTATTGTAAAGCAATGCATAGAGACTATTGCAAAGCAATGCACAGACTATTGCAAAGCAATGCACAGAGACTATTGCAAAGCAATGCACAGAGACTATTTTAAAGCAATGCACAGAGACTATTGCAAAGCAATGCACAGACTATTGCAAAGCAATGCACAGACTATTGCAAAGCAAAGAGACTATTGCAAAGCAATGCACAGATTATTGCAAAGCAATGCACAGACTATTGCAAAGCAATGCATTAAGACTATTGCAAAGCAATGCACAGACTATTGCAAAGCAATGCACAGACTATCGCAAAGCAATGCAAAGAGACTATTGCAAAGCAAGGCAAAGAGACTATTGCAAAGCAATGCACAGACTATTGCAAAGCAATGCAAAGAGACTATTGTAAAGCAATGCAAATAGACTATTGCAAAGCAATGCACAGACTATTGCAAAGCAATGCACAGACTATTGCAAAGAATGCAAAGACTATTGCAAAGCAATGCACAGACTATTGCAAAGCAATGCACAGACTATTGCAAAGCAATGCACAGGCTATTGCAAAGCAATGCACAGAGGCTATTGTAAAGCAATGCAAAGAGACTATTGCAAAGCAATGCACAGACTATTGCAAAGCAATGCAAAGAGACTATTGCAAAGCAATGCACAGACTATTGCAAAGCAATGCAAAGAGACTATTGCAAAGCAATGCACAGATTATTGCAAAGCAATGCACAGACTATTGCAAAGCAAGGCAAAGAGACTATTGCAAAGCAATGCACAGACTATTGCAAAGCAATGCACAGAGACTGTTGCAAAGCAATGCACAGAGGATATTGCAAAGCAATGCAAAGAGACTATTGCAAAGCAATGCACAGACTATTGCAAAGCAATGCACAGACTATTGCAAAGCAATGCAAAGAGACTATTGCAAAGCAATGCACAGATTATTGCAAAGCAATGCACAGACTATTGCAAAGCAATGCACAGAGACTATTGCAAAGCAATGCACAGACTATTGCAAAGCAATGCACAGACTATTGCAAAGCAATGCAAAGAGACTATTGCAAAGCAATGCGCAGACTATTGCAAAGCAATGCAAAGAGACTATTGCAAAGCAATGCACAGATTATTGCAAAGCAATGCACAGACTATTGCAAAGCAATGCACAGACTATTGCAAAGCAATGCACAGACTATTGCAAAGCAATGCACAGACAATTGCAACGCAATGCAAAGAGACTATTGCAAAGCAATGCACAGACTATTGCAAAGCAATGCACAGACTATTGCAAAGCAATGCAAAGAGATTATTGCAAAGCAATGCAAAGAGACTATTGCAAAGCAATGCACAGACTATTGCAAAGAATGCAAAGACTATTGCAAAGCAATGCACAGACTATTGCAAAGCAATGCACAGACTATTGCAAAGCAATGCACAGGCTATTGCAAAGCAATGCACAGAGGCTATTGTAAAGCAATGCAAAGAGACTATTGCAAAGCAATGCACAGACTATTGCAAAGCAATGCAAAGAGACTATTGCAAAGCAATGCACAGACTATTGCAAAGCAATGCAAAGAGACTATTGCAAAGCAATGCACAGATTATTGCAAAGCAATGCACAGACTATTGCAAAGCAAGGCAAAGAGACTATTGCAAAGCAATGCACAGACTATTGCAAAGCAATGCACAGAGACTATTGCAAAGCAATGCACAGACTATTGCAAAGCAATGCACAGACTATTGCAAAGCAATGCAAAGAGACTATTGCAAAGCAATGCGCAGACTATTGCAAAGCAATGCAAAGAGACTATTGCAAAGCAATGCACAGATTATTGCAAAGCAATGCACAGACTATTGCAAAGCAATGCACAGACTATTGCAAAGCAATGCACAGACTATTGCAAAGCAATGCACAGACAATTGCAACGCAATGCAAAGAGACTATTGCAAAGCAATGCACAGACTATTGCAAAGCAATGCACAGACTATTGCAAAGCAATGCAAAGAGATTATTGCAAAGCAATGCAAAGAGACTATTGCAAAGCAATGCACAGACTATTGCAAAGAATGCAAAGACTATTGCAAAGCAATGCACAGACTATTGCAAAGCAATGCACAGACTATTGCAAAGCAATGCACAGGCTATTGCAAAGCAATGCACAGAGGCTATTGTAAAGCAATGCAAAGAGACTATTGCAAAGCAATGCACAGACTATTGCAAAGCAATGCAAAGAGACTATTGCAAAGCAATGCACAGACTATTGCAAAGCAATGCAAAGAGACTATTGCAAAGCAATGCACAGATTATTGCAAAGCAATGCACAGACTATTGCAAAGCAAGGCAAAGAGACTATTGCAAAGCAATGCACAGACTATTGCAAAGCAATGCACAGAGACTGTTGCAAAGCAATGCACAGAGGATATTGCAAAGCAATGCAAAGAGACTATTGCAAAGCAATGCACAGACTATTGCAAAGCAATGCACAGACTATTGCAAAGCAATGCAAAGAGACTATTGCAAAGCAATGCACAGATTATTGCAAAGCAATGCACAGACTATTGCAAAGCAATGCACAGAGACTATTGCAAAGCAATGCACAGACTATTGCAAAGCAATGCACAGACTATTGCAAAGCAATGCAAAGAGACTATTGCAAAGCAATGCGCAGACTATTGCAAAGCAATGCAAAGAGACTATTGCAAAGCAATGCACAGATTATTGCAAAGCAATGCACAGACTATTGCAAAGCAATGCACAGACTATTGCAAAGCAATGCACAGACTATTGCAAAGCAATGCACAGACAATTGCAACGCAATGCAAAGAGACTATTGCAAAGCAATGCACAGACTATTGCAAAGCAATGCACAGACTATTGCAAAGCAATGCAAAGAGATTATTGCAAAGCAATGCAAAGAGACTATTGCAAAGTAATGCCCAGACTATTGCAAAGCAATGCACAGACACTATTGCAAAGCAATGCACAGAGGCTATTGCAAAGCAATGCAAAGAGACTATTGCAAAGCAATGCATAAACTATTGCAAAGCAATGCACAGGCTATTGCAAAGCAATGCACAGAGGCTATTGTAAAGCAATGCAAAGAGACTATTGCAAATCAATGCACAGATTATTGCAAAGCAATGCACAGACTATTGCAAAGCAATGCACAGACTATTGCAAAGCAATGCAAAGAGATTATTGCAAAGCAATGCACAGACTATTGCAAAGCAATGCACAGAGACTATTGCAAAGCAATGCACAGACTTTTGCAAAGCAATGCACAGACTATTGCAAAGCAATGCACAGACTATTGCAAAGCAATGCAAAGAGACTATTGCAAAGCAAGGCAAAGAGACTATTGCAAAGCAATGCACAGACTATTGCAAAGCAATGCACAGAGACTATTGCAAAGCAATGCACAGAGACTATTGCAAAGCAATGCACAGACTATTGCAAAGCAATGCACAGAGGCTATTCCAAAGCAATGCACAGAGACTATTGCAAAGCAATGCACAGACTATTGCAAAGCAATGCACAGACTATTGCAAAGCAATGCACAGACTATTGCAAACCAATGCACAGAGACTATTGCTAAGCAATGCACAGACTATTGCAAAGCAATGCAGAGACTATTGCAAAGCAATGCACGGAGGCTATTGTAAAGCAATGCATAGAGACTATTGCAAAGCAATGCACAGACTATTGCAAAGCAATGCACAGAGACTATTGCAAAGCAATGCACAGAGACTATTTTAAAGCAATGCACAGAGACTATTGCAAAGCAATGCACAGACTATTGCAAAGCAATGCACAGAGTATTGCAAAGCAAAGAGACTATTGCAAAGCAATGCACAGATTATTGCAAAGCAATGCACAGACTATTGCAAAGCAATGCACAGAGACTATTGCAAAGCAATGCACAGACTATTGCAAAGCAATGCACAGACTATTGCAAAGCAATGCAAAGAGACTATTGCAAAGCAAGGCAAAGAGACTATTGCAAAGCAATGCACAGACTATTGCAAAGCAATGCAAAGAGACTATTGTAAAGCAATGCAAATAGACTATTTCAAAGCAATGCACAGATTATTGCAAAGCAATGCACAGACTATTGCAAAGCAATGCAAAGACTATTGCAAAGCAATGCACAGACCGCACAGACTATTGCAAAGCAATGCACAGACTATTGCAAAGCAATGCACAGAGACTATTGCAAAGCAATGCACGGAGACTATTGCAAAGCAATGCACAGACTATTGCAAAGCAATGCACAAACTATTGCGAAGCAATGCACAGGCTATTGCAAAGCAATGCACAGAGGCTATTGTAAAGCAATGCAAAGAGACTATTGCAAAGCAATGCACAGACTATTGCAAAGCAATGCACAGAGGCTATTGCAAAGCAATGCACAGAGGCTATTGCAAAGCAATGCAAAGAGAGACTATTGCAAAGCAATGCACAGACTATTGCAAAGCAATGCACAGACTATTGCAAAGCAATGCAAAGAGATTATTGCAAAGCAATGCACAGACTATTGCAAAGCAATGCACAGAGACTATTGCAAAGCAATGCACAGACTTTTGCAAAGCAATGCACATACTATTGCAAAGCAATGCACAGACTATTGCAAAGCAATGCAAAGAGACTATTGCAAAGCAAGGCAAAGAGACTATTGCAAAGCAATGCACAGACTATTGCAAAGCAATGCACAGAGACTGTTGCAAAGCAATGCACAGAGGATATTGCAAAGCAATGCAAAGAGACTATTGCAAAGCAATGCACAGACTATTGCAAAGCAATGCACAGACTATTGCAAGGCAATGCAAAGAGACTATTGCAAAGCAATGCACAGATTATTGCAAAGCACTGCACAGACTATTGCAAAGCAATGCACAGAGACTATTGCAAAGCAATGCACAGATTATTGCAAAGCAATGCACAGAGACTGTTGCAAAGCAATGCACAGAGGATATTGCAAAGCAATGCAAAGAGACTATTGCAAAGCAATGCACAGACTATTGCAAAGCAATGCACAGACTATTGCAAAGCAATGCAAAGAGACTATTGCAAAGCAATGCACAGACTATTGCAAAGCAATGCAAAGAGACTATTGCAAAGCAATGCACAGATTATTGCAAAGCAATGCACAGACTATTGCAAAGCAAGGCAAAGAGACTATTGCAAAGCAATGCACAGACTATTGCAAAGCAATGCACAGAGACTGTTGCAAAGCAATGAACAGAGGATATTGCAAAGCAATGCAAAGAGACTATTGCAAAGCAATGCACAGACTATTGCAAAGCAATGCACAGACTATTGCAAAGCAATGCAAAGAGACTATTGCAAAGCAATGCACAGATTATTGCAAAGCAATGCACAGACTATTGCAAAGCAATGCACAGAGACTATTGCAAAGCAATGCACAGACTATTGCAAAGCAATGCACAGACTATTGCAAAGCAATGCAAAGAGACTCTTGCAAAGCAATGCGCAGACTATTGCAAAGCAATGCAAAGAGACTATTGCAAAGCAATGCACAGATTATTGCAAAGCAATGCACAGACTATTGCAAAGCAATGCACAGACTATTGCAAAGCAATGCACAGACTATTGCAAAGCAATGCACGGACAATTGCAACGCAATGCAAAGAGACTATTGCAAAGCAATGCACAGACTATTGCAAAGCAATGCGCAGACTATTGCAAAGCAATGCAAAGAGATTATTGCAAAGCAATGCAAAGAGACTATTGCAAAGTAATGCCCAGACTATTGCAAAGCAATGCACAGAGACTATTGCAAAGCAATGCACAGAGGCTATTGCAAAGCAATGCAAAGAGACTATTGCAAAGCAATGCACAAACTATTGCAAAGCAATGCACAGGCTATTGCAAAGCAATGCACAGAGGCTATTGTAAAGCAATGCAAAGAGACTATTGCAAATCAATGCACAGATTATTGCAAAGCAATGCACAGACTATTGCAAAGCAATGCACAGACTATTGCAAAGCAATGCACAGACTATTGCAAAGCAATGCACAGACTACTGCAAAGCAATGCACAGACTATTGCAAAGCAATGCACAATGCACTGACTATTGCAAAGCAATGCACAGACTATTGCAAATCAATGCACAGAGACTATTGCAAAGCAATGCACAGAGAGTGTATTGCAAAGCAATGCACAGACTATTGCAAAGCAATGCACAGACTATTGCAAAGCAATGCACAGACTATTGCAAAGCAATGCACAGACTATTGAAAGCAATGCACAGACTATTGCAAAGCAATGCACGGAGACTATTGAAAAGCAATGCACAGAGACTATTGCAAAGCAATGCACAGAGACTATTGGAAAGCAATGCACAGACTATTGCAAAGCAATGCACAGAGACTATTGCAAAGCAATGCACAGACTATTGCAAAGCAATGCACAGACTATTGCAAACCAATGCACAGACTATTGCAAAGCAATGCACAGAGACTATTGCAAAGCAATGCACAGACTATTGCAAAGCAATGCACAGAGACTGTTGCAAAGTAATGCACAGACTATTGCAAAGCAATGCACAGACTTTTGCAAATCAATGCACAGAGACTATTGCAAAGCAATGCACAGACTATTGCAAAGCAATGCACAGACTATTGCAAAGCAATGCACAGACTATTGCAAAGCAATGCACTGAGACTATTGCAAAGCAATGCACAGACTTTTGCAAAGCAATGCACAGAGACTATTGCAAAGCAATGCACAGACTATTGCAAACCAATGCACAGACTGTTGCAAACCAATGCACAGACTATTGCAAACCAATGCACAGACTATTGCAAACCAATGCACAGACTTTTGCAAAGCAATGCACAGACTATTGCAAAGCAATGCACAGACTATTGCAAAGCAAAGCACAGAGACTATTGCAAAGCAATGCACAGAGACTATTGCAAAGCAATGCACAGAGACTATTGCAAAGCAATGCACAGACTATTGCAAAGCAATGCACAGACTATTGCAGAGCAATGCAAAGAGACTATTGCAAAGCAATGCACAGACTATTGCAAAGCAATGCACAGACTATTGCAAAGCAATGCACAGACTATTGCAAAGCAATGCACAGACTATTGCAAAGCAATGCACAGACTTTTGCAAAGCAATGCACAGAGACTATTGCAAAGCAATGCGCAGACTTTTGCAAACCAATGCACAGACTTTTGCAAAGCAATGCACTGAGACTATTGCAAAGCAATGCACAGACTATTGCAAAGCAATGCACAGACTATTGCAAAGCAATGCACAGAGACTATTGCAAAGCAATGCACAGACTATTGCAAACCAATGCACAGACTATTGCAAAGCAATGCACAGACTCTTGCAAACCAATGCACAGACTATTGCAAACCAATGCACAGACTATTGCAAACCAATGCATAGACTTTTGCAAAGCAATGCACAGACTATTGCAAAGCAATGCACAGACTATTGCAAAGCAAAGCACAGAGACTATTGCAAAGCAATGCACAGAGACTATTGCAAAGCAATGCACAGAGACTATTGCAAAGCAATGCACAGACTATTGCAAAGCAATGCACAGACTATTGCAGAGCAATGCAAAGAGACTATTGCAAAGCAATGCACAGACTATTGCAACGCAATGCACAGAGACTATTGCAAAGCAATGCACAGACTATTGCAGAGCAATGCAAAGAGACTATTGCAAAGCAATGCACAGACTATTGCAAAGCAATGCACAGAGACTATTGTAAAGCAATGCACAGAGACTATTGCAAAGCAATGCACAGAGACTATTGCAAAGCAATGCACAGACTATTGCAAAGCAATGCACAGACTATTGCAAAGCAATGCACAGACTATTGCAAAGCAATGCACAGAGAATATTGCAAAGCAATGCACAGACTATTGCAAAGCAATGCACAGACTATTGCAAAGCAATGCACAGACTATTGCAAAGCAATGCACAGAGACTATTGCAAAGCAATGCACAGAGACTATTGCAAAGCAATGCACAGAGACTATTGGAAAGCAATGCACATACTATTGCAAAGCAATGCACAGACTAGTGCAAAGCAATGCACAGACTATTGCAAAACAATGCACAGAGACTATTGCAAACCAATGCACAGACTTTTGCAAAGCAAAGCACAGACTATTGCAAAGCAATGCACAGACTATTGCAAAGCAAAGCACAGAGACTATTGCAAAGCAATGCACAGACTATTGCAAAGCAATGCACAGAGACTATTGCAAAGCAATGCACAGACTATTGCAAAGCAATGCACAGAGACTATTGCAAAGCAATGCACAAAGACTATTGCAAAGCAATGCACAGACTATTGCAAATCAATGCACAGAGACTATTGCAAAGCAATGCACAGACTATTGCAAAGCAATGCACAGACTATTGCAAAGCAATGCACAGACTATTGCAAAGCAATGCACAGACTATTGCAAAGCAATGCACAGACTATTGCAAACCAATGCACAGACTTTTGCAAAGCAATGCACTGAGACTATTGCAAAGCAATGCACAGACTATTGCAAAGCAATGCACAGAGACTATTGCAAAGCAATGCACAGACTATTGCAAACCAATGCACAGACTATTGCAAACCAATGCACAGACTATTGCAAACCAATGCACAGACTATTGCAAACCAATGCACAGACTTTTGCAAAGCAATGCACAGACTATTGCAAAGCAATGCACAGACTTGCAAAGCAATGCACAGAGACTATTGCAAAGCAATGCACAGAGACTATTGCAAAGCAATGCACAGAGACTATTGCAAAGCAATGCACAGAGACTATTGCAAAGCAATGCACAGACTATTGCAAAGCAATGCACAGACTATTGCAAAGCAATGCACAGACTATTGCAAAGCAATGCACAGACTATTGCAAAGCAATGCACAGACTTTTGCAAAGCAATGCACAGAGACTATTGCAAAGCAATGCGCAGACTTTTGCAAACCAATGCACAGACTTTTGCAAAGCAATGCACTGAGACTATTGCAAAGCAATGCACAGACTATTGCAAAGCAATGCACAGACTATTGCAGAGCACTGCAAAGAGACTATTGCAAAACAATGCACAGACTATTGCAAAGCAATGCACAGACTATTGCAAAGCAATGCACAGACTATTGCAAAGCAATGCACAGACTATTGCAAAGCAATGCACAGACTTTTGCAAAGCAATGCACAGAGACTATTGCAAAGCAATGCGCAGACTTTTGCAAACCAATGCACAGACTTTTGCAAAGCAATGCACTGAGACTATTGCAAAGCAATGCACAGAGACTATTGCAAAGCAATGCACAGACTATTGCAAACCAATGCACAGACTATTGCAAAGCAATGCACAGACTATTGCAAACCAATGCACAGACTATTGCAAACCAATGCACAGACTTTTGCAAAGCAAAGCACAGACTATTGCAAAGCAATGCACAGACTATTGCAAAGCAAAGCACAGAGACTATTGCAAAGCAATGCACAGAGACTATTGCAAAGCAATGCACAGAGACTATTGCAAAGCAATGCACAGACTATTGCAAAGCAATGCACAGACTATTGCAGAGCAATGCAAAGAGACTATTGCAAAGCAATGCACAGACTATTGCAACGCAATGCACAGAGACTATTGCAAAGCAATGCACAGACTATTGCAACGTAATGCACAGAGACTATTGCAAAGCAATGCACAGAGACTATTGCAAAGCAATGCACAGAGACTATTGGAAAGCAATGCACAGACTATTGCAAAGCAATGCACAGACTATTGCAAAGCAATGCACAATGCACTGACTATTGCAAAGCAATGCACAGACTATTGCAAATCAATGCACAGAGACTATTGCAAAGCAATGCACAGAGAGTGTATTGCAAAGCAATGCACAGACTATTGCAAAGCAATGCACAGACTATTGCAAAGCAATGCACAGACTATTGCAAATCAATGCACAGACTATTGAAAGCAATGCACAGACTATTGCAAAGCAATGCACAGAGACTATTGCAAAGCAGCAAAGCAATGCACAGAGACTATTGCAAAGCAATGCACAGAGACTATTGGAAAGCAATGCACAGACTATTGCAAAGCAATGCACAGAGACTATTGCAAAGCAATGCACAGACTATTGCAAAGCAATGCACAGACTATTGCAAACCAATGCACAGACTATTGCAAAGCAATGCACAGAGACTATTGCAAAGCAATGCACAGACTATTGCAAAGCAATGCACAGAGACTGTTGCAAAGTAATGCACAGACTATTGCAAAGCAATGCACAGACTATTGCAAAGCAATGCACAGAGACTATTGCAAGCAATGCACAGACTATTGCAAAGCAATGCACAATGCACTGACTATTGCAAAGCAATGCACAGACTATTGCAAAGCAATGCACAGAGACTATTGCAAAGCAATGCACAGAGAGTGTATTGCAAAGCAATGCACAAAGACTATTGCAAAGCAATGCACAGACTATTGCAAAGCAATGCACAGACTATTGAAAGCAATGCACAGACTGTTGCAAAGCAATGCACAGAGAATATTGCAAAGCAATGCACAGACTATTGCAAAGCAATGCACAGAGACTATTGCAATGCAATGCACAGAGACTATTGCAAAGCAATGCACAGAGACTATTGCAAAGCAATGCACAGACTATTGCAAAGCAATGCACAGACTATTGAAAGCAATGCACAGACTATTGCAAAGCAATGCACAGAGACTATTGAAAAGCAATGCACAGACTATTGCAAAGCAATGCACAGACTATTGAAAGCAATGCACAGACTATTGCAAAGCAATGCACAGAGACTATTGAAAAGCAATGCACAGACTATTGCAAAGCAATGCACAGACTATTGCAAAGCAATGCACAGAATATTGCAAAACAATGCACAGAGACTAATGCAAAGCAATGCACAGGCTATTGCAAAGCAATGCACAGAGACTATTGCAAAGCAATGCACAGACTATTGCAAAGCAATGCACAGAGACTATTGCAAAGCAATGCACAGAGACTATTGCAAAGCAATACACAGACTATTGCAAAGCAATGCACAGAGACTATTGCAAAGCAATGCACAGACTATTGCAAAGCAATGCACAGAGACTATTGCAAAGCAATGCACAAAGACTATTGCAAAGCAATGCACAGACTATTGCAAACCAATGCACAGACTATTGCAAACCAATGCACAGACTATTGCAAACCAATGCACAGACTATTGCAAACCAATGCACAGACTTTTGCAAAGCAATGCACAGACTATTGCAAAGCAATGCACAGACTTGCAAAGCAATGCACAGAGACTATTGCAAAGCAATGCACAGAGACTATTGCAAAGCAATGCACAGAGACTATTGCAAAGCAATGCACAGAGACTATTGCAAAGCAATGCACAGACTATTGCAAAGCAATGCACAGACTATTGCAAAGCAATGCACAGACTATTGCAAAGCAATGCACAGACTATTGCAAAGCAATGCACAGACTTTTGCAAAGCAATGCACAGAGACTATTGCAAAGCAATGCGCAGACTTTTGCAAACCAATGCACAGACTTTTGCAAAGCAATGCACTGAGACTATTGCAAAGCAATGCACAGACTATTGCAAAGCAATGCACAGACTATTGCAGAGCACTGCAAAGAGACTATTGCAAAGCAATGCACAGACTATTGCAAAGCAATGCACAGACTATTGCAAAGCAATGCACAGACTATTGCAAAGCAATGCACAGACTATTGCAAAGCAATGCACAGACTTTTGCAAAGCAATGCACAGAGACTATTGCAAAGCAATGCGCAGACTTTTGCAAACCAATGCACAGACTTTTGCAAAGCAATGCACTGAGACTATTGCAAAGCAATGCACAGAGACTATTGCAAAGCAATGCACAGACTATTGCAAACCAATGCACAGACTATTGCAAAGCAATGCACAGACTATTGCAAACCAATGCACAGACTATTGCAAACCAATGCACAGACTTTTGCAAAGCAAAGCACAGACTATTGCAAAGCAATGCACAGACTATTGCAAAGCAAAGCACAGAGACTATTGCAAAGCAATGCACAGAGACTATTGCAAAGCAATGCACAGAGACTATTGCAAAGCAATGCACAGACTATTGCAAAGCAATGCACAGACTATTGCAGAGCAATGCAAAGAGACTATTGCAAAGCAATGCACAGACTATTGCAACGCAATGCACAGAGACTATTGCAAAGCAATGCACAGACTATTGCAACGTAATGCACAGAGACTATTGCAAAGCAATGCACAGAGACTATTGCAAAGCAATGCACAGAGACTATTGGAAAGCAATGCACAGACTATTGCAAAGCAATGCACAGACTATTGCAAAGCAATGCACAGACTATTGCAAAACAATGCACAGAGACTATTGCAAAGCAATGCACAGAGACTATTGCAAAGCAATTCACAGACTATTGCAAAGCAATGCACAGACTATTGCAAAGCAATGCACAGACTATTGCAAAGCAATGCACAGACTTTTGCAAAGCAATGCACAGAGACTATTGCAAAGCAATGCACAGACTATTGCAAAGCAATGCACAGAGACTATTGCAAAGCAATGCACAGACTATTGCAAAGCAATGCACAGACTATTGCAAAGCAATGCACAGACTATTGCAAAGCAATGCACAGAGACTATTGCAAAGCAATGCACAGACTTTTGCAAAGCAATGCACAGACTTTTGCAAAGCAATGCACAGAGACTATTGCAAAGCAATGCACAGACTATTGCAAACCAATGCACAGACTATTGCAAAGCAATGCACAGACTATTGCAAACGAATGCACAGACTATTGCAAACCAATGCACAGACTTTTGCAAAGCAAAGCACAGACTATTGCAAAGCAATGCACAGACTATTGCAAAGCAAAGCACAGAGACTATTGCAAAGCAATGCACAGAGACTATTGCAAAGCAATGCACAGAGACTATTGCAAAGCAATGCACAGACTATTGCAAAGCAATGCACAGACTATTGCAGAGCAATGCAAAGAGACTATTGCAAAGCAATGCACAGACTATTGCAACGCAATGCACAGAGACTATTGCAAAGCAATGCACAGACTATTGCAACGCAATGCACAGAGACTATTGCAAAGCAATGCACAGAGACTATTGCAAAGCAATGCACAGAGACTATTGGAAAGCAATGCACAGACTATTGCAAAGCAATGCACAGACTATTGCAAAGCAATGCACAGACTATTGCAAAGCAATGCACAGACTATTGCAAAACAATGCACAGAGACTATTGCAAAGCAATGCACAGAGACTATTGCAAAGCAATTCACAGACTATTGCAAAGCAATGCACAGAGACTATTGCAAAGCAATGCACAGAGACTATTGCAAAGCAATGCACAGACTATTGCAAAGCAATGCACAGACTATTGCAAAGCAATGCACAGACTATTGCAAAACAATGCACAGAGACTATTGCAAAGCAATGCACAGACTATTGCAAAGCAATGCACAGACTATTGCAAAGCAACGCACAGACTATTGCAAAGCAATGCACAGACTATTGCAAAGCAATGCACAGACTATTGCAAAGCAATGCACAATGCACTGACTATTGCAAAGCAATGCACAGACTATTGCAAATCAATGCACAGAGACTATTGCAAAGCAATGCACAGAGAGTGTATTGCAAAGCAATGCACAGACTATTGCAAAGCAATGCACAGACTATTGCAAAGCAATGCACAGACTATTGCAAAGCAATGCACAGACTATTGCAAAGCAATGCACAGAGACTATTGCAAAGCAATGCACAAAGACTATTGCAAAGCAATGCACAGACTATTGCAAATCAATGCACAGAGACTATTGCAAAGCAATGCACAGACTATTGCAAAGCAATGCACAGACTATTGCAAAGCAATGCACAGACTATTGCAAAGCAATGCACAGACTATTGCAAACCAATGCACAGACTTTTGCAAAGCAATGCACTGAGACTATTGCAAAGCAATGCACAGACTATTGCAAAGCAATGCACAGAGACTATTGCAAAGCAATGCACAGACTATTGCAAACCAATGCACAGACTATTGCAAACCAATGCACAGACTGTTGCAAACCAATGCACAGACTATTGCAAACCAATGCACAGACTTTTGCAAAGCAATGCACAGACTATTGCAAAGCAATGCACAGACTTGCAAAGCAATGCACAGAGACTATTGCAAAGCAATGCACAGAGACTATTGCAAAGCAATGCAGAGACTATTGCAAAGCAATGCACAGAGACTATTGCAAAGCAATGCACAGACTATTGCAAAGCAATGCACAGACTATTGCAAAGCAATGCACAGACTATTGCAAAGCAATGCACAGACTATTGCAAAGCAATGCACAGACTATTGCAAAGCAATGCACAGACTTTTGCAAAGCAATGCACAGAGACTATTGCAAAGCAATGCGCAGACTTTTGCAAAGCAATGCACAGACTATTGCAGAGCACTGCAAAGAGACTATTGCAAAGCAATGCACAGACTATTGCAAAGCAATGCACAGACTATTGCAAAGCAATGCACAGACTATTGCAAAGCAATGCACAGACTTTTGCAAAGCAATGCACAGAGACTATTGCAAAGCAATGCGCAGACTTTTGCAAACCAATGCACAGACTTTTGCAAAGCAATGCACTGAGACTATTGCAAAGCAATGCACAGAGACTATTGCAAAGCAATGCACAGACTATTGCAAACCAATGCACAGACTATTGCAAAGCAATGCACAGACTATTGCAAACCAATGCACAGACTATTGCAAACCAATGCACAGACTTTTGCAAAGCAAAGCACAGACTATTGCAAAGCAATGCACAGACTATTGCAAAGCAAAGCACAGAGACTATTGCAAAGCAATGCACAGAGACTATTGCAAAGCAATGCACAGACTTTTGCAAAGCAATGCACAGAGACTATTGCAAAGCAATGCACAGACTATTGCAAACCAATGCACAGACTGTTGCAAACCAATGCACAGACTATTGCAAACCAATGCACAGACTATTGCAAACCAATGCACAGACTTTTGCAAAGCAATGCACAGACTATTGCAAAGCAATGCACAGACTATTGCAAAGCAAAGCACAGAGACTATTGCAAAGCAATGCACTGAGACTATTGCAAAGCAATGCACAGACTTTTGCAAAGCAATGCACAGAGACTATTGCAAAGCAATGCACAGACTATTGCAAACCAATGCACAGACTGTTGCAAACCAATGCACAGACTATTGCAAACCAATGCACAGACTATTGCAAACCAATGCACAGA
This sequence comes from Lissotriton helveticus, assembly GCF_964261635.1. NCBI lineage: Eukaryota > Metazoa > Chordata > Amphibia > Caudata > Salamandridae > Lissotriton > Lissotriton helveticus. Next base: position 426,324,602 of record NC_136058.1, read on the forward strand.
CTTTTGCAAAGCAATGCACAGACTATTGCAAAGCAATGCACAGACTATTGCAAAGCAAAGCACAGAGACTATTGCAAAGCAATGCACAGAGACTATTGCAAAGCAATGCACAGAGACTATTGCAAAGCAATGCACAGACTATTGCAAAGCAATGCACAGACTATTGCAGAGCAATGCAAAGAGACTATTGCAAAGCAATGCACAGACTATTGCAAAGCAATGCACAGACTATTGCAAAGCAATGCACAGACTATTGCAAAGCAATGCACAGACTATTGCAAAGCAATGCACAGACTTTTGCAAAGCAATGCACAGAGACTATTGCAAAGCAATGCGCAGACTTTTGCAAACCAATGCACAGACTTTTGCAAAGCAATGCACTGAGACTATTGCAAAGCAATGCACAGACTATTGCAAAGCAATGCACAGACTATTGCAAAGCAATGCACAGAGACTATTGCAAAGCAATGCACAGACTATTGCAAACCAATGCACAGACTATTGCAAAGCAATGCACAGACTCTTGCAAACCAATGCACAGACTATTGCAAACCAATGCACAGACTATTGCAAACCAATGCATAGACTTTTGCAAAGCAATGCACAGACTATTGCAAAGCAATGCACAGACTATTGCAAAGCAAAGCACAGAGACTATTGCAAAGCAATGCACAGAGACTATTGCAAAGCAATGCACAGAGACTATTGCAAAGCAATGCACAGACTATTGCAAAGCAATGCACAGACTATTGCAGAGCAATGCAAAGAGACTATTGCAAAGCAATGCACAGACTATTGCAACGCAATGCACAGAGACTATTGCAAAGCAATGCACAGACTATTGCAGAGCAATGCAAAGAGACTATTGCAAAGCAATGCACAGACTATTGCAAAGCAATGCACAGAGACTATTGTAAAGCAATGCACAGAGACTATTGCAAAGCAATGCACAGAGACTATTGCAAAGCAATGCACAGACTATTGCAAAGCAATGCACAGACTATTGCAAAGCAATGCACAGACTATTGCAAAGCAATGCACAGAGAATATTGCAAAGCAATGCACAGACTATTGCAAAGCAATGCACAGACTATTGCAAAGCAATGCACAGACTATTGCAAAGCAATGCACAGAGACTATTGCAAAGCAATGCACAGAGACTATTGCAAAGCAATGCACAGAGACTATTGGAAAGCAATGCACATACTATTGCAAAGCAATGCACAGACTATTGCAAAGCAATGCACAGACTATTGCAAAACAATGCACAGAGACTATTGCAAACCAATGCACAGACTTTTGCAAAGCAAAGCACAGACTATTGCAAAGCAATGCACAGACTATTGCAAAGCAAAGCACAGAGACTATTGCAAAGCAATGCACAGACTATTGCAAAGCAATGCACAGAGACTATTGCAAAGCAATGCACAGACTATTGCAAAGCAATGCACAGAGACTATTGCAAAGCAATGCACAAAGACTATTGCAAAGCAATGCACAGACTATTGCAAATCAATGCACAGAGACTATTGCAAAGCAATGCACAGACTATTGCAAAGCAATGCACAGACTATTGCAAAGCAATGCACAGACTATTGCAAAGCAATGCACAGACTATTGCAAAGCAATGCACAGACTATTGCAAACCAATGCACAGACTTTTGCAAAGCAATGCACTGAGACTATTGCAAAGCAATGCACAGACTATTGCAAAGCAATGCACAGAGACTATTGCAAAGCAATGCACAGACTATTGCAAACCAATGCACAGACTATTGCAAACCAATGCACAGACTATTGCAAACCAATGCACAGACTATTGCAAACCAATGCACAGACTTTTGCAAAGCAATGCACAGACTATTGCAAAGCAATGCACAGACTTGCAAAGCAATGCACAGAGACTATTGCAAAGCAATGCACAGAGACTATTGCAAAGCAATGCACAGAGACTATTGCAAAGCAATGCACAGAGACTATTGCAAAGCAATGCACAGACTATTGCAAAGCAATGCACAGACTATTGCAAAGCAATGCACAGACTATTGCAAAGCAATGCACAGACTATTGCAAAGCAATGCACAGACTTTTGCAAAGCAATGCACAGAGACTATTGCAAAGCAATGCGCAGACTTTTGCAAACCAATGCACAGACTTTTGCAAAGCAATGCACTGAGACTATTGCAAAGCAATGCACAGACTATTGCAAAGCAATGCACAGACTATTGCAGAGCACTGCAAAGAGACTATTGCAAAGCAATGCACAGACTATTGCAAAGCAATGCACAGACTATTGCAAAGCAATGCACAGACTATTGCAAAGCAATGCACAGACTATTGCAAAGCAATGCACAGACTTTTGCAAAGCAATGCACAGAGACTATTGCAAAGCAATGCGCAGACTTTTGCAAACCAATGCACAGACTTTTGCAAAGCAATGCACTGAGACTATTGCAAAGCAATGCACAGAGACTATTGCAAAGCAATGCACAGACTATTGCAAACCAATGCACAGACTATTGCAAAGCAATGCACAGACTATTGCAAACCAATGCACAGACTATTGCAAACCAATGCACAGACTTTTGCAAAGCAAAGCACAGACTATTGCAAAGCAATGCACAGACTATTGCAAAGCAAAGCACAGAGACTATTGCAAAGCAATGCACAGAGACTATTGCAAAGCAATGCACAGAGACTATTGCAAAGCAATGCACAGACTATTGCAAAGCAATGCACAGACTATTGCAGAGCAATGCAAAGAGACTATTGCAAAGCAATGCACAGACTATTGCAACGCAATGCACAGAGACTATTGCAAAGCAATGCACAGACTATTGCAACGTAATGCACAGAGACTATTGCAAAGCAATGCACAGAGACTATTGCAAAGCAATGCACAGAGACTATTGGAAAGCAATGCACAGACTATTGCAAAGCAATGCACAGACTATTGCAAAGCAATGCACAGACTATTGCAAAACAATGCACAGACTATTGCAAACCAATGCACAGACTTTTGCAAAGCAATGCACAGACTATTGCAAAGCAATGCACAGACTATTGCAAAGCAAAGCACAGAGACTATTGCAAAGCAATGCACAGAGACTATTGCAAAGCAATGCACAGAGACTATTGCAAAGCAATGCACAGACTATTGCAAAGCAATGCACAGACTATTGCAGAGCAATGCAAAGAGACTATTGCAAAGCAATGCACAGACTATTGCAAAGCAATGCACAGACTATTGCAAAGCAATGCACAGACTATTGCAAAGCAATGCACAGACTATTGCAAAGCAATGCACAGACTTTTGCAAAGCAATGCACAGAGACTATTGCAAAGCAATGCGCAGACTTTTGCAAACCAATGCACAGACTTTTGCAAAGCAATGCACTGAGACTATTGCAAAGCAATGCACAGACTATTGCAAAGCAATGCACAGACTATTGCAAAGCAATGCACAGACTATTGCAAAGCAATGCACAGACTATTGCAAACCAATGCACAGACTATTGCAAAGCAATGCACAGACTCTTGCAAACCAATGCACAGACTATTGCAAACCAATGCACAGACTATTGCAAACCAATGCATAGACTTTTGCAAAGCAATGCACAGACTATTGCAAAGCAATGCACAGACTATTGCAAAGCAAAGCACAGAGACTATTGCAAAGCAATGCACAGAGACTATTGCAAAGCAATGCACAGAGACTATTGCAAAGCAATGCACAGACTATTGCAAAGCAATGCACAGACTATTGCAGAGCAATGCAAAGAGACTATTGCAAAGCAATGCACAGACTATTGCAACGCAATGCACAGAGACTATTGCAAAGCAATGCACAGACTATTGCAGAGCAATGCAAAGAGACTATTGCAAAGCAATGCACAGACTATTGCAAAGCAATGCACAGAGACTATTGTAAAGCAATGCACAGAGACTATTGCAAAGCAATGCACAGAGACTATTGCAAAGCAATGCACAGACTATTGCAAAGCAATGCACAGACTATTGCAAAGCAATGCACAGACTATTGCAAAGCAATGCACAGAGAATATTGCAAAGCAATGCACAGACTATTGCAAAGCAATGCACAGACTATTGCAAAGCAATGCACAGACTATTGCAAAGCAATGCACAGAGACTATTGCAAAGCAATGCACAGAGACTATTGCAAAGCAATGCACAGAGACTATTGGAAAGCAATGCACATACTATTGCAAAGCAATGCACAGACTATTGCAAAGCAATGCACAGACTATTGCAAAACAATGCACAGAGACTATTGCAAACCAATGCACAGACTTTTGCAAAGCAAAGCACAGACTATTGCAAAGCAATGCACAGACTATTGCAAAGCAAAGCACAGAGACTATTGCAAAGCAATGCACAGACTATTGCAAAGCAATGCACAGAGACTATTGCAAAGCAATGCACAGACTATTGCAAAGCAATGCACAGAGACTATTGCAAAGCAATGCACAAAGACTATTGCAAAGCAATGCACAGACTATTGCAAATCAATGCACAGAGACTATTGCAAAGCAATGCACAGACTATTGCAAAGCAATGCACAGACTATTGCAAAGCAATGCACAGACTATTGCAAAGCAATGCACAGACTATTGCAAAGCAATGCACAGACTATTGCAAACCAATGCACAGACTTTTGCAAAGCAATGCACTGAGACTATTGCAAAGCAATGCACAGACTATTGCAAAGCAATGCACAGAGACTATTGCAAAGCAATGCACAGACTATTGCAAACCAATGCACAGACTATTGCAAACCAATGCACAGACTATTGCAAACCAATGCACAGACTATTGCAAACCAATGCACAGACTTTTGCAAAGCAATGCACAGACTATTGCAAAGCAATGCACAGACTTGCAAAGCAATGCACAGAGACTATTGCAAAGCAATGCACAGAGACTATTGCAAAGCAATGCACAGAGACTATTGCAAAGCAATGCACAGAGACTATTGCAAAGCAATGCACAGACTATTGCAAAGCAATGCACAGACTATTGCAAAGCAATGCACAGACTATTGCAAAGCAATGCACAGACTATTGCAAAGCAATGCACAGACTTTTGCAAAGCAATGCACAGAGACTATTGCAAAGCAATGCGCAGACTTTTGCAAACCAATGCACAGACTTTTGCAAAGCAATGCACTGAGACTATTGCAAAGCAATGCACAGACTATTGCAAAGCAATGCACAGACTATTGCAGAGCACTGCAAAGAGACTATTGCAAAGCAATGCACAGACTATTGCAAAGCAATGCACAGACTATTGCAAAGCAATGCACAGACTATTGCAAAGCAATGCACAGACTATTGCAAAGCAATGCACAGACTTTTGCAAAGCAATGCACAGAGACTATTGCAAAGCAATGCGCAGACTTTTGCAAACCAATGCACAGACTTTTGCAAAGCAATGCACTGAGACTATTGCAAAGCAATGCACAGAGACTATTGCAAAGCAATGCACAGACTATTGCAAACCAATGCACAGACTATTGCAAAGCAATGCACAGACTATTGCAAACCAATGCACAGACTATTGCAAACCAATGCACAGACTTTTGCAAAGCAAAGCACAGACTATTGCAAAGCAATGCACAGACTATTGCAAAGCAAAGCACAGAGACTATTGCAAAGCAATGCACAGAGACTATTGCAAAGCAATGCACAGAGACTATTGCAAAGCAATGCACAGACTATTGCAAAGCAATGCACAGACTATTGCAGAGCAATGCAAAGAGACTATTGCAAAGCAATGCACAGACTATTGCAACGCAATGCACAGAGACTATTGCAAAGCAATGCACAGACTATTGCAACGTAATGCACAGAGACTATTGCAAAGCAATGCACAGAGACTATTGCAAAGCAATGCACAGAGACTATTGGAAAGCAATGCACAGACTATTGCAAAGCAATGCACAGACTATTGCAAAGCAATGCACAGACTATTGCAAAACAATGCACAGAGACTATTGCAAAGCAATGCACAGAGACTATTGCAAAGCAATTCACAGACTATTGCAAAGCAATGCACAGACTATTGCAAAGCAATGCACAGACTATTGCAAAGCAATGCACAGACTTTTGCAAAGCAATGCACAGAGACTATTGCAAAGCAATGCACAGACTATTGCAAAGCAATGCACAGAGACTATTGCAAAGCAATGCACAGACTATTGCAAAGCAATGCACAGACTATTGCAAAGCAATGCACAGAGACTATTGCAAAGCAATGCACAGACTTTTGCAAAGCAATGCACAGAGACTATTGCAAAGCAATGCACAGACTATTGCAAACCAATGCACAGACTATTGCAAAGCAATGCACAGACTATTGCAAAGCAATGCACAGAGACTATTGCAAAGCAATGCACAGAGACTATTACAAAGCAATGCACAGAGACTATTGGAAAGCAATGCACATACTATTGCAAAGCAATGCACAGACTATTGCAAAGCAATGCACAGACTATTGCAAAACAATGCACAGAGACTATTGCAAAGCAATGCACAGACTATTGCAAAGCAATGCACAGACTATTGCAAACCAATGCACAGACTATTGCAAAGCAATGCACAGACTATTGCAAAGCAATGCACAATGCACTGACTATTGCAAAGCAATGCACAGACTATTGCAAATCAATGCACAGAGACTATTGCAAAGCAATGCACAGAGAGTGTATTGCAAAGCAATGCACAGACTATTGCAAAGCAATGCACAGACTATTGCAAAGCAATGCACAGACTATTGCAAATCAATGCACAGACTATTGAAAGCAATGCACAGACTATTGCAAAGCAATGCACAGAGACTATTGCAAAGCAGCAAAGCAATGCACAGAGACTATTGCAAAGCAATGCACAGAGACTATTGGAAAGCAATGCACAGACTATTGCAAAGCAATGCACAGAGACTATTGCAAAGCAATGCACAGACTATTGCAAAGCAATGCACAGACTATTGCAAACCAATGCACAGACTATTGCAAAGCAATGCACAGAGACTATTGCAAAGCAATGCACAGACTATTGCAAAGCAATGCACAGAGACTGTTGCAAAGTAATGCACAGACTATTGCAAAGCAATGCACAGACTATTGCAAAGCAATGCACAGAGACTATTGCAAGCAATGCACAGACTATTGCAAAGCAATGCACAATGCACTGACTATTGCAAAGCAATGCACAGACTATTGCAAAGCAATGCACAGAGACTATTGCAAAGCAATGCACAGAGAGTGTATTGCAAAGCAATGCACAAAGACTATTGCAAAGCAATGCACAGACTATTGCAAAGCAATGCACAGACTATTGAAAGCAATGCACAGACTGTTGCAAAGCAATGCACAGAGAATATTGCAAAGCAATGCACAGACTATTGCAAAGCAATGCACAGAGACTATTGCAATGCAATGCACAGAGACTATTGCAAAGCAATGCACAGAGACTATTGCAAAGCAATGCACAGACTATTGCAAAGCAATGCACAGACTATTGAAAGCAATGCACAGACTATTGCAAAGCAATGCACAGAGACTATTGAAAAGCAATGCACAGACTATTGCAAAGCAATGCACAGACTATTGAAAGCAATGCACAGACTATTGCAAAGCAATGCACAGAGACTATTGAAAAGCAATGCACAGACTATTGCAAAGCAATGCACAGACTATTGCAAAGCAATGCACAGAATATTGCAAAACAATGCACAGAGACTAATGCAAAGCAATGCACAGGCTATTGCAAAGCAATGCACAGAGACTATTGCAAAGCAATGCACAGACTATTGCAAAGCAATGCACAGAGACTATTGCAAAGCAATGCACAGAGACTATTGCAAAGCAATACACAGACTATTGCAAAGCAATGCACAGAGACTATTGCAAAGCAATGCACAGACTATTGCAAAGCAATGCACAGAGACTATTGCAAAGCAATGCACAAAGACTATTGCAAAGCAATGCACAGACTATTGCAAACCAATGCACAGACTATTGCAAACCAATGCACAGACTATTGCAAACCAATGCACAGACTATTGCAAACCAATGCACAGACTTTTGCAAAGCAATGCACAGACTATTGCAAAGCAATGCACAGACTTGCAAAGCAATGCACAGAGACTATTGCAAAGCAATGCACAGAGACTATTGCAAAGCAATGCACAGAGACTATTGCAAAGCAATGCACAGAGACTATTGCAAAGCAATGCACAGACTATTGCAAAGCAATGCACAGACTATTGCAAAGCAATGCACAGACTATTGCAAAGCAATGCACAGACAATTGCAAAGCAATGCACAGACTATTGCAAAGCAATGCACAGACTTTTGCAAAGCAATGCACAGAGACTATTGCAAAGCAATGCGCAGACTTTTGCAAACCAATGCACAGACTTTTGCAAAGCAATGCACTGAGACTATTGCAAAGCAATGCACAGACTATTGCAAAGCAATGCACAGACTATTGCAGAGCACTGCAAAGAGACTATTGCAAAGCAATGCACAGACTATTGCAAAGCAATGCACAGACTATTGCAAAGCAATGCACAGACTATTGCAAAGCAATGCACAGACTATTGCAAAGCAATGCACAGACTTTTGCAAAGCAATGCACAGAGACTATTGCAAAGCAATGCGCAGACTTTTGCAAACCAATGCACAGACTTTTGCAAAGCAATGCACTGAGACTATTGCAAAGCAATGCACAGAGACTATTGCAAAGCAATGCACAGACTATTGCAAACCAATGCACAGACTATTGCAAAGCAATGCACAGACTATTGCAAACCAATGCACAGACTATTGCAAACCAATGCACAGACTTTTGCAAAGCAAAGCACAGACTATTGCAAAGCAATGCACAGACTATTGCAAAGCAAAGCACAGAGACTATTGCAAAGCAATGCACAGAGACTATTGCAAAGCAATGCACAGAGACTATTGCAAAGCAATGCACAGACTATTGCAAAGCAATGCACAGACTATTGCAGAGCAATGCAAAGAGACTATTGCAAAGCAATGCACAGACTATTGCAACGCAATGCACAGAGACTATTGCAAAGCAATGCACAGACTATTGCAACGTAATGCACAGAGACTATTGCAAAGCAATGCACAGAGACTATTGCAAAGCAATGCACAGAGACTATTGGAAAGCAATGCACAGACTATTGCAAAGCAATGCACAGACTATTGCAAAGCAATGCACAGACTATTGCAAAACAATGCACAGAGACTATTGCAAAGCAATGCACAGAGACTATTGCAAAGCAATTCACAGACTATTGCAAAGCAATGCACAGACTATTGCAAAGCAATGCACAGACTATTGCAAAGCAATGCACAGACTTTTGCAAAGCAATGCACAGAGACTATTGCAAAGCAATGCACAGACTATTGCAAAGCAATGCACAGAGACTATTGCAAAGCAATGCACAGACTATTGCAAAGCAATGCACAGACTATTGCAAAGCAATGCACAGAGACTATTGCAAAGCAATGCACAGACTTTTGCAAAGCAATGCACAGACTTTTGCAAAGCAATGCACAGAGACTATTGCAAAGCAATGCACAGACTATTGCAAACCAATGCACAGACTATTGCAAAGCAATGCACAGACTATTGCAAACGAATGCACAGACTATTGCAAACCAATGCACAGACTTTTGCAAAGCAAAGCACAGACTATTGCAAAGCAATGCACAGACTATTGCAAAGCAAAGCACAGAGACTATTGCAAAGCAATGCACAGAGACTATTGCAAAGCAATGCACAGAGACTATTGCAAAGCAATGCACAGACTATTGCAAAGCAATGCACAGACTATTGCAGAGCAATGCAAAGAGACTATTGCAAAGCAATGCACAGACTATTGCAACGCAATGCACAGAGACTATTGCAAAGCAATGCACAGACTATTGCAACGCAATGCACAGAGACTATTGCAAAGCAATGCACAGAGACTATTGCAAAGCAATGCACAGAGACTATTGGAAAGCAATGCACAGACTATTGCAAAGCAATGCACAGACTATTGCAAAGCAATGCACAGACTATTGCAAAGCAATGCACAGACTATTGCAAAACAATGCACAGAGACTATTGCAAAGCAATGCACAGAGACTATTGCAAAGCAATTCACAGACTATTGCAAAGCAATGCACAGAGACTATTGCAAAGCAATGCACAGAGACTATTGCAAAGCAATGCACAGACTATTGCAAAGCAATGCACAGACTATTGCAAAGCAATGCACAGACTATTGCAAAACAATGCACAGAGACTATTGCAAAGCAATGCACAGACTATTGCAAAGCAATGCACAGACTATTGCAAAGCAACGCACAGACTATTGCAAAGCAATGCACAGACTATTGCAAAGCAATGCACAGACTATTGCAAAGCAATGCACAATGCACTGACTATTGCAAAGCAATGCACAGACTATTGCAAATCAATGCACAGAGACTATTGCAAAGCAATGCACAGAGAGTGTATTGCAAAGCAATGCACAGACTATTGCAAAGCAATGCACAGACTATTGCAAAGCAATGCACAGACTATTGCAAAGCAATGCACAGACTATTGCAAAGCAATGCACAGAGACTATTGCAAAGCAATGCACAAAGACTATTGCAAAGCAATGCACAGACTATTGCAAATCAATGCACAGAGACTATTGCAAAGCAATGCACAGACTATTGCAAAGCAATGCACAGACTATTGCAAAGCAATGCACAGACTATTGCAAAGCAATGCACAGACTATTGCAAACCAATGCACAGACTTTTGCAAAGCAATGCACTGAGACTATTGCAAAGCAATGCACAGACTATTGCAAAGCAATGCACAGAGACTATTGCAAAGCAATGCACAGACTATTGCAAACCAATGCACAGACTATTGCAAACCAATGCACAGACTGTTGCAAACCAATGCACAGACTATTGCAAACCAATGCACAGACTTTTGCAAAGCAATGCACAGACTATTGCAAAGCAATGCACAGACTTGCAAAGCAATGCACAGAGACTATTGCAAAGCAATGCACAGAGACTATTGCAAAGCAATGCAGAGACTATTGCAAAGCAATGCACAGAGACTATTGCAAAGCAATGCACAGACTATTGCAAAGCAATGCACAGACTATTGCAAAGCAATGCACAGACTATTGCAAAGCAATGCACAGACTATTGCAAAGCAATGCACAGACTATTGCAAAGCAATGCACAGACTTTTGCAAAGCAATGCACAGAGACTATTGCAAAGCAATGCGCAGACTTTTGCAAAGCAATGCACAGACTATTGCAGAGCACTGCAAAGAGACTATTGCAAAGCAATGCACAGACTATTGCAAAGCAATGCACAGACTATTGCAAAGCAATGCACAGACTATTGCAAAGCAATGCACAGACTTTTGCAAAGCAATGCACAGAGACTATTGCAAAGCAATGCGCAGACTTTTGCAAACCAATGCACAGACTTTTGCAAAGCAATGCACTGAGACTATTGCAAAGCAATGCACAGAGACTATTGCAAAGCAATGCACAGACTATTGCAAACCAATGCACAGACTATTGCAAAGCAATGCACAGACTATTGCAAACCAATGCACAGACTATTGCAAACCAATGCACAGACTTTTGCAAAGCAAAGCACAGACTATTGCAAAGCAATGCACAGACTATTGCAAAGCAAAGCACAGAGACTATTGCAAAGCAATGCACAGAGACTATTGCAAAGCAATGCACAGAGACTATTGCAAAGCAATGCACAGACTATTGCAAAGCAATGCACAGACTATTGCAGAGCAATGCAAAGAGACTATTGCAAAGCAATGCACAGACTATTGCAACGCAATGCACAGAGACTATTGCAAAGCAATGCACAGACTATTGCAAAGCAATGCACAGACTATTGCAAAGCAATGCACAGACTACTGCAAAGCAATGCACAGACTATTGCAAAGCAATGCACAATGCACTGACTATTGCAAAGCAATGCACAGACTATTGCAAATCAATGCACAGAGACTATTGCAAAGCAATGCACAGAGAGTGTATTGCAAAGCAATGCACAGACTATTGCAAAGCAATGCACAGACTATTGCAAAGCAATGCACAGACTATTGCAAAGCAATGCACAGACTATTGCAAAGCAATGCACAGAGACTATTGCAAAGCAATGCACAGACTATTGCAAACCAATGCACAGACTATTGCAAAGCAATGCACAGACTATTGCAAAGCAATGCACAGAGACTATTGCAAAGCAATGCACAGAGACTATTGGAAAGCAATGCACATACTATTGCAAAGCAATGCACAGAGACTATTGCAAAGCAATGCACAGAGACTATTGGAAAGCAATGCACATACTATTGCAAAGCAATGCACAGACTATTGCAAAGCAATGCACAGACTATTGCGAAACAATGCACAGAGACTATTGCAAAGCAATGCACAGACTATTGCAAAGCAATGCACAGACTATTGCAAAGCAATGCACAGACTATTGCAAAGCAATGCACAGACTACTGCAAAGCAATGCACAGACTATTGCAAAGCAATGCACAATGCACTGACTATTGCAAAGCAATGCAGACTATTGCAAATCAATGCACAGAGACTATTGCAAAGCAATGCACAGAGAGTGTATTGCAAAGCAATGCACAGACTATTGCAAAGCAATGCACAGACTATTGCAAAGCAATGCACAGACTATTGCAAAGCAATGCACAGACTATTGAAAGCAATGCACAGACTATTGCAAAGCAATGCACGGAGACTATTGAAAAGCAATGCACAGAGACTATTGCAAAGCAATGCACAGAGACTATTGGAAAGCAATGCACAGACTATTGCAAAGCAATGCACAGAGACTATTGCAAAGCAATGCACAGACTATTGCAAAGCAATGCACAGACTATTGCAAAGCAATGCACAGACTATTGCAAACCAATGCACAGACTATTGCAAAGCAATGCACAGAGACTATTGCAAAGCAATGCACAGACTATTGCAAAGCAATGCACAGAGACTGTTGCAAAGTAATGCACAGACTATTGCAAAGCAATGCACAGACTTTTGCAAATCAATGCACAGAGACTATTGCAAAGCAATGCACAGACTATTGCAAAGCAATGCACAGACTATTGCAAAGCAATGCACAGACTATTGCAAAGCAATGCACTGAGACTATTGCAAAGCAATGCACAGACTTTTGCAAAGCAATGCACAGAGACTATTGCAAAGCAATGCACAGACTATTGCAAACCAATGCACAGACTATTGCAAACCAATGCACAGACTATTGCAAACCAATGCACAGACTTTTGCAAAGCAATGCACAGACTATTGCAAAGCAATGCACAGACTATTGCAAAGCAAAGCACAGAGACTATTGCAAAGCAATGCACAGAGACTATTGCAAAGCAATGCACAGAGACTATTGCAAAGCAATGCACAGACTATTGCAAAGCAATGCACAGACTATTGCAGAGCGATGCAAAGAGACTATTGCAAAGCAATGCACAGACTATTGCAAAGCAATGCACAGACTATTGCAAAGCAATGCACAGACTATTGCAAAGCAATGCACAGACTATTGCATAGCAATGCACAGACTTTTGCAAAGCAATGCACAGAGACTATTGCAAAGCAATGCGCAGACTTTTGCAAACCAATGCACAGACTTTTGCAAAGCAATGCACTGAGACTATTGCAAAGCAATGCACAGACTATTGCAAAGCAATGCACAGACTATTGCAAAGCAATGCACAGAGACTATTGCAAAGCAATGCACAGACTATTGCAAACCAATGCACAGACTATTGCAAAGCAATGCACAGACTCTTGCAAACCAATGCACAGACTATTGCAAACCAATGCACAGACTATTGCAAACCAATGCACAGACTTTTGCAAAGCAATGCACAGACTATTGCAAAGCAATGCACAGACTATTGCAAAGCAAAGCACAGAGACTATTGCAAAGCAATGCACAGAGACTATTGCAAAGCAATGCACAGAGACTATTGCAAAGCAATGCACAGACTATTGCAAAGCAATGCACAGACTATTGCAGAGCAATGCAAAGAGACTATTGCAAAGCAATGCACAGACTATTGCAACGCAATGCACAGAGACTATTGCAAAGCAATGCACAGACTATTGCAGAGCAATGCAAAGAGACTATTGCAAAGCAATGCACAGACTATTGCAAAGCAATGCACTGACTATTGCAAAGCAATGCACAGACTATTGCAAAGCAATGCACAGAGACTATTGCAAAGCAATGCACAGAGACTATTGGAAAGCAATGCACAGACTATTGCAAAGCAATGCACAGACTATTGCAAAGCAATGCACAGACTATTGCAAAACAATGCACAGAGACTATTGCAAAGCAATGCACAGAGACTATTGCAAAGCAATTCACAGACTATTGCAAAGCAATGCACAGAGACTATTGTAAAGCAATGCACAGAGACTATTGCAAAGCAATGCACAGAGACTATTGCAAAGCAATGCACAAACTATTGCAAAGCAATGCACAGACTATTGCAAAGCAATGCACAGACTATTGCAAAGCAATGCACAGAGAATATTGCAAAGCAATGCACAGACTATTGCAAAGCAATGCACAGACTATTGCAAAGCAATGCACAGACTATTGCAAAGCAATGCACAGACTATTGCAAAGCAATGCAGAGACTATTGCAAAGCAATGCACGGAGGCTATTGTAAAGCAATGCATAGAGACTATTGCAAAGCAATGCACAGACTATTGCAAAGCAATGCACAGAGACTATTGCAAAGCAATGCACAGACTATTGCAAACCAATGCACAGACTATTGCAAAGCAATGCACAGACTATTGCAAACGAATGCACAGACTATTGCAAACCAATGCACAGACTTTTGCAAAGCAAAGCACAGACTATTGCAAAGCAATGCACAGACTATTGCAAAGCAAAGCACAGAGACTATTGCAAAGCAATGCACAGAGACTATTGCAAAGCAATGCACAGAGACTATTGCAAAGCAATGCACAGACTATTGCAAAGCAATGCACAGACTATTGCAGAGCAATGCAAAGAGACTATTGCAAAGCAATGCACAGACTATTGCAACGCAATGCACAGAGACTATTGCAAAGCAATGCACAGACTATTGCAACGCAATGCACAGAGACTATTGCAAAGCAATGCACAGAGACTATTGCAAAGCAATGCACAGAGACTATTGGAAAGCAATGCACAGACTATTGCAAAGCAATGCACAGACTATTGCAAAGCAATGCACAGACTATTGCAAAGCAATGCACAGACTATTGCAAAACAATGCACAGAGACTATTGCAAAGCAATGCACAGAGACTATTGCAAAGCAATTCACAGACTATTGCAAAGCAATGCACAGAGACTATTGCAAAGCAATGCACAGAGACTATTGCAAAGCAATGCACAGACTATTGCAAAGCAATGCACAGACTATTGCAAAGCAATGCACAGACTATTGCAAAACAATGCACAGAGACTATTGCAAAGCAATGCACAGACTATTGCAAAGCAATGCACAGACTATTGCAAAGCAACGCACAGACTATTGCAAAGCAATGCACAGACTATTGCAAAGCAATGCACAGACTATTGCAAAGCAATGCACAATGCACTGACTATTGCAAAGCAATGCACAGACTATTGCAAATCAATGCACAGAGACTATTGCAAAGCAATGCACAGAGAGTGTATTGCAAAGCAATGCACAGACTATTGCAAAGCAATGCACAGACTATTGCAAAGCAATGCACAGACTATTGCAAAGCAATGCACAGACTATTGCAAAGCAATGCACAGAGACTATTGCAAAGCAATGCACAAAGACTATTGCAAAGCAATGCACAGACTATTGCAAATCAATGCACAGAGACTATTGCAAAGCAATGCACAGACTATTGCAAAGCAATGCACAGACTATTGCAAAGCAATGCACAGACTATTGCAAAGCAATGCACAGACTATTGCAAACCAATGCACAGACTTTTGCAAAGCAATGCACTGAGACTATTGCAAAGCAATGCACAGACTATTGCAAAGCAATGCACAGAGACTATTGCAAAGCAATGCACAGACTATTGCAAACCAATGCACAGACTATTGCAAACCAATGCACAGACTGTTGCAAACCAATGCACAGACTATTGCAAACCAATGCACAGACTTTTGCAAAGCAATGCACAGACTATTGCAAAGCAATGCACAGACTTGCAAAGCAATGCACAGAGACTATTGCAAAGCAATGCACAGAGACTATTGCAAAGCAATGCAGAGACTATTGCAAAGCAATGCACAGAGACTATTGCAAAGCAATGCACAGACTATTGCAAAGCAATGCACAGACTATTGCAAAGCAATGCACAGACTATTGCAAAGCAATGCACAGACTATTGCAAAGCAATGCACAGACTATTGCAAAGCAATGCACAGACTTTTGCAAAGCAATGCACAGAGACTATTGCAAAGCAATGCGCAGACTTTTGCAAAGCAATGCACAGACTATTGCAGAGCACTGCAAAGAGACTATTGCAAAGCAATGCACAGACTATTGCAAAGCAATGCACAGACTATTGCAAAGCAATGCACAGACTATTGCAAAGCAATGCACAGACTTTTGCAAAGCAATGCACAGAGACTATTGCAAAGCAATGCGCAGACTTTTGCAAACCAATGCACAGACTTTTGCAAAGCAATGCACTGAGACTATTGCAAAGCAATGCACAGAGACTATTGCAAAGCAATGCACAGACTATTGCAAACCAATGCACAGACTATTGCAAAGCAATGCACAGACTATTGCAAACCAATGCACAGACTATTGCAAACCAATGCACAGACTTTTGCAAAGCAAAGCACAGACTATTGCAAAGCAATGCACAGACTATTGCAAAGCAAAGCACAGAGACTATTGCAAAGCAATGCACAGAGACTATTGCAAAGCAATGCACAGAGACTATTGCAAAGCAATGCACAGACTATTGCAAAGCAATGCACAGACTATTGCAGAGCAATGCAAAGAGACTATTGCAAAGCAATGCACAGACTATTGCAACGCAATGCACAGAGACTATTGCAAAGC
Organism: Lissotriton helveticus; assembly: GCF_964261635.1. NCBI lineage: Eukaryota > Metazoa > Chordata > Amphibia > Caudata > Salamandridae > Lissotriton > Lissotriton helveticus. The sequence goes on from NC_136058.1 coordinate 426,341,786, forward strand.
AATGCACAGACTATTGCAAAGCAATGCACAGACTATTGCAAAGCAATGCACAGACTACTGCAAAGCAATGCACAGACTATTGCAAAGCAATGCACAATGCACTGACTATTGCAAAGCAATGCACAGACTATTGCAAATCAATGCACAGAGACTATTGCAAAGCAATGCACAGAGAGTGTATTGCAAAGCAATGCACAGACTATTGCAAAGCAATGCACAGACTATTGCAAAGCAATGCACAGACTATTGCAAAGCAATGCACAGACTATTGCAAAGCAATGCACAGAGACTATTGCAAAGCAATGCACAGACTATTGCAAACCAATGCACAGACTATTGCAAAGCAATGCACAGACTATTGCAAAGCAATGCACAGAGACTATTGCAAAGCAATGCACAGAGACTATTGGAAAGCAATGCACATACTATTGCAAAGCAATGCACAGAGACTATTGCAAAGCAATGCACAGAGACTATTGGAAAGCAATGCACATACTATTGCAAAGCAATGCACAGACTATTGCAAAGCAATGCACAGACTATTGCGAAACAATGCACAGAGACTATTGCAAAGCAATGCACAGACTATTGCAAAGCAATGCACAGACTATTGCAAAGCAATGCACAGACTATTGCAAAGCAATGCACAGACTACTGCAAAGCAATGCACAGACTATTGCAAAGCAATGCACAATGCACTGACTATTGCAAAGCAATGCAGACTATTGCAAATCAATGCACAGAGACTATTGCAAAGCAATGCACAGAGAGTGTATTGCAAAGCAATGCACAGACTATTGCAAAGCAATGCACAGACTATTGCAAAGCAATGCACAGACTATTGCAAAGCAATGCACAGACTATTGAAAGCAATGCACAGACTATTGCAAAGCAATGCACGGAGACTATTGAAAAGCAATGCACAGAGACTATTGCAAAGCAATGCACAGAGACTATTGGAAAGCAATGCACAGACTATTGCAAAGCAATGCACAGAGACTATTGCAAAGCAATGCACAGACTATTGCAAAGCAATGCACAGACTATTGCAAAGCAATGCACAGACTATTGCAAACCAATGCACAGACTATTGCAAAGCAATGCACAGAGACTATTGCAAAGCAATGCACAGACTATTGCAAAGCAATGCACAGAGACTGTTGCAAAGTAATGCACAGACTATTGCAAAGCAATGCACAGACTTTTGCAAATCAATGCACAGAGACTATTGCAAAGCAATGCACAGACTATTGCAAAGCAATGCACAGACTATTGCAAAGCAATGCACAGACTATTGCAAAGCAATGCACTGAGACTATTGCAAAGCAATGCACAGACTTTTGCAAAGCAATGCACAGAGACTATTGCAAAGCAATGCACAGACTATTGCAAACCAATGCACAGACTATTGCAAACCAATGCACAGACTATTGCAAACCAATGCACAGACTTTTGCAAAGCAATGCACAGACTATTGCAAAGCAATGCACAGACTATTGCAAAGCAAAGCACAGAGACTATTGCAAAGCAATGCACAGAGACTATTGCAAAGCAATGCACAGAGACTATTGCAAAGCAATGCACAGACTATTGCAAAGCAATGCACAGACTATTGCAGAGCGATGCAAAGAGACTATTGCAAAGCAATGCACAGACTATTGCAAAGCAATGCACAGACTATTGCAAAGCAATGCACAGACTATTGCAAAGCAATGCACAGACTATTGCATAGCAATGCACAGACTTTTGCAAAGCAATGCACAGAGACTATTGCAAAGCAATGCGCAGACTTTTGCAAACCAATGCACAGACTTTTGCAAAGCAATGCACTGAGACTATTGCAAAGCAATGCACAGACTATTGCAAAGCAATGCACAGACTATTGCAAAGCAATGCACAGAGACTATTGCAAAGCAATGCACAGACTATTGCAAACCAATGCACAGACTATTGCAAAGCAATGCACAGACTCTTGCAAACCAATGCACAGACTATTGCAAACCAATGCACAGACTATTGCAAACCAATGCACAGACTTTTGCAAAGCAATGCACAGACTATTGCAAAGCAATGCACAGACTATTGCAAAGCAAAGCACAGAGACTATTGCAAAGCAATGCACAGAGACTATTGCAAAGCAATGCACAGAGACTATTGCAAAGCAATGCACAGACTATTGCAAAGCAATGCACAGACTATTGCAGAGCAATGCAAAGAGACTATTGCAAAGCAATGCACAGACTATTGCAACGCAATGCACAGAGACTATTGCAAAGCAATGCACAGACTATTGCAGAGCAATGCAAAGAGACTATTGCAAAGCAATGCACAGACTATTGCAAAGCAATGCACTGACTATTGCAAAGCAATGCACAGACTATTGCAAAGCAATGCACAGAGACTATTGCAAAGCAATGCACAGAGACTATTGGAAAGCAATGCACAGACTATTGCAAAGCAATGCACAGACTATTGCAAAGCAATGCACAGACTATTGCAAAACAATGCACAGAGACTATTGCAAAGCAATGCACAGAGACTATTGCAAAGCAATTCACAGACTATTGCAAAGCAATGCACAGAGACTATTGTAAAGCAATGCACAGAGACTATTGCAAAGCAATGCACAGAGACTATTGCAAAGCAATGCACAAACTATTGCAAAGCAATGCACAGACTATTGCAAAGCAATGCACAGACTATTGCAAAGCAATGCACAGAGAATATTGCAAAGCAATGCACAGACTATTGCAAAGCAATGCACAGACTATTGCAAAGCAATGCACAGACTATTGCAAAGCAATGCACAGACTATTGCAAAGCAATGCAGAGACTATTGCAAAGCAATGCACGGAGGCTATTGTAAAGCAATGCATAGAGACTATTGCAAAGCAATGCACAGACTATTGCAAAGCAATGCACAGAGACTATTGCAAAGCAATGCACAGAGACTATTTTAAAGCAATGCACAGAGACTATTGCAAAGCAATGCACAGACTATTGCAAAGCAATGCACAGACTATTGCAAAGCAAAGAGACTATTGCAAAGCAATGCACAGATTATTGCAAAGCAATGCACAGACTATTGCAAAGCAATGCATTAAGACTATTGCAAAGCAATGCACAGACTATTGCAAAGCAATGCACAGACTATCGCAAAGCAATGCAAAGAGACTATTGCAAAGCAAGGCAAAGAGACTATTGCAAAGCAATGCACAGACTATTGCAAAGCAATGCAAAGAGACTATTGTAAAGCAATGCAAATAGACTATTGCAAAGCAATGCACAGACTATTGCAAAGCAATGCACAGACTATTGCAAAGCAATGCAAAGACTATTGCAAAGCAATGCACAGACTATTGCAAAGCAATGCACAGACTATTGCAAAGCAATGCACAGAGACTATTGCAAAGCAATGCACGGAGACTATTGCAAAGCAATGCACAGACTATTGCAAAGCAATGCACAAACTATTGCGAAGCAATGCACAGGCTATTGCAAAGCAATGCACAGAGGCTATTGTAAAGCAATGCAAAGAGACTATTGCAAAGCAATGCACAGACTATTGAAAAGCAATGCACAGAGGCTATTGCAAAGCAATGCACAGAGGCTATTGCAAAGCAATGCAAAGAGAGACTATTGCAAAGCAATGCACAGACTATTGCAAAGCAATGCACAGACTATTGCAAAGCAATGCAAAGAGATTATTGCAAAGCAATGCACAGACTATTGCAAAGCAATGCACAGAGACTATTGCAAAGCAATGCACAGACTATTGCAAAGCAATGCACAGAGACTATTGCAAAGCAAGGCAAAGAGACTATTGCAAAGCAATGCACAGACTATTGCAAAGCAATGCAAAGAGACTATTGTAAAGCAATGCAAATAGACTTTTTCAAAGCAATGCACAGACTATTGCAAAGCAATGCACAGACTATTGCAAAGCAATGCAAAGACTATTGCAAAGCAATGCACAGACTATTGCAAAGCAATGCACAGACTATTGCAAAGCAATGCACAGAGACTATTGCAAAGCAATGCACGGAGACTATTGCAAAGCAATGCACAGACTATTGCAAAGCAATGCACAAACTATTGCGAAGCAATGCACAGGCTATTGCAAAGCAATGCACAGAGGCTATTGTAAAGCAATGCAAAGAGACTATTGCAAAGCAATGCACAGACTATTGAAAAGCAATGCACAGAGGCTATTGCAAAGCAATGCACAGAGGCTATTGCAAAGCAATGCAAAGAGAGACTATTGCAAAGCAATGCACAGACTATTGCAAAGCAATGCACAGACTATTGCAAAGCAATGCAAAGAGATTATTGCAAAGCAATGCACAGACTATTGCAAAGCAATGCACAGAGACTATTGCAAAGCAATGCACAGACTTTTGCAAAGCAATGCACAGACTATTGCAAAGCAATGCACAGACTATTGCAAAGCAATGCAAAGAGACTATTGCAAAGCAAGGCAAAGAGACTATTGCAAAGCAATGCACAGACTATTGCAAAGCAATGCACAGAGACTGTTGCAAAGCAATGCACAGAGGATATTGCAAAGCAATGCAAAGAGACTATTGCAAAGCAATGCACAGACTATTGCAAAGCAATGCACAGACTATTGCAAAGCAATGCAAAGAGACTATTGCAAAGCAATGCACAGATTATTGCAAAGCAATGCACAGACTATTGCAAAGCAATGCACAGAGACTATTGCAAAGCAATGCACAGATTATTGCAAAGCAATGCACAGAGACTGTTGCAAAGCAATGCACAGAGGATATTGCAAAGCAATGCAAAGAGACTATTGCAAAGCAATGCACAGACTATTGCAAAGCAATGCACAGACTATTGCAAAGCAATGCAAAGAGACTATTCCAAAGCAATGCACAGACTATTGCAAAGCAATGCAAAGAGACTATTGCAAAGCAATGCACAGATTATTGCAAAGCAATGCACAGACTATTGCAAAGCAATGCAAAGAGACTATTGCAAAGCAATGCACAGACTATTGCAAAGCAATGCACAGACTATTGCAAAGCAATGCAAAGAGACTATTGCAAAGCAATGCACAGATTATTGCAAAGCAAAGCACAGACTATTGCAAAGCAATGCACAGACTATTGCAAAGCAATGCGCAGACTATTGCAAAGCAATGCAAAGAGATTATTGCAAAGCAATGCAAAGAGACTATTGCAAAGTAATGCCCAGACTATTGCAAAGCAATGCACAGAGACTATTGCAAAGCAATGCACAGAGGCTATTGCAAAGCAATGCAAAGAGACTATTGCAAAGCAATGCACAAAGTATTGCAAAGCAATGCACAGGCTATTGCAAAGCAATGCACAGAGGCTATTGTAAAGCAATGCAAAGAGACTATTGCAAATCAATGCACAGATTATTGCAAAGCAATGCACAGACTATTGCAAAGCAATGCACAGACTATTGCAAACCAATGCACAGATTATTGCAAAGCAATGCACAGACTATTGCAAAGCAATGCACAGTCTATTGCAAAGCAATGCACAGACTATTGCAACGCAATGCAAAGAGACTATTGCAAAGCAATGCAGAGACTATTGCAAAGCAATGCACAAACTATTGCAAAGCAATGCAAAGAGACTATTGCAAAGCAATGCAAAGAGACTATTGCAAAGCAATGCACAGACTATTGCAAAGCAATGCACAGAGACTATTGCAAAGCAATGCACAGACTATTGCAAAGCAATGCACAGAGACTATTGCAAAGCAAGGCAAAGAGACTATTGCAAAGCAATGCACAGACTATTGCAAAGCAATGCAAAGAGACTATTGTAAAGCAATGCAAATAGACTATTTCAAAGCAATGCACAGACTATTGCAAAGCAATGCACAGACTATTGCAAAGCAATGCAAAGACTATTGCAAAGCAATGCACAGACTATTGCAAAGCAATGCACAGACTATTGCAAAGCAATGCACAGAGACTATTGCAAAGCAATGCACGGAGACTATTGCAAAGCAATGCACAGACTATTGCAAAGAAATGCACAAACTATTGCGAAGCAATGCACAGGCTATTGCAAAGCAATGCACAGAGGCTATTGTAAAGCAATGCAAAGAGACTATTGCAAAGCAATGTACAGACTATTGCAAAGCAATGCACAGAGGCTATTGCAAAGCAATGCACAGAGGCTATTGCAAAGCAATGCAAAGAGAGACTATTGCAAAGCAATGCACAGACTATTGCAAAGCAATGCACAGACTATTGCAAAGCAATGCAAAGAGATTATTGCAAAGCAATGCACAGACTATTGCAAAGCAATGCACAGAGACTATTGCAAAGCAATGCACAGACTTTTGCAAAGCAATGCACAGACTATTGCAAAGCAATGCACAGACTATTGCAAAGCAATGCAAAGAGACTATTGCAAAGCAAGGCAAAGAGACTATTGCAAAGCAATGCACAGACTATTGCAAAGCAATGCAAAGAGACTGTTGCAAAGCAATGCACAGAGGATATTGCAAAGCAATGCAAAGAGACTATTGCAAAGCAATGCACAGACTATTGCAAAGCAATGCACAGACTATTGCAAAGCAATGCAAAGAGACTATTGCAAAGCAATGCACAGATTATTGCAAAGCAATGCACAGACTATTGCAAAGCAATGCACAGAGACTATTGCAAAGCAATGCACAGATTATTGCAAAGCAATGCACAGAGACTGTTGCAAAGCAATGCACAGAGGATATTGCAAAGCAATGCAAAGAGACTATTGCAAAGCAATGCACAGACTATTGCAAAGCAATGCACAGACTATTGCAAAGCAATGCAAAGAGACTATTGCAAAGCAATGCACAGATTATTGCAAAGCAATGCACAGACTATTGCAAAGCAAGGCAAAGAGACTATTGCAAAGCAATGCACAGACTATTGCAAAGCAATGCACAGAGACTGTTGCAAAGCAATGCACAGAGGATATTGCAAAGCAATGCAAAGAGACTATTGCAAAGCAATGCACAGACTATTGCAAAGCAATGCACAGACTATTGCAAAGCAATGCAAAGAGACTATTGCAAAGCAATGCACAGATTACTGCAAAGCAATGCACAGACTATTGCAAAGCAATGCACAGAGACTATTGCAAAGCAATGCACAGACTATTGCAAAGCAATGCACAGACTATTGCAAAGCAATGCAAAGAGACTCTTGCAAAGCAATGCGCAGACTATTGCAAAGCAATGCAAAGAGACTATTGCAAAGCAATGCACAGATTATTGCAAAGCAATGCACAGACTATTGCAAAGCAATGCACAGACTATTGCAAAGCAATGCACAGACTATTGCAAAGCAATGCACGGACAATTGCAACGCAATGCAAAGAGACTATTGCAAAGCAATGCACAGACTATTGCAAAGCAATGCACAGACTATTGCAAAGCAATGCAAAGAGATTATTGCAAAGCAATGCAAAGAGACTATTGCAAAGTAATGCCCAGACTATTCCAAAGCAATGCACAGAGACTATTGCAAAGCAATGCACAGAGGCTATTGCAAAGCAATGCAAAGAGACTATTGCAAAGCAATGCACAAACTATTGCAAAGCAATGCACAGGCTATTGCAAAGCAATGCACAGACTATTGCAAAGCAATGCACAGAGACTATTGCAAAGCAATGCACAGACTATTGCAAAGCAATGCACAGAGACTATTGCAAAGCAAGGCAAAGAGACTATTGCAAAGCAATGCACAGACTATTGCAAAGCAATGCAAAGAGACTATTGTAAAGCAATGCAAATAGACTATTTCAAAGCAATGCACAGACTATTGCAAAGCAATGCACAGACTATTGCAAAGCAATGCAAAGACTATTGCAAAGCAATGCACAGACTATTGCAAAGCAATGCACAGACTATTGCAAAGCAATGCACAGAGACTATTGCAAAGCAATGCACGGAGACTATTGCAAAGCAATGCACAGACTATTGCAAAGCAATGCACAAACTATTGCGAAGCAATGCACAGGCTATTGCAAAGCAATGCACAGAGGCTATTGTAAAGCAATGCAAAGAGACTATTGCAAAGCAATGCACAGACTATTGAAAAGCAATGCACAGAGGCTATTGCAAAGCAATGCACAGAGGCTATTGCAAAGCAATGCACAGAGGCTATTGCAAAGCAATGCAAAGAGAGACTATTGCAAAGCAATGCACAGACTATTGCAAAGCAATGCACAGACTATTGCAAAGCAATGCAAAGAGATTATTGCAAAGCAATGCACAGACTATTGCAAAGCAATGCACAGAGACTATTGCAAAGCAATGCACAGACTTTTGCAAAGCAATGCACAGACTATTGCAAAGCAATGCACAGACTATTGCAAAGCAATGCAAAGAGACTATTGCAAAGCAAGGCAAAGAGACTATTGCAAAGCAATGCACAGACTATTGCAAAGCAATGCACAGAGACTGTTGCAAAGCAATGCACAGAGGATATTGCAAAGCAATGCAAAGAGACTATTGCAAAGCAATGCACAGACTATTGCAAAGCAATGCAAAGAGACTATTGCAAAGCAATGCAAAGAGACTATTGCAAAGCAATGCACAGATTATTGCAAAGCAATGCACAGACTATTGCAAAGCAATGCACAGAGACTATTGCAAAGCAATGCACAGATTATTGCAAAGCAATGCACAGAGACTACTGCAAAGCAATGCACAGAGGATATTGCAAAGCAATGCAAAGAGACTATTGCAAAGCAATGCACAGACTATTGCAAAGCAATGCACAGACTATTGCAAAGCAATGCAAAGAGACTATTGCAAAGCAATGCACAGACTATTGCAAAGCAATGCAAAGAGACTATTGCAAAGCAATGCACAGATTATTGCAAAGCAATGCACAGACTATTGCAAAGCAATGCAAAGAGACTATTGCAAAGCAATGCACAGACTATTGCAAAGCAATGCAAAGAGACTATTGCAAAGCAATGCACAGATTATTGCAAAGCAATGCACAGACTATTGCAAAGCAATGCACAGAGACTATTGCAAAGCAATGCACAGACTATTGCAAAGCAATGCACAGACTATTGCAAAGCAATGCAAAGAGACTCTTGCAAAGCAATGCGCAGACTATTGCAAAGCAATGCAAAGAGACTATTGCAAAGCAATGCACAGATTATTGCAAAGCAATGCACAGACTATTGCAAAGCAATGCACAGACTATTGCAAAGCAATGCACAGACTATTGCAAAGCAATGCACGGACAATTGCAACGCAATGCAAAGAGACTATTGCAAAGCAATGCACAGACTATTGCAAAGCAATGCACAGATTATTGCAAAGCAATGCAAAGAGATTATTGCAAAGCAATGCAAAGAGACTATTGCAAAGTAATGCCCAGACTATTGCAAAGCAATGCACAGAGACTATTGCAAAGCAATGCACAGAGGCTATTGCAAAGCAATGCAAAGAGACTATTGCAAAGCAATGCACAAACTATTGCAAAGCAATGCACAGGCTATTGCAAAGCAATGCACAGAGGCTATTGTAAAGCAATGCAAAGAGACTATTGCAAATCAATGCACAGATTATTGCAAAGCAATGCACAGACTATTGCAAAGCAATGCACAGACTATTGCAAACCAATGCACAGATTATTGCAAAGCAATGCACAGACTATTGCAAAGCAATGCACAGTCTATTGCAAAGCAATGCACAGACTATTGCAACGCAATGCAAAGAGACTATTGCAAAGCAATGCAGAGACTATTGCAAAGCAATGCACAAACTATTGCAAAGCAATGCAAAGAGACTATTGCAAAGCAATGCAAAGAGACTATTGCAAAGCAATGCAAAGAGACTATTGCAAAGCAATGCACAGAGACTATTGCAAAGCAATGCACAGAGACTATTGCAAAGCAATGCACAGACTATTGCAAAGCAATGCACAGAGACTATTGCAAATCTATGCACAGAGACTATTGCAAAGCAATGCACAGACTATTGCAAAGCAATGCACAGAGACTATTGCAAAGCAATGCACAGACTATTGCAAAGCAATGCACAGAGGATATTGCAAAGCAATGCACAGAGACTATTGCAAAGCAATGCACAGACTATTGCAAAGCAATGCACAGACTATTGCCAAGCAATGCACAGACTATTGCAAAGCAATGCACAGACTATTGCAAACCAATGCACAGAGACTATTGCTAAGCAATGCACAGACTATTGCAAAGCAATGCAGAGACTATTGCAAAGCAATGCACGGAGGCTATTGTAAAGCAATGCATAGAGACTATTGCAAAGCAATGCACAGACTATTGCAAAGCAATGCACAGAGACTATTGCAAAGCAATGCACAGAGACTATTTTAAAGCAATGCACAGAGACTATTGCAAAGCAATGCACAGACTATTGCAAAGCAATGCACAGACTATTGCAAAGCAAAGAGACTATTGCAAAGCAATGCACAGATTATTGCAAAGCAATGCACAGACTATTGCAAAGCAATGCATTAAGACTATTGCAAAGCAATGCACAGACTATTGCAAAGCAATGCACAGACTATCGCAAAGCAATGCAAAGAGACTATTGCAAAGCAAGGCAAAGAGACTATTGCAAAGCAATGCACAGACTATTGCAAAGCAATGCAAAGAGACTATTGTAAAGCAATGCAAATAGACTATTGCAAAGCAATGCACAGACTATTGCAAAGCAATGCACAGACTATTGCAAAGAATGCAAAGACTATTGCAAAGCAATGCACAGACTATTGCAAAGCAATGCACAGACTATTGCAAAGCAATGCACAGGCTATTGCAAAGCAATGCACAGAGGCTATTGTAAAGCAATGCAAAGAGACTATTGCAAAGCAATGCACAGACTATTGCAAAGCAATGCAAAGAGACTATTGCAAAGCAATGCACAGACTATTGCAAAGCAATGCAAAGAGACTATTGCAAAGCAATGCACAGATTATTGCAAAGCAATGCACAGACTATTGCAAAGCAAGGCAAAGAGACTATTGCAAAGCAATGCACAGACTATTGCAAAGCAATGCACAGAGACTGTTGCAAAGCAATGCACAGAGGATATTGCAAAGCAATGCAAAGAGACTATTGCAAAGCAATGCACAGACTATTGCAAAGCAATGCACAGACTATTGCAAAGCAATGCAAAGAGACTATTGCAAAGCAATGCACAGATTATTGCAAAGCAATGCACAGACTATTGCAAAGCAATGCACAGAGACTATTGCAAAGCAATGCACAGACTATTGCAAAGCAATGCACAGACTATTGCAAAGCAATGCAAAGAGACTATTGCAAAGCAATGCGCAGACTATTGCAAAGCAATGCAAAGAGACTATTGCAAAGCAATGCACAGATTATTGCAAAGCAATGCACAGACTATTGCAAAGCAATCCACAGACTATTGCAAAGCAATGCACAGACTATTGCAAAGCAATGCACAGACAATTGCAACGCAATGCAAAGAGACTATTGCAAAGCAATGCACAGACTATTGCAAAGCAATGCACAGACTATTGCAAAGCAATGCAAAGAGATTATTGCAAAGCAATGCAAAGAGACTATTGCAAAGTAATGCCCAGACTATTGCAAAGCAATGCACAGACACTATTGCAAAGCAATGCACAGAGGCTATTGCAAAGCAATGCAAAGAGACTATTGCAAAGCAATGCATAAACTATTGCAAAGCAATGCACAGGCTATTGCAAAGCAATGCACAGAGGCTATTGTAAAGCAATGCAAAGAGACTATTGCAAATCAATGCACAGATTATTGCAAAGCAATGCACAGACTATTGCAAAGCAATGCACAGACTATTGCAAAGCAATGCAAAGAGATTATTGCAAAGCAATGCACAGACTATTGCAAAGCAATGCACAGAGACTATTGCAAAGCAATGCACAGACTTTTGCAAAGCAATGCACAGACTATTGCAAAGCAATGCACAGACTATTGCAAAGCAATGCAAAGAGACTATTGCAAAGCAAGGCAAAGAGACTATTGCAAAGCAATGCACAGACTATTGCAAAGCAATGCACAGAGACTATTGCAAAGCAATGCACAGAGACTATTGCAAAGCAATGCACAGACTATTGCAAAGCAATGCACAGAGGCTATTCCAAAGCAATGCACAGAGACTATTGCAAAGCAATGCACAGACTATTGCAAAGCAATGCACAGACTATTGCAAAGCAATGCACAGACTATTGCAAACCAATGAACAGAGACTATTGCTAAGCAATGCACAGACTATTGCAAAGCAATGCAGAGACTATTGCAAAGCAATGCACGGAGGCTATTGTAAAGCAATGCATAGAGACTATTGCAAAGCAATGCACAGACTATTGCAAAGCAATGCACAGAGACTATTGCAAAGCAATGCACAGAGACTATTTTAAAGCAATGCACAGAGACTATTGCAAAGCAATGCACAGACTATTGCAAAGCAATGCACAGAGTATTGCAAAGCAAAGAGACTATTGCAAAGCAATGCACAGATTATTGCAAAGCAATGCACAGACTATTGCAAAGCAATGCACAGAGACTATTGCAAAGCAATGCACAGACTATTGCAAAGCAATGCACAGACTATTGCAAAGCAATGCAAAGAGACTATTGCAAAGCAAGGCAAAGAGACTATTGCAAAGCAATGCACAGACTATTGCAAAGCAATGCAAAGAGACTATTGTAAAGCAATGCAAATAGACTATTTCAAAGCAATGCACAGATTATTGCAAAGCAATGCACAGACTATCGCAAAGCAATGCAAAGACTATTGCAAAGCAATGCACAGACTATTGCAAAGCAATGCACAGAGACTATTGCAAAGCAATGCACGGAGACTATTGCAAAGCAATGCACAGACTATTGCAAAGCAATGCACAAACTATTGCGAAGCAATGCACAGGCTATTGCAAAGCAATGCACAGAGGCTATTGTAAAGCAATGCAAAGAGACTATTGCAAAGCAATGCACAGACTATTGCAAAGCAATGCACAGAGGCTATTGCAAAGCAATGCACAGAGGCTATTGCAAAGCAATGCAAAGAGAGACTATTGCAAAGCAATGCACAGACTATTGCAAAGCAATGCACAGACTATTGCAAAGCAATGCAAAGAGATTATTGCAAAGCAATGCACAGACTATTGCAAAGCAATGCACAGAGACTATTGCAAAGCAATGCACAGACTTTTGCAAAGCAATGCACATACTATTGCAAAGCAATGCACAGACTATTGCAAAGCAATGCAAAGAGACTATTGCAAAGCAAGGCAAAGAGACTATTGCAAAGCAATGCACAGACTATTGCAAAGCAATGCACAGAGACTGTTGCAAAGCAATGCACAGAGGATATTGCAAAGCAATGCAAAGAGACTATTGCAAAGCAATGCACAGACTATTGCAAAGCAATGCACAGACTATTGCAAGGCAATGCAAAGAGACTATTGCAAAGCAATGCACAGATTATTGCAAAGCACTGCACAGACTATTGCAAAGCAATGCACAGAGACTATTGCAAAGCAATGCACAGATTATTGCAAAGCAATGCACAGAGACTGTTGCAAAGCAATGCACAGAGGATATTGCAAAGCAATGCAAAGAGACTATTGCAAAGCAATGCACAGACTATTGCAAAGCAATGCACAGACTATTGCAAAGCAATGCAAAGAGACTATTGCAAAGCAATGCACAGACTATTGCAAAGCAATGCAAAGAGACTATTGCAAAGCAATGCACAGATTATTGCAAAGCAATGCACAGACTATTGCAAAGCAAGGCAAAGAGACTATTGCAAAGCAATGCACAGACTATTGCAAAGCAATGCACAGAGACTGTTGCAAAGCAATGAACAGAGGATATTGCAAAGCAATGCAAAGAGACTATTGCAAAGCAATGCACAGACTATTGCAAAGCAATGCACAGACTATTGCAAAGCAATGCAAAGAGACTATTGCAAAGCAATGCACAGATTATTGCAAAGCAATGCACAGACTATTGCAAAGCAATGCACAGAGACTATTGCAAAGCAATGCACAGACTATTGCAAAGCAATGCACAGACTATTGCAAAGCAATGCAAAGAGACTCTTGCAAAGCAATGCGCAGACTATTGCAAAGCAATGCAAAGAGACTATTGCAAAGCAATGCACAGATTATTGCAAAGCAATGCACAGACTATTGCAAAGCAATGCACAGACTATTGCAAAGCAATGCACAGACTATTGCAAAGCAATGCACGGACAATTGCAACGCAATGCAAAGAGACTATTGCAAAGCAATGCACAGACTATTGCAAAGCAATGCGCAGACTATTGCAAAGCAATGCAAAGAGATTATTGCAAAGCAATGCAAAGAGACTATTGCAAAGTAATGCCCAGACTATTGCAAAGCAATGCACAGAGACTATTGCAAAGCAATGCACAGAGGCTATTGCAAAGCAATGCAAAGAGACTATTGCAAAGCAATGCACAAACTATTGCAAAGCAATGCACAGGCTATTGCAAAGCAATGCACAGAGGCTATTGTAAAGCAATGCAAAGAGACTATTGCAAATCAATGCACAGATTATTGCAAAGCAATGCACAGACTATTGCAAAGCAATGCACAGACTATTGCAAACCAATGCACAGACTTTTGCAAAGCAATGCACTGAGACTACTGCAAAGCAATGCACAGACTATTGCAAAGCAATGCACAATGCACTGACTATTGCAAAGCAATGCACAGACTATTGCAAATCAATGCACAGAGACTATTGCAAAGCAATGCACAGAGAGTGTATTGCAAAGCAATGCACAGACTATTGCAAAGCAATGCACAGACTATTGCAAAGCAATGCACAGACTATTGCAAAGCAATGCACAGACTATTGAAAGCAATGCACAGACTATTGCAAAGCAATGCACGGAGACTATTGAAAAGCAATGCACAGAGACTATTGCAAAGCAATGCACAGAGACTATTGGAAAGCAATGCACAGACTATTGCAAAGCAATGCACAGAGACTATTGCAAAGCAATGCACAGACTATTGCAAAGCAATGCACAGACTATTGCAAACCAATGCACAGACTATTGCAAAGCAATGCACAGAGACTATTGCAAAGCAATGCACAGACTATTGCAAAGCAATGCACAGAGACTGTTGCAAAGTAATGCACAGACTATTGCAAAGCAATGCACAGACTTTTGCAAATCAATGCACAGAGACTATTGCAAAGCAATGCACAGACTATTGCAAAGCAATGCACAGACTATTGCAAAGCAATGCACAGACTATTGCAAAGCAATGCACTGAGACTATTGCAAAGCAATGCACAGACTTTTGCAAAGCAATGCACAGAGACTATTGCAAAGCAATGCACAGACTATTGCAAACCAATGCACAGACTGTTGCAAACCAATGCACAGACTATTGCAAACCAATGCACAGACTATTGCAAACCAATGCACAGACTTTTGCAAAGCAATGCACAGACTATTGCAAAGCAATGCACAGACTATTGCAAAGCAAAGCACAGAGACTATTGCAAAGCAATGCACAGAGACTATTGCAAAGCAATGCACAGAGACTATTGCAAAGCAATGCACAGACTATTGCAAAGCAATGCACAGACTATTGCAGAGCAATGCAAAGAGACTATTGCAAAGCAATGCACAGACTATTGCAAAGCAATGCACAGACTATTGCAAAGCAATGCACAGACTATTGCAAAGCAATGCACAGACTATTGCAAAGCAATGCACAGACTTTTGCAAAGCAATGCACAGAGACTATTGCAAAGCAATGCGCAGACTTTTGCAAACCAATGCACAGACTTTTGCAAAGCAATGCACTGAGACTATTGCAAAGCAATGCACAGACTATTGCAAAGCAATGCACAGACTATTGCAAAGCAATGCACAGAGACTATTGCAAAGCAATGCACAGACTATTGCAAACCAATGCACAGACTATTGCAAAGCAATGCACAGACTCTTGCAAACCAATGCACAGACTATTGCAAACCAATGCACAGACTATTGCAAACCAATGCATAGACTTTTGCAAAGCAATGCACAGACTATTGCAAAGCAATGCACAGACTATTGCAAAGCAAAGCACAGAGACTATTGCAAAGCAATGCACAGAGACTATTGCAAAGCAATGCACAGAGACTATTGCAAAGCAATGCACAGACTATTGCAAAGCAATGCACAGACTATTGCAGAGCAATGCAAAGAGACTATTGCAAAGCAATGCACAGACTATTGCAACGCAATGCACAGAGACTATTGCAAAGCAATGCACAGACTATTGCAGAGCAATGCAAAGAGACTATTGCAAAGCAATGCACAGACTATTGCAAAGCAATGCACAGAGACTATTGTAAAGCAATGCACAGAGACTATTGCAAAGCAATGCACAGAGACTATTGCAAAGCAATGCACAGACTATTGCAAAGCAATGCACAGACTATTGCAAAGCAATGCACAGACTATTGCAAAGCAATGCACAGAGAATATTGCAAAGCAATGCACAGACTATTGCAAAGCAATGCACAGACTATTGCAAAGCAATGCACAGACTATTGCAAAGCAATGCACAGAGACTATTGCAAAGCAATGCACAGAGACTATTGCAAAGCAATGCACAGAGACTATTGGAAAGCAATGCACATACTATTGCAAAGCAATGCACAGACTAGTGCAAAGCAATGCACAGACTATTGCAAAACAATGCACAGAGACTATTGCAAACCAATGCACAGACTTTTGCAAAGCAAAGCACAGACTATTGCAAAGCAATGCACAGACTATTGCAAAGCAAAGCACAGAGACTATTGCAAAGCAATGCACAGACTATTGCAAAGCAATGCACAGAGACTATTGCAAAGCAATGCACAGACTATTGCAAAGCAATGCACAGAGACTATTGCAAAGCAATGCACAAAGACTATTGCAAAGCAATGCACAGACTATTGCAAATCAATGCACAGAGACTATTGCAAAGCAATGCACAGACTATTGCAAAGCAATGCACAGACTATTGCAAAGCAATGCACAGACTATTGCAAAGCAATGCACAGACTATTGCAAAGCAATGCACAGACTATTGCAAACCAATGCACAGACTTTTGCAAAGCAATGCACTGAGACTATTGCAAAGCAATGCACAGACTATTGCAAAGCAATGCACAGAGACTATTGCAAAGCAATGCACAGACTATTGCAAACCAATGCACAGACTATTGCAAACCAATGCACAGACTATTGCAAACCAATGCACAGACTATTGCAAACCAATGCACAGACTTTTGCAAAGCAATGCACAGACTATTGCAAAGCAATGCACAGACTTGCAAAGCAATGCACAGAGACTATTGCAAAGCAATGCACAGAGACTATTGCAAAGCAATGCACAGAGACTATTGCAAAGCAATGCACAGAGACTATTGCAAAGCAATGCACAGACTATTGCAAAGCAATGCACAGACTATTGCAAAGCAATGCACAGACTATTGCAAAGCAATGCACAGACTATTGCAAAGCAATGCACAGACTTTTGCAAAGCAATGCACAGAGACTATTGCAAAGCAATGCGCAGACTTTTGCAAACCAATGCACAGACTTTTGCAAAGCAATGCACTGAGACTATTGCAAAGCAATGCACAGACTATTGCAAAGCAATGCACAGACTATTGCAGAGCACTGCAAAGAGACTATTGCAAAACAATGCACAGACTATTGCAAAGCAATGCACAGACTATTGCAAAGCAATGCACAGACTATTGCAAAGCAATGCACAGACTATTGCAAAGCAATGCACAGACTTTTGCAAAGCAATGCACAGAGACTATTGCAAAGCAATGCGCAGACTTTTGCAAACCAATGCACAGACTTTTGCAAAGCAATGCACTGAGACTATTGCAAAGCAATGCACAGAGACTATTGCAAAGCAATGCACAGACTATTGCAAACCAATGCACAGACTATTGCAAAGCAATGCACAGACTATTGCAAACCAATGCACAGACTATTGCAAACCAATGCACAGACTTTTGCAAAGCAAAGCACAGACTATTGCAAAGCAATGCACAGACTATTGCAAAGCAAAGCACAGAGACTATTGCAAAGCAATGCACAGAGACTATTGCAAAGCAATGCACAGAGACTATTGCAAAGCAATGCACAGACTATTGCAAAGCAATGCACAGACTATTGCAGAGCAATGCAAAGAGACTATTGCAAAGCAATGCACAGACTATTGCAACGCAATGCACAGAGACTATTGCAAAGCAATGCACAGACTATTGCAACGTAATGCACAGAGACTATTGCAAAGCAATGCACAGAGACTATTGCAAAGCAATGCACAGAGACTATTGGAAAGCAATGCACAGACTATTGCAAAGCAATGCACAGACTATTGCAAAGCAATGCACAATGCACTGACTATTGCAAAGCAATGCACAGACTATTGCAAATCAATGCACAGAGACTATTGCAAAGCAATGCACAGAGAGTGTATTGCAAAGCAATGCACAGACTATTGCAAAGCAATGCACAGACTATTGCAAAGCAATGCACAGACTATTGCAAATCAATGCACAGACTATTGAAAGCAATGCACAGACTATTGCAAAGCAATGCACAGAGACTATTGCAAAGCAGCAAAGCAATGCACAGAGACTATTGCAAAGCAATGCACAGAGACTATTGGAAAGCAATGCACAGACTATTGCAAAGCAATGCACAGAGACTATTGCAAAGCAATGCACAGACTATTGCAAAGCAATGCACAGACTATTGCAAACCAATGCACAGACTATTGCAAAGCAATGCACAGAGACTATTGCAAAGCAATGCACAGACTATTGCAAAGCAATGCACAGAGACTGTTGCAAAGTAATGCACAGACTATTGCAAAGCAATGCACAGACTATTGCAAAGCAATGCACAGAGACTATTGCAAGCAATGCACAGACTATTGCAAAGCAATGCACAATGCACTGACTATTGCAAAGCAATGCACAGACTATTGCAAAGCAATGCACAGAGACTATTGCAAAGCAATGCACAGAGAGTGTATTGCAAAGCAATGCACAAAGACTATTGCAAAGCAATGCACAGACTATTGCAAAGCAATGCACAGACTATTGAAAGCAATGCACAGACTGTTGCAAAGCAATGCACAGAGAATATTGCAAAGCAATGCACAGACTATTGCAAAGCAATGCACAGAGACTATTGCAATGCAATGCACAGAGACTATTGCAAAGCAATGCACAGAGACTATTGCAAAGCAATGCACAGACTATTGCAAAGCAATGCACAGACTATTGAAAGCAATGCACAGACTATTGCAAAGCAATGCACAGAGACTATTGAAAAGCAATGCACAGACTATTGCAAAGCAATGCACAGACTATTGAAAGCAATGCACAGACTATTGCAAAGCAATGCACAGAGACTATTGAAAAGCAATGCACAGACTATTGCAAAGCAATGCACAGACTATTGCAAAGCAATGCACAGAATATTGCAAAACAATGCACAGAGACTAATGCAAAGCAATGCACAGGCTATTGCAAAGCAATGCACAGAGACTATTGCAAAGCAATGCACAGACTATTGCAAAGCAATGCACAGAGACTATTGCAAAGCAATGCACAGAGACTATTGCAAAGCAATACACAGACTATTGCAAAGCAATGCACAGAGACTATTGCAAAGCAATGCACAGACTATTGCAAAGCAATGCACAGAGACTATTGCAAAGCAATGCACAAAGACTATTGCAAAGCAATGCACAGACTATTGCAAACCAATGCACAGACTATTGCAAACCAATGCACAGACTATTGCAAACCAATGCACAGACTATTGCAAACCAATGCACAGACTTTTGCAAAGCAATGCACAGACTATTGCAAAGCAATGCACAGACTTGCAAAGCAATGCACAGAGACTATTGCAAAGCAATGCACAGAGACTATTGCAAAGCAATGCACAGAGACTATTGCAAAGCAATGCACAGAGACTATTGCAAAGCAATGCACAGACTATTGCAAAGCAATGCACAGACTATTGCAAAGCAATGCACAGACTATTGCAAAGCAATGCACAGACTATTGCAAAGCAATGCACAGACTTTTGCAAAGCAATGCACAGAGACTATTGCAAAGCAATGCGCAGACTTTTGCAAACCAATGCACAGACTTTTGCAAAGCAATGCACTGAGACTATTGCAAAGCAATGCACAGACTATTGCAAAGCAATGCACAGACTATTGCAGAGCACTGCAAAGAGACTATTGCAAAGCAATGCACAGACTATTGCAAAGCAATGCACAGACTATTGCAAAGCAATGCACAGACTATTGCAAAGCAATGCACAGACTATTGCAAAGCAATGCACAGACTTTTGCAAAGCAATGCACAGAGACTATTGCAAAGCAATGCGCAGACTTTTGCAAACCAATGCACAGACTTTTGCAAAGCAATGCACTGAGACTATTGCAAAGCAATGCACAGAGACTATTGCAAAGCAATGCACAGACTATTGCAAACCAATGCACAGACTATTGCAAAGCAATGCACAGACTATTGCAAACCAATGCACAGACTATTGCAAACCAATGCACAGACTTTTGCAAAGCAAAGCACAGACTATTGCAAAGCAATGCACAGACTATTGCAAAGCAAAGCACAGAGACTATTGCAAAGCAATGCACAGAGACTATTGCAAAGCAATGCACAGAGACTATTGCAAAGCAATGCACAGACTATTGCAAAGCAATGCACAGACTATTGCAGAGCAATGCAAAGAGACTATTGCAAAGCAATGCACAGACTATTGCAACGCAATGCACAGAGACTATTGCAAAGCAATGCACAGACTATTGCAACGTAATGCACAGAGACTATTGCAAAGCAATGCACAGAGACTATTGCAAAGCAATGCACAGAGACTATTGGAAAGCAATGCACAGACTATTGCAAAGCAATGCACAGACTATTGCAAAGCAATGCACAGACTATTGCAAAACAATGCACAGAGACTATTGCAAAGCAATGCACAGAGACTATTGCAAAGCAATTCACAGACTATTGCAAAGCAATGCACAGACTATTGCAAAGCAATGCACAGACTATTGCAAAGCAATGCACAGACTTTTGCAAAGCAATGCACAGAGACTATTGCAAAGCAATGCACAGACTATTGCAAAGCAATGCACAGAGACTATTGCAAAGCAATGCACAGACTATTGCAAAGCAATGCACAGACTATTGCAAAGCAATGCACAGACTATTGCAAAGCAATGCACAGAGACTATTGCAAAGCAATGCACAGACTTTTGCAAAGCAATGCACAGACTTTTGCAAAGCAATGCACAGAGACTATTGCAAAGCAATGCACAGACTATTGCAAACCAATGCACAGACTATTGCAAAGCAATGCACAGACTATTGCAAACGAATGCACAGACTATTGCAAACCAATGCACAGACTTTTGCAAAGCAAAGCACAGACTATTGCAAAGCAATGCACAGACTATTGCAAAGCAAAGCACAGAGACTATTGCAAAGCAATGCACAGAGACTATTGCAAAGCAATGCACAGAGACTATTGCAAAGCAATGCACAGACTATTGCAAAGCAATGCACAGACTATTGCAGAGCAATGCAAAGAGACTATTGCAAAGCAATGCACAGACTATTGCAACGCAATGCACAGAGACTATTGCAAAGCAATGCACAGACTATTGCAACGCAATGCACAGAGACTATTGCAAAGCAATGCACAGAGACTATTGCAAAGCAATGCACAGAGACTATTGGAAAGCAATGCACAGACTATTGCAAAGCAATGCACAGACTATTGCAAAGCAATGCACAGACTATTGCAAAGCAATGCACAGACTATTGCAAAACAATGCACAGAGACTATTGCAAAGCAATGCACAGAGACTATTGCAAAGCAATTCACAGACTATTGCAAAGCAATGCACAGAGACTATTGCAAAGCAATGCACAGAGACTATTGCAAAGCAATGCACAGACTATTGCAAAGCAATGCACAGACTATTGCAAAGCAATGCACAGACTATTGCAAAACAATGCACAGAGACTATTGCAAAGCAATGCACAGACTATTGCAAAGCAATGCACAGACTATTGCAAAGCAACGCACAGACTATTGCAAAGCAATGCACAGACTATTGCAAAGCAATGCACAGACTATTGCAAAGCAATGCACAATGCACTGACTATTGCAAAGCAATGCACAGACTATTGCAAATCAATGCACAGAGACTATTGCAAAGCAATGCACAGAGAGTGTATTGCAAAGCAATGCACAGACTATTGCAAAGCAATGCACAGACTATTGCAAAGCAATGCACAGACTATTGCAAAGCAATGCACAGACTATTGCAAAGCAATGCACAGAGACTATTGCAAAGCAATGCACAAAGACTATTGCAAAGCAATGCACAGACTATTGCAAATCAATGCACAGAGACTATTGCAAAGCAATGCACAGACTATTGCAAAGCAATGCACAGACTATTGCAAAGCAATGCACAGACTATTGCAAAGCAATGCACAGACTATTGCAAACCAATGCACAGACTTTTGCAAAGCAATGCACTGAGACTATTGCAAAGCAATGCACAGACTATTGCAAAGCAATGCACAGAGACTATTGCAAAGCAATGCACAGACTATTGCAAACCAATGCACAGACTATTGCAAACCAATGCACAGACTGTTGCAAACCAATGCACAGACTATTGCAAACCAATGCACAGACTTTTGCAAAGCAATGCACAGACTATTGCAAAGCAATGCACAGACTTGCAAAGCAATGCACAGAGACTATTGCAAAGCAATGCACAGAGACTATTGCAAAGCAATGCAGAGACTATTGCAAAGCAATGCACAGAGACTATTGCAAAGCAATGCACAGACTATTGCAAAGCAATGCACAGACTATTGCAAAGCAATGCACAGACTATTGCAAAGCAATGCACAGACTATTGCAAAGCAATGCACAGACTATTGCAAAGCAATGCACAGACTTTTGCAAAGCAATGCACAGAGACTATTGCAAAGCAATGCGCAGACTTTTGCAAAGCAATGCACAGACTATTGCAGAGCACTGCAAAGAGACTATTGCAAAGCAATGCACAGACTATTGCAAAGCAATGCACAGACTATTGCAAAGCAATGCACAGACTATTGCAAAGCAATGCACAGACTTTTGCAAAGCAATGCACAGAGACTATTGCAAAGCAATGCGCAGACTTTTGCAAACCAATGCACAGACTTTTGCAAAGCAATGCACTGAGACTATTGCAAAGCAATGCACAGAGACTATTGCAAAGCAATGCACAGACTATTGCAAACCAATGCACAGACTATTGCAAAGCAATGCACAGACTATTGCAAACCAATGCACAGACTATTGCAAACCAATGCACAGACTTTTGCAAAGCAAAGCACAGACTATTGCAAAGCAATGCACAGACTATTGCAAAGCAAAGCACAGAGACTATTGCAAAGCAATGCACAGAGACTATTGCAAAGCAATGCACAGACTTTTGCAAAGCAATGCACAGAGACTATTGCAAAGCAATGCACAGACTATTGCAAACCAATGCACAGACTGTTGCAAACCAATGCACAGACTATTGCAAACCAATGCACAGACTATTGCAAACCAATGCACAGACTTTTGCAAAGCAATGCACAGACTATTGCAAAGCAATGCACAGACTATTGCAAAGCAAAGCACAGAGACTATTGCAAAGCAATGCACTGAGACTATTGCAAAGCAATGCACAGACTTTTGCAAAGCAATGCACAGAGACTATTGCAAAGCAATGCACAGACTATTGCAAACCAATGCACAGACTGTTGCAAACCAATGCACAGACTATTGCAAACCAATGCACAGACTATTGCAAACCAATGCACAGACTTTTGCAAAGCAATGCACAGACTATTGCAAAGCAATGCACAGACTATTGCAAAGCAAAGCACAGAGACTATTGCAAAGCAATGCACAGAGACTATTGCAAAGCAATGCACAGAGACTATTGCAAAGCAATGCACAGACTATTGCAAAGCAATGCACAGACTATTGCAGAGCAATGCAAAGAGACTATTGCAAAGCAATGCACAGACTATTGCAAAGCAATGCACAGACTATTGCAAAGCAATGCACAGACTATTGCAAAGCAATGCACAGACTATTGCAAAGCAATGCACAGACTTTTGCAAAGCAATGCACAGAGACTATTGCAAAGCAATGCGCAGACTTTTGCAAACCAATGCACAGACTTTTGCAAAGCAATGCACTGAGACTATTGCAAAGCAATGCACAGACTATTGCAAAGCAATGCACAGACTATTGCAAAGCAATGCACAGAGACTATTGCAAAGCAATGCACAGACTATTGCAAACCAATGCACAGACTATTGCAAAGCAATGCACAGACTCTTGCAAACCAATGCACAGACTATTGCAAACCAATGCACAGACTATTGCAAACCAATGCATAGACTTTTGCAAAGCAATGCACAGACTATTGCAAAGCAATGCACAGACTATTGCAAAGCAAAGCACAGAGACTATTGCAAAGCAATGCACAGAGACTATTGCAAAGCAATGCACAGAGACTATTGCAAAGCAATGCACAGACTATTGCAAAGCAATGCACAGACTATTGCAGAGCAATGCAAAGAGACTATTGCAAAGCAATGCACAGACTATTGCAACGCAATGCACAGAGACTATTGCAAAGCAATGCACAGACTATTGCAGAGCAATGCAAAGAGACTATTGCAAAGCAATGCACAGACTATTGCAAAGCAATGCACAGAGACTATTGTAAAGCAATGCACAGAGACTATTGCAAAGCAATGCACAGAGACTATTGCAAAGCAATGCACAGACTATTGCAAAGCAATGCACAGACTATTGCAAAGCAATGCACAGACTATTGCAAAGCAATGCACAGAGAATATTGCAAAGCAATGCACAGACTATTGCAAAGCAATGCACAGACTATTGCAAAGCAATGCACAGACTATTGCAAAGCAATGCACAGAGACTATTGCAAAGCAATGCACAGAGACTATTGCAAAGCAATGCACAGAGACTATTGGAAAGCAATGCACATACTATTGCAAAGCAATGCACAGACTATTGCAAAGCAATGCACAGACTATTGCAAAACAATGCACAGAGACTATTGCAAACCAATGCACAGACTTTTGCAAAGCAAAGCACAGACTATTGCAAAGCAATGCACAGACTATTGCAAAGCAAAGCACAGAGACTATTGCAAAGCAATGCACAGACTATTGCAAAGCAATGCACAGAGACTATTGCAAAGCAATGCACAGACTATTGCAAAGCAATGCACAGAGACTATTGCAAAGCAATGCACAAAGACTATTGCAAAGCAATGCACAGACTATTGCAAATCAATGCACAGAGACTATTGCAAAGCAATGCACAGACTATTGCAAAGCAATGCACAGACTATTGCAAAGCAATGCACAGACTATTGCAAAGCAATGCACAGACTATTGCAAAGCAATGCACAGACTATTGCAAACCAATGCACAGACTTTTGCAAAGCAATGCACTGAGACTATTGCAAAGCAATGCACAGACTATTGCAAAGCAATGCACAGAGACTATTGCAAAGCAATGCACAGACTATTGCAAACCAATGCACAGACTATTGCAAACCAATGCACAGACTATTGCAAACCAATGCACAGACTATTGCAAACCAATGCACAGACTTTTGCAAAGCAATGCACAGACTATTGCAAAGCAATGCACAGACTTGCAAAGCAATGCACAGAGACTATTGCAAAGCAATGCACAGAGACTATTGCAAAGCAATGCACAGAGACTATTGCAAAGCAATGCACAGAGACTATTGCAAAGCAATGCACAGACTATTGCAAAGCAATGCACAGACTATTGCAAAGCAATGCACAGACTATTGCAAAGCAATGCACAGACTATTGCAAAGCAATGCACAGACTTTTGCAAAGCAATGCACAGAGACTATTGCAAAGCAATGCGCAGACTTTTGCAAACCAATGCACAGACTTTTGCAAAGCAATGCACTGAGACTATTGCAAAGCAATGCACAGACTATTGCAAAGCAATGCACAGACTATTGCAGAGCACTGCAAAGAGACTATTGCAAAGCAATGCACAGACTATTGCAAAGCAATGCACAGACTATTGCAAAGCAATGCACAGACTATTGCAAAGCAATGCACAGACTATTGCAAAGCAATGCACAGACTTTTGCAAAGCAATGCACAGAGACTATTGCAAAGCAATGCGCAGACTTTTGCAAACCAATGCACAGACTTTTGCAAAGCAATGCACTGAGACTATTGCAAAGCAATGCACAGAGACTATTGCAAAGCAATGCACAGACTATTGCAAACCAATGCACAGACTATTGCAAAGCAATGCACAGACTATTGCAAACCAATGCACAGACTATTGCAAACCAATGCACAGACTTTTGCAAAGCAAAGCACAGACTATTGCAAAGCAATGCACAGACTATTGCAAAGCAAAGCACAGAGACTATTGCAAAGCAATGCACAGAGACTATTGCAAAGCAATGCACAGAGACTATTGCAAAGCAATGCACAGACTATTGCAAAGCAATGCACAGACTATTGCAGAGCAATGCAAAGAGACTATTGCAAAGCAATGCACAGACTATTGCAACGCAATGCACAGAGACTATTGCAAAGCAATGCACAGACTATTGCAACGTAATGCACAGAGACTATTGCAAAGCAATGCACAGAGACTATTGCAAAGCAATGCACAGAGACTATTGGAAAGCAATGCACAGACTATTGCAAAGCAATGCACAGACTATTGCAAAGCAATGCACAGACTATTGCAAAACAATGCACAGACTATTGCAAACCAATGCACAGACTTTTGCAAAGCAATGCACAGACTATTGCAAAGCAATGCACAGACTATTGCAAAGCAAAGCACAGAGACTATTGCAAAGCAATGCACAGAGACTATTGCAAAGCAATGCACAGAGACTATTGCAAAGCAATGCACAGACTATTGCAAAGCAATGCACAGACTATTGCAGAGCAATGCAAAGAGACTATTGCAAAGCAATGCACAGACTATTGCAAAGCAATGCACAGACTATTGCAAAGCAATGCACAGACTATTGCAAAGCAATGCACAGACTATTGCAAAGCAATGCACAGACTTTTGCAAAGCAATGCACAGAGACTATTGCAAAGCAATGCGCAGACTTTTGCAAACCAATGCACAGACTTTTGCAAAGCAATGCACTGAGACTATTGCAAAGCAATGCACAGACTATTGCAAAGCAATGCACAGACTATTGCAAAGCAATGCACAGACTATTGCAAAGCAATGCACAGACTATTGCAAACCAATGCACAGACTATTGCAAAGCAATGCACAGACTCTTGCAAACCAATGCACAGACTATTGCAAACCAATGCACAGACTATTGCAAACCAATGCATAGACTTTTGCAAAGCAATGCACAGACTATTGCAAAGCAATGCACAGACTATTGCAAAGCAAAGCACAGAGACTATTGCAAAGCAATGCACAGAGACTATTGCAAAGCAATGCACAGAGACTATTGCAAAGCAATGCACAGACTATTGCAAAGCAATGCACAGACTATTGCAGAGCAATGCAAAGAGACTATTGCAAAGCAATGCACAGACTATTGCAACGCAATGCACAGAGACTATTGCAAAGCAATGCACAGACTATTGCAGAGCAATGCAAAGAGACTATTGCAAAGCAATGCACAGACTATTGCAAAGCAATGCACAGAGACTATTGTAAAGCAATGCACAGAGACTATTGCAAAGCAATGCACAGAGACTATTGCAAAGCAATGCACAGACTATTGCAAAGCAATGCACAGACTATTGCAAAGCAATGCACAGACTATTGCAAAGCAATGCACAGAGAATATTGCAAAGCAATGCACAGACTATTGCAAAGCAATGCACAGACTATTGCAAAGCAATGCACAGACTATTGCAAAGCAATGCACAGAGACTATTGCAAAGCAATGCACAGAGACTATTGCAAAGCAATGCACAGAGACTATTGGAAAGCAATGCACATACTATTGCAAAGCAATGCACAGACTATTGCAAAGCAATGCACAGACTATTGCAAAACAATGCACAGAGACTATTGCAAACCAATGCACAGACTTTTGCAAAGCAAAGCACAGACTATTGCAAAGCAATGCACAGACTATTGCAAAGCAAAGCACAGAGACTATTGCAAAGCAATGCACAGACTATTGCAAAGCAATGCACAGAGACTATTGCAAAGCAATGCACAGACTATTGCAAAGCAATGCACAGAGACTATTGCAAAGCAATGCACAAAGACTATTGCAAAGCAATGCACAGACTATTGCAAATCAATGCACAGAGACTATTGCAAAGCAATGCACAGACTATTGCAAAGCAATGCACAGACTATTGCAAAGCAATGCACAGACTATTGCAAAGCAATGCACAGACTATTGCAAAGCAATGCACAGACTATTGCAAACCAATGCACAGACTTTTGCAAAGCAATGCACTGAGACTATTGCAAAGCAATGCACAGACTATTGCAAAGCAATGCACAGAGACTATTGCAAAGCAATGCACAGACTATTGCAAACCAATGCACAGACTATTGCAAACCAATGCACAGACTATTGCAAACCAATGCACAGACTATTGCAAACCAATGCACAGACTTTTGCAAAGCAATGCACAGACTATTGCAAAGCAATGCACAGACTTGCAAAGCAATGCACAGAGACTATTGCAAAGCAATGCACAGAGACTATTGCAAAGCAATGCACAGAGACTATTGCAAAGCAATGCACAGAGACTATTGCAAAGCAATGCACAGACTATTGCAAAGCAATGCACAGACTATTGCAAAGCAATGCACAGACTATTGCAAAGCAATGCACAGACTATTGCAAAGCAATGCACAGACTTTTGCAAAGCAATGCACAGAGACTATTGCAAAGCAATGCGCAGACTTTTGCAAACCAATGCACAGACTTTTGCAAAGCAATGCACTGAGACTATTGCAAAGCAATGCACAGACTATTGCAAAGCAATGCACAGACTATTGCAGAGCACTGCAAAGAGACTATTGCAAAGCAATGCACAGACTATTGCAAAGCAATGCACAGACTATTGCAAAGCAATGCACAGACTATTGCAAAGCAATGCACAGACTATTGCAAAGCAATGCACAGACTTTTGCAAAGCAATGCACAGAGACTATTGCAAAGCAATGCGCAGACTTTTGCAAACCAATGCACAGACTTTTGCAAAGCAATGCACTGAGACTATTGCAAAGCAATGCACAGAGACTATTGCAAAGCAATGCACAGACTATTGCAAACCAATGCACAGACTATTGCAAAGCAATGCACAGACTATTGCAAACCAATGCACAGACTATTGCAAACCAATGCACAGACTTTTGCAAAGCAAAGCACAGACTATTGCAAAGCAATGCACAGACTATTGCAAAGCAAAGCACAGAGACTATTGCAAAGCAATGCACAGAGACTATTGCAAAGCAATGCACAGAGACTATTGCAAAGCAATGCACAGACTATTGCAAAGCAATGCACAGACTATTGCAGAGCAATGCAAAGAGACTATTGCAAAGCAATGCACAGACTATTGCAACGCAATGCACAGAGACTATTGCAAAGCAATGCACAGACTATTGCAACGTAATGCACAGAGACTATTGCAAAGCAATGCACAGAGACTATTGCAAAGCAATGCACAGAGACTATTGGAAAGCAATGCACAGACTATTGCAAAGCAATGCACAGACTATTGCAAAGCAATGCACAGACTATTGCAAAACAATGCACAGAGACTATTGCAAAGCAATGCACAGAGACTATTGCAAAGCAATTCACAGACTATTGCAAAGCAATGCACAGACTATTGCAAAGCAATGCACAGACTATTGCAAAGCAATGCACAGACTTTTGCAAAGCAATGCACAGAGACTATTGCAAAGCAATGCACAGACTATTGCAAAGCAATGCACAGAGACTATTGCAAAGCAATGCACAGACTATTGCAAAGCAATGCACAGACTATTGCAAAGCAATGCACAGAGACTATTGCAAAGCAATGCACAGACTTTTGCAAAGCAATGCACAGAGACTATTGCAAAGCAATGCACAGACTATTGCAAACCAATGCACAGACTATTGCAAAGCAATGCACAGACTATTGCAAAGCAATGCACAGAGACTATTGCAAAGCAATGCACAGAGACTATTACAAAGCAATGCACAGAGACTATTGGAAAGCAATGCACATACTATTGCAAAGCAATGCACAGACTATTGCAAAGCAATGCACAGACTATTGCAAAACAATGCACAGAGACTATTGCAAAGCAATGCACAGACTATTGCAAAGCAATGCACAGACTATTGCAAACCAATGCACAGACTATTGCAAAGCAATGCACAGACTATTGCAAAGCAATGCACAATGCACTGACTATTGCAAAGCAATGCACAGACTATTGCAAATCAATGCACAGAGACTATTGCAAAGCAATGCACAGAGAGTGTATTGCAAAGCAATGCACAGACTATTGCAAAGCAATGCACAGACTATTGCAAAGCAATGCACAGACTATTGCAAATCAATGCACAGACTATTGAAAGCAATGCACAGACTATTGCAAAGCAATGCACAGAGACTATTGCAAAGCAGCAAAGCAATGCACAGAGACTATTGCAAAGCAATGCACAGAGACTATTGGAAAGCAATGCACAGACTATTGCAAAGCAATGCACAGAGACTATTGCAAAGCAATGCACAGACTATTGCAAAGCAATGCACAGACTATTGCAAACCAATGCACAGACTATTGCAAAGCAATGCACAGAGACTATTGCAAAGCAA
This sequence comes from Lissotriton helveticus, assembly GCF_964261635.1. Taxonomy (NCBI): domain Eukaryota; kingdom Metazoa; phylum Chordata; class Amphibia; order Caudata; family Salamandridae; genus Lissotriton; species Lissotriton helveticus. The sequence continues at coordinate 426,372,835 of NC_136058.1, forward strand.
TGCACAGACTATTGCAAAGCAATGCACAGAGACTGTTGCAAAGTAATGCACAGACTATTGCAAAGCAATGCACAGACTATTGCAAAGCAATGCACAGAGACTATTGCAAGCAATGCACAGACTATTGCAAAGCAATGCACAATGCACTGACTATTGCAAAGCAATGCACAGACTATTGCAAAGCAATGCACAGAGACTATTGCAAAGCAATGCACAGAGAGTGTATTGCAAAGCAATGCACAAAGACTATTGCAAAGCAATGCACAGACTATTGCAAAGCAATGCACAGACTATTGAAAGCAATGCACAGACTGTTGCAAAGCAATGCACAGAGAATATTGCAAAGCAATGCACAGACTATTGCAAAGCAATGCACAGAGACTATTGCAATGCAATGCACAGAGACTATTGCAAAGCAATGCACAGAGACTATTGCAAAGCAATGCACAGACTATTGCAAAGCAATGCACAGACTATTGAAAGCAATGCACAGACTATTGCAAAGCAATGCACAGAGACTATTGAAAAGCAATGCACAGACTATTGCAAAGCAATGCACAGACTATTGAAAGCAATGCACAGACTATTGCAAAGCAATGCACAGAGACTATTGAAAAGCAATGCACAGACTATTGCAAAGCAATGCACAGACTATTGCAAAGCAATGCACAGAATATTGCAAAACAATGCACAGAGACTAATGCAAAGCAATGCACAGGCTATTGCAAAGCAATGCACAGAGACTATTGCAAAGCAATGCACAGACTATTGCAAAGCAATGCACAGAGACTATTGCAAAGCAATGCACAGAGACTATTGCAAAGCAATACACAGACTATTGCAAAGCAATGCACAGAGACTATTGCAAAGCAATGCACAGACTATTGCAAAGCAATGCACAGAGACTATTGCAAAGCAATGCACAAAGACTATTGCAAAGCAATGCACAGACTATTGCAAACCAATGCACAGACTATTGCAAACCAATGCACAGACTATTGCAAACCAATGCACAGACTATTGCAAACCAATGCACAGACTTTTGCAAAGCAATGCACAGACTATTGCAAAGCAATGCACAGACTTGCAAAGCAATGCACAGAGACTATTGCAAAGCAATGCACAGAGACTATTGCAAAGCAATGCACAGAGACTATTGCAAAGCAATGCACAGAGACTATTGCAAAGCAATGCACAGACTATTGCAAAGCAATGCACAGACTATTGCAAAGCAATGCACAGACTATTGCAAAGCAATGCACAGACAATTGCAAAGCAATGCACAGACTATTGCAAAGCAATGCACAGACTTTTGCAAAGCAATGCACAGAGACTATTGCAAAGCAATGCGCAGACTTTTGCAAACCAATGCACAGACTTTTGCAAAGCAATGCACTGAGACTATTGCAAAGCAATGCACAGACTATTGCAAAGCAATGCACAGACTATTGCAGAGCACTGCAAAGAGACTATTGCAAAGCAATGCACAGACTATTGCAAAGCAATGCACAGACTATTGCAAAGCAATGCACAGACTATTGCAAAGCAATGCACAGACTATTGCAAAGCAATGCACAGACTTTTGCAAAGCAATGCACAGAGACTATTGCAAAGCAATGCGCAGACTTTTGCAAACCAATGCACAGACTTTTGCAAAGCAATGCACTGAGACTATTGCAAAGCAATGCACAGAGACTATTGCAAAGCAATGCACAGACTATTGCAAACCAATGCACAGACTATTGCAAAGCAATGCACAGACTATTGCAAACCAATGCACAGACTATTGCAAACCAATGCACAGACTTTTGCAAAGCAAAGCACAGACTATTGCAAAGCAATGCACAGACTATTGCAAAGCAAAGCACAGAGACTATTGCAAAGCAATGCACAGAGACTATTGCAAAGCAATGCACAGAGACTATTGCAAAGCAATGCACAGACTATTGCAAAGCAATGCACAGACTATTGCAGAGCAATGCAAAGAGACTATTGCAAAGCAATGCACAGACTATTGCAACGCAATGCACAGAGACTATTGCAAAGCAATGCACAGACTATTGCAACGTAATGCACAGAGACTATTGCAAAGCAATGCACAGAGACTATTGCAAAGCAATGCACAGAGACTATTGGAAAGCAATGCACAGACTATTGCAAAGCAATGCACAGACTATTGCAAAGCAATGCACAGACTATTGCAAAACAATGCACAGAGACTATTGCAAAGCAATGCACAGAGACTATTGCAAAGCAATTCACAGACTATTGCAAAGCAATGCACAGACTATTGCAAAGCAATGCACAGACTATTGCAAAGCAATGCACAGACTTTTGCAAAGCAATGCACAGAGACTATTGCAAAGCAATGCACAGACTATTGCAAAGCAATGCACAGAGACTATTGCAAAGCAATGCACAGACTATTGCAAAGCAATGCACAGACTATTGCAAAGCAATGCACAGAGACTATTGCAAAGCAATGCACAGACTTTTGCAAAGCAATGCACAGACTTTTGCAAAGCAATGCACAGAGACTATTGCAAAGCAATGCACAGACTATTGCAAACCAATGCACAGACTATTGCAAAGCAATGCACAGACTATTGCAAACGAATGCACAGACTATTGCAAACCAATGCACAGACTTTTGCAAAGCAAAGCACAGACTATTGCAAAGCAATGCACAGACTATTGCAAAGCAAAGCACAGAGACTATTGCAAAGCAATGCACAGAGACTATTGCAAAGCAATGCACAGAGACTATTGCAAAGCAATGCACAGACTATTGCAAAGCAATGCACAGACTATTGCAGAGCAATGCAAAGAGACTATTGCAAAGCAATGCACAGACTATTGCAACGCAATGCACAGAGACTATTGCAAAGCAATGCACAGACTATTGCAACGCAATGCACAGAGACTATTGCAAAGCAATGCACAGAGACTATTGCAAAGCAATGCACAGAGACTATTGGAAAGCAATGCACAGACTATTGCAAAGCAATGCACAGACTATTGCAAAGCAATGCACAGACTATTGCAAAGCAATGCACAGACTATTGCAAAACAATGCACAGAGACTATTGCAAAGCAATGCACAGAGACTATTGCAAAGCAATTCACAGACTATTGCAAAGCAATGCACAGAGACTATTGCAAAGCAATGCACAGAGACTATTGCAAAGCAATGCACAGACTATTGCAAAGCAATGCACAGACTATTGCAAAGCAATGCACAGACTATTGCAAAACAATGCACAGAGACTATTGCAAAGCAATGCACAGACTATTGCAAAGCAATGCACAGACTATTGCAAAGCAACGCACAGACTATTGCAAAGCAATGCACAGACTATTGCAAAGCAATGCACAGACTATTGCAAAGCAATGCACAATGCACTGACTATTGCAAAGCAATGCACAGACTATTGCAAATCAATGCACAGAGACTATTGCAAAGCAATGCACAGAGAGTGTATTGCAAAGCAATGCACAGACTATTGCAAAGCAATGCACAGACTATTGCAAAGCAATGCACAGACTATTGCAAAGCAATGCACAGACTATTGCAAAGCAATGCACAGAGACTATTGCAAAGCAATGCACAAAGACTATTGCAAAGCAATGCACAGACTATTGCAAATCAATGCACAGAGACTATTGCAAAGCAATGCACAGACTATTGCAAAGCAATGCACAGACTATTGCAAAGCAATGCACAGACTATTGCAAAGCAATGCACAGACTATTGCAAACCAATGCACAGACTTTTGCAAAGCAATGCACTGAGACTATTGCAAAGCAATGCACAGACTATTGCAAAGCAATGCACAGAGACTATTGCAAAGCAATGCACAGACTATTGCAAACCAATGCACAGACTATTGCAAACCAATGCACAGACTGTTGCAAACCAATGCACAGACTATTGCAAACCAATGCACAGACTTTTGCAAAGCAATGCACAGACTATTGCAAAGCAATGCACAGACTTGCAAAGCAATGCACAGAGACTATTGCAAAGCAATGCACAGAGACTATTGCAAAGCAATGCAGAGACTATTGCAAAGCAATGCACAGAGACTATTGCAAAGCAATGCACAGACTATTGCAAAGCAATGCACAGACTATTGCAAAGCAATGCACAGACTATTGCAAAGCAATGCACAGACTATTGCAAAGCAATGCACAGACTATTGCAAAGCAATGCACAGACTTTTGCAAAGCAATGCACAGAGACTATTGCAAAGCAATGCGCAGACTTTTGCAAAGCAATGCACAGACTATTGCAGAGCACTGCAAAGAGACTATTGCAAAGCAATGCACAGACTATTGCAAAGCAATGCACAGACTATTGCAAAGCAATGCACAGACTATTGCAAAGCAATGCACAGACTTTTGCAAAGCAATGCACAGAGACTATTGCAAAGCAATGCGCAGACTTTTGCAAACCAATGCACAGACTTTTGCAAAGCAATGCACTGAGACTATTGCAAAGCAATGCACAGAGACTATTGCAAAGCAATGCACAGACTATTGCAAACCAATGCACAGACTATTGCAAAGCAATGCACAGACTATTGCAAACCAATGCACAGACTATTGCAAACCAATGCACAGACTTTTGCAAAGCAAAGCACAGACTATTGCAAAGCAATGCACAGACTATTGCAAAGCAAAGCACAGAGACTATTGCAAAGCAATGCACAGAGACTATTGCAAAGCAATGCACAGAGACTATTGCAAAGCAATGCACAGACTATTGCAAAGCAATGCACAGACTATTGCAGAGCAATGCAAAGAGACTATTGCAAAGCAATGCACAGACTATTGCAACGCAATGCACAGAGACTATTGCAAAGCAATGCACAGACTATTGCAAAGCAATGCACAGACTATTGCAAAGCAATGCACAGACTACTGCAAAGCAATGCACAGACTATTGCAAAGCAATGCACAATGCACTGACTATTGCAAAGCAATGCACAGACTATTGCAAATCAATGCACAGAGACTATTGCAAAGCAATGCACAGAGAGTGTATTGCAAAGCAATGCACAGACTATTGCAAAGCAATGCACAGACTATTGCAAAGCAATGCACAGACTATTGCAAAGCAATGCACAGACTATTGCAAAGCAATGCACAGAGACTATTGCAAAGCAATGCACAGACTATTGCAAACCAATGCACAGACTATTGCAAAGCAATGCACAGACTATTGCAAAGCAATGCACAGAGACTATTGCAAAGCAATGCACAGAGACTATTGGAAAGCAATGCACATACTATTGCAAAGCAATGCACAGAGACTATTGCAAAGCAATGCACAGAGACTATTGGAAAGCAATGCACATACTATTGCAAAGCAATGCACAGACTATTGCAAAGCAATGCACAGACTATTGCGAAACAATGCACAGAGACTATTGCAAAGCAATGCACAGACTATTGCAAAGCAATGCACAGACTATTGCAAAGCAATGCACAGACTATTGCAAAGCAATGCACAGACTACTGCAAAGCAATGCACAGACTATTGCAAAGCAATGCACAATGCACTGACTATTGCAAAGCAATGCAGACTATTGCAAATCAATGCACAGAGACTATTGCAAAGCAATGCACAGAGAGTGTATTGCAAAGCAATGCACAGACTATTGCAAAGCAATGCACAGACTATTGCAAAGCAATGCACAGACTATTGCAAAGCAATGCACAGACTATTGAAAGCAATGCACAGACTATTGCAAAGCAATGCACGGAGACTATTGAAAAGCAATGCACAGAGACTATTGCAAAGCAATGCACAGAGACTATTGGAAAGCAATGCACAGACTATTGCAAAGCAATGCACAGAGACTATTGCAAAGCAATGCACAGACTATTGCAAAGCAATGCACAGACTATTGCAAAGCAATGCACAGACTATTGCAAACCAATGCACAGACTATTGCAAAGCAATGCACAGAGACTATTGCAAAGCAATGCACAGACTATTGCAAAGCAATGCACAGAGACTGTTGCAAAGTAATGCACAGACTATTGCAAAGCAATGCACAGACTTTTGCAAATCAATGCACAGAGACTATTGCAAAGCAATGCACAGACTATTGCAAAGCAATGCACAGACTATTGCAAAGCAATGCACAGACTATTGCAAAGCAATGCACTGAGACTATTGCAAAGCAATGCACAGACTTTTGCAAAGCAATGCACAGAGACTATTGCAAAGCAATGCACAGACTATTGCAAACCAATGCACAGACTATTGCAAACCAATGCACAGACTATTGCAAACCAATGCACAGACTTTTGCAAAGCAATGCACAGACTATTGCAAAGCAATGCACAGACTATTGCAAAGCAAAGCACAGAGACTATTGCAAAGCAATGCACAGAGACTATTGCAAAGCAATGCACAGAGACTATTGCAAAGCAATGCACAGACTATTGCAAAGCAATGCACAGACTATTGCAGAGCGATGCAAAGAGACTATTGCAAAGCAATGCACAGACTATTGCAAAGCAATGCACAGACTATTGCAAAGCAATGCACAGACTATTGCAAAGCAATGCACAGACTATTGCATAGCAATGCACAGACTTTTGCAAAGCAATGCACAGAGACTATTGCAAAGCAATGCGCAGACTTTTGCAAACCAATGCACAGACTTTTGCAAAGCAATGCACTGAGACTATTGCAAAGCAATGCACAGACTATTGCAAAGCAATGCACAGACTATTGCAAAGCAATGCACAGAGACTATTGCAAAGCAATGCACAGACTATTGCAAACCAATGCACAGACTATTGCAAAGCAATGCACAGACTCTTGCAAACCAATGCACAGACTATTGCAAACCAATGCACAGACTATTGCAAACCAATGCACAGACTTTTGCAAAGCAATGCACAGACTATTGCAAAGCAATGCACAGACTATTGCAAAGCAAAGCACAGAGACTATTGCAAAGCAATGCACAGAGACTATTGCAAAGCAATGCACAGAGACTATTGCAAAGCAATGCACAGACTATTGCAAAGCAATGCACAGACTATTGCAGAGCAATGCAAAGAGACTATTGCAAAGCAATGCACAGACTATTGCAACGCAATGCACAGAGACTATTGCAAAGCAATGCACAGACTATTGCAGAGCAATGCAAAGAGACTATTGCAAAGCAATGCACAGACTATTGCAAAGCAATGCACTGACTATTGCAAAGCAATGCACAGACTATTGCAAAGCAATGCACAGAGACTATTGCAAAGCAATGCACAGAGACTATTGGAAAGCAATGCACAGACTATTGCAAAGCAATGCACAGACTATTGCAAAGCAATGCACAGACTATTGCAAAACAATGCACAGAGACTATTGCAAAGCAATGCACAGAGACTATTGCAAAGCAATTCACAGACTATTGCAAAGCAATGCACAGAGACTATTGTAAAGCAATGCACAGAGACTATTGCAAAGCAATGCACAGAGACTATTGCAAAGCAATGCACAAACTATTGCAAAGCAATGCACAGACTATTGCAAAGCAATGCACAGACTATTGCAAAGCAATGCACAGAGAATATTGCAAAGCAATGCACAGACTATTGCAAAGCAATGCACAGACTATTGCAAAGCAATGCACAGACTATTGCAAAGCAATGCACAGACTATTGCAAAGCAATGCAGAGACTATTGCAAAGCAATGCACGGAGGCTATTGTAAAGCAATGCATAGAGACTATTGCAAAGCAATGCACAGACTATTGCAAAGCAATGCACAGAGACTATTGCAAAGCAATGCACAGAGACTATTTTAAAGCAATGCACAGAGACTATTGCAAAGCAATGCACAGACTATTGCAAAGCAATGCACAGACTATTGCAAAGCAAAGAGACTATTGCAAAGCAATGCACAGATTATTGCAAAGCAATGCACAGACTATTGCAAAGCAATGCATTAAGACTATTGCAAAGCAATGCACAGACTATTGCAAAGCAATGCACAGACTATCGCAAAGCAATGCAAAGAGACTATTGCAAAGCAAGGCAAAGAGACTATTGCAAAGCAATGCACAGACTATTGCAAAGCAATGCAAAGAGACTATTGTAAAGCAATGCAAATAGACTATTGCAAAGCAATGCACAGACTATTGCAAAGCAATGCACAGACTATTGCAAAGCAATGCAAAGACTATTGCAAAGCAATGCACAGACTATTGCAAAGCAATGCACAGACTATTGCAAAGCAATGCACAGAGACTATTGCAAAGCAATGCACGGAGACTATTGCAAAGCAATGCACAGACTATTGCAAAGCAATGCACAAACTATTGCGAAGCAATGCACAGGCTATTGCAAAGCAATGCACAGAGGCTATTGTAAAGCAATGCAAAGAGACTATTGCAAAGCAATGCACAGACTATTGAAAAGCAATGCACAGAGGCTATTGCAAAGCAATGCACAGAGGCTATTGCAAAGCAATGCAAAGAGAGACTATTGCAAAGCAATGCACAGACTATTGCAAAGCAATGCACAGACTATTGCAAAGCAATGCAAAGAGATTATTGCAAAGCAATGCACAGACTATTGCAAAGCAATGCACAGAGACTATTGCAAAGCAATGCACAGACTATTGCAAAGCAATGCACAGAGACTATTGCAAAGCAAGGCAAAGAGACTATTGCAAAGCAATGCACAGACTATTGCAAAGCAATGCAAAGAGACTATTGTAAAGCAATGCAAATAGACTTTTTCAAAGCAATGCACAGACTATTGCAAAGCAATGCACAGACTATTGCAAAGCAATGCAAAGACTATTGCAAAGCAATGCACAGACTATTGCAAAGCAATGCACAGACTATTGCAAAGCAATGCACAGAGACTATTGCAAAGCAATGCACGGAGACTATTGCAAAGCAATGCACAGACTATTGCAAAGCAATGCACAAACTATTGCGAAGCAATGCACAGGCTATTGCAAAGCAATGCACAGAGGCTATTGTAAAGCAATGCAAAGAGACTATTGCAAAGCAATGCACAGACTATTGAAAAGCAATGCACAGAGGCTATTGCAAAGCAATGCACAGAGGCTATTGCAAAGCAATGCAAAGAGAGACTATTGCAAAGCAATGCACAGACTATTGCAAAGCAATGCACAGACTATTGCAAAGCAATGCAAAGAGATTATTGCAAAGCAATGCACAGACTATTGCAAAGCAATGCACAGAGACTATTGCAAAGCAATGCACAGACTTTTGCAAAGCAATGCACAGACTATTGCAAAGCAATGCACAGACTATTGCAAAGCAATGCAAAGAGACTATTGCAAAGCAAGGCAAAGAGACTATTGCAAAGCAATGCACAGACTATTGCAAAGCAATGCACAGAGACTGTTGCAAAGCAATGCACAGAGGATATTGCAAAGCAATGCAAAGAGACTATTGCAAAGCAATGCACAGACTATTGCAAAGCAATGCACAGACTATTGCAAAGCAATGCAAAGAGACTATTGCAAAGCAATGCACAGATTATTGCAAAGCAATGCACAGACTATTGCAAAGCAATGCACAGAGACTATTGCAAAGCAATGCACAGATTATTGCAAAGCAATGCACAGAGACTGTTGCAAAGCAATGCACAGAGGATATTGCAAAGCAATGCAAAGAGACTATTGCAAAGCAATGCACAGACTATTGCAAAGCAATGCACAGACTATTGCAAAGCAATGCAAAGAGACTATTCCAAAGCAATGCACAGACTATTGCAAAGCAATGCAAAGAGACTATTGCAAAGCAATGCACAGATTATTGCAAAGCAATGCACAGACTATTGCAAAGCAATGCAAAGAGACTATTGCAAAGCAATGCACAGACTATTGCAAAGCAATGCACAGACTATTGCAAAGCAATGCAAAGAGACTATTGCAAAGCAATGCACAGATTATTGCAAAGCAAAGCACAGACTATTGCAAAGCAATGCACAGACTATTGCAAAGCAATGCGCAGACTATTGCAAAGCAATGCAAAGAGATTATTGCAAAGCAATGCAAAGAGACTATTGCAAAGTAATGCCCAGACTATTGCAAAGCAATGCACAGAGACTATTGCAAAGCAATGCACAGAGGCTATTGCAAAGCAATGCAAAGAGACTATTGCAAAGCAATGCACAAAGTATTGCAAAGCAATGCACAGGCTATTGCAAAGCAATGCACAGAGGCTATTGTAAAGCAATGCAAAGAGACTATTGCAAATCAATGCACAGATTATTGCAAAGCAATGCACAGACTATTGCAAAGCAATGCACAGACTATTGCAAACCAATGCACAGATTATTGCAAAGCAATGCACAGACTATTGCAAAGCAATGCACAGTCTATTGCAAAGCAATGCACAGACTATTGCAACGCAATGCAAAGAGACTATTGCAAAGCAATGCAGAGACTATTGCAAAGCAATGCACAAACTATTGCAAAGCAATGCAAAGAGACTATTGCAAAGCAATGCAAAGAGACTATTGCAAAGCAATGCACAGACTATTGCAAAGCAATGCACAGAGACTATTGCAAAGCAATGCACAGACTATTGCAAAGCAATGCACAGAGACTATTGCAAAGCAAGGCAAAGAGACTATTGCAAAGCAATGCACAGACTATTGCAAAGCAATGCAAAGAGACTATTGTAAAGCAATGCAAATAGACTATTTCAAAGCAATGCACAGACTATTGCAAAGCAATGCACAGACTATTGCAAAGCAATGCAAAGACTATTGCAAAGCAATGCACAGACTATTGCAAAGCAATGCACAGACTATTGCAAAGCAATGCACAGAGACTATTGCAAAGCAATGCACGGAGACTATTGCAAAGCAATGCACAGACTATTGCAAAGAAATGCACAAACTATTGCGAAGCAATGCACAGGCTATTGCAAAGCAATGCACAGAGGCTATTGTAAAGCAATGCAAAGAGACTATTGCAAAGCAATGTACAGACTATTGCAAAGCAATGCACAGAGGCTATTGCAAAGCAATGCACAGAGGCTATTGCAAAGCAATGCAAAGAGAGACTATTGCAAAGCAATGCACAGACTATTGCAAAGCAATGCACAGACTATTGCAAAGCAATGCAAAGAGATTATTGCAAAGCAATGCACAGACTATTGCAAAGCAATGCACAGAGACTATTGCAAAGCAATGCACAGACTTTTGCAAAGCAATGCACAGACTATTGCAAAGCAATGCACAGACTATTGCAAAGCAATGCAAAGAGACTATTGCAAAGCAAGGCAAAGAGACTATTGCAAAGCAATGCACAGACTATTGCAAAGCAATGCAAAGAGACTGTTGCAAAGCAATGCACAGAGGATATTGCAAAGCAATGCAAAGAGACTATTGCAAAGCAATGCACAGACTATTGCAAAGCAATGCACAGACTATTGCAAAGCAATGCAAAGAGACTATTGCAAAGCAATGCACAGATTATTGCAAAGCAATGCACAGACTATTGCAAAGCAATGCACAGAGACTATTGCAAAGCAATGCACAGATTATTGCAAAGCAATGCACAGAGACTGTTGCAAAGCAATGCACAGAGGATATTGCAAAGCAATGCAAAGAGACTATTGCAAAGCAATGCACAGACTATTGCAAAGCAATGCACAGACTATTGCAAAGCAATGCAAAGAGACTATTGCAAAGCAATGCACAGATTATTGCAAAGCAATGCACAGACTATTGCAAAGCAAGGCAAAGAGACTATTGCAAAGCAATGCACAGACTATTGCAAAGCAATGCACAGAGACTGTTGCAAAGCAATGCACAGAGGATATTGCAAAGCAATGCAAAGAGACTATTGCAAAGCAATGCACAGACTATTGCAAAGCAATGCACAGACTATTGCAAAGCAATGCAAAGAGACTATTGCAAAGCAATGCACAGATTACTGCAAAGCAATGCACAGACTATTGCAAAGCAATGCACAGAGACTATTGCAAAGCAATGCACAGACTATTGCAAAGCAATGCACAGACTATTGCAAAGCAATGCAAAGAGACTCTTGCAAAGCAATGCGCAGACTATTGCAAAGCAATGCAAAGAGACTATTGCAAAGCAATGCACAGATTATTGCAAAGCAATGCACAGACTATTGCAAAGCAATGCACAGACTATTGCAAAGCAATGCACAGACTATTGCAAAGCAATGCACGGACAATTGCAACGCAATGCAAAGAGACTATTGCAAAGCAATGCACAGACTATTGCAAAGCAATGCACAGACTATTGCAAAGCAATGCAAAGAGATTATTGCAAAGCAATGCAAAGAGACTATTGCAAAGTAATGCCCAGACTATTCCAAAGCAATGCACAGAGACTATTGCAAAGCAATGCACAGAGGCTATTGCAAAGCAATGCAAAGAGACTATTGCAAAGCAATGCACAAACTATTGCAAAGCAATGCACAGGCTATTGCAAAGCAATGCACAGACTATTGCAAAGCAATGCACAGAGACTATTGCAAAGCAATGCACAGACTATTGCAAAGCAATGCACAGAGACTATTGCAAAGCAAGGCAAAGAGACTATTGCAAAGCAATGCACAGACTATTGCAAAGCAATGCAAAGAGACTATTGTAAAGCAATGCAAATAGACTATTTCAAAGCAATGCACAGACTATTGCAAAGCAATGCACAGACTATTGCAAAGCAATGCAAAGACTATTGCAAAGCAATGCACAGACTATTGCAAAGCAATGCACAGACTATTGCAAAGCAATGCACAGAGACTATTGCAAAGCAATGCACGGAGACTATTGCAAAGCAATGCACAGACTATTGCAAAGCAATGCACAAACTATTGCGAAGCAATGCACAGGCTATTGCAAAGCAATGCACAGAGGCTATTGTAAAGCAATGCAAAGAGACTATTGCAAAGCAATGCACAGACTATTGAAAAGCAATGCACAGAGGCTATTGCAAAGCAATGCACAGAGGCTATTGCAAAGCAATGCACAGAGGCTATTGCAAAGCAATGCAAAGAGAGACTATTGCAAAGCAATGCACAGACTATTGCAAAGCAATGCACAGACTATTGCAAAGCAATGCAAAGAGATTATTGCAAAGCAATGCACAGACTATTGCAAAGCAATGCACAGAGACTATTGCAAAGCAATGCACAGACTTTTGCAAAGCAATGCACAGACTATTGCAAAGCAATGCACAGACTATTGCAAAGCAATGCAAAGAGACTATTGCAAAGCAAGGCAAAGAGACTATTGCAAAGCAATGCACAGACTATTGCAAAGCAATGCACAGAGACTGTTGCAAAGCAATGCACAGAGGATATTGCAAAGCAATGCAAAGAGACTATTGCAAAGCAATGCACAGACTATTGCAAAGCAATGCAAAGAGACTATTGCAAAGCAATGCAAAGAGACTATTGCAAAGCAATGCACAGATTATTGCAAAGCAATGCACAGACTATTGCAAAGCAATGCACAGAGACTATTGCAAAGCAATGCACAGATTATTGCAAAGCAATGCACAGAGACTACTGCAAAGCAATGCACAGAGGATATTGCAAAGCAATGCAAAGAGACTATTGCAAAGCAATGCACAGACTATTGCAAAGCAATGCACAGACTATTGCAAAGCAATGCAAAGAGACTATTGCAAAGCAATGCACAGACTATTGCAAAGCAATGCAAAGAGACTATTGCAAAGCAATGCACAGATTATTGCAAAGCAATGCACAGACTATTGCAAAGCAATGCAAAGAGACTATTGCAAAGCAATGCACAGACTATTGCAAAGCAATGCAAAGAGACTATTGCAAAGCAATGCACAGATTATTGCAAAGCAATGCACAGACTATTGCAAAGCAATGCACAGAGACTATTGCAAAGCAATGCACAGACTATTGCAAAGCAATGCACAGACTATTGCAAAGCAATGCAAAGAGACTCTTGCAAAGCAATGCGCAGACTATTGCAAAGCAATGCAAAGAGACTATTGCAAAGCAATGCACAGATTATTGCAAAGCAATGCACAGACTATTGCAAAGCAATGCACAGACTATTGCAAAGCAATGCACAGACTATTGCAAAGCAATGCACGGACAATTGCAACGCAATGCAAAGAGACTATTGCAAAGCAATGCACAGACTATTGCAAAGCAATGCACAGATTATTGCAAAGCAATGCAAAGAGATTATTGCAAAGCAATGCAAAGAGACTATTGCAAAGTAATGCCCAGACTATTGCAAAGCAATGCACAGAGACTATTGCAAAGCAATGCACAGAGGCTATTGCAAAGCAATGCAAAGAGACTATTGCAAAGCAATGCACAAACTATTGCAAAGCAATGCACAGGCTATTGCAAAGCAATGCACAGAGGCTATTGTAAAGCAATGCAAAGAGACTATTGCAAATCAATGCACAGATTATTGCAAAGCAATGCACAGACTATTGCAAAGCAATGCACAGACTATTGCAAACCAATGCACAGATTATTGCAAAGCAATGCACAGACTATTGCAAAGCAATGCACAGTCTATTGCAAAGCAATGCACAGACTATTGCAACGCAATGCAAAGAGACTATTGCAAAGCAATGCAGAGACTATTGCAAAGCAATGCACAAACTATTGCAAAGCAATGCAAAGAGACTATTGCAAAGCAATGCAAAGAGACTATTGCAAAGCAATGCAAAGAGACTATTGCAAAGCAATGCACAGAGACTATTGCAAAGCAATGCACAGAGACTATTGCAAAGCAATGCACAGACTATTGCAAAGCAATGCACAGAGACTATTGCAAATCTATGCACAGAGACTATTGCAAAGCAATGCACAGACTATTGCAAAGCAATGCACAGAGACTATTGCAAAGCAATGCACAGACTATTGCAAAGCAATGCACAGAGGATATTGCAAAGCAATGCACAGAGACTATTGCAAAGCAATGCACAGACTATTGCAAAGCAATGCACAGACTATTGCCAAGCAATGCACAGACTATTGCAAAGCAATGCACAGACTATTGCAAACCAATGCACAGAGACTATTGCTAAGCAATGCACAGACTATTGCAAAGCAATGCAGAGACTATTGCAAAGCAATGCACGGAGGCTATTGTAAAGCAATGCATAGAGACTATTGCAAAGCAATGCACAGACTATTGCAAAGCAATGCACAGAGACTATTGCAAAGCAATGCACAGAGACTATTTTAAAGCAATGCACAGAGACTATTGCAAAGCAATGCACAGACTATTGCAAAGCAATGCACAGACTATTGCAAAGCAAAGAGACTATTGCAAAGCAATGCACAGATTATTGCAAAGCAATGCACAGACTATTGCAAAGCAATGCATTAAGACTATTGCAAAGCAATGCACAGACTATTGCAAAGCAATGCACAGACTATCGCAAAGCAATGCAAAGAGACTATTGCAAAGCAAGGCAAAGAGACTATTGCAAAGCAATGCACAGACTATTGCAAAGCAATGCAAAGAGACTATTGTAAAGCAATGCAAATAGACTATTGCAAAGCAATGCACAGACTATTGCAAAGCAATGCACAGACTATTGCAAAGAATGCAAAGACTATTGCAAAGCAATGCACAGACTATTGCAAAGCAATGCACAGACTATTGCAAAGCAATGCACAGGCTATTGCAAAGCAATGCACAGAGGCTATTGTAAAGCAATGCAAAGAGACTATTGCAAAGCAATGCACAGACTATTGCAAAGCAATGCAAAGAGACTATTGCAAAGCAATGCACAGACTATTGCAAAGCAATGCAAAGAGACTATTGCAAAGCAATGCACAGATTATTGCAAAGCAATGCACAGACTATTGCAAAGCAAGGCAAAGAGACTATTGCAAAGCAATGCACAGACTATTGCAAAGCAATGCACAGAGACTGTTGCAAAGCAATGCACAGAGGATATTGCAAAGCAATGCAAAGAGACTATTGCAAAGCAATGCACAGACTATTGCAAAGCAATGCACAGACTATTGCAAAGCAATGCAAAGAGACTATTGCAAAGCAATGCACAGATTATTGCAAAGCAATGCACAGACTATTGCAAAGCAATGCACAGAGACTATTGCAAAGCAATGCACAGACTATTGCAAAGCAATGCACAGACTATTGCAAAGCAATGCAAAGAGACTATTGCAAAGCAATGCGCAGACTATTGCAAAGCAATGCAAAGAGACTATTGCAAAGCAATGCACAGATTATTGCAAAGCAATGCACAGACTATTGCAAAGCAATCCACAGACTATTGCAAAGCAATGCACAGACTATTGCAAAGCAATGCACAGACAATTGCAACGCAATGCAAAGAGACTATTGCAAAGCAATGCACAGACTATTGCAAAGCAATGCACAGACTATTGCAAAGCAATGCAAAGAGATTATTGCAAAGCAATGCAAAGAGACTATTGCAAAGTAATGCCCAGACTATTGCAAAGCAATGCACAGACACTATTGCAAAGCAATGCACAGAGGCTATTGCAAAGCAATGCAAAGAGACTATTGCAAAGCAATGCATAAACTATTGCAAAGCAATGCACAGGCTATTGCAAAGCAATGCACAGAGGCTATTGTAAAGCAATGCAAAGAGACTATTGCAAATCAATGCACAGATTATTGCAAAGCAATGCACAGACTATTGCAAAGCAATGCACAGACTATTGCAAAGCAATGCAAAGAGATTATTGCAAAGCAATGCACAGACTATTGCAAAGCAATGCACAGAGACTATTGCAAAGCAATGCACAGACTTTTGCAAAGCAATGCACAGACTATTGCAAAGCAATGCACAGACTATTGCAAAGCAATGCAAAGAGACTATTGCAAAGCAAGGCAAAGAGACTATTGCAAAGCAATGCACAGACTATTGCAAAGCAATGCACAGAGACTATTGCAAAGCAATGCACAGAGACTATTGCAAAGCAATGCACAGACTATTGCAAAGCAATGCACAGAGGCTATTCCAAAGCAATGCACAGAGACTATTGCAAAGCAATGCACAGACTATTGCAAAGCAATGCACAGACTATTGCAAAGCAATGCACAGACTATTGCAAACCAATGAACAGAGACTATTGCTAAGCAATGCACAGACTATTGCAAAGCAATGCAGAGACTATTGCAAAGCAATGCACGGAGGCTATTGTAAAGCAATGCATAGAGACTATTGCAAAGCAATGCACAGACTATTGCAAAGCAATGCACAGAGACTATTGCAAAGCAATGCACAGAGACTATTTTAAAGCAATGCACAGAGACTATTGCAAAGCAATGCACAGACTATTGCAAAGCAATGCACAGAGTATTGCAAAGCAAAGAGACTATTGCAAAGCAATGCACAGATTATTGCAAAGCAATGCACAGACTATTGCAAAGCAATGCACAGAGACTATTGCAAAGCAATGCACAGACTATTGCAAAGCAATGCACAGACTATTGCAAAGCAATGCAAAGAGACTATTGCAAAGCAAGGCAAAGAGACTATTGCAAAGCAATGCACAGACTATTGCAAAGCAATGCAAAGAGACTATTGTAAAGCAATGCAAATAGACTATTTCAAAGCAATGCACAGATTATTGCAAAGCAATGCACAGACTATCGCAAAGCAATGCAAAGACTATTGCAAAGCAATGCACAGACTATTGCAAAGCAATGCACAGAGACTATTGCAAAGCAATGCACGGAGACTATTGCAAAGCAATGCACAGACTATTGCAAAGCAATGCACAAACTATTGCGAAGCAATGCACAGGCTATTGCAAAGCAATGCACAGAGGCTATTGTAAAGCAATGCAAAGAGACTATTGCAAAGCAATGCACAGACTATTGCAAAGCAATGCACAGAGGCTATTGCAAAGCAATGCACAGAGGCTATTGCAAAGCAATGCAAAGAGAGACTATTGCAAAGCAATGCACAGACTATTGCAAAGCAATGCACAGACTATTGCAAAGCAATGCAAAGAGATTATTGCAAAGCAATGCACAGACTATTGCAAAGCAATGCACAGAGACTATTGCAAAGCAATGCACAGACTTTTGCAAAGCAATGCACATACTATTGCAAAGCAATGCACAGACTATTGCAAAGCAATGCAAAGAGACTATTGCAAAGCAAGGCAAAGAGACTATTGCAAAGCAATGCACAGACTATTGCAAAGCAATGCACAGAGACTGTTGCAAAGCAATGCACAGAGGATATTGCAAAGCAATGCAAAGAGACTATTGCAAAGCAATGCACAGACTATTGCAAAGCAATGCACAGACTATTGCAAGGCAATGCAAAGAGACTATTGCAAAGCAATGCACAGATTATTGCAAAGCACTGCACAGACTATTGCAAAGCAATGCACAGAGACTATTGCAAAGCAATGCACAGATTATTGCAAAGCAATGCACAGAGACTGTTGCAAAGCAATGCACAGAGGATATTGCAAAGCAATGCAAAGAGACTATTGCAAAGCAATGCACAGACTATTGCAAAGCAATGCACAGACTATTGCAAAGCAATGCAAAGAGACTATTGCAAAGCAATGCACAGACTATTGCAAAGCAATGCAAAGAGACTATTGCAAAGCAATGCACAGATTATTGCAAAGCAATGCACAGACTATTGCAAAGCAAGGCAAAGAGACTATTGCAAAGCAATGCACAGACTATTGCAAAGCAATGCACAGAGACTGTTGCAAAGCAATGAACAGAGGATATTGCAAAGCAATGCAAAGAGACTATTGCAAAGCAATGCACAGACTATTGCAAAGCAATGCACAGACTATTGCAAAGCAATGCAAAGAGACTATTGCAAAGCAATGCACAGATTATTGCAAAGCAATGCACAGACTATTGCAAAGCAATGCACAGAGACTATTGCAAAGCAATGCACAGACTATTGCAAAGCAATGCACAGACTATTGCAAAGCAATGCAAAGAGACTCTTGCAAAGCAATGCGCAGACTATTGCAAAGCAATGCAAAGAGACTATTGCAAAGCAATGCACAGATTATTGCAAAGCAATGCACAGACTATTGCAAAGCAATGCACAGACTATTGCAAAGCAATGCACAGACTATTGCAAAGCAATGCACGGACAATTGCAACGCAATGCAAAGAGACTATTGCAAAGCAATGCACAGACTATTGCAAAGCAATGCGCAGACTATTGCAAAGCAATGCAAAGAGATTATTGCAAAGCAATGCAAAGAGACTATTGCAAAGTAATGCCCAGACTATTGCAAAGCAATGCACAGAGACTATTGCAAAGCAATGCACAGAGGCTATTGCAAAGCAATGCAAAGAGACTATTGCAAAGCAATGCACAAACTATTGCAAAGCAATGCACAGGCTATTGCAAAGCAATGCACAGAGGCTATTGTAAAGCAATGCAAAGAGACTATTGCAAATCAATGCACAGATTATTGCAAAGCAATGCACAGACTATTGCAAAGCAATGCACAGACTATTGCAAACCAATGCACAGATTATTGCAAAGCAATGCACAGACTATTGCAAAGCAATGCACAGTCTATTGCAAAGCAATGCACAGACTATTGCAACGCAATGCAAAGAGACTATTGCAAAGCAATGCAGAGACTATTGCAAAGCAATGCACAAACTATTGCAAAGCAATGCAAAGAGACTATTGCAAAGCAATGCAAAGAGACTATTGCAAAGCAATGCACAGACTATTGCAAAGCAATGCACAGAGACTATTGCAAAGCAATGCACAGACTATTGCAAAGCAATGCACAGAGACTATTGCAAAGCAAGGCAAAGAGACTATTGCAAAGCAATGCACAGACTATTGCAAAGCAATGCAAAGAGACTATTGTAAAGCAATGCAAATAGACTATTTCAAAGCAATGCACAGACTATTGCAAAGCAATGCACAGACTATTGCAAAGCAATGCACAGACTATTGCAAAGCAATGCACAGAGACTATTGCAAAGCAATGCACGGAGACTATTGCAAAGCAATGCACGGAGACTATTGCAAAGCAATGCACAGACTATTGCAAAGCAATGCACAAACTATTGCGAAGCAATGCACAGGCTATTGCAAAGCAATGCACAGAGGCTATTGTAAAGCAATGCAAAGAGACTATTGCAAAGCAATGCACAGACTATTGCAAAGCAATGCACAGAGGCTATTGCAAAGCAATGCACAGAGGCTATTGCAAAGCAATGCAAAGAGAGACTATTGCAAAGCAATGCACAGACTATTGCAAAGCAATGCACAGACTATTGCAAAGCAATGCAAAGAGATTATTGCAAAGCAATGCACAGACTATTGCAAAGCAATGCACAGAGACTATTGCAAAGCAATGCACAGACTTTTGCAAAGCAATGCACAGACAATTGCAAAGCAATGCACAGACTATTGCAAAGCAATGCAAAGAGACTATTGCAAAGCAAGGCAAAGAGACTATTGCAAAGCAATGCACAGACTATTGCAAAGCAATGCACAGAGACTGTTGCAAAGCAATGCACAGAGGATATTGCAAAGCAATGCAAAGAGACTATTGCAAAGCAATGCACAGACTATTGCAAAGCAATGCACAGACTATTGCAAAGCAATGCACAGACTATTGCAAAGCAATGCAAAGAGACTATTGCAAAGCAATGCACAGATTATTGCAAAGCAATGCACAGACTATTGCAAAGCAATGCACAGACTATTGCAAAGCAATGCACAGAGACTATTGCAAAGCAATGCACAGATTATTGCAAAGCAATGCACAGAGACTGTTGCAAAGCAATGCACAGAGGATATTGCAAAGCAATGCAAAGAGACTATTGCAAAGCAATGCACAGACTATTGCAAAGCAATGCACAGACTATTGCAAAGCAATGCAAAGAGACTATTGCAAAGCAATGCACAGACTATTGCAAAGCAATGCAAAGAGACTATTGCAAAGCAATGCACAGATTATTGCAAAGCAATGCACAGACTATTGAAAAGCAAGGCAAAGAGACTATTGCAAAGCAATGCACAGACTATTGCAAAGCAATGCACAGAGACTGTTGCAAAGCAATGCACAGAGGATATTGCAAAGCAATGCAAAGAGACTATTGCAAAGCAATGCACAGACTATTGCAAAGCAATGCACAGACTATTGCAAAGCAATGCAAAGAGACTATTGCAAAGCAATGCACAGATTACTGCAAAGCAATGCACAGACTATTGCAAAGCAATGCACAGAGACTATTGCAAAGCAATGCACAGACTATTGCAAAGCAATGCACAGACTATTGCAAAGCAATGCAAAGAGACTCTTGCAAAGCAATGCGCAGACTATTGCAAAGCAATGCAAAGAGACTATTGCAAAGCAATGCACAGATTATTGCAAAGCAATGCACAGACTATTGCAAAGCAATGCACAGACTATTGCAAAGCAATGCACAGACTATTGCAAAGCAATGCACGGACAATTGCAACGCAATGCAAAGAGACTATTGCAAAGCAATGCACAGACTATTGCAAAGCAATGCACAGACTATTGCAAAGCAATGCAAAGAGATTATTGCAAAGCAATGCAAAGAGACTATTGCAAAGTAATGCCCAGACTATTGCAAAGCAATGCACAGAGACTATTGCAAAGCAATGCACAGAGGCTATTGCAAAGCAATGCAAAGAGACTATTGCAAAGCAATGCACAAACTATTGCAAAGCAATGCACAGGCTATTGCAAAGCAATGCACAGAGGCTATTGTAAAGCAATGCAAAGAGACTATTGCAAATCAATGCACAGATTATCGCAAAGCAATGTACAGACTATTGCAAAGCAATGCACAGACTATTGCAAACCAATGCTCAGATTATTGCAAAGCAAAGCACAGACTATTGCAAAGCAATGCACAGTCTATTGCAAAGCAATGCACAGACTATTGCAACGCAATGCAAAGAGGCTATTGCAAAGCAATGCAGAGACTATTGCAAAGCAATGCACAAACTATTGCAAAGCAATGCAAAGAGACTATTGCAAAGCAATGCAAAGAGACTATTGCAAAGCAATGCACAGACTATTGCAAAGCAATGCACAGAGACTATTGCAAAGCAATGCACAGACTATTGCAAAGCAATGCACAGAGACTATTGCAAAGCAAGGCAAAGAGACTATTGCAAAGCAATGCACAGACTATTGCAAAGCAATGCACAGACTATTGCAAAGCAATGCAAAGAGACTATTGTAAAGCAATGCAAATAGACTATTTCAAAGCAATGCACAGACTATTGCAAAGCAATGCACAGACTATTGCAAAGCAATGCAAAGACTATTGCAAAGCAATGCACAGACTATTGCAAAGCAATGCACAGAGACTATTGCAAAGCAATGCACAGAGACTATTGCAAAGCAATGCACAGACTATTGCAAAGCAATGCACAAACTATTGCGAAGCAATGCACAGGCTATTGCAAAGCAATGCACAGAGGCTATTGTAAAGCAATGCAAAGAGACTATTGCAAAGCAATGCACAGACTATTGAAAAGCAATGCACAGAGGCTATTGCAAAGCAATGCACAGAGGCTATTGCAAAGCAATGCAAAGAGAGACTATTGCAAAGCAATGCACAGACTATTGCAAAGCAATGCACAGACTATTGCAAAGCAATGCAAAGAGATTATTGCAAAGCAATGCACAGACTATTGCAAAGCAATGCACAGAGACTATTGCAAAGCAATGCACAGACTTTTGCAAAGCAATGCACAGACTATTGCAAAGCAATGCATAGACTATTGCAAAGCAATGCAAAGAGACTATTGCAAAGCAAGGCAAAGAGACTATTGCAAAGCAATGCACAGACTATTGCAAAGCAATGCACAGAGACTGTTGCAAAGCAATGCACAGAGGATATTGCAAAGCAATGCAAAGAGACTATTGCAAAGCAATGCACAGACTATTGCAAAGCAATGCACAGACTATTGCAAAGCAATGCAAAGAGACTATTGCAAAGCAATGCACAGATTATTGCAAAGCAATGCACAGACTATTGCAAAGCAATGCACAGAGACTGTTGCAAAGCAATGCACAGATTATTGCAAAGCAATGCACAGAGACTGTTGCAAAGCAATGCACAGAGGATATTGCAAAGCAATGCAAAGAGACTATTGCAAAGCAATGCACAGACTATTGCAAAGCAATGCACAGACTATTGCAAAGCAATGCAAAGAGACTATTGCAAAGCAATTCACAGACTATTGCAAAGCAATGCAAAGAGACTATTGCAAAACAATGCACAGATTATTGCAAAGCAATGCACAGACTATTGCAAAGCAATGCAAAGAGACTATTGCAAAGCAATGCACAGACTATTGCAAAGCAATGCACAGACTATTGCAAAGCAATGCAAAGAGACTATTGCAAATCAATGCACAGATTATTGCAAAGCAATGCACAGACTATTGCAAAGCAATGCACAGAGACTATTGCAAAGCAATGCACAGACTATTGCAAAGCAATGCACAGACTATTGCAAAGCAATGCAAAGAGACTCTTGCAAAGCAATGCGCAGACTATTGCAAAGCAATGCAAAGAGACTATTGCAAAGCAATGCACAGATTATTGCAAAGCAATGCACAGACTATTGCAAAGCAATGCACAGACTATTGCAAAGCAATGCACAGACTATTGCAAAGCAATGCACGGACAATTGCAACGCAATGCAAAGAGACTATTGCAAAGCAATGCACAGACTATTGCAAAGCAATGCACAGACTATTGCAAAGCAATGCAAAGAGATTATTGCAAAGCAATGCAAAGAGACTATTGCAAAGTAATGCCCAGACTATTGCAAAGCAATGCACAGAGACTATTGCAAAGCAATGCACAGGCTATTGCAAAGCAATGCACAGAGGCTATTGTAAAGCAATGTGTTGTAACTAGCCCCTTAGCATGGCCCATCACCCTTGTGCCCATTCCCCCCTCCCTTACAGCTGCACTTGGTACATCCCATGTGTCAACTGGCGCTCGCTCTAGAATGTTGACAGAGCAGCGCCACTCACAGAAGACAGCTGACGACATCCTTGTATACTTAAGAATAAAGAACCTGTTAACCTTTGTATGTAGTGCCGTGAATTACTACATTCTTTGGCGACGAGGACGAGGAAAGCTGTGCCAGGGACAGCGGATGTCGCCCCCCTGGTGAAGTCATTGCTGTCAATAAAAGCTTTGAAGTTTTAAGAAGGCGAGTCTGAGGTGTCGTGAAAAAAAATGAAAAGCGGAGTCAGAGTCAAGAGTAGGTGAAGAAGATGGATGCGGCGCGAGCGTGAAAATCGCTGACTCCAAAGCACTTCAAGTAAGAGGTCGTGACCCTACAGCCTCTTTTCCCCTGTGATTCAGCCCACGGTGTGAGAAGGGTGGTGGGAATCATCATCGGGTGTCGGGCCGGGCACCGTGAATTCCTTTCACCCAGTCCAGCGTAGCTCCTGACACCAGCGCGTTTCAGTCGTGTGTCATTACGGGCACAGTTAACGCGCAGGCAGAGCGCGAAGAAAGTAACGACGCCTGAGAGGAATCGAGCAGTTTCAGTGGGCGGTGTGAGAGAGAGGGATAAAGCGATCCAAGCTACGCGCTGCGCTCTGCGCTTCACTGGGTCAGTGTAACTGTGGCGTGAAGTGGAAAGGGAAAGCCAAACGCTTCGCCTGGTCTACGATGTGAGGCAGCGTGTTTGCTTCGAGATCGTCTTATATCGTGCTGCACTAATTAACTTAACTCTCGCCTGTGAAAGAGAGAGCATCGAACAGATTTGGTGGAGAAGCTTACCTGTTTTCACCTCGAGACACCACGAGTTTTCTGACGTGACTGGGTGAGATCGTATGAGGGGAAGTCACCTCAACAGGAAGGTCCCGCCAGTGGGAGGGGGCCAGTACCCCATTGGTCTGAGGAGTGGCATTTGGTGGAAGTAGAAAGGGGACTACCACTAATTTCATCAAATATTGTTCTCTTATTGAATACTTGTGTTGATTTCAAAGAAGAGTGAAATTGGTGTTCTTTGGGGTCACACAGTGAATAGTTACAGTGTCTTAACATTTATAATTAAGGTTTCCCCTGCACATCTTTGGTCCGCCTCACAGGCAAGGTCTTTTCCAGGTAATTTAACCCCGCATGGCAATGGCGGGGGCGGGCATGAGTCAACCTCCCCCCTTTTTAAATGAATTAGGAGAACCTGACATTCCATGGAGGAGGTGGGAAGGCATTTTCAAATCGTATCTTATTGCCATAGGTGGTAGCAATTATACCAATATACGCAAGCAACACATACTACTCCACAACTTGGGTACTCATGGGAGAAAGATCTATGAAGACATAACAGGGAGGTTAGTGGAAGACGAGCAAGAGGAAGTGGAGGAAGGTGTCAATGTGTATGAAAGCACACTCAGGGAACTGGGAGCTCATTTTAAGGAGAAGATAAATGTAGTAATGGAAAGGCACAAGTTTTTTAAGAGGGTGCAGAAGAGGGAAGAAAAGGTGAGCAATTACATAGCGGTACTGAGAGGGTTGTCTGCTACATGCGAATTTGGGCAAATCACCGACTCTTTAATCAGAGATCAACTGGTGCGGTGCACTAATGACACTAAGACTCAGGAGGAGTTACTCACCAAGAATCCAAACCTAGAAGAAGCTATTAACATAGCCAAGGGTCTGGAACATACCGCGAGATGCATTAGGGAGATGAAATCACCTGAGGGGGCAAGTAAAGAGAGGACGGAAAATAAGCCTAGTACTGAGGGAGAAACTGTTTGCAAAGTGGGGGACAAAAACAAAGAGGGGGTGCGTAGTAAGTCAGGCCCCATTGTGTGTTTCAAATGTGGGAGTCCGAACCATTTGGCAAGTAACTGGAAGTGTCCTGCTAGGAATGTACAGTGTAGGAAATGCAACAGGTGGGGACACTTCTCTAAAGTGTGTAAAACGCCAGTCAAAAATGTGAATGTCATTGAAGAAAACAATCAAGGGGAGGAAGGGGAAAGATCATATGTTTTTCAAGTGAGTGGGGATGAGGATGATGACGCGATCTCGTATCCAAAATGTGATGTTCATCTAGATGGAGTTAAATTTAGTATGTATGCTGATTCCTGCTCCCCCTACACCCTGGTGGATAAAAATGTATTTGAGGAAAAGTTTGCTAATCACCCTGTAAAATTGTTGCAACCTGACATCAATCCCAAGGGGTACAATGAAGGGAGAAAACCACTGGAGGGCATGGTGACGATGAGGATTTCCTTTAAGGATAGACACACGGTGGGAAAGGTGTATGTTTCCTCCAGGGGCTCAACACTGCTGGGCTGGAAGCATCAGAAACAGTTAGGTATCAAATTAGACCCAAATAACACAGAACAAGTGATGTTAATTGACCCTTTGGGCATAGCGGGGAACCTCACGGAAGAGTTTAAAGATGTGTTCAGTGACAATCTAGGGGTGTTTAAGAATTATATGCACAAGATCATCCTCAAGGAGGGGGCAGAACCTGTGGTGCATAAGACTAGATCCATACCCTTGCGCATGAGAGAGCCCCTTGAGCAGGAACTTCAGAGACTGATTAGTCAGGGAGTCATCGAAGAAATAGAAAGTTCGGCTTGGTTGGCCCCAATTGTGATCACGGCAAAAGATGGAGGGAATACCATTAGGCTCTGTGTGGACCTGAGAGGCCTCAACGCCAACATCCTGGTGGACAGATATCCCCTCCCCAGAATAGGCGAAATGTTGAGCACGATCAAAGGAGCAAAGTATTTCAGTGTGCTGGACTTATCATCAGCCTATTATCAGATTAGACTTCACCCAGATTCTCAACTGCTCACTGCATTCACAACCCCGTTTGGAAACTTCAAGTTCTTGCGCATGCCATTTGGCTTGGCGTCTGCGGCTGCGGCCTTCCAAAGAGTTATGCAACATGTATTAAAGGACTGCATGAACACCCTGTGCTTCCAAGATGACATACTAATCTATGGGGGCAATGAGGCAGAGCACAACGAAATGGCTAAGGAGGTATTGAGAAAATTGAGAGATGTGGGATTCACCACAAAACCTTCAAAATGTAAATTAGGAGTGTGCGCTGTAGACTACCTAGGGCACACTCTCTCGGAAGAAGGGATCAAGCCGAAGAGTGACCTGATCAGGGCGGTGAGAGACGCTCCTACTCCAAAGTCAAAAGAGGACATTCTGTCATTTCTGGGTCTTGCTGAATACATGGCCAAGTTCATTAAAGACTTTGCCATGGTGTCACAGCCTCTAAGAGACTTGATTAAAAAAGACAGTGTTTTCAAGTGGGGCAAAGAACAAGAGATGGCAATGAGAGACATCAAGAAGGCCATCATTGAAGCCCCATTCATTGGGAAGTTTGACCCCAACGGAGAGACCATCATCTCGACGGATGCCAGCAACCGTGGGATAGGGGCCACCCTAGCACAAAGAGAAGGGAGCAAAGTCAATGTGGTGGCTTTTGCATCCAGGACTCTCACAGCATCAGAAAAAAACTACTCTACTATAGAGAAAGAAGCACTAGCGGTCTACTGGGCAGTCTGCCACTACAAATTTTTCATCTGGGGAACTCCTTTCGAAGTGCAGACTGACCACAAGCCATTGGTCTCTTTGTTCACAAAAAAAGATATGGAGAGCATGACGCCACGTATAGCCAAGTGGGCAGTCGGTCTACAAGCCTACAATTTCAGTGTGTCTTACATTCCTGGACAGCAGAATAGAGTAGCTGATTTCCTGTCGAGAGCGCCGGCGGAGGAAGAGGTGGTGGAGAAGATGAGAAGTGACCCAATTCTGGAGTTGCGGCTAGCAGCCGTAGAAAAGGATACCTGGGAGATTCAAATGGGTCAGGATGAGACATTGAAGAAAGTAAGGAGGTTTATACTCACGGGATGGCCGAAGAAGTGTAAAGACTTAGAGACCGAGATCCAACCATATTGGAACGTGAGAGAGGATCTATCAGTGGAGGGAGATTTAATATTGAAATCTGGGAAACTGGTCCCTCCAGAAGCATTGAGAAACCAAATTGTGGAGCTAGCTCACGAAGGTCACTTGGGAAGAAGCCTGAGCAAGGCTAGACTTCGCACGGACTACTGGTTCCCAATGATGGACAGTGAGATGGAGGACAAGGTGCGTGATTGCTACGCATGCAGCTTGAGCGACAAGTCCAAGACCGTGAGAAGAGCACCCTTGTCACCTGTGGAGGTACCTGAAGCTCCGTGGAACAAGCTTGGTTTGGACATAACCGGGCCGATACATGGTAGAGGGCCTCAAGACTGGTACCTTATAGTCATGGTGGATTACTATTCGAGTTGGGTGACCTACAAGGTAGTACACAACGTGAACACCCGAACGATCATCGAGTTCATGAGAGAAGTGTTCACAAGAGAAGGAGTGCCTGAGACCCTGGTGACGGATAATGGCGTACAGCTTATATCGGAAGAGATGAAGGAATTCCTCAAGGACTGTTCCATTGCACATGTCCGCACGCCACTGTACTGCCCCAAAGCTAACGGCAAGGTGGAAAGAGTCAACCGCATGGTGAAAGAGTGCATACAGCTGGCAAAACAAGCGGGACGGAACATCGAGGAAGCACTAAGGGACATGCTGTGGGCATATCATACCACGCCTAAGCCTACCACAGGATGCACACCTTTCGAGCTACTTAGAGGAAGAAAAGCGGGCACTAAACTCACACCCAGTTGGATGGGAAGGAGTCAAATTGTGGAAGCCAACCCCCAGGAGATCAAGAGGAAAATTGAAGCCAATCAACGCAAATACAAAGAGTGGTATGACAGGAAGTGGGGAGCTAAGGAGAGAGGATTCCAGCAAGGACAAAGAGTTTGGGTAAAGAAGCCGGAGAGACTGAGAATAGGAGGAGACAAATTCTATGCCCCCAGTACGATCAAGACTCTTAACAAGAATTCCGTAGTCATGGAAGATGGAAGAATGTGGAGCCAGGACAGGGTAGTGCCAGCAGGTAGAGAAGTTTCCAGGCCACACACAGCGAGATTAGAGGGTGGAGACGTCAGAGGGGAGACAAGATTGGACAGGAGAAGTGGTAGGCAAAGGCACGCCCCCCAATGGCAAAAACAGTTTCTAATGAGATAGCTCCTATCAGAAATTCTTTCTTGTTCTGCATATGTTCTCATCTTTTGTTACCTGTTTCTGTAGGGAGGATGATGTGTTGTAACTAGCCCCTTAGCATGGCCCATCACCCTTGTGCCCATTCCCCCCTCCCTTACAGCTGCACTTGGTACATCCCATGTGTCAACTGGCGCTCGCTCTAGAATGTTGACAGAGCAGCGCCACTCACAGAAGACAGCTGACGACATCCTTGTATACTTAAGAATAAAGAACCTGTTAACCTTTGTATGTAGTGCCGTGAATTACTACACAATGCAAAGAGACTATTGCAAATCAGTGCACAGATTATTGCAAAGCAATGCACAGACTATTGCAAAGCAATGCACAGACTATTGCAAACCAATGCACAGATTATTGCAAAGCAATGCACAGACTATTGCAAAGCAATGCACAGTCTATTGCAAAGCAATGCACAGACTATTGCAACGCAATGCAAAGAGACTATTGCAAAGCAATGCACAAACTATTGCAAAGCAATGCAAAGAGACTATTGCAAAGCAATGCAAAGAGACTATTGCAAAGCAATGCACAGACTATTGCAAAGCAATGCACAGAGACTATTGCAAAGCAATGCACAGACTATTGCAAAGCAATGCACAGAGACTATTGCAAATCTATGCACAGAGACTATTGCAAAGCAATGCACAGACTATTGCAAAGCAATGCACAGAGACTATTGCAAAGCAATGCACAGAGACTATTGCAAAGCAATGCACAGACTATTGCAAAGCAATGCACAGAGGCTATTGCAAAGCAATGCACAGAGACTATTGCAAAGCAATGCACAGACTATTGCAAAGCAATGCACAGACTATTGCAAAGCAATGCACAGACTATTGCAAAGCAATGCACAGACTATTGCAAAGCAATGCACAGAGACTATTGCAAAGCAATGCACAGACTATTGCAAAGCAATGCAGAGACTATTGCAAAGCAATGCACGGAGGCTATTGTAAAGCAATGCATAGAGACTATTGCAAAGCAATGCACATACTATTGCAAAGCAATGCACAGAGACTATTGCAAAGCAATGCACAGAGACTATTGCAAAGCAATGCACTGAGACTTTTGCAAAGCAATGCACAGACTATTGCAAAGCAATGCAAAGAGACTATTGCAAAGCAATGCACAGATTATTGCAAAGCAATGCACAGACTATTGCAAAGCAATGCACAGAGACTATTGCAAAGCAATGCACAGACTATTGCAAAGCAATGCACAGACTATTGCAAAGCAATGCAAAGAGACTATTGCAAAGCAATGCGCAGACTATTGCAAAGCAATGCAAAGAGACTATTGCAAAGCAATGCACAGATTATTGCAAGGCAATGCACAGACTATTGCAAAGCAATGCACAGACTATTGCAAAGCAATGCACAGACTATTGCAAAGCAATGCACAGACAATTGCAACGCAATGCAAAGAGACTATTGCAAAGCAATGCACAGACTATTGCAAAGCAATGCACAGACTATTGCAAAGCAATGCAAAGAGATTATTGCAAAGCAATGCAAAGAGACTATTGCAAAGTAATGCCCAGACTATTGCAAAGCAATGCACAGACACTATTGCAAAGCAATGCACAGAGGCTATTGCAAAGCAATGCAAAGAGACTATTGCAAAGCAATGCATAAACTATTGCAAAGCAATGCACAGGCTATTGCAAAGCAATGCACAGAGGCTATTGTAAAGCAATGCAAAGAGACTATTGCAAATCAATGCACAGATTATTGCAAAGCAATGCACAGACTATTGCAAAGCAATGCACAGACTATTGCAAAGCAATGCAAAGAGATTATTGCAAAGCAATGCACAGACTATTGCAAAGCAATGCACAGAGACTATTGCAAAGCAATGCACAGACTTTTGCAAAGCAATGCACAGACTATTGCAAAGCAATGCACAGACTATTGCAAAGCAATGCAAAGAGACTATTGCAAAGCAAGGTAAAGAGACTATTGCAAAGCAATGCACAGACTATTGCAAAGCAATGCACAGAGACTATTGCAAAGCAATGCACAGAGACTATTGCAAAGCAATGCACAGACTATTGCAAAGCAATGCACAGAGGCTATTCCAAAGCAATGCACAGAGACTATTGCAAAGCAATGCACAGACTATTGCAAAGCAATGCACAGACTATTGCAAAGCAATGCACAGACTATTGCAAACCAATGCACAGAGACTATTGCTAAGCAATGCACAGACTATTGCAAAGCAATGCAGAGACTATTGCAAAGCAATGCACGGAGGCTATTGTAAAGCAATGCATAGAGACTATTGCAAAGCAATGCACAGACTATTGCAAAGCAATGCACAGAGACTATTGCAAAGCAATGCACAGAGACTATTTTAAAGCAATGCACAGAGACTATTGCAAAGCAATGCACAGACTATTGCAAAGCAATGCACAGAGTATTGCAAAGCAAAGAGACTATTGCAAAGCAATGCACAGATTATTGCAAAGCAATGCACAGACTATTGCAAAGCAATGCACAGAGACTATTGCAAAGCAATGCACAGACTATTGCAAAGCAATGCACAGACTATTGCAAAGCAATGCAAAGAGACTATTGCAAAGCAAGGCAAAGAGACTATTGCAAAGCAATGCACAGACTATTGCAAAGCAATGCAAAGAGACTATTGTAAAGCAATGCAAATAGACTATTTCAAAGCAATGCACAGATTATTGCAAAGCAATGCACAGACTATTGCAAAGCAATGCAAAGACTATTGCAAAGCAATGCACAGACTATTGCAAAGCAATGCACAGACTATTGCAAAGCAATGCACAGAGACTATTGCAAAGCAATGCACGGAGACTATTGCAAAGCAATGCACAGACTATTGTAAAGCAATGCACAAACTATTGCGAAGCAATGCACAGGCTATTGCAAAGCAATGCACAGAGGCTATTGTAAAGCAATGCAAAGAGACTATTGCAAAGCAATGCACAGACTATTGCAAAGCAATGCACAGAGGCTATTGCAAAGCAATGCACAGAGGCTATTGCAAAGCAATGCAAAGAGAGACTATTGCAAAGCAATGCACAGACTATTGCAAAGCAATGCACAGACTATTGCAAAGCAATGCAAAGAGATTATTGCAAAGCAATGCACAGACTATTGCAAAGCAATGCACAGAGACTATTGCAAAGCAATGCACAGACTTTTGCAAAGCAATGCACAGACTATTGCAAAGCAATGCACAGACTATTGCAAAGCAATGCAAAGAGACTATTGCAAAGCAAGGCAAAGAGACTATTGCAAAGCAATGCACAGACTATTGCAAAGCAATGCACAGAGACTATTGCAAAGCAATGCACAGATTATTGCAAAGCAATGCACAGACTATTGCAAAGCAATGCACAGAGACTATTGCAAAGCAATGCACAGATTATTGCAAAGCAATGCACAGAGACTGTTGCAAAGCAATGCACAGAGGATATTGCAAAGCAATGCAAAGAGACTATTGCAAAGCAATGCACAGACTATTGCAAAGCAATGCACAGACTATTGCAAAGCAATGCAAAGAGACTATTGCAAAGCAATGCACAGACTATTGCAAAGCAATGCAAAGAGACTATTGCAAAGCAATGCACAGATTATTGCAAAGCAATGCACAGACTATTGCAAAGCAAGGCAAAGAGACTATTGCAAAGCAATGCACAGACTATTGCAAAGCAATGCACAGAGACTGTTGCAAAGCAATGAACAAAGGATATTGCAAAGCAATGCAAAGAGACTATTGCAAAGCAATGCACAGACTATTGCAAAGCAATGCACAGACTATTGCAAAGCAATGCAAAGAGACTCTTGCAAAGCAATGCGCAGACTATTGCAAAGCAATGCAAAGAGACTATTGCAAAGCAATGCAGATTATTGCAAAGCAATGCACAGACTATTGCAAAGCAATGCACAGACTATTGCAAAGCAATGCACAGACTATTGCAAAGCAATGCACGGACAATTGCAACGCAATGCAAAGAGACTATTGCAAAGCAATGCACAGACTATTGCAAAGCAATGCAAAGAGATTATTGCAAAGCAATGCAAAGAGACTATTGCAAAGTAATGCCCAGACTATTGCAAAGCAATGCACAGAGACTATTGCAAAGCAATGCACAGAGGCTATTGCAAAGCAATGCAAAGAGACTATTGCAAAGCAATGCACAAACTATTGCAAAGCAATGCACAGGCTATTGCAAAGCAATGCACAGAGGCTATTGTAAAGCAATGCAAAGAGACTATTGCAAATCAGTGCACAGATTATTGCAAAGCAATGCACAGACTATTGCAAAGCAATGCACAGATTATTGCAAAGCAATGCACAGACTATTGCAAAGCAATGCACAGTCTATTGCAAAGCAATGCACAGACTATTGCAACGCAATGCAAAGAGACTATTGCAAAGCAATGCAGAGACTATTGCAAAGCAATGCACAAACTATTGCAAAGCAATGCAAAGAGACTATTGCAAAGCAATGCAAAGAGACTATTGCAAAGCAATGCACAGACTATTGCAAAGCAATGCACAGAGACTATTGCAAAGCAATGCACAGACTATTGCAAAGCAATGCACAGAGACTATTGCAAATCTATGCACAGAGACTATTGCAAAGCAATGCACAGACTATTGCAAAGCAATGCACAGAGACTATTGCAAAGCAATGCACAGAGACTATTGCAAAGCAATGCACAGACTATTGCAAAGCAATGCACAGAGGCTATTGCAAAGCAATGCACAGAGACTATTGCAAAGCAATGCACAGACTATTGCAAAGCAATGCACAGACTATTGCAAAGCAATGCACAGACTATTGCAAAGCAATGCACAGACTATTGCAAAGCAATGCACAGAGACTATTGCAAAGCAATGCACAGACTATTGCAAAGCAATGCAGAGACTATTGCAAAGCAATGCACGGAGGCTATTGTAAAGCAATGCATAGAGACTATTGCAAAGCAATGCACATACTATTGCAAAGCAATGCACAGAGACTATTGCAAAGCAATGCACAGAGACTATTGCAAAGCAATGCACTGAGACTTTTGCAAAGCAATGCACAGACTATTGCAAAGCAATGCAAAGAGACTATTGCAAAGCAATGCACAGATTATTGCAAAGCAATGCACAGACTATTGCAAAGCAATGCACAGAGACTATTGCAAAGCAATGCACAGACTATTGCAAAGCAATGCACAGACTATTGCAAAGCAATGCAAAGAGACTATTGCAAAGCAATGCGCAGACTATTGCAAAGCAATGCAAAGAGACTATTGCAAAGCAATGCACAGATTATTGCAAAGCAATGCACAGACTATTGCAAAGCAATGCACAGACTATTGCAAAGCAATGCACAGACTATTGCAAAGCAATGCACAGACAATTGCAACGCAATGCAAAGAGACTATTGTAAAGCAATGCACAGACTATTGCAAAGCAATGCACAGACTATTGCAAAGCAATGCAAAGAGATTATTGCAAAGCAATGCAAAGAGACTATTGCAAAGTAATGCCCAGACTATTGCAAAGCAATGCACAGACACTATTGCAAAGCAATGCACAGAGGCTATTGCAAAGCAATGCAAAGAGACTATTGCAAAGCAATGCATAAACTATTGCAAAGCAATGCACAGGCTATTGCAAAGCAATGCACAGAGGCTATTGTAAAGCAATGCAAAGAGACTATTGCAAATCAATGCACAGATTATTGCAAAGCAATGCACAGACTATTGCAAAGCAATGCACAGACTATTGCAAAGCAATGCAAAGAGATTATTGCAAAGCAATGCACAGACTATTGCAAAGCAATGCACAGAGACTATTGCAAAGCAATGCACAGACTTTTGCAAAGCAATGCACAGACTATTGCAAAGCAATGCACAGACTATTGCAAAGCAATGCACAGAGACTATTGCAAAGCAATGCACAGAGACTATTGCAAAGCAATGCACAGACTATTGCAAAGCAATGCACAGAGGCTATTGCAAAGCAATGCACAGAGACTATTGCAAAGCAATGCACAGACTATTGCAAAGCAATGCACAGACTATTGCAAAGCAATGCACAGACTATTGCAAAGCAATGCACAGACTATTGCAAAGCAATGCACAGAGACTATTGCAAAGCAATGCACAGACTATTGCAAAGCAATGCAGAGACTATTGCAAAGCAATGCACGGAGGCTATTGTAAAGCAATGCATAGAGACTATTGCAAAGCAATGCACATACTATTGCAAAGCAATGCACAGAGACTATTGCAAAGCAATGCACAGAGACTATTGCAAAGCAATGCACTGAGACTTTTGCAAAGCAATGCACAGACTATTGCAAAGCAATGCAAAGAGACTATTGCAAAGCAATGCACAGATTATTGCAAAGCAATGCACAGACTATTGCAAAGCAATGCACAGAGACTATTGCAAAGCAATGCACAGACTATTGCAAAGCAATGCACAGACTATTGCAAAGCAATGCAAAGAGACTATTGCAAAGCAATGCGCAGACTATTGCAAAGCAATGCAAAGAGACTATTGCAAAGCAATGCACAGATTATTGCAAGGCAATGCACAGACTATTGCAAAGCAATGCACAGACTATTGCAAAGCAATGCACAGACTATTGCAAAGCAATGCACAGACAATTGCAACGCAATGCAAAGAGACTATTGCAAAGCAATGCACAGACTATTGCAAAGCAATGCACAGACTATTGCAAAGCAATGCAAAGAGATTATTGCAAAGCAATGCAAAGAGACTATTGCAAAGTAATGCCCAGACTATTGCAAAGCAATGCACAGACACTATTGCAAAGCAATGCACAGAGGCTATTGCAAAGCAATGCAAAGAGACTATTGCAAAGCAATGCATAAACTATTGCAAAGCAATGCACAGGCTATTGCAAAGCAATGCACAGAGGCTATTGTAAAGCAATGCAAAGAGACTATTGCAAATCAATGCACAGATTATTGCAAAGCAATGCACAGACTATTGCAAAGCAATGCACAGACTATTGCAAAGCAATGCAAAGAGATTATTGCAAAGCAATGCACAGACTATTGCAAAGCAATGCACAGAGACTATTGCAAAGCAATGCACAGACTTTTGCAAAGCAATGCACAGACTATTGCAAAGCAATGCACAGACTATTGCAAAGCAATGCAAAGAGACTATTGCAAAGCAAGGTAAAGAGACTATTGCAAAGCAATGCACAGACTATTGCAAAGCAATGCACAGAGACTATTGCAAAGCAATGCACAGAGACTATTGCAAAGCAATGCACAGACTATTGCAAAGCAATGCACAGAGGCTATTCCAAAGCAATGCACAGAGACTATTGCAAAGCAATGCACAGACTATTGCAAAGCAATGCACAGACTATTGCAAAGCAATGCACAGACTATTGCAAACCAATGCACAGAGACTATTGCTAAGCAATGCACAGACTATTGCAAAGCAATGCAGAGACTATTGCAAAGCAATGCACGGAGGCTATTGTAAAGCAATGCATAGAGACTATTGCAAAGCAATGCACAGACTATTGCAAAGCAATGCACAGAGACTATTGCAAAGCAATGCACAGAGACTATTTTAAAGCAATGCACAGAGACTATTGCAAAGCAATGCACAGACTATTGCAAAGCAATGCACAGAGTATTGCAAAGCAAAGAGACTATTGCAAAGCAATGCACAGATTATTGCAAAGCAATGCACAGACTATTGCAAAGCAATGCACAGAGACTATTGCAAAGCAATGCACAGACTATTGCAAAGCAATGCACAGACTATTGCAAAGCAATGCAAAGAGACTATTGCAAAGCAAGGCAAAGAGACTATTGCAAAGCAATGCACAGACTATTGCAAAGCAATGCAAAGAGACTATTGTAAAGCAATGCAAATAGACTATTTCAAAGCAATGCACAGATTATTGCAAAGCAATGCACAGACTATTGCAAAGCAATGCAAAGACTATTGCAAAGCAATGCACAGACTATTGCAAAGCAATGCACAGACTATTGCAAAGCAATGCACAGAGACTATTGCAAAGCAATGCACGGAGACTATTGCAAAGCAATGCACAGACTATTGCAAAGCAATGCACAAACTATTGCGAAGCAATGCACAGGCTATTGCAAAGCAATGCACAGAGGCTATTGTAAAGCAATGCAAAGAGACTATTGCAAAGCAATGCACAGACTATTGCAAAGCAATGCACAGAGGCTATTGCAAAGCAATGCACAGAGGCTATTGCAAAGCAATGCAAAGAGAGACTATTGCAAAGCAATGCACAGACTATTGCAAAGCAATGCACAGACTATTGCAAAGCAATGCAAAGAGATTATTGCAAAGCAATGCACAGACTATTGCAAAGCAATGCACAGAGACTATTGCAAAGCAATGCACAGACTTTTGCAAAGCAATGCACAGACTATTGCAAAGCAATGCACAGACTATTGCAAAGCAATGCAAAGAGACTATTGCAAAGCAAGGCAAAGAGACTATTGCAAAGCAATGCACAGACTATTGCAAAGCAATGCACAGAGACTATTGCAAAGCAATGCACAGATTATTGCAAAGCAATGCACAGACTATTGCAAAGCAATGCACAGAGACTATTGCAAAGCAATGCACAGATTATTGCAAAGCAATGCACAGAGACTGTTGCAAAGCAATGCACAGAGGATATTGCAAAGCAATGCAAAGAGACTATTGCAAAGCAATGCACAGACTATTGCAAAGCAATGCACAGACTATTGCAAAGCAATGCAAAGAGACTATTGCAAAGCAATGCACAGACTATTGCAAAGCAATGCAAAGAGACTATTGCAAAGCAATGCACAGATTATTGCAAAGCAATGCACAGACTATTGCAAAGCAAGGCAAAGAGACTATTGCAAAGCAATGCACAGACTATTGCAAAGCAATGCACAGAGACTGTTGCAAAGCAATGAACAAAGGATATTGCAAAGCAATGCAAAGAGACTATTGCAAAGCAATGCACAGACTATTGCAAAGCAATGCACAGACTATTGCAAAGCAATGCAAAGAGACTCTTGCAAAGCAATGCGCAGACTATTGCAAAGCAATGCAAAGAGACTATTGCAAAGCAATGCACAGATTATTGCAAAGCAATGCACAGACTATTGCAAAGCAATGCACAGACTATTGCAAAGCAATGCACAGACTATTGCAAAGCAATGCACGGACAATTGCAACGCAATGCAAAGAGACTATTGCAAAGCAATGCACAGACTATTGCAAAGCAATGCAAAGAGATTATTGCAAAGCAATGCAAAGAGACTATTGCAAAGTAATGCCCAGACTATTGCAAAGCAATGCACAG
Organism: Lissotriton helveticus; assembly: GCF_964261635.1. Taxonomy (NCBI): domain Eukaryota; kingdom Metazoa; phylum Chordata; class Amphibia; order Caudata; family Salamandridae; genus Lissotriton; species Lissotriton helveticus. Next base: position 426,411,339 of record NC_136058.1, read on the forward strand.
AGACTATTGCAAAGCAATGCACAGAGGCTATTGCAAAGCAATGCAAAGAGACTATTGCAAAGCAATGCACAAACTATTGCAAAGCAATGCACAGGCTATTGCAAAGCAATGCACAGAGGCTATTGTAAAGCAATGCAAAGAGACTATTGCAAATCAGTGCACAGATTATTGCAAAGCAATGCACAGACTATTGCAAAGCAATGCACAGACTATTGCAAACCAATGCACAGATTATTGCAAAGCAATGCACAGACTATTGCAAAGCAATGCACAGTCTATTGCAAAGCAATGCACAGACTATTGCAACGCAATGCAAAGAGACTATTGCAAAGCAATGCAGAGACTATTGCAAAGCAATGCACAAACTATTGCAAAGCAATGCAAAGAGACTATTGCAAAGCAATGCAAAGAGACTATTGCAAAGCAATGCACAGACTATTGCAAAGCAATGCACAGAGACTATTGCAAAGCAATGCACAGACTATTGCAAAGCAATGCACAGAGACTATTGCAAATCTATGCACAGAGACTATTGCAAAGCAATGCACAGACTATTGCAAAGCAATGCACAGAGACTATTGCAAAGCAATGCACAGAGACTATTGCAAAGCAATGCACAGACTATTGCAAAGCAATGCACAGAGGCTATTGCAAAGCAATGCACAGAGACTATTGCAAAGCAATGCACAGACTATTGCAAAGCAATGCACAGACTATTGCAAAGCAATACACAGACTATTGCAAAGCAATGCACAGACTATTGCAAAGCAATGCACAGAGACTATTGCAAAGCAATGCACAGACTATTGCAAAGCAATGCAGAGACTATTGCAAAGCAATGCACGGAGGCTATTGTAAAGCAATGCATAGAGACTATTGCAAAGCAATGCACATACTATTGCAAAGCAATGCACAGAGACTATTGCAAAGCAATGCACAGAGACTATTGCAAAGCAATGCACTGAGACTTTTGCAAAGCAATGCACAGACTATTGCAAAGCAATGCAAAGAGACTATTGCAAAGCAATGCACAGATTATTGCAAAGCAATGCACAGACTATTGCAAAGCAATGCACAGAGACTATTGCAAAGCAATGCACAGACTATTGCAAAGCAATGCACAGACTATTGCAAAGCAATGCAAAGAGACTATTGCAAAGCAATGCGCAGACTATTGCAAAGCAATGCAAAGAGACTATTGCAAAGCAATGCACAGATTATTGCAAAGCAATGCACAGACTATTGCAAAGCAATGCACAGACTATTGCAAAGCAATGCACAGACTATTGCAAAGCAATGCACAGACAATTGCAACGCAATGCAAAGAGACTATTGTAAAGCAATGCACAGACTATTGCAAAGCAATGCACAGACTATTGCAAAGCAATGCAAAGAGATTATTGCAAAGCAATGCAAAGAGACTATTGCAAAGTAATGCCCAGACTATTGCAAAGCAATGCACAGACACTATTGCAAAGCAATGCACAGAGGCTATTGCAAAGCAATGCAAAGAGACTATTGCAAAGCAATGCATAAACTATTGCAAAGCAATGCACAGGCTATTGCAAAGCAATGCACAGAGGCTATTGTAAAGCAATGCAAAGAGACTATTGCAAATCAATGCACAGATTATTGCAAAGCAATGCACAGACTATTGCAAAGCAATGCACAGACTATTGCAAAGCAATGCAAAGAGATTATTGCAAAGCAATGCACAGACTATTGCAAAGCAATGCACAGAGACTATTGCAAAGCAATGCACAGACTTTTGCAAAGCAATGCACAGACTATTGCAAAGCAATGCACAGACTATTGCAAAGCAATGCAAAGAGACTATTGCAAAGCAAGGCAAAGAGACTATTGCAAAGCAATGCACAGACTATTGCAAAGCAATGCACAGAGACTATTGCAAAGCAATGCACAGAGACTATTGCAAAGCAATGCACAGGCTATTGCAAAGCAATGCACAGAGGCTATTCCCCAAAGCAATGCACAGAGACTATTGCAAAGCAATGCACAGACTATTGCAAAGCAATGCACAGACTATTGCAAAGCAATGCACAGACTATTGCAAACCAATGCACAGAGACTATTGCTAAGCAATGCACAGACTATTGCAAAGCAATGCAGAGACTATTGCAAAGCAATGCACGAAGGCTATTGTAAAGCAATGCATAGAGACTATTGCAAAGCAATGCACAGACTATTGCAAAGCAATGCACAGAGACTATTGCAAAGCAATGCACAGAGACTATTTTAAAGCAATGCACAGAGACTATTGCAAAGCAATGCACAGACTATTGCAAAGCAATGCACAGAGTATTGCAAAGCAAAGAGACTGTTGCAAAGCAATGCACAGATTATTGCAAAGCAATGCACAGACTATTGCAAAGCAATGCACAGAGACTATTGCAAAGCAATGCACAGACTATTGCAAAGCAATGCACAGACTATTGCAAAGCAATGCAAAGAGACTATTGCAAAGCAAGGCAAAGAGACTATTGCAAAGCAATGCACAGACTATTGCAAAGCAATGCAAAGAGACTATTGTAAAGCAATGCAAATAGACTATTTCAAAGCAATGCACAGATTATTGCAAAGCAATGCACAGACTATTGCAAAGCAATGCAAAGACTATTGCAAAGCAATGCACAGACTATTGCAAAGCAATGCACAGAGACTATTGCAAAGCAATGCACGGAGACTATTGCAAAGCAATGCACAGACTATTGCAAAGCAATGCACAAACTATTGCGAAGCAATGCACAGGCTATTGCAAAGCAATGCACAGAGGCTATTGTAAAGCAATGCAAAGAGACTATTGCAAAGCAATGCACAGACTATTGCAAAGCAATGCACAGAGGCTATTGCAAAGCAATGCACAGAGGCTATTGCAAAGCAATGCAAAGAGAGACTATTGCAAAGCAATGCACAGACTATTGCAAAGCAATGCACAGACTATTGCAAAGCAATGCAAAGAGATTATTGCAAAGCAATGCACAGACTATTGCAAAGCAATGCACAGAGACTATTGCAAAGCAATGCACAGACTTTTGCAAAGCAATGCACAGACTATTGCAAAGCAATGCACAGACTATTGCAAAGCAATGCAAAGAGACTATTGCAAAGCAAGGCAAAGAGACTATTGCAAAGCAATGCACAGACTATTGCAAAGCAATGCACAGAGACTATTGCAAAGCAATGCACAGATTATTGCAAAGCAATGCACAGACTATTGCAAAGCAATGCACAGAGACTATTGCAAAGCAATGCACAGATTATTGCAAAGCAATGCACAGAGACTGTTGCAAAGCAATGCACAGAGGATATTGCAAAGCAATGCAAAGAGACTATTGCAAAGCAATGCACAGACTATTGCAAAGCAATGCACAGACTATTGCAAAGCAATGCAAAGAGACTATTGCAAAGCAATGCACAGACTATTGCAAAGCAATGCAAAGAGACTATTGCAAAGCAAATCACAGATTATTGCAAAGCAATGCACAGACTATTGCAAAGCAAGGCAAAGAGACTATTGCAAAGCAATGCACAGACTATTGCAAAGCAATGCACAGAGACTGTTGCAAAGCAATGAACAGAGGATATTGCAAAGCAATGCAAAGAGACTATTGCAAAGCAATGCACAGACTATTGCAAAGCAATGCACAGACTATTGCAAAGCAATGCAAAGAGACTATTGCAAAGCAATGCACAGATTATTGCAAAGCAATGCACAGACTATTGCAAAGCAATGCACAGAGACTATTGCAAAGCAATGCACAGACTATTGCAAAGCAATGCACAGACTATTGCAAAGCAATGCAAAGAGACTCTTGCAAAGCAATGCGCAGACTATTGCAAAGCAATGCAAAGAGACTATTGCAAAGCAATGCACAGATTATTGCAAAGCAATGCACAGACTATTGCAAAGCAATGCACAGACTATTGCAAAGCAATGCACGGACAATTGCAACGCAATGCAAAGAGACTATTGCAAAGCAATGCACAGACTATTGCAAAGCAACGCGCAGACTATTGCAAAGCAATGCAAAGAGATTATTGCAAAGCAATGCAAAGAGACTATTGCAAAGTAATGCCCAGACTATTGCAAAGCAATGCACAGAGACTATTGCAAAGCAATGCACAGAGGCTATTGCAAAGCAATGCAAAGAGACTATTGCAAAGCAATGCACAAACTATTGCAAAGCAATGCACAGGCTATTGCAAAGCAATGCACAGAGGCTATTGTAAAGCAATGCAAAGAGACTATTGCAAATCAATGCACAGATTATTGCAAAGCAATGCACAGACTATTGCAAAGCAATGCACAGACTATTGCAAACCAATGCACAGTCTATTGCAAAGCAATGCACAGACTATTGCAACGCAATGCAAAGAGACTATTGAAAAGCAATGCAGAGACTATTGCAAAGCAATGCACAAACTATTGCAAAGCAATGCAAAGAGACTATTGCAAAGCAATGCAAAGAGACTATTGCAAAGCAATGCACAGACTATTGCAAAGCAATGCACAGAGACTATTGCAAAGCAATGCACAGACTATTGCAAAGCAATGCACAGAGACTATTGCAAAGCAAGGCAAAGAGACTATTGCAAAGCAATGCACAGACTATTGCAAAGCAATGCAAAGAGACTATTGTAAAGCAATGCAAATAGACTATTTCAAAGCAATGCACAGACTATTGCAAAGCAATGCACAGACTATTGCAAAGCAATGCAAAGACTATTTCAAAGCAATGCACAGACTATTGCAAAGCAATGCACAGACTATTGCAAAGCAATGCACAGAGACTATTGCAAAGCAATGCACGGAGACTATTGCAAAGCAATGCACAGACTATTGCAAAGCAATGCACAAACTATTGCGAAGCAATGCACAGGCTATTGCAAAGCAATGCACAGAGGCTATTGTAAAGCAATGCAAAGAGACTATTGCAAAGCAATGCACAGACTATTGCAAAGCAATGCACAGAGGCTATTGCAAAGCAATGCACAGAGGCTATTGCAAAGCAATGCAAAGAGAGACTATTGCAAAGCAATGCACAGACTATTGCAAAGCAATGCACAGACTATTGCAAAGCAATGCAAAGAGATTCTTGCAAAGCAATGCACAGACTATTGCAAAGCAATGCACAGAGACTATTGCAAAGCAATGCACAGACTTTTGCAAAGCAATGCACAGACTATTGCAAAGCAATGCACAGACTATTGCAAAGCAATGCACGGACAATTGCAACGCAATGCAAAGAGACTATTGCAAAGCAATGCACTGACTATTGCAAAGCAATGCACAGACTATTGCAAAGCAATGCAAAGAGATTATTGCAAAGCAATGCAAAGAGACTATTGCAAAGTAATGCCCAGACTATTGCAAAGCAATGCACAGAGACTATTGCAAAGCAATGCACAGAGGCTATTGCAAAGCAATGCAAAGAGACTATTGCAAAGCAATGCACAAACTATTGCAAAGCAATGCACAGGCTATTGCAAAGCAATGCACAGAGGCTATTGTAAAGCAATGCAAAGAGACTATTGCAAATCAATGCACAGATTATCGCAAAGCAATGCACAGACTATTGCAAAGCAATGCACAGACTATTGCAAACCAATGCACAGATTATTGCAAAGCAAAGCACAGACTATTGCAAAGCAATGCACAGTCTATTGCAAAGCAATGCACAGACTATTGCAACGCAATGCAAAGAGGCTATTGCAAAGCAATGCAGAGACTATTGCAAAGCAATGCACAAACTATTGCAAAGCAATGCAAAGAGACTATTGCAAAGCAATGCAAAGAGACTATTGCAAAGCAATGCACAGACTATTGCAAAGCAATGCACAGAGACTATTGCAAAGCAATGCACAGACTATTGCAAAGCAATGCACAGAGACTATTGCAAAGCAAGGCAAAGAGACTATTGCAAAGCAATGCACAGACTATTGCAAAGCAATGCAAAGAGACTATTGTAAAGCAATGCAAATAGACTATTTCAAAGCAATGCACAGACTATTGCAAAGCAATGCACAGACTATTGCAAAGCAATGCAAAGATTATTGCAAAGCAATGCACAGACTATTGCAAAGTAATGCACAGAGACTATTGCAAAGCAATGCACGGAGACTATTGCAAAGCAATGCACAGACTATTGCAAAGCAATGCACAAACTATTGCGAAGCAATGCACAGGCTATTGCAAAGCAATGCACAGAGGCTATTGTAAAGCAATGCAAAGAGACTATTGCAAAGCAATGCACAGACTATTGAAAAGCAATGCACAGAGGCTATTGCAAAGCAATGCACAGAGGCTATTGCAAAGCAATGCAAAGAGAGACTATTGCAAAGCAATGCACAGACTATTGCAAAGCAATGCACAGACTATTGCAAAGCAATGCAAAGAGATTATTGCAAAGCAATGCACAGACTATTGCAAAGCAATGCACAGAGACTATTGCAAAGCAATGCACAGACTTTTGCAAAGCAATGCACAGACTATTGCAAAGCAATGCATAGACTATTGCAAAGCAATGCAAAGAGACTATTGCAAAGCAAGGCAAAGAGACTATTGCAAAGCAATGCACAGACTATTGCAAAGCAATGCACAGAGACTGTTGCAAAGCAATGCACAGAGGATATTGCAAAGCAATGCAAAGAGACTATTGCAAAGCAATGCACAGACTATTGCAAAGCAATGCACAGACTATTGCAAAGCAATGCAAAGAGACTATTGCAAAGCAATGCACAGATTATTGCAAAGCAATGCACAGACTATTGCAAAGCAATGCACAGAGACTATTGCAAAGCAATGCACAGATTATTGCAAAGCAATGCACAGAGACTGTTGCAAAGCAATGCACAGAGGATATTGCAAAGCAATGCAAAGAGACTATTGCAAAGCAATGCACAGACTATTGCAAAGCAATGCACAGACTATTGCAAAGCAATGCAAAGAGACTATTGCAAAGCAATGCACAGACTATTGCAAAGCAATGCAAAGAGACTATTGCAAAGCAATGCACAGATTATTGCAAAGCAATGCACAGACTATTGCAAAGCAATGCAAAGAGACTATTGCAAAGCAATGCACAGATTATTGCAAAGCAATGCACAGACTATTGCAAAGCAATGCACAGACTATTGCAAAGCAATGCACGGACAATTGCAACGCAATGCAAAGAGACTATTGCAAAGCAATGCACAGACTATTGCAAAGCAACGCGCAGACTATTGCAAAGCAATGCAAAGAGATTATTGCAAAGCAATGCAAAGAGACTATTGCAAAGTAATGCCCAGACTATTGCAAAGCAATGCACAGGCTATTGCAAAGCAATGCACAGAGGCTATTGTAAAGCAATGCAAAGAGACTATTGCAAATCAATGCACAGATTATTGCAAAGCAATGCACAGACTATTGCAAAGCAATGCACAGACTATTGCAAACCAATGCACAGATTATTGCAAAGCAATGCACAGACTATTGCAAAGCAATGCACAGTCTATTGCAAAGCAATGCACAGACTATTGCAACGCAATGCAAAGAGACTATTGAAAAGCAATGCAGAGACTATTGCAAAGCAATGCACAAACTATTGCAAAGCAATGCAAAGAGACTATTGCAAAGCAATGCAAAGAGACTATTGCAAAGCAATGCACAGACTATTGCAAAGCAATGCACAGAGACTATTGCAAAGCAATGCACAGACTATTGCAAAGCAATGCACAGAGACTATTGCAAAGCAAGGCAAAGAGACTATTGCAAAGCAATGCACAGACTATTGCAAAGCAATGCAAAGAGACTATTGTAAAGCAATGCAAATAGACTATTTCAAAGCAATGCACAGACTATTGCAAAGCAATGCACAGACTATTGCAAAGCAATGCAAAGACTATTGCAAAGCAATGCACAGACTATTGCAAAGCAATGCACAGACTATTGCAAAGCAATGCACAGAGACTATTGCAAAGCAATGCACGGAGACTATTGCAAAGCAATGCACAGACTATTGCAAAGCAATGCACAAACTATTGCGAAGCAATGCACAGGCTATTGCAAAGCAATGCACAGAGGCTATTGTAAAGCAATGCAAAGAGACTATTGCAAAGCAATGCACAGACTATTGCAAAGCAATGCACAGAGGCTATTGCAAAGCAATGCACAGAGGCTATTGCAAAGCAATGCAAAGAGAGACTATTGCAAAGCAATGCACAGACTATTGCAAAGCAATGCACAGACTATTGCAAAGCAATGCAAAGAGATTCTTGCAAAGCAATGCACAGACTATTGCAAAGCAATGCACAGAGACTATTGCAAAGCAATGCACAGACTTTTGCAAAGCAATGCACAGACTATTGCAAAGCAATGCACAGACTATTGCAAAGCAATGCACGGACAATTGCAACGCAATGCAAAGAGACTATTGCAAAGCAATGCACTGACTATTGCAAAGCAATGCACAGACTATTGCAAAGCAATGCAAAGAGATTATTGCAAAGCAATGCAAAGAGACTATTGCAAAGTAATGCCCAGACTATTGCAAAGCAATGCACAGAGACTATTGCAAAGCAATGCACAGAGGCTATTGCAAAGCAATGCAAAGAGACTATTGCAAAGCAATGCACAAACTATTGCAAAGCAATGCACAGGCTATTGCAAAGCAATGCACAGAGGCTATTGTAAAGCAATGCAAAGAGACTATTGCAAATCAATGCACAGATTATCGCAAAGCAATGCACAGACTATTGCAAAGCAATGCACAGACTATTGCAAACCAATGCACAGATTATTGCAAAGCAAAGCACAGACTATTGCAAAGCAATGCACAGTCTATTGCAAAGCAATGCACAGACTATTGCAACGCAATGCAAAGAGGCTATTGCAAAGCAATGCAGAGACTATTGCAAAGCAATGCACAAACTATTGCAAAGCAATGCAAAGAGACTATTGCAAAGCAATGCAAAGAGACTATTGCAAAGCAATGCACAGACTATTGCAAAGCAATGCACAGAGACTATTGCAAAGCAATGCACAGACTATTGCAAAGCAATGCACAGAGACTATTGCAAAGCAAGGCAAAGAGACTATTGCAAAGCAATGCACAGACTATTGCAAAGCAATGCAAAGAGACTATTGTAAAGCAATGCAAATAGACTATTTCAAAGCAATGCACAGACTATTGCAAAGCAATGCACAGACTATTGCAAAGCAATGCAAAGACTATTGCAAAGCAATGCACAGACTATTGCAAAGCAATGCACAGAGACTATTGCAAAGCAATGCACGGAGACTATTGCAAAGCAATGCACAGACTATTGCAAAGCAATGCACAAACTATTGCGAAGCAATGCACAGGCTATTGCAAAGCAATGCACAGAGGCTATTGTAAAGCAATGCAAAGAGACTATTGCAAAGCAATGCACAGACTATTGAAAAGCAATGCACAGAGGCTATTGCAAAGCAATGCACAGAGGCTATTGCAAAGCAATGCAAAGAGAGACTATTGCAAAGCAATGCACAGACTATTGCAAAGCAATGCACAGACTATTGCAAAGCAATGCAAAGAGATTATTGCAAAGCAATGCACAGACTATTGCAAAGCAATGCACAGAGACTATTGCAAAGCAATGCACAGACTTTTGCAAAGCAATGCACAGACTATTGCAAAGCAATGCACAGAGACTATTGCAAAGCAATGCACAGACTATTGCAAAGCAATGCACAGACTATTGCAAAGCAATGCAAAGAGACTCTTGCAAAGCAATGCGCAGACTATTGCAAAGCAATGCAAAGAGACTATTGCAAAGCAATGCACAGATTATTGCAAAGCAATGCACAGACTATTGCAAAGCAATGCACAGACTATTGCAAAGCAATGCACGGACAATTGCAACGCAATGCAAAGAGACTATTGCAAAGCAATGCACAGACTATTGCAAAGCAACGCGCAGACTATTGCAAAGCAATGCAAAGAGATTATTGCAAAGCAATGCAAAGAGACTATTGCAAAGTAATGCCCAGACTATTGCAAAGCAATGCACAGAGACTATTGCAAAGCAATGCACAGAGGCTATTGCAAAGCAATGCAAAGAGACTATTGCAAAGCAATGCACAAACTATTGCAAAGCAATGCACAGGCTATTGCAAAGCAATGCACAGAGGCTATTGTAAAGCAATGCAAAGAGACTATTGCAAATCAATGCACAGATTATTGCAAAGCAATGCACAGACTATTGCAAAGCAATGCACAGACTATTGCAAACCAATGCACAGATTATTGCAAAGCAATGCACAGACTATTGCAAAGCAATGCACAGTCTATTGCAAAGCAATGCACAGACTATTGCAACGCAATGCAAAGAGACTATTGAAAAGCAATGCAGAGACTATTGCAAAGCAATGCACAAACTATTGCAAAGCAATGCAAAGAGACTATTGCAAAGCAATGCAAAGAGACTATTGCAAAGCAATGCACAGACTATTGCAAAGCAATGCACAGAGACTATTGCAAAGCAATGCACAGACTATTGCAAAGCAATGCACAGAGACTATTGCAAAGCAAGGCAAAGAGACTATTGCAAAGCAATGCACAGACTATTGCAAAGCAATGCAAAGAGACTATTGTAAAGCAATGCAAATAGACTATTTCAAAGCAATGCACAGACTATTGCAAAGCAATGCACAGACTATTGCAAAGCAATGCAAAGACTATTTCAAAGCAATGCACAGACTATTGCAAAGCAATGCACAGACTATTGCAAAGCAATGCACAGAGACTATTGCAAAGCAATGCACGGAGACTATTGCAAAGCAATGCACAGACTATTGCAAAGCAATGCACAAACTATTGCGAAGCAATGCACAGGCTATTGCAAAGCAATGCACAGAGGCTATTGTAAAGCAATGCAAAGAGACTATTGCAAAGCAATGCACAGACTATTGCAAAGCAATGCACAGAGGCTATTGCAAAGCAATGCACAGAGGCTATTGCAAAGCAATGCAAAGAGAGACTATTGCAAAGCAATGCACAGACTATTGCAAAGCAATGCACAGACTATTGCAAAGCAATGCAAAGAGATTCTTGCAAAGCAATGCACAGACTATTGCAAAGCAATGCACAGAGACTATTGCAAAGCAATGCACAGACTTTTGCAAAGCAATGCACAGACTATTGCAAAGCAATGCACAGACTATTGCAAAGCAATGCACGGACAATTGCAACGCAATGCAAAGAGACTATTGCAAAGCAATGCACTGACTATTGCAAAGCAATGCACAGACTATTGCAAAGCAATGCAAAGAGATTATTGCAAAGCAATGCAAAGAGACTATTGCAAAGTAATGCCCAGACTATTGCAAAGCAATGCACAGAGACTATTGCAAAGCAATGCACAGAGGCTATTGCAAAGCAATGCAAAGAGACTAGTGCAAAGCAATGCACAAACTATTGCAAAGCAATGCACAGGCTATTGCAAAGCAATGCACAGAGGCTATTGTAAAGCAATGCAAAGAGACTATTGCAAATCAATGCACAGATTATCGCAAAGCAATGCACAGACTATTGCAAAGCAATGCACAGACTATTGCAAACCAATGCACAGATTATTGCAAAGCAAAGCACAGACTATTGCAAAGCAATGCACAGTCTATTGCAAAGCAATGCACAGACTATTGCAACGCAATGCAAAGAGGCTATTGCAAAGCAATGCAGAGACTATTGCAAAGCAATGCACAAACTATTGCAAAGCAATGCAAAGAGACTATTGCAAAGCAATGCAAAGAGACTATTGCAAAGCAATGCACAGACTATTGCAAAGCAATGCACAGAGACTATTGCAAAGCAATGCACAGACTATTGCAAAGCAATGCACAGAGACTATTGCAAAGCAAGGCAAAGAGACTATTGCAAAGCAATGCACAGACTATTGCAAAGCAATGCAAAGAGACTATTGTAAAGCAATGCAAATAGACTATTTCAAAGCAATGCACAGACTATTGCAAAGCAATGCACAGACTATTGCAAAGCAATGCAAAGATTATTGCAAAGCAATGCACAGACTATTGCAAAGTAATGCACAGAGACTATTGCAAAGCAATGCACGGAGACTATTGCAAAGCAATGCACAGACTATTGCAAAGCAATGCACAAACTATTGCGAAGCAATGCACAGGCTATTGCAAAGCAATGCACAGAGGCTATTGTAAAGCAATGCAAAGAGACTATTGCAAAGCAATGCACAGACTATTGAAAAGCAATGCACAGAGGCTATTGCAAAGCAATGCACAGAGGCTATTGCAAAGCAATGCAAAGAGAGACTATTGCAAAGCAATGCACAGACTATTGCAAAGCAATGCACAGACTATTGCAAAGCAATGCAAAGAGATTATTGCAAAGCAATGCACAGACTATTGCAAAGCAATGCACAGAGACTATTGCAAAGCAATGCACAGACTTTTGCAAAGCAATGCACAGACTATTGCAAAGCAATGCATAGACTATTGCAAAGCAATGCAAAGAGACTATTGCAAAGCAAGGCAAAGAGACTATTGCAAAGCAATGCACAGACTATTGCAAAGCAATGCACAGAGACTGTTGCAAAGCAATGCACAGAGGATATTGCAAAGCAATGCAAAGAGACTATTGCAAAGCAATGCACAGACTATTGCAAAGCAATGCACAGACTATTGCAAAGCAATGCAAAGAGACTATTGCAAAGCAATGCACAGATTATTGCAAAGCAATGCACAGACTATTGCAAAGCAATGCACAGAGACTATTGCAAAGCAATGCACAGATTATTGCAAAGCAATGCACAGAGACTGTTGCAAAGCAATGCACAGAGGATATTGCAAAGCAATGCAAAGAGACTATTGCAAAGCAATGCACAGACTATTGCAAAGCAATGCACAGACTATTGCAAAGCAATGCAAAGAGACTATTGCAAAGCAATGCACAGACTATTGCAAAGCAATGCAAAGAGACTATTGCAAAGCAATGCACAGATTATTGCAAAGCAATGCACAGACTATTGCAAAGCAATGCAAAGAGACTATTGCAAAGCAATGCACAGATTATTGCAAAGCAATGCACAGACTATTGCAAAGCAATGCACAGACTATTGCAAAGCAATGCACGGACAATTGCAACGCAATGCAAAGAGACTATTGCAAAGCAATGCACAGACTATTGCAAAGCAACGCGCAGACTATTGCAAAGCAATGCAAAGAGATTATTGCAAAGCAATGCAAAGAGACTATTGCAAAGTAATGCCCAGACTATTGCAAAGCAATGCACAGGCTATTGCAAAGCAATGCACAGAGGCTATTGTAAAGCAATGCAAAGAGACTATTGCAAATCAATGCACAGATTATTGCAAAGCAATGCACAGACTATTGCAAAGCAATGCACAGACTATTGCAAACCAATGCACAGATTATTGCAAAGCAATGCACAGACTATTGCAAAGCAATGCACAGTCTATTGCAAAGCAATGCACAGACTATTGCAACGCAATGCAAAGAGACTATTGAAAAGCAATGCAGAGACTATTGCAAAGCAATGCACAAACTATTGCAAAGCAATGCAAAGAGACTATTGCAAAGCAATGCAAAGAGACTATTGCAAAGCAATGCACAGACTATTGCAAAGCAATGCACAGAGACTATTGCAAAGCAATGCACAGACTATTGCAAAGCAATGCACAGAGACTATTGCAAAGCAAGGCAAAGAGACTATTGCAAAGCAATGCACAGACTATTGCAAAGCAATGCAAAGAGACTATTGTAAAGCAATGCAAATAGACTATTTCAAAGCAATGCACAGACTATTGCAAAGCAATGCACAGACTATTGCAAAGCAATGCAAAGACTATTGCAAAGCAATGCACAGACTATTGCAAAGCAATGCACAGACTATTGCAAAGCAATGCACAGAGACTATTGCAAAGCAATGCACGGAGACTATTGCAAAGCAATGCACAGACTATTGCAAAGCAATGCACAAACTATTGCGAAGCAATGCACAGGCTATTGCAAAGCAATGCACAGAGGCTATTGTAAAGCAATGCAAAGAGACTATTGCAAAGCAATGCACAGACTATTGCAAAGCAATGCACAGAGGCTATTGCAAAGCAATGCACAGAGGCTATTGCAAAGCAATGCAAAGAGAGACTATTGCAAAGCAATGCACAGACTATTGCAAAGCAATGCACAGACTATTGCAAAGCAATGCAAAGAGATTCTTGCAAAGCAATGCACAGACTATTGCAAAGCAATGCACAGAGACTATTGCAAAGCAATGCACAGACTTTTGCAAAGCAATGCACAGACTATTGCAAAGCAATGCACAGACTATTGCAAAGCAATGCACGGACAATTGCAACGCAATGCAAAGAGACTATTGCAAAGCAATGCACTGACTATTGCAAAGCAATGCACAGACTATTGCAAAGCAATGCAAAGAGATTATTGCAAAGCAATGCAAAGAGACTATTGCAAAGTAATGCCCAGACTATTGCAAAGCAATGCACAGAGACTATTGCAAAGCAATGCACAGAGGCTATTGCAAAGCAATGCAAAGAGACTATTGCAAAGCAATGCACAAACTATTGCAAAGCAATGCACAGGCTATTGCAAAGCAATGCACAGAGGCTATTGTAAAGCAATGCAAAGAGACTATTGCAAATCAATGCACAGATTATCGCAAAGCAATGCACAGACTATTGCAAAGCAATGCACAGACTATTGCAAACCAATGCACAGATTATTGCAAAGCAAAGCACAGACTATTGCAAAGCAATGCACAGTCTATTGCAAAGCAATGCACAGACTATTGCAACGCAATGCAAAGAGGCTATTGCAAAGCAATGCAGAGACTATTGCAAAGCAATGCACAAACTATTGCAAAGCAATGCAAAGAGACTATTGCAAAGCAATGCAAAGAGACTATTGCAAAGCAATGCACAGACTATTGCAAAGCAATGCACAGAGACTATTGCAAAGCAATGCACAGACTATTGCAAAGCAATGCACAGAGACTATTGCAAAGCAAGGCAAAGAGACTATTGCAAAGCAATGCACAGACTATTGCAAAGCAATGCAAAGAGACTATTGTAAAGCAATGCAAATAGACTATTTCAAAGCAATGCACAGACTATTGCAAAGCAATGCACAGACTATTGCAAAGCAATGCAAAGACTATTGCAAAGCAATGCACAGACTATTGCAAAGCAATGCACAGAGACTATTGCAAAGCAATGCACGGAGACTATTGCAAAGCAATGCACAGACTATTGCAAAGCAATGCACAAACTATTGCGAAGCAATGCACAGGCTATTGCAAAGCAATGCACAGAGGCTATTGTAAAGCAATGCAAAGAGACTATTGCAAAGCAATGCACAGACTATTGAAAAGCAATGCACAGAGGCTATTGCAAAGCAATGCACAGAGGCTATTGCAAAGCAATGCAAAGAGAGACTATTGCAAAGCAATGCACAGACTATTGCAAAGCAATGCACAGACTATTGCAAAGCAATGCAAAGAGATTATTGCAAAGCAATGCACAGACTATTGCAAAGCAATGCACAGAGACTATTGCAAAGCAATGCACAGACTTTTGCAAAGCAATGCACAGACTATTGCAAAGCAATGCATAGACTATTGCAAAGCAATGCAAAGAGACTATTGCAAAGCAAGGCAAAGAGACTATTGCAAAGCAATGCACAGACTATTGCAAAGCAATGCACAGAGACTGTTGCAAAGCAATGCACAGAGGATATTGCAAAGCAATGCAAAGAGACTATTGCAAAGCAATGCACAGACTATTGCAAAGCAATGCACAGACTATTGCAAAGCAATGCAAAGAGACTATTGCAAAGCAATGCACAGATTATTGCAAAGCAATGCACAGACTATTGCAAAGCAATGCACAGAGACTATTGCAAAGCAATGCACAGATTATTGCAAAGCAATGCACAGAGACTGTTGCAAAGCAATGCACAGAGGATATTGCAAAGCAATGCAAAGAGACTATTGCAAAGCAATGCACAGACTATTGCAAAGCAATGCACAGACTATTGCAAAGCAATGCAAAGAGACTATTGCAAAGCAATGCACAGACTATTGCAAAGCAATGCAAAGAGACTATTGCAAAGCAATGCACAGATTATTGCAAAGCAATGCACAGACTATTGCAAAGCAATGCAAAGAGACTATTGCAAAGCAATGCACAGACTATTGCAAAGCAATGCACAGACTATTGCAAAGCAATGCAAAGAGACTATTGCAAAGCAATGCACAGATTATTGCAAAGCAATGCACAGACTATTGCAAAGCAATGCACAGAGACTATTGCAAAGCAATGCACAGACTATTGCAAAGCAATGCACAGACTATTGCAAAGCAATGCAAAGAGTCTCTTGCAAAGCAATGCGCAGACTATTGCAAAGCAATGCAAAGAGACTATTGCAAAGCAATGCACAGATTATTGCAAAGCAATGCACAGACTTTTGCAAAGCAATGCACAGACTATTGCAAAGCAATGCACAGACTATTGCAAAGCAATGCACGGACAATTGCAACGCAATGCAAAGAGACTATTGCAAAGCAATGCACAGACTATTGCAAAGCAATGCACAGACTATTGCAAAGCAAAGCAAAGAGATTATTGCAAAGCAATGCAAAGAGATTATTGCAAAGCAATGCAAAGAGACTATTGCAAAGTAATGCCCAGACTATTGCAAAGCAATGCACAGAGACTATTGCAAAGCAATGCACAGAGGCTATTGCAAAGCAATGCAAAGAGACTATTGCAAAGCAATGCACAAACTATTGCAAAGCAATGCACAGGCTATTGCAAAGCAATGCACAGAGGCTATTGTAAAGCAATGCAAAGAGACTATTGCAAATCAGTGCACTGATTATTGCAAAGCAATGCACAGACTATTGCAAAGCAATGCACAGACTATTGCAAACCAATGCACAGATTATTGCAAAGCAATGCACAGACTATTGCAAAGCAATGCACAGTCTATTGCAAAGCAATGCACAGACTATTGCAACGCAATGCAAAGAGACTATTGCAAAGCAATGCAGAGACTATTGCAAAGCAATGCACAAACTATTGCAAAGCAATGCAAAGAGACTATTGCAAAGCAATGCAAAGAGACTATTGCAAAGCAATGCACAGACTATTGCAAAGCAATGCACAGATTATTGCAAAGCAATGCACAGACTATTGCAAAGCAATGCACAGTCTATTGCAAAGCAATGCACAGACTATTGCAACGCAATGCAAAGAGACTATTGCAAAGCAATGCAGAGACTATTGCAAAGCAATGCACAAACTATTGCAAAGCAATGCAAAGAGACTATTGCAAAGCAATGCACAGAGACTATTGCAAAGCAATGCACAGACTATTGCAAAGCAATGCACAGAGACTATTGCAAATCTATGCACAGAGACTATTGCAAAGCAATGCACAGACTATTGCAAAGCAATGCACAGAGACTATTGCAAAGCAATGCACAGACTATTGCAAAGCAATGCACAGACTATTGCAAAGCAATGCACAGACTATTGCAAAGCAATGCACAGACTATTGCAAAGCAATGCACAGAGACTATTGCAAAGAAATGCACAGACTATTGCAAAGCAATGCAGAGACTATTGCAAAGCAATGCACGGAGGCTATTGTAAAGCAGTGCATAGAGACTATTGCAAAGCAATGCACATACTATTGCAAAGCAATGCACAGAGACTATTGCAAAGCAATGCACAGAGACTATTGCAAAGCAATGCACTGAGACTTTTGCAAAGCAATGCACAGACTATTGCAAAGCAATGCAAAGAGACTATTGCAAAGCAATGCACAGATTATTGCAAAGCAATGCACAGACTATTGCAAAGCAATGCACAGAGACTATTGCAAAGCAATGCACAGACTATTGCAAAGCAATGCACAGACTATTGCAAAGCAATGCAAAGAGACTATTGCAAAGCAATGCGCAGACTATTGCAAAGCAATGCAAAGAGACTATTGCAAAGCAATGCACAGATTATTGCAAAGCAATGCACAGACTATTGCAAAGCAATGCACAGACTATTGCAAAGCAATGCACAGACTATTGCAAAGCAATGCACAGACAATTGCAACGCAATGCAAAGAGACTATTGCAAAGCAATGCACAGACTATTGCAAAGCAATGCACAGACTATTGCAAAGCAATGCAAAGAGATTATTGCAAAGCAATGCAAAGAGACTATTGCAAAGTAATGCCCAGACTATTGCAAAGCAATGCACAGACACTATTGCAAAGCAATGCACAGAGGCTATTGCAAAGCAATGCAAAGAGACTATTGCAAAGCAATGCATAAACTATTGCAAAGCAATGCACAGGCTATTGCAAAGCAATGCACAGAGGCTATTGTAAAGCAATGCAAAGAGACTATTGCAAATCAATGCACAGATTATTGCAAAGCAATGCACAGACTATTGCAAAGCAATGCACAGACTATTGCAAAGCAATGCAAAGAGATTATTGCAAAGCAATGCACAGACTATTGCAAAGCAATGCACAGAGACTATTGCAAAGCAATGCACAGACTTTTGCAAAGCAATGCACAGACTATTGCAAAGCAATGCACAGACTATTGCAAAGCAATGCAAAGAGACTATTGCAAAGCAAGGCAAAGAGACTATTGCAAAGCAATGCACAGACTATTGCAAAGCAATGCACACAGAGACTATTGCAAGGCAATGCACAGAGACTATTGCAAAGCAATGCACAGACTATTGCAAAGCAATGCACAGAGGCTATTCCAAAGCAATGCACAGAGACTATTGCAAAGCAATGCACAGACTATTGCAAAGCAATGCACAGACTATTGCAAAGCAATGCACAGACTATTGCAAACCAATGCACAGAGA
This sequence comes from Lissotriton helveticus, assembly GCF_964261635.1. Lineage (NCBI taxonomy): Eukaryota > Metazoa > Chordata > Amphibia > Caudata > Salamandridae > Lissotriton > Lissotriton helveticus. The sequence goes on from NC_136058.1 coordinate 426,430,279, forward strand.
CTATTGCTAAGCAATGCACAGACTATTGCAAAGCAATGCAGAGACTATTGCAAAGCAATGCACGGAGGCTATTGTAAAGCAATGCATAGAGACTATTGCAAAGCAATGCACAGACTATTGCAAAGCAATGCACAGAGACTATTGCAAAGCAATGCACAGAGACTATTTTAAAGCAATGCACAGAGACTATTGCAAAGCAATGCACAGACTATTGCAAAGCAATGCACAGAGTATTGCAAAGCAAAGAGACTATTGCAAAGCAATGCACAGATTATTGCAAAGCAATGCACAGACTATTGCAAAGCAATGCACAGAGACTATTGCAAAGCAATGAACAGACTATTGCAAAGCAATGCAAAGAGACTATTGCAAAGCAAGGCAAAGAGACTATTGCAAAGCAATGCACAGACTATTGCAAAGCAATGCAAAGAGACTATTGTAAAGCAATGCAAATAGACTATTTCAAAGCAATGCACAGATTATTGCAAAGCAATGCACAGAGTATTGCAAAGCAATGCAAAGACTATTGCAAAGCAATGCACAGATTTTTGCAAAGCAATGCACAGAGTATTGCAAAGCAAAGAGACTATTGCAAAGCAATGCACAGATTATTGCAAAGCAATGCACAGACTATTGCAAAGCAATGCACAGAGACTATTGCAAAGCAATGCACAGACTATTGCAAAGCAATGCAAAGAGACTATTGCAAAGCAAGGCAAAGAGACTATTGCAAAGCAATGCACAGACTATTGCAAAGCAATGCAAAGAGACTATTGTAAAGCAATGCAAATAGACTATTTCAAAGCAATGCACAGATTATTGCAAAGCAATGCACAGACTATTGCAAAGCAATGCACAGACTATTGCAAAGCAATGCACAGAGACTATTGCAAAGCAATGCACAGACTATTGCAAAGCAATGCAAAGAGACTATTGCAAAGCAAGGCAAAGAGACTATTGCAAAGCAATGCACAGACTATTGCAAAGCAATGCAAAGAGACTATTGTAAAGCAATGCAAATAGACTATTTCAAAGCAATGCAAAGACTATTGCAAAGCAATGCACAGACTATTGCAAAGCAATGCACAGACTATTGCAAAGCAATGCACAGAGACTATTGCAAAGCAATGCACGGAGACTATTGCAAAGCAATGCACAGACTATTGCAAAGCAATGCACAAACTATTGCGAAGCAATGCACAGGCTATTGCAAAGCAATGCACAGAGGCTATTGTAAAGCAATGCAAAGAGACTATTGCAAAGCAATGCACAGACTATTGCAAAGCAATGCACAGAGGCTATTGCAAAGCAATGCACAGAGGCTATTGCAAAGCAATGCAAAGAGAGACTATTGCAAAGCAATGCACAGACTATTGCAAAGCAATGCACAGACTATTGCAAAGCAATGCAAAGAGATTATTGCAAAGCAATGCACAGACTATTGCAAAGCAATGCACAGAGACTATTGCAAAGCAATGCACAGACTTTTGCAAAGCAATGCACAGACTATTGCAAAGCAATGCACAGACTATTGCAAAGCAATGCAAAGAGACTATTGCAAAGCAAGGCAAAGAGACTATTGCAAAGCAATGCACAGACTATTGCAAAGCAATGCACAGAGACTATTGCAAAGCAATGCACAGATTATTGCAAAGCAATGCACAGACTATTGCAAAGCAATGCACAAAGACTATTGCAAAGCAATGCACAGATTATTGCAAAGCAATGCACAGAGACTGTTGCAAAGCAATGCACAGAGGATATTGCAAAGCAATGCAAAGAGACTATTGCAAAGCAATGCACAGACTATTGCAAAGCAATGCACAGACTATTGCAAAGCAATGCAAAGAGACTATTGCAAAGCAATGCACAGACTATTGCAAAGCAATGCAAAGAGACTATTGCAAAGCAATGCACAGATTATTGCAAAGCAATGCACAGACTATTGCAAAGCAAGGCAAAGAGACTATTGCAAAGCAATGCACAGACTATTGCAAAGCAATGCACAGAGACTGTTGCAAAGCAATGAACAGAGGATATTGCAAAGCAATGCAAAGAGACTATTGCAAAGCAATGCACAGACTATTGCAAAGCAATGCACAGACTATTGCAAAGCAATGCAAAGAGACTATTGCAAAGCAATGCACAGATTATTGCAAAGCAATGCACAGACTATTGCAAAGCAATGCACAGAGACTATTGCAAAGCAATGCACAGACTATTGCAAAGCAATGCACAGACTATTGCAAAGCAATGCACAGAGACTATTGCAAAGCAATGCACGGAGACTATTGCAAAGCAATGCACAGACTATTGCAAAGCAATGCACAAACTATTGCGAAGCAATGCACAGGCTATTGCAAAGCAATGCACAGAGGCTATTGTAAAGCAATGCAAAGAGACTATTGCAAAGCAATGCACAGACTATTGCAAAGCAATGCACAGAGGCTATTGCAAAGCAATGCACAGAGGCTATTGCAAAGCAATGCAAAGAGAGACTATTGCAAAGCAATGCACAGACTATTGCAAAGCAATGCACAGACTATTGCAAAGCAATGCAAAGAGATTCTTGCAAAGCAATGCACAGACTATTGCAAAGCAATGCACAGAGACTATTGCAAAGCAATGCACAGACTTTTGCAAAGCAATGCACAGACTATTGCAAAGCAATGCACAGACTATTGCAAAGCAATGCACGGACAATTGCAACGCAATGCAAAGAGACTATTGCAAAGCAATGCACTGACTATTGCAAAGCAATGCACAGACTATTGCAAAGCAATGCAAAGAGATTATTGCAAAGCAATGCAAAGAGACTATTGCAAAGTAATGCCCAGACTATTGCAAAGCAATGCACAGAGACTATTGCAAAGCAATGCACAGAGGCTATTGCAAAGCAATGCAAAGAGACTATTGCAAAGCAATGCACAAACTATTGCAAAGCAATGCACAGGCTATTGCAAAGCAATGCACAGAGGCTATTGTAAAGCAATGCAAAGAGACTATTGCAAATCAATGCACAGATTATCGCAAAGCAATGCACAGACTATTGCAAAGCAATGCACAGACTATTGCAAACCAATGCACAGATTATTGCAAAGCAAAGCACAGACTATTGCAAAGCAATGCACAGTCTATTGCAAAGCAATGCACAGACTATTGCAACGCAATGCAAAGAGGCTATTGCAAAGCAATGCAGAGACTATTGCAAAGCAATGCACAAACTATTGCAAAGCAATGCAAAGAGACTATTGCAAAGCAATGCAAAGAGACTATTGCAAAGCAATGCACAGACTATTGCAAAGCAATGCACAGAGACTATTGCAAAGCAATGCACAGACTATTGCAAAGCAATGCACAGAGACTATTGCAAAGCAAGGCAAAGAGACTATTGCAAAGCAATGCACAGACTATTGCAAAGCAATGCAAAGAGACTATTGTAAAGCAATGCAAATAGACTATTTCAAAGCAATGCACAGACTATTGCAAAGCAATGCACAGACTATTGCAAAGCAATGCAAAGATTATTGCAAAGCAATGCACAGACTATTGCAAAGCAATGCACAGAGACTATTGCAAAGCAATGCACGGAGACTATTGCAAAGCAATGCACAGACTATTGCAAAGCAATGCACAAACTATTGCGAAGCAATGCACAGGCTATTGCAAAGCAATGCACAGAGGCTATTGTAAAGCAATGCAAAGAGACTATTGCAAAGCAATGCACAGACTATTGAAAAGCAATGCACAGAGGCTATTGCAAAGCAATGCACAGAGGCTATTGCAAAGCAATGCAAAGAGAGACTATTGCAAAGCAATGCACAGACTATTGCAAAGCAATGCACAGACTAATGCAAAGCAATGCAAAGAGATTATTGCAAAGCAATGCACAGACTATTGCAAAGCAATGCACAGAGACTATTGCAAAGCAATGCACAGACTTTTGCAAAGCAATGCACAGACTATTGCAAAGCAATGCATAGACTATTGCAAAGCAATGCAAAGAGACTATTGCAAAGCAAGGCAAAGAGACTATTGCAAAGCAATGCACAGACTATTGCAAAGCAATGCACAGAGACTGTTGCAAAGCAATGCACAGAGGATATTGCAAAGCAATGCAAAGAGACTATTGCAAAGCAATGCACAGACTATTGCAAAGCAATGCACAGACTATTGCAAAGCAATGCAAAGAGACTATTGCAAAGCAATGCACAGATTATTGCAAAGCAATGCACAGACTATTGCAAAGCAATGCACAGAGACTATTGCAAAGCAATGCACAGATTATTGCAAAGCAATGCACAGAGACTGTTGCAAAGCAATGCACAGAGGATATTGCAAAGCAATGCAAAGAGACTATTGCAAAGCAATGCACAGACTATTGCAAAGCAATGCACAGACTATTGCAAAGCAATGCAAAGAGACTATTGCAAAGCAATGCACAGACTATTGCAAAGCAATGCAAAGAGACTATTGCAAAGCAATGCACAGATTATTGCAAAGCAATGCACAGACTATTGCAAAGCAATGCAAAGAGACTATTGCAAAGCAATGCACAGATTATTGCAAAGCAATGCACAGACTATTGCAAAGCAATGCACAGACTATTGCAAAGCAATGCACGGACAATTGCAACGCAATGCAAAGAGACTATTGCAAAGCAATGCACAGACTATTGCAAAGCAACGCGCAGACTATTGCAAAGCAATGCAAAGAGATTATTGCAAAGCAATGCAAAGAGACTATTGCAAAGTAATGCCCAGACTATTGCAAAGCAATGCACAGAGACTATTGCAAAGCAATGCACAGAGGCTATTGCAAAGCAATGCAAAGAGACTATTGCAAAGCAATGCACAAACTATTGCAAAGCAATGCACAGGCTATTGCAAAGCAATGCACAGAGGCTATTGTAAAGCAATGCAAAGAGACTATTGCAAATCAATGCACAGATTATTGCAAAGCAATGCACAGACTATTGCAAAGCAATGCACAGACTATTGCAAACCAATGCACAGATTATTGCAAAGCAATGCACAGACTATTGCAAAGCAATGCACAGTCTATTGCAAAGCAATGCACAGACTATTGCAACGCAATGCAAAGAGACTATTGAAAAGCAATGCAGAGACTATTGCAAAGCAATGCACAAACTATTGCAAAGCAATGCAAAGAGACTATTGCAAAGCAATGCAAAGAGACTATTGCAAAGCAATGCACAGACTATTGCAAAGCAATGCACAGAGACTATTGCAAAGCAATGCACAGACTATTGCAAAGCAATGCACAGAGACTATTGCAAAGCAAGGCAAAGAGACTATTGCAAAGCAATGCACAGACTATTGCAAAGCAATGCAAAGAGACTATTGTAAAGCAATGCAAATAGACTATTTCAAAGCAATGCACAGACTATTGCAAAGCAATGCACAGACTATTGCAAAGCAATGCAAAGACTATTGCAAAGCAATGCACAGACTATTGCAAAGCAATGCACAGACTATTGCAAAGCAATGCACAGAGACTATTGCAAAGCAATGCACGGAGACTATTGCAAAGCAATGCACAGACTATTGCAAAGCAATGCACAAACTATTGCGAAGCAATGCACAGGCTATTGCAAAGCAATGCACAGAGGCTATTGTAAAGCAATGCAAAGAGACTATTGCAAAGCAATGCACAGACTATTGCAAAGCAATGCACAGAGGCTATTGCAAAGCAATGCACAGAGGCTATTGCAAAGCAATGCAAAGAGAGACTATTGCAAAGCAATGCACAGACTATTGCAAAGCAATGCACAGACTATTGCAAAGCAATGCAAAGAGATTCTTGCAAAGCAATGCACAGACTATTGCAAAGCAATGCACAGAGACTATTGCAAAGCAATGCACAGACTTTTGCAAAGCAATGCACAGACTATTGCAAAGCAATGCACAGACTATTGCAAAGCAATGCACGGACAATTGCAACGCAATGCAAAGAGACTATTGCAAAGCAATGCACTGACTATTGCAAAGCAATGCACAGACTATTGCAAAGCAATGCAAAGAGATTATTGCAAAGCAATGCAAAGAGACTATTGCAAAGTAATGCCCAGACTATTGCAAAGCAATGCACAGAGACTATTGCAAAGCAATGCACAGAGGCTATTGCAAAGCAATGCAAAGAGACTATTGCAAAGCAATGCACAAACTATTGCAAAGCAATGCACAGGCTATTGCAAAGCAATGCACAGAGGCTATTGTAAAGCAATGCAAAGAGACTATTGCAAATCAATGCACAGATTATCGCAAAGCAATGCACAGACTATTGCAAAGCAATGCACAGACTATTGCAAACCAATGCACAGATTATTGCAAAGCAAAGCACAGACTATTGCAAAGCAATGCACAGTCTATTGCAAAGCAATGCACAGACTATTGCAACGCAATGCAAAGAGGCTATTGCAAAGCAATGCAGAGACTATTGCAAAGCAATGAACAAACTATTGCAAAGCAATGCAAAGAGACTATTGCAAAGCAATGCAAAGAGACTATTGCAAAGCAATGCACAGACTATTGCAAAGCAATGCACAGAGACTATTGCAAAGCAATGCACAGACTATTGCAAAGCAATGCACAGAGACTATTGCAAAGCAAGGCAAAGAGACTATTGCAAAGCAATGCACAGACTATTGCAAAGCAATGCAAAGAGACTATTGTAAAGCAATGCAAATAGACTATTTCAAAGCAATGCACAGACTATTGCAAAGCAATGCACAGACTATTGCAAAGCAATGCAAAGACTATTGCAAAGCAATGCACAGACTATTGCAAAGCAATGCACAGAGACTATTGCAAAGCAATGCACGGAGACTATTGCAAAGCAATGCACAGACTATTGCAAAGCAATGCACAAACTATTGCGAAGCAATGCACAGGCTATTGCAAAGCAATGCACAGAGGCTATTGTAAAGCAATGCAAAGAGACTATTGCAAAGCAATGCACAGACTATTGAAAAGCAATGCACAGAGGCTATTGCAAAGCAATGCACAGAGGCTATTGCAAAGCAATGCAAAGAGAGACTATTGCAAAGCAATGCACAGACTATTGCAAAGCAATGCACAGACTATTGCAAAGCAATGCAAAGAGATTATTGCAAAGCAATGCACAGACTATTGCAAAGCAATGCACAGAGACTATTGCAAAGCAATGCACAGACTTTTGCAAAGCAATGCACAGACTATTGCAAAGCAATGCATAGACTATTGCAAAGCAATGCAAAGAGACTATTGCAAAGCAAGGCAAAGAGACTATTGCAAAGCAATGCACAGACTATTGCAAAGCAATGCACAGAGACTGTTGCAAAGCAATGCACAGAGGATATTGCAAAGCAATGCAAAGAGACTATTGCAAAGCAATGCACAGACTATTGCAAAGCAATGCACAGACTATTGCAAAGCAATGCAAAGAGACTATTGCAAAGCAATGCACAGATTATTGCAAAGCAATGCACAGACTATTGCAAAGCAATGCACAGAGACTATTGCAAAGCAATGCACAGATTATTGCAAAGCAATGCACAGAGACTGTTGCAAAGCAATGCACAGAGGATATTGCAAAGCAATGCAAAGAGACTATTGCAAAGCAATGCACAGACTATTGCAAAGCAATGCACAGACTATTGCAAAGCAATGCAAAGAGACTATTGCAAAGCAATGCACAGACTATTGCAAAGCAATGCAAAGAGACTATTGCAAAGCAATGCACAGATTATTGCAAAGCAATGCACAGACTATTGCAAAGCAATGCAAAGAGACTATTGCAAAGCAATGCACAGACTATTGCAAAGCAATGCACAGACTATTGCAAAGCAATGCAAAGAGACTATTGCAAAGCAATGCACAGATTATTGCAAAGCAATGCACAGACTATTGCAAAGCAATGCACAGAGACTATTGCAAAGCAATGCACAGACTATTGCAAAGCAATGCACAGACTATTGCAAAGCAATGCAAAGAGTCTCTTGCAAAGCAATGCGCAGACTATTGCAAAGCAATGCAAAGAGACTATTGCAAAGCAATGCACAGATTATTGCAAAGCAATGCACAGACTTTTGCAAAGCAATGCACAGACTATTGCAAAGCAATGCACAGACTATTGCAAAGCAATGCACGGACAATTGCAACGCAATGCAAAGAGACTATTGCAAAGCAATGCACAGACTATTGCAAAGCAATGCACAGACTATTGCAAAGCAAAGCAAAGAGATTATTGCAAAGCAATGCAAAGAGATTATTGCAAAGCAATGCAAAGAGACTATTGCAAAGTAATGCCCAGACTATTGCAAAGCAATGCACAGAGACTATTGCAAAGCAATGCACAGAGGCTATTGCAAAGCAATGCAAAGAGACTATTGCAAAGCAATGCACAAACTATTGCAAAGCAATGCACAGGCTATTGCAAAGCAATGCACAGAGGCTATTGTAAAGCAATGCAAAGAGACTATTGCAAATCAGTGCACTGATTATTGCAAAGCAATGCACAGACTATTGCAAAGCAATGCACAGACTATTGCAAACCAATGCACAGATTATTGCAAAGCAATGCACAGACTATTGCAAAGCAATGCACAGTCTATTGCAAAGCAATGCACAGACTATTGCAACGCAATGCAAAGAGACTATTGCAAAGCAATGCAGAGACTATTGCAAAGCAATGCACAAACTATTGCAAAGCAATGCAAAGAGACTATTGCAAAGCAATGCAAAGAGACTATTGCAAAGCAATGCACAGACTATTGCAAAGCAATGCACAGATTATTGCAAAGCAATGCACAGACTATTGCAAAGCAATGCACAGTCTATTGCAAAGCAATGCACAGACTATTGCAACGCAATGCAAAGAGACTATTGCAAAGCAATGCAGAGACTATTGCAAAGCAATGCACAAACTATTGCAAAGCAATGCAAAGAGACTATTGCAAAGCAATGCACAGAGACTATTGCAAAGCAATGCACAGACTATTGCAAAGCAATGCACAGAGACTATTGCAAATCTATGCACAGAGACTATTGCAAAGCAATGCACAGACTATTGCAAAGCAATGCACAGAGACTATTGCAAAGCAATGCACAGACTATTGCAAAGCAATGCACAGACTATTGCAAAGCAATGCACAGACTATTGCAAAGCAATGCACAGACTATTGCAAAGCAATGCACAGAGACTATTGCAAAGCAATGCACAGACTATTGCAAAGCAATGCAGAGACTATTGCAAAGCAATGCACGGAGGCTATTGTAAAGCAGTGCATAGAGACTATTGCAAAGCAATGCACATACTATTGCAAAGCAATGCACAGAGACTATTGCAAAGCAATGCACAGAGACTATTGCAAAGCAATGCACTGAGACTTTTGCAAAGCAATGCACAGACTATTGCAAAGCAATGCAAAGAGACTATTGCAAAGCAATGCACAGATTATTGCAAAGCAATGCACAGACTATTGCAAAGCAATGCACAGAGACTATTGCAAAGCAATGCACAGACTATTGCAAAGCAATGCACAGACTATTGCAAAGCAATGCAAAGAGACTATTGCAAAGCAATGCGCAGACTATTGCAAAGCAATGCAAAGAGACTATTGCAAAGCAATGCACAGATTATTGCAAAGCAATGCACAGACTATTGCAAAGCAATGCACAGACTATTGCAAAGCAATGCACAGACTATTGCAAAGCAATGCACAGACAATTGCAACGCAATGCAAAGAGACTATTGCAAAGCAATGCACAGACTATTGCAAAGCAATGCACAGACTATTGCAAAGCAATGCAAAGAGATTATTGCAAAGCAATGCAAAGAGACTATTGCAAAGTAATGCCCAGACTATTGCAAAGCAATGCACAGACACTATTGCAAAGCAATGCACAGAGGCTATTGCAAAGCAATGCAAAGAGACTATTGCAAAGCAATGCATAAACTATTGCAAAGCAATGCACAGGCTATTGCAAAGCAATGCACAGAGGCTATTGTAAAGCAATGCAAAGAGACTATTGCAAATCAATGCACAGATTATTGCAAAGCAATGCACAGACTATTGCAAAGCAATGCACAGACTATTGCAAAGCAATGCAAAGAGATTATTGCAAAGCAATGCACAGACTATTGCAAAGCAATGCACAGAGACTATTGCAAAGCAATGAACAGACTTTTGCAAAGCAATGCACAGACTATTGCAAAGCAATGCACAGACTATTGCAAAGCAATGCAAAGAGACTATTGCAAAGCAAGGCAAAGAGACTATTGCAAAGCAATGCACAGACTATTGCAAAGCAATGCACACAGAGACTATTGCAAGGCAATGCACAGAGACTATTGCAAAGCAATGCACAGACTATTGCAAAGCAATGCACAGAGGCTATTCCAAAGCAATGCACAGAGACTATTGCAAAGCAATGCACAGACTATTGCAAAGCAATGCACAGACTATTGCAAAGCAATGCACAGACTATTGCAAACCAATGCACAGAGACTATTGCTAAGCAATGCACAGACTATTGCAAAGCAATGCAGAGACTATTGCAAAGCAATGCACGGAGGCTATTGTAAAGCAATGCATAGAGACTATTGCAAAGCAATGCACAGACTATTGCAAAGCAATGCACAGAGACTATTGCAAAGCAATGCACAGAGACTATTTTAAAGCAATGCACAGAGACTATTGCAAAGCAATGCACAGACTATTGCAAAGCAATGCACAGAGTATTGCAAAGCAAAGAGACTATTGCAAAGCAATGCACAGATTATTGCAAAGCAATGCACAGACTATTGCAAAGCAATGCACAGAGACTATTGCAAAGCAATGCACAGACTATTGCAAAGCAATGCAAAGAGACTATTGCAAAGCAAGGCAAAGAGACTATTGCAAAGCAATGCACAGACTATTGCAAAGCAATGCAAAGAGACTATTGTAAAGCAATGCAAATAGACTATTTCAAAGCAATGCACAGATTATTGCAAAGCAATGCACAGACTATTGCAAAGCAATGCAAAGACTATTGCAAAGCAATGCACAGATTTTTGCAAAGCAATGCACAGAGTATTGCAAAGCAAAGAGACTATTGCAAAGCAATGCACAGATTATTGCAAAGCAATGCACAGACTATTGCAAAGCAATGCACAGAGACTATTGCAAAGCAATGCACAGACTATTGCAAAGCAATGCAAAGAGACTATTGCAAAGCAAGGCAAAGAGACTATTGCAAAGCAATGCACAGACTATTGCAAAGCAATGCAAAGAGACTATTGTAAAGCAATGCAAATAGACTATTTCAAAGCAATGCACAGATTATTGCAAAGCAATGCACAGACTATTGCAAAGCAATGCACAGACTATTGCAAAGCAATGCACAGAGACTATTGCAAAGCAATGCACAGACTATTGCAAAGCAATGCAAAGAGACTATTGCAAAGCAAGGCAAAGAGACTATTGCAAAGCAATGCACAGACTATTGCAAAGCAATGCAAAGAGACTATTGTAAAGCAATGCAAATAGACTATTTCAAAGCAATGCAAAGACTATTGCAAAGCAATGCACAGACTATTGCAAAGCAATGCACAGACTATTGCAAAGCAATGCACAGAGACTATTGCAAAGCAATGCACGGAGACTATTGCAAAGCAATGCACAGACTATTGCAAAGCAATGCACAAACTATTGCGAAGCAATGCACAGGCTATTGCGAAGCAATGCACAGAGGCTATTGTAAAGCAATGCAAAGAGACTATTGCAAAGCAATGCACAGACTATTGCAAAGCAATGCACAGAGGCTATTGCAAAGCAATGCACAGAGGCTATTGCAAAGCAATGCAAAGAGAGACTATTGCAAAGCAATGCACAGACTATTGCAAAGCAATGCACAGACTATTGCAAAGCAATGCAAAGAGATTATTGCAAAGCAATGCACAGACTATTGCAAAGCAATGCACAGAGACTATTGCAAAGCAATGCACAGACTTTTGCAAAGCAATGCACAGACTATTGCAAAGCAATGCACAGACTATTGCAAAGCAATGCAAAGAGACTATTGCAAAGCAAGGCAAAGAGACTATTGCAAAGCAATGCACAGACTATTGCAAAGCAATGCACAGAGACTATTGCAAAGCAATGCACAGATTATTGCAAAGCAATGCACAGACTATTGCAAAGCAATGCACAAAGACTATTGCAAAGCAATGCACAGATTATTGCAAAGCAATGCACAGAGACTGTTGCAAAGCAATGCACAGAGGATATTGCAAAGCAATGCAAAGAGACTATTGCAAAGCAATGCACAGACTATTGCAAAGCAATGCACAGACTATTGCAAAGCAATGCAAAGAGACTATTGCAAAGCAATGCACAGACTATTGCAAAGCAATGCAAAGAGACTATTGCAAAGCAATGCACAGATTATTGCAAAGCAATGCACAGACTATTGCAAAGCAAGGCAAAGAGACTATTGCAAAGCAATGCACAGACTATTGCAAAGCAATGCACAGAGACTGTTGCAAAGCAATGAACAGAGGATATTGCAAAGCAATGCAAAGAGACTATTGCAAAGCAATGCACAGACTATTGCAAAGCAATGCACAGACTATTGCAAAGCAATGCAAAGAGACTATTGCAAAGCAATGCACAGATTATTGCAAAGCAATGCACAGACTATTGCAAAGCAATGCACAGAGACTATTGCAAAGCAATGCACAGACTATTGCAAAGCAATGCACAGACTATTGCAAAGCAATGCAAAGAGACTCTTGCAAAGCAATGCGCAGACTATTGCAAAGCAATGCAAAGAGACTATTGCAAAGCAATGCACAGATTATTGCAAAGCAATGCACAGACTATTGCAAAGCAATGCACAGACTATTGCAAAGCAATGCACAGACTATTGCAAAGCAATGCACGGACAATTGCAACGCAATGCAAAGAGACTATTGCAAAGCAATGCACAGACTATTGCAAAGCAACGCGCAGACTATTGCAAAGCAATGCAAAGAGATTATTGCAAAGCAATGCAAAGAGACTATTGCAAAGTAATGCCCAGACTATTGCAAAGCAATGCACAGAGACTATTGCAAAGCAATGCACAGAGGCTATTGCAAAGCAATGCAAAGAGACTATTGCAAAGCAATGCACAAACTATTGCAAAGCAATGCACAGGCTATTGCAAAGCAATGCACAGAGGCTATTGTAAAGCAATGCAAAGAGACTATTGCAAATCAATGCACAGATTATTGCAAAGCAATGCACAGACTATTGCAAAGCAATGCACAGACTATTGCAAACCAATGCACAGATTATTGCAAAGCAATGCACAGACTATTGCAAAGCAATGCACAGTCTATTGCAAAGCAATGCACAGACTATTGCAACGCAATGCAAAGAGACTATTGCAAAGCAATGCAGAGACTATTGCAAAGCAATGCACAAACTATTGCAAAGCAATGCAAAGAGACTATTGCAAAGCAATGCAAAGAGACTATTGCAAAGCAATGCACAGACTATTGCAAAGCAATGCACAGAGACTATTGCAAAGCAATGCACAGACTATTGCAAAGCAATGCACAGAGACTATTGCAAAGCAAGGCAAAGAGACTATTGCAAAGCAATGCACAGACTATTGCAAAGCAATGCAAAGAGACTATTGTAAAGCAATGCAAATAGACTATTTCAAAGCAATGCACAGACTATTGCAAAGCAATGCATAGACTATTGCAAAGCAATGCAAAGACTATTGCAAAGCAATGCACAGACTATTGCAAAGCAATGCACAGACTATTGCAAAGCAATGCACAGAGACTATTGCAAAGCAATGCACGGAGACTATTGCAAAGCAATGCACAGACTATTGCAAAGCAATGCACAAACTATTGCGAAGCAATGCACAGGCTATTGCAAAGCAATGCACAGAGGCTATTGTAAAGCAATGCAAAGAGACTATTGCAAAGCAATGCACAGACTATTGCAAAGCAATGCACAGAGGCTATTGCAAAGCAATGCACAGAGGCTATTGCAAAGCAATGCAAAGAGAGACTATTGCAAAGCAATGCACAGACTATTGCAAAGCAATGCACAGACTATTGCAAAGCAATGCAAAGAGATTATTGCAAAGCAATGCACAGACTATTGCAAAGCAATGCACAGAGACTATTGCAAAGCAATGCACAGACTTTTGCAAAGCAATGCACAGACTATTGCAAAGCAATGCACAGACTATTGCAAAGCAATGCAAAGAGACTATTGCAAAGCAAGGCAAAGAGACTATTGCAAAGCAATGCACAGACTATTGCAAAGCAATGCACAGAGACTGTTGCAAAGCAATGCACAGAGGATATTGCAAAGCAATGCAAAGAGACTATTGCAAAGCAATGCACAGACTATTGCAAAGCAATGCACAGACTATTGCAAAGCAATGCAAAGAGACTATTGCAAAGCAATGCACAGATTATTGCAAAGCAATGCACAGACTATTGCAAAGCAATGCACAGAGACTATTGCAAAGCAATGCACAGATTATTGCAAAGCAATGCACAGAGACTGTTGCAAAGCAATGCACAGAGGATATTGCAAAGCAATGCAAAGAGACTATTGCAAAGCAATGCACAGACTATTGCAAAGCAATGCACAGACTATTGCAAAGCAATGCAAAGAGACTATTGCAAAGTAATGCACAGACTATTGCAAAGCAATGCAAAGAGACTATTGCAAAGCAATGCACAGATTATTGCAAAGCAATGCACAGACTATTGCAAAGCAAGGCAAAGAGACTATTGCAAAGCAATGCACAGACTATTGCAAAGCAATGCACAGAGACTGTTGCAAAGCAATGCACAGAGGATATTGCAAAGCAATGCAAAGAGACTATTGCAAAGCAATGCACAGACTATTGCAAAGCAATGCACAGACTATTGCAAAGCAATGCAAAGAGACTATTGCAAAGCAATGCACAGATTACTGCAAAGCAATGCACAGACTATTGCAAAGCAATGCACAGAGACTATTGCAAAGCAATGCACAGACTATTGCAAAGCAATGCACAGACTATTGCAAAGCAATGCAAAGAGACTCTTGCAAAGCAATGCGCAGACTATTGCAAAGCAATGCAAAGAGACTATTGCAAAGCAATGCACAGATTATTGCAAAGCAATGCACAGACTATTGCAAAGCAATGCACAGACTATTGCAAAGCAATGCACAGACTATTGCAAAGCAATGCACGGACAATTGCAACGCAATGCAAAGAGACTATTGCAAAGCAATGCACAGACTATTGCAAAGCAATGCACAGACTATTGCAAAGCAATGCAAAGAGATTATTGCAAAGCAATGCAAAGAGACTATTGCAAAGTAATGCCCAGACTATTGCAAAGCAATGCACAGAGACTATTGCAAAGCAATGCACAGAGGCTATTGCAAAGCAATGCAAAGAGACTATTGCAAAGCAATGCACAAACTATTGCAAAGCAATGCACAGGCTATTGCAAAGCAATGCACAGAGGCTATTGTAAAGCAATGCAAAGAGACTATTGCAAATCAATGCACAGATTATCGCAAAGCAATGCACAGACTATTGCAAAGCAATGCACAGACTATTGCAAACCAATGCACAGATTATTGCAAAGCAAAGCACAGACTATTGCAAAGCAATGCACAGTCTATTGCAAAGCAATGCACAGACTATTGCAACGCAATGCAAAGAGGCTATTGCAAAGCAATGCAGAGACTATTGCAAAGCAATGCACAAACTATTGCAAAGCAATGCAAAGAGACTATTGCAAAGCAATGCAAAGAGACTATTGCAAAGCAATGCACAGACTATTGCAAAGCAATGCACAGAGACTATTGCAAAGCAATGCACAGACTATTGCAAAGCAATGCACAGAGACTATTGCAAAGCAAGGCAAAGAGACTATTGCAAAGCAATGCACAGACTATTGCAAAGCAATGCAAAGAGACTATTGTAAAGCA
Organism: Lissotriton helveticus; assembly: GCF_964261635.1. NCBI lineage: Eukaryota > Metazoa > Chordata > Amphibia > Caudata > Salamandridae > Lissotriton > Lissotriton helveticus. The sequence goes on from NC_136058.1 coordinate 426,446,270, forward strand.
ATGCAAATAGACTATTTCAAAGCAATGCACAGACTATTGCAAAGCAATGCACAGACTATTGCAAAGCAATCAGACTATTGCAAAGCAATGCAAAGACTATTGCAAAGCAATGCACAGACTATTGCAAAGCAATGCACAGACTATTGCAAAGCAATGCACAGAGACTATTGCAAAGCAATGCACGGAGACTATTGCAAAGCAATGCACAGACTATTGCAAAGCAATGCACAAACTATTGCGAAGCAATGCACAGGCTATTGCAAAGCAATGCACAGAGGCTATTGTAAAGCAATGCAAAGAGACTATTGCAAAGCAATGCACAGACTATTGAAAAGCAATGCACAGAGGCTATTGCAAAGCAATGCACAGAGGCTATTGCAAAGCAATGCAAAGAGAGACTATTGCAAAGCAATGCACAGACTATTGCACAGCAATGCATAGACTATTGCAAAGCAATGCAAAGAGATTATTGCAAAGCAATGCACAGACTATTGCAAAGCAATGCACAGAGACTATTGCAAAGCAATGCACAGACTTTTGCAAAGCAATGCACAGACTATTGCAAAGCAATGCACAGACTATTGCAAAGCAATGCAAAGAGACTATTGCAAAGCAAGGCAAAGAGACTATTGCAAAGCAATGCACAGACTATTGCAAAGCAATGCACAGAGACTGTTGCAAAGCAATGCACAGAGGATATTGCAAAGCAATGCAAAGAGACTATTGCAAAGCAATGCACAGACTATTGCAAAGCAATGCACAGACTATTGCAAAGCAATGCAAAGAGACTATTGCAAAGCAATGCACAGATTATTGCAAAGCAATGCACAGACTATTGCAAAGCAATGCACAGAGACTATTGCAAAGCAATGCACAGATTATTGCAAAGCAATGCACAGAGACTGTTGCAAAGCAATGCACAGAGGATATTGCAAAGCAATGCAAAGAGACTATTGCAAAGCAATGCACAGACTATTGCAAAGCAATGCACAGACTATTGCAAAGCAATGCAAAGAGACTATTGCAAAGCAATGCACAGACTATTGCAAAGCAATGCAAAGAGACTATTGCAAAGCAATGCACAGATTATTGCAAAGCAATGCACAGACTATTGCAAAGCAATGCAAAGAGACTATTGCAAAGCAATGCACAGACTATTGCAAAGCAATGCACAGACTATTGCAAAGCAATGCAAAGAGACTATTGCAAAGCAATGCACAGATTATTGCAAAGCAATGCACAGACTATTGCAAAGCAATGCACAGAGACTATTGCAAAGCAATGCACAGACTATTGCAAAGCAATGCACAGACTATTGCAAAGCAATGCAAAGAGACTCCTGCAAAGCAATGCACAGACTATTGCAAAGCAATGCAAAGAGACTATTGCAAAGCAATGCACAGATTATTGCAAAGCAATGCACAGACTATTGCAAAGCAATGCACAGACTATTGCAAAGCAATGCACAGACTATTGCAAAGCAATGCACGGACAATTGCAACGCAATGCAAAGAGACTATTGCAAAGCAATGCACAGACTATTGCAAAGCAATGCACAGACTATTGCAAAGCAATGCAAAGAGATTATTGCAAAGCAATGCAAAGAGACTATTGCAAAGTAATGCCCAGACTATTGCAAAGCAATGCACAGAGACTATTGCAAAGCAATGCACAGAGGCTATTGCAAAGCAATGCAAAGAGACTATTGCAAAGCAATGCAGAAACTATTGCAAAGCAATGCACAGGCTATTGCAAAGCAATGCACAGAGGCTATTGTAAAGCAATGCGAAGAGACTATTGCAAATCAATGCACAGATTATTGCAAAGCAATGCACAGACTATTGCAAAGCAATGCACAGACTATTGCAAACCAATGCACAGATTATTGCAAAGCAATGCACAGACTATTGCAAAGCAATGCACAGTCTATTGCAAAGCAATGCACAGACTATTGCAACGCAATGCAAAGAGACTATTGCAAAGCAATGCAGAGACTATTGCAAAGCAATGCACAAACTATTGCAAAGCAATGCAAAGAGACTATTGCAAAGCAATGCAAAGAGACTATTGCAAAGCAATGCACAGACTATTGCAAAGCAATGCACAGAGACTATTGCAAAGCAATGCACAGACTATTGCAAAGCAATGCACAGAGACTATTGCAAATCTATGCACAGAGACTATTGCAAAGCAATGCACAGACTATTGCAAAGCAATGCACAGAGACTATTGCAAAGCAATGCACAGAGACTATTGCAAAGCAATGCACAGACTATTGCAAAGCAATGCACAGAGGCTATTGCAAAGCAATGCACAGAGACTATTGCAAAGCAATGCACAGATTATTGCAAAGCAATGCACAGACTATTGCCAAGCAATGCACAGACTATTGCAAAGCAATGCACAGACTATTGCAAACCAATGCACAGAGACTATTGCTAAGCAATGCACAGACTATTGCAAAGCAATGCAGAGACTATTGCAAAGCAATGCACGGAGGCTATTGTAAAGCAATGCATAGAGACTATTGCAAAGCAATGCACAGACTATTGCAAAGCAATGCACAGAGACTATTGCAAAGCAATGCACAGAGACTATTTTAAAGCAATGCACAGAGACTATTGCAAAGCAATGCACAGACTATTGCAAAGCAAAGAGACTATTGCAAAGCAATGCACAGATTATTGCAAAGCAATGCACAGACTATTGCAAAGCAATGCATTAAGACTATTGCAAAGCAATGCACAGACTATTGCAAAGCAATGCACAGACTATTGCAAAGCAATGCAAAGAGACTATTGCAAAGCAAGGCAAAGAGACTATTGCAAAGCAATGCACAGACTATTGCAAAGCAATGCAAAGAGACTATTGTAAAGCAATGCAAATAGACTATTGCAAAGCAATGCACAGACTATTGCAAAGCAATGCACAGACTATTGCAAAGAATGCAAAGACTATTGCAAAGCAATGCACAGACTATTGCAAAGCAATGCACAGACTATTGCAAAGCAATGCACAGAGACTATTGCAAAGCAATGCACGGAGACTATTGCAAAGCAATGCACAGACTATTGCAAAGCAATGCACAAACTATTGCAAAGCAATGCACAGGCTATTGCAAAGCAATGCACAGAGGCTATTGTAAAGCAATGCAAAGAGACTATTGCAAAGCAATGCACAGACTATTGCAAAGCAATGCACAGAGGCTATTGCAAAGCAATGCACAGAGGCTATTGCAAAGCAATGCAAAGAGACTATTGCAAAGCAATGCACAAACTATTGCAAAGCAATGCACAGAGACTATTGCAAAGCAATGCACAGACTTTTGCAAAGCAATGCACAGACTATTGCAAAGCAATGCACAGACTATTGCAAAGCAATGCAAAGAGACTATTGCAAAGCAAGGCAAAGAGACTATTGCAAAGCAATGCACAGACTATTGCAAAGCAATGCACAGAGACTATTGCAAAGCAATGCACAGACTTTTGCAAAGCAATGCACAGACTATTGCAAAGCAATGCACAGACTATTGCAAAGCAATGCAAAGAGACTATTGCAAAGCGAGGCAAAGAGACTATTGCAAAGCAATGCACAGACTATTGCAAAGCAATGCACAGAGACTGTTGCAAAGCAATTCACAGAGGATATTGCAAAGCAATGCAACGAGACTATTGCAAAGCAATGCACAGACTATTGCAAAGCAATGCACAGACTATTGCAAAGCAATGCAAAGAGACTATTGCAAAGCAATGCACAGACTATTGCAAAGCAATGCACAGAGGCTATTGCAAAGCAATGCACAGAGGATATTGCAAAGCAATGCAAAGAGACTATTGCAAAGCAATGCACAGAGTATTGCAAAGCAATGCACAGACTATTGCAAAGCAATGCACAGACTATTGCAAAGCAATGCACAGACTATTGCAAAGCAATGCAAAGAGACTATTGCAAAGCAAAGCACAGACTATTGCAAAGCAATGCGCAGACTATTGCAAAGCAATGCACAGACTATTGCAAAGCAATGCACAGACTATTGCAAAGCAATGCACAGACAATTGCAATGCAATGCAAAGAGACTATTGCAAAGCAATGCACAGACTATTGCAAAGCAATGCACAGACTATTGCAAAGCAATGCAAAGAGACTATTGCAAAGCAATGCAAAGAGACTATTGCAAAGTAATGCCCAGACTATTGCAAAGCAATGCACAGAGACTATTGCAAAGCAATGCACAGAGGCTATTGCAAAGCAATGCAAAGAGACTATTGCAAAGCAATGCACAGACTATTACAAAGCAATGCACAGACTATTGCAAAGCAATGCAAAGAGACTATTGCAAAGCAATGCACAGATTATTGCAAAACAATGCACAGACTATTGCAAAGTAATACACAGAGACTATTGCAAAGCAATGCACAGAGACTATTGCAAAGCAATGCACAGAGACTATTGCAAAACAATGCACAGACTATTGCAAAGCAATGCACAGACTATTGCAAAGCAATGCACAGAGACTATTGCAAAGCAATGCACAGACTATTGCAAAGCAATGCACAGAGGCTATTGCAAAGCAATGCAGAGAGACTATTGCAAAGCAATGCACAGACTATTGCAAAGCAATGCACAGACTATTGCAAAGCAATGCACAGAGACTATTGCAAAGCAATGCAAAGAGACTATTGCAAAGCAATGCATAGAGACTATTTTAAAGCAACGCACAGACTATTGCAAAGCAATGCACAGACTATTGCAAACCAATGCACAGGGACTATTGCAAAGCAATGCACAGACTATTGCAAAGCAATGCATAGACTATTGCAAAGAAATGCACAGAGGCTATTGTAAAGCAATGCATAGAGACTATTTCAAAGCAATGCACAGACTATTGCAAAGCAATGCACTGACTATTGCAAAGCAATGCACAGACTATTGCAAAGCAATGCAAAAAGACTATTGCAAAGCAATGCACAGAATATTGCAAAGCAATGCACAGACTATTGCCACAGACTATTGCAAAGCAATGCAAAGAGACTATTGCAAAGCAATGCACAGACTATTCCAAAGCAATGCACAGACTATTGCAAAGCAATGCAAAGAGACTATTGCAAAGCAATGCACAGATTATTGCAAAGCAATGCACAGACTATTGCAAAGCAATGCACAGACTATTGCAACGCAATGCAAAGAGACTATTGCCAAGCAATGCAGAGACTATTGCAAAGCAATGCACAGACTATTGCAAAGCAATGCAAAGAGACTATTGCAAAGCAATGCAAAGAGACTATTGCAAAGCAATGCACAGACTATTGCAAAGCAATGCACAGAGACTATTGCAAAGCAATGCACAGACTATTGCAATGCAATGAGACTATTGCAACGCAATGCACAGAGACTATTGCAAAGCAATGCACAGACTATTGCAAAGCAATGCACAGACTATTGCAAAGCAATGCACAGAGACTATTGCAAAGCAATGCACAGACTATTGCAAAGCAATGCACAGAGGCTATTCCAAAGCAATGCACAGAGACTATTGCAAAGCAATGCACAGACTATTGCAAAGCAATGAACAGACTATTGCAAAGCAATGCAGACTATTGCAAAGCAATGTACAGACTATTGCAAAGCAATGCACAGACACTATTGCAAAGCAATGCACAGACTATTGCAAAGCAATGCATAGACTATTGCAAAGCAATGCACAGAGGCTATTGTAAAGCAATGCATAGAGACTATTGCAAAGCAATGCACAGACTGTTGCAAAGCAATGCACAGAGACTATTGCAAAGCAATGCACATAGACTATTGCAAAGCAATGCACAGACTATTGCAAAGCAATGCACAGACTATTGCAAAGCAATGCAAAGAGACTATGGCAAAGCAATGCAAAGAGACTATTGCAAAGCAATGAAGAGACTATTGCAAAGCAATGCACAGACTATTGCAAAGCAATGCAAAGAGACTATTGCAAAGCAATGCAAAGAGACTATTGCAAAGCAATGCACAGACTATTGCAAAGCAATGCACAGACTATTGCAACGCAATGCACAGAGACTATTGCAAAGCAATGCACAGAGACTATTGCAAAGCAATGCACAGACTATTGCAAAGCAATGCACAGACTTTTGCAAAGCAATGCACAGAGACTATTGCAAAGCAATGCACAGAGACTATTACAAAGCAATGCACAGACTATTGCAAAGCAATGCACAGAGGCTATTACAAAGCAATGCACAGACTATTGCAACGCAATGCACAGACTATTGCAATCCAATGCACAGAGACTATTGCAAAGCAATGCACAGACTATTGCAAAGCAATGTATAGACTATTGCAAAGCAATGCACAGAGACTATTGCAAAGCAATGAACAGAGACTATTTTAAAGCAATGCACAGAGACTATTGCAAAGCAATGCACAGACTATTGTAAAGCAATGCACAGACTATTGCAAAGCAAAGAGACTATTGCAAAGCAATGCACAGATTATTGCAAAGCAATGCACAGACTATTGCAAAGCAATGCATTAAGACTATTGCAAAGCAATGCACAGACTATTGCAAAGCAATGCACAGACTATTGCAAAGCAATGCAAAGAGACTATTGCAAAGCAAGGCAAAGAGACTATTGCAAAGCAATGCACAGACTATTGCAAAGCAATGCAAAGAGACTATTGTAAAGCAATGCAAATAGACTATTGCAAAGCAATGCACAGACTATTGCAAAGCAATGCACAGACTATTGCAAAGAATGCAAAGACTATTGCAAAGCAATGCACAGACTATTGCAAAGCAATGCACAGACTATTGCAAAGCAATGCACAGACTATTGCAAAGCAATGCACAGAGACTATTGCAAAGCAATGCACGGAGACTATTGCAAAGCAATGCAAAGACTATTGCAAAGCAATGCACAAACTATTGCAAAGCAATGCACAGGCTATTGCAAAGCAATGCACAGAGGCTATTGTAAAGCAATGCAAAGAGACTATTGCAAAGCAATGCACAGACTATTGCAAAGCAATGCACAGAGGCTATTGCAAAGCAATGCACAGAGGCTATTGCAAAGCAATGCAAAGAGACTATTGCAAAGCAATGCACAAACTATTGCAAAGCAATGCACAGACTATTGCAAAGCAATGCAAAGAGATTATTGCAAAGCAATGCACAGACTATTGCAAAGCAATGCACAGACTATTACAAAGCAATGCACAGACTTTTGCAAAGCAATGCACAGACTATTGCAAAGCAATGCACAGACTATTGCAAAGCAATGCAAAGAGACTATTGCAAAGCAAGGCAAAGAGACTATTGCAAAGCAATGCACAGACTATTGCAAAGCAATGCACAGAGACTGTTGCAAAGCAATGCACAGAGGATATTGCAAAGCAATGCAACGAGACTATTGCAAAGCAATGCACAGACTATTGCAAAGCAATGCACAGACTATTGCTAAGCAATGCAAAGAGACTATTGCAAAGCAATGCACAGACTATTGCAAAGCAATGCACAGAGGCTATTGCAAAGCAATGCAAAGAGGATATTGCAAAGCAATGCAAAGAGACTATTGCAAAGCAATGCACAGAGTATTGCAAAGCAATGCACAGACTATTGCAAAGCAATGCACAGACTATTGCAAAGCAATGCAAAGAGACTATTGCAAAGCAAAGCACAGACTATTGCAAAGCAATGCGCAGACTATTGCAAAGCAATGCAAAGAGACTATTGCAAAACAATGCACAGATTATTTCAAAGCAATGCACAGACTATTGCAAAGCAATGCACAGACTATTGCAAAGCAATGCACAGACTATTGCAAAGCAATGCTCAGACTATTGCAAAGCAATGCACAGACTATTGCAAAGCAATGCAAAGAGACTATTGCAAAGCAATGCACAGATTATTGCAAAACAATGCACAGACTATTGCAAAGTAATACACAGAGACTATTGCAAAGCAATGCACAGAGACTATTGCAAAGCAATGCACAGAGACTATTGCAAAACAATGCACAGACTATTGCAAAGCAATGCACAGACTATTGCAAAGCAATGCACAGAGACTATTGCAAAGCAATGCACAGACTATTGCAAAGCAATGCACAGAGGCTATTGCAAAGCAATGCACAGAGACTATTGCAAAGCAATGCACAGACTATTGCAAAGCAATGCACAGAGACTATTGCAAAGCAATGCAAAGAGACTATTGCAAAGCAATGCATAGAGACTATTTTAAAGCAACGCACAGACTATTGCAAAGCAATGCACAGACTATTGCAAACCAATGCACAGGGACTATTGCAAAGCAATGCACAGACTATTGCAAAGCAATGCATAGACTATTGCAAAGAAATGCACAGAGGCTATTGTAAAGCAATGCATAGAGACTATTTCAAAGCAATGCACAGACTATTGCAAAGCAATGCACTGACTATTGCAAAGCAATGCACAGACTATTGCAAAGCAATGCAAAAAGACTATTGCAAAGCAATGCACAGAATATTGCAAAGCAATGCACAGACTATTGCCACAGACTATTGCAAAGCAATGCAAAGAGACTATTGCAAAGCAATGCACAGACTATTCCAAAGCAATGCACAGACTATTGCAAAGCAATGCAAAGAGACTATTGCAAAGCAATGCACAGATTATTGCAAAGCAATGCACAGACTATTGCAAAGCAATGCACAGACTATTGCAACACAATGCAAAGAGACTATTGCCAAGCAATGCAGAGACTATTGCAAAGCAATGCATAGACTATTGCAAAGCAATGCAAAGAGACTATTGCAAAGCAATGCAAAGAGACTATTGCAAAGCAATGCACAGAGACTATTGCAAAGCAATGCACAGACTATTGCAATGCAATGCACAGAGACTATTGCAACGCAATGCACAGAGACTATTGCAAAGCAATGCACAGACTATTGCAAAGCAATGCACAGACTATTGCAAAGCAATGCACAGAGACTATTGCAAAGCAATGCACAGACTATTGCAAAGCAATGCACAGAGGCTATTCCAAAGCAATGCACAGAGACTATTGCAAAGCAATGCACAGACTATTGCAAAGCAATGAACAGACTATTGCAAAGCAATGCACAGACTATTGCAAAGCAATGTACAGACTATTGCAAAGCAATGCACAGACACTATTGCAAAGCAATGCACAGACTATTGCAAAGCAATGCATAGACTATTGCAAAGCAATGCACAGAGGCTATTGTAAAGCAATGCATAGAGACTATTGCAAAGCAATGCACAGACTGTTGCAAAGCAATGCACAGAGACTATTGCAAAGCAATGCACAGAGACTATTGCAAAGCAATGCACAGACTATTGCAAAGCAATGCACAGACTATTGCAAAGCAATGCAAAGAGACTATTGCAAAGCAATGCACAGAGACTATTGCAAAGCAATGCAGAGACTATTGCAAAGCAATGCACAGACTATTGCAAAGCAATGCAAAGAGACTATTGCAAAGCAATGCAAAGAGACTATTGCAAAGCAATGCACAGACTATTGCAAAGCAATGCACAGAGACTATTGCAAAGCAATGCACAGACTATTGCAACGCAATGCACAGAGACTATTGCAAAGCAATGCACAGAGACTATTGCAAAGCAATGCACAGACTATTGCAAAGCAATGCACAGACTTTTGCAAAGCAATGCACAGAGACTATTGCAAAGCAATGCACAGAGACTATTACAAAGCAATGCACAGACTATTGCAAAGCAATGCACAGAGGCTATTGCAAAGCAATGCACAGAGACTATTGCAAAGCAATGCACAGACTATTGCAAAGCAATGCACAGAGACTATTGCAAAGCAATGCACAGACTATTGCAAAGCAATGCACAGACTATTGCAAAGCAATGCACAGAGGCTATTGCAAAGCAATGCACAGACTATTGCAAAGCAATGCACAGACTATTGCAACGCAATGCACAGACTATTGCAATCCAATGCACAGAGACTATTGCAAAGCAATGCACAGACTATTGCAAAGCAATGCATAGACTATTGCAAAGCAATGCACAGAGGCTATTGTAAAGCAATGCATAGAGACTATTGCAAAGCAATGCACAGACTATTGCAAAGAAATGCACAGAGACTATTGCAAAGCAATGCACAGAGACTATTTTAAAGCAATGCACAGAGACTATTGCAAAGCAATGCACATACTATTGCAAAGCAATGCACAGACTATTGCAAAGCAAAGCAAAGAGACTATTGCAAAGCAATGCACAGATTATTGCAAAGCAATGCACAGACTATTGCAAAGCAATGCACAGACTATTGCAAAGCAATGCATAGAGACTATTGCAAAGCAATGCACAGACTATTGCAAAGCAATGCACAGAGACTATTGCAAAGCAATGCAAAGAGACTATTGTAAAGCAATGCAAAGAGACTATTGCAAAGCAATGCACAGACTATTGCAAAGCAATGCACAGAGGCTATTGCAAAGCAATGCAAAGAGACTATTGCAAAGCAATGCACAGACTATTGCAAAGCAATGCACAGACTATTGCAATGCACAGACTATTGCAAAGCAATGGAAAGAGATTATTGCAAAGCAATGCACAGACTATTGCAAAGCAATGCACAGAGACTATTGCAAAGCAATGCACAGAATATTGCAAAGCAATGCACAGAGACTATTGCAAAGCAATGCACAGACTATTGCAAAGCAATGCACAGACTATTGCAAAGCAATGCACAGAGGCTATTGTAAAGCAATGCAAAGAGACTATTGCAAAGCAATGCACAGACTATTGCAAAGCAATGCACAGAGGCTATTGCAAAGCAATGCAAAGAGACTGTTGCAAAGCAATGCACAGACTATTGCAAAGCAATGCACAGACTATTGCAAAGCAATGCAAAGAGATTATTGCAAAGCAATGCACAGACTATTGCAAAGCAATGCACAGAGACTATTGCAAAGCAATGCACAGACTTTTGCAAAGCAATGCACAGACTATTGCAAAGCAATGCACAGAATATTGCAAAGCAATGCAAAGAGACTATTGCAAAGCAAGGCAAAGAGACTATTGCAAAGCAATGCACAGACTATTGCAAAACAATGCACAGAGACTATTGCAAAGCAATATACAGAGGCTATTGCAAAGCAATGCAAAGAGACTATTGCAAGGCAATGCACAGACTATTGCAAAGCAATGCACAGACTATTGCAAAGCAATGCAAAGAGACTATTGCAAAGCAATGCACAGATTATTGCAAAGCAATGCACAGACTATTGCAAAGCAATGCACAGACTATTGCAAAGCAATGCACAGACTATTGCAACGCAATGCAAAGAGACTATTGCAAAGCAATGCACAGACTATTGCAAAGCAATGCACAGACTATTGCAAAGCAATGCAAAGAGACTATTGCAAAGCAATGCACAGATTATTGCAAAGCAATGCACAGACTATTGCAAAGCAATGCACAGACTATTGCAAAGCAATGCACAGACTATTGCAACGCAATGCAGAGAGACTATTGCGAAGCAATGCAGAGACTATTGCAAAGCAATGCACAAACTATTGCAAAGCAATGCAAAGAGACTATTGCAAAGCAATGCAAGGAGACTATTGCAAAGCAATGCACAGACTATTGCAAAGCAATGCACAGAGACTATTGCAAAGCAATGCACAGACTATTGCAATGCAATGCACAGAGACTATTGCAAAGCAATGCACGGAGACTTTTGCAAAGCAATGCACAGACTATTGCAAAGCAATGCACAGACTATTGCAAAGCAATGCACAGAGACTATTGCAAAGCAATGCACAGAGACTATTGCAAAGCAATGCACAGACTATGTCAAAGCAATACACAGACTATGTCAAAGCAATACACAGAGACTATTGCAAAGAAATGCACAAAATATTGCAAAGCAATGCACAGAGACTATTGCAAAGCAATGCACAGACTGTTGCAAAGCAATGCACAGACTATTGCAAAGCAATGCACAGGGGCTATTGTAAAGCAATGCAAACAGACTATTGCAAAGCAATGCACAGACTATTGCAAAGCAAGGCACAGAGGCTATTGCAAAGCAATGGACAGAGGCTATTGCAAAGAAATGCACAGAGACTATTGCAAAGCAATGCACAGACTATTGCAAAGCAATGCAAAGAGATTATTGCAAAGCAATGCACAGACTATTGCAAAACAATGCACAGAGACTATTGTAAAGCAATGCACAGACTATTGCAAAGCAATGCACAGACTATTGCAATGCACAGACTATTGCAAAGCAATGCACAGACTATTGCAAAGCAATGCAAAGAGATTATTGCAAAGCAATGCACAGACTATTGCAAAGCAATGCACATAGACTATTGCAAAGCAATGCACAGAGACTATTGCAAAGCAATGCACAGACTATTGCAACGCAATGCACAGAGACTATTGCAACGCAATGCACAGAGACTATTGCAAAGCAATGCACAGACTATTGCAAAGCAATGCACAGACTATTGCAAATCAATGCACAGAGACTATTGCAAAGCAATGCACAGAGACTATTGCAAAGCAATGCACAGACTATTGCAAAGCAATGCACAGACACTATTGCAAAGCAATGCACAGACTATTGCAAAGCAATGCATAGACTATTGCAAAGCAATGCACAGAGGCTATTGTAAAGCAATGCATAGAGACTATTGCAAAGCAATGCACAGACTGTTGCAAAGCAATGCACAGAGACTATTGCAAAGCAATGCACAGAGACTATTGCAAAGCAATGCACAGACTATTGCAAAGCAATGCACAGACTATTGCAAAGCAATGCAAAGAGACTATGGCAAAGCAATGCAAAGAGACTATTGCAAAGCAATGCAGAGACTATTGCAAAGCAATGCACAGACTATTGCAAAGCAATGCAAAGAGACTATTGCAAAGCAATGCAAAGAGACTATTGCAAAGCAATGCACAGACTATTGCAAAGCAATGCACAGAGACTATTGCAAAGCAATGCACAGACTATTGCAACGCAATGCACAGAGACTATTGCAAAGCAATGCACAGAGACTATTGCAAAGCAATGCACAGACTATTGCAAAGCAATGCACAGACCTTTGCAAAGCAATGCACAGAGACTATTGCAAAGCAATGCACAGAGACTATTACAAAGCAATGCACAGACTATTGCAAAGCAATGCACAGAGGCTATTGCAAAGCAATGCACAGACTATTGCAAAGCAATGCACAGAGGCTATTGCAAAGCAATGCACAGAGACTATTGCAAAGCAATGCACAGAGACTATTTTAAAGCAATGCACAGAGACTATTGCAAAGCAATGCACATACTATCGCAAAGCAATGCACAGACTATTGCAAAGCAATGCACAGAGACTATTGCAAAGCAATGCAAAGAGACTATTGCAAAGCAATGCACAGACTATTGCAAAGCAATGCACAGAGGCTATTGCAAAGCAATGCAAAGAGACTATTGCAAAGCAATGCACAGACTATTGCAAAGCAATGCACAGACTATTGCAATGCATAGACTATTGCAAAGCAATGCACAGACTATTGCAAAGCAATGCACAGACTATTGCAAAGCAATGCACAGACTATTGCAAAGCAATGCACAGACTATTGCAAACCAATGCACAGAGACTATTGCAAAGCAATGCACAGACTATTGCAAAGCAATGCAGAGACTATTGCAAAGCAATGCACGGAGGCTATTGTAAAGCAATGCATAGAGACTATTGCAAAGCAATGCACAGACTATTGCAAAGCAATGCACAGTGACTATTGCAAAGCAATGCACAGAGACTATTTTAAAGCAATGCACAGAGACTATTGCAAAGCAATGCACAGACTATTGCAAAGCAATGCACAGACTATTGCAAAGCAAAGCAAAGAGACTATTGCAAAGCAATGCATAGAGACTATTGCAAAGCAATGCACAGACTATTGCAAAGCAATGCACAGACTATTGCAAAGCAATGCAAAGCGACTGTTGCAAAGCAAGGCAAAGAGACTATTGCAAAGCAATGCACAGACTATTGCAAAGCAAGGCAAAGAGACTATTGCAAAGCAATGCACAGACTATTGCAAAGCAATGCAAAGAGACTATTGTAAAGCAATGCACAGACTATTTCAAAGCAATGCACAGACTATTGCAAAGCAATGCAAAGAGACTATTGCAAAGCAAGGCAAAGAGACTATTGCAAAGCAATGCACAGACTATTGCAAAGCAATGCAAAGAGACTATTGTAAAGCAATGCAAATAGACTATTGCAAAGCAATGCACAGACTATTGCAAAGCAATGCAAAGACTTCCAACATTGGTGTAGCGTCCTTTTTATGTGTTATTGCGTGGATTTACTGCTGGGTGGTTTGCAACCTTCACACTTGTGCCTCTAGGATTGCATGTCTTACCCTAGGCCAGGCTACGCTAGGTGACCTGACATCCCAGGTTCCAACAGACAGTACTACCACTTGTACTGGAGCTATGGAGTGAAGTTGCCTTAGGGGCAGTGGTAGTATCTTCCTTGTTATTAGGACAATTAGCATATTTTGTCCAGTGCGTCTTCACCTTAGAAAAGTAGCAAAACGTCTTCTTCTTGTCCTTTTTGGAGTTTTGGGACCCTCTGATGCAGGATTTTGATGGCCTGGAGAAAACTCTTTCTGGTCTTTAATTTTGTCCCCACCCTTGTCTTGGAATTTAGATTTCTAGAAAAACACAGGGCTCTCAGTTCCTGGAATGTGAAGCCACTGTATTTAGAAGGCAGAGAGACACTGGCATCTCCTACTAAAGTTGTAGTGTGGTGTTGCACCTACCTAACCTAGTGGGAACTATACTTCCTAAGATTGGGGAATGGGTGTGCTAGGCCCATGACAACCAATCTGCAAAGTTCAGTAGAACTTAGCTGTCTATACAGTATTATATGTGCCTTAATGTTAGTGATGGATTTTCAATTATCTAACCACACTCAGATTAGCTGGTAAACACGTGCAAGCTTGAATCCACTTCATCTCAAACCTTATACGACTACTATGACCCCTAAAATAAACCTTTCTTGACACTTTCTCCTCTACCCCTCCTTGCACCATCTCATACCTCTTTCACTATTCAGATCCCCCAAACAAGCCTTTCTAAACCCTTACCTCTGACTCCTCCCCATCCCTTTTACTCATCCCAAATCCCCTCCTACTGCTGTGAACTAAAAAGAAATTTAGACCCTTCCCTCTTCTATCCCTTCTAAATTTATTTTCAATCCGAAAAACAGAATAACACGTCCACAACTCAAATTAATTTCATATTTCCCTACAGTAGCTCGCCTCCCTCCCCATCCCCATCCCCTTTACTCACCCAAACCCCCTCCTACATCAATACACTTAAATTAAAATGGAGAGCTCCCTGGAGGGGCCCTACCGTGGATAGCATCATACCTCCAACACCGGATACGGTGTTGGGGTATAATTCCAACATGTTTGATACCAATCATGCCCAGGTTAGTTCCAGCCAGTTTAGAGATAGTCATCTCGTAATGACGCATAGCCTCTCTATATCATAATGGCTGATACACTTACAAACCCTGGAGTCCATTCTCCAGACTTTATTTATCTATTTTTATTTATTTGAGGTGTTTTTTATGGCGCTAGCCTAACTTGAGGGTATCGGGCGTTTCAGAGCAGTTTTTGAGCAAGATTCACACAATAAAGTCATATTCTACATATAGGTTCGGAAAGTCCGCGTGTGCTCAGCAGCATTGAGGTAGTACGTGAGTCCTGAGATAACCTCATAGAGAGCACGTTGTCTTTGGGTTGAACCACTTAGGTGTGGGGGAGGAGCAGATAGGGGTCAAATAGCAGGGAGGAGGTAAGTCTTACAGCTACAGTGTCCGGGAGAGACGACGAGCAGGGATTTGCGTTTAGATGGCGGCTATCCATTCTGGAGAGAGTGGTTGAGGAAGAGGACTTTTAGGTGTTTTTTATATTTTGTGAAGGATGAAATAGTCCTGATACTGAGTAGGATAGCGTTCCAGATTTTGGGTGAGTTTCCGGCAAAGGACAGTGCGGCAAGTTTTTGTTTGTGTGTCTGAGGGATGAGTAATAGGGTGCTGAAGCTCCTAAGGTTCCTTGCCTGACCAGCCCTCTTCAGCTTAGCAGCCAAATACTCAGGTTTTCCTGTGTTCAGGGCTATGTTTGTGAGGCAGGCAGTTCTGAAACTGGCACGCAATTCGACTGAGAGCCATTTTAGTTCTCTGAGTGCTGGTGAGATGTGGTCGTATTTCCTGATTCCAGTGACCATTCTAGCTGCTGCGTTGAGAGTAGTTTTGAGGGGAGCTAGATGAGATTTAGTTGTACCAGTGATGGTGGCATTCCCATAGTGGAGTCTGGATATCACCACTGATTGGGTGGTTTGTTTGAGGTCGTTGGTTGGGATGAATGGTTTTATTTTGTTAAGTAGCTTCAGGTTGACGAAGACAATCTTTGCGGAGTTCTTGATGTGTGTGGCCATGTCGAGTTTTGAGTCTAGGGTGATTCCTAATGATTTAACGGAGTGGGTCGGAGTGTGATTGCCGTTAAGAGCATCACAAGCTTTTAGCCATTCTGAAATATGAGGGTTGTCTTCTTTGTTGGAGATGAGGAGGATTTTGTTTTTATCTTGGTTGAGTTTTAGGTGGTTAAGCGACAGCCAATGTTGGATTTCTTTTAGAGTGACATTTAATCTGTGAATGCCATCAATGGAGGAGGTTTCAAGATAGATTTGGGTGTCATCTGCATAGAGGTGGAAAGGGATGTTAGCATTTTTGAGAAGGGTGGTGAGGGGTTTCATGTAAATGTTGAACAATTGTGGTGAGAGCCCTGAACCTTGGGGGATGCCCCTGTTGACGGGGTGTAAGTTGGAGGTAAAGTGTTTAATTTTTATCCTTTGTGAGTGACTGTGTAAGAAGGAGAACCAGCGTAGGACCACCTCCTCAGCACCTATCCTTTCTTGCAAAGCCTTGATGAGAAGTTGGTGATCAACTGTGTCAAAGGCTGCCGATAGGTCTAGGAGAATGAGGAGGCAACATTGGTTGGAATCAAGGGATTTGTGGATGTCGCCTGTGATGTTAAGGATCGCGGTCTCGGTGGTATAGCCTTTTCTGAAACTCGATTGGTGGGGGTCAAGAAGGCTGATGCTATCCATGTGCTGAGTCAGTTGTTGGAGAACACATTTTTCAAGGATTTTGGATAGGAGGGGGAGATTGGAGATGGGTCTGAAGTTATTCAGTTCCTTGGAGTCAAGACCTAGTGTTTATAGTAGTGGCGTGACTTGGCCAACTTTGAGGCATTCAGGTATGCCGCCGGTTCTTAGGGAGCTGTTTATGATCTTGCACCAGAATGGTGCTATGGAGAGTTTCCGTTTTTCGGTCAATTGGGTGGGTATCGGGTCAAGGACGTGAGAGGCTGGTTTGGAGGTGGAGATCAGTTTGAGGATCTCGGTTTCCGGGATGTGGTTGAAGGACTTCCAGGATTTTTTGGGGTGCTTGTACGTGCTGTCTATTGTCACTGGGGGCAAGCTTTTGCAGGCGGTGTTGACGTTGATGTCCAGTGAGAGCTCAATCTTGGTGATTTTTTCTTCAAAGAAGTTGGCGAAGTTTTCACACAAGTCCTTGGAGGCCTGTAGGGAGGATTCCAGGGGTTTGGAGGTTTGTTGCTTGATGATTTTGAACAGTTTGTTGGGTCTGTTTTTTGCTTTGTCCACGGCGGTGCAGAAGAAGGTGGATTTTTTTCTGATGGTGTGTTTTTTGTATTTCCTTCGGGCAGATTTGAGTTGTTCGAGTAGGCTTGGGGAGTGGTTGCTCCTCCTTAGTCTTTCTGTAGCTCTTAACTGTTTTCTTTAATTGTTAATGTTTGAGTTGAACCAAGATCTGGATGGGATGTTCCTGGTTTTGTTTTAGTTTCAAGGGGGCTACTTGATCTAGAATGGATGTCATGTTTGTGTTGTAGTGGAAAGATCATCCGTGGAGGACACTTTGTAGGGGTGGCCTGCTCATGCAGGGCCACCCTCTCACCTGTAACCAAGCACCCTGCCTTTAGGACCGAAAGGCCTGTTAGAGGGGTGACTTATAAGTTTCAAGTGCAGTAACATTAGATATAAGGAAACCTATATCTTTCGTGAGAGGTGCACGCATCAACTCACACAGGCTGCAATGGCAGGCCTGTGGTCATAGTTTGGAGGGTCCCTCATGGGTGGCACAATACATGCTGCATCCCACAGGGGACACCTGGGATACCCATGCCCTAGGTACCTCAGTCACATATACTAGGGACTTACCAGGTGCCCCATTAGACACATAGGAATGTGCCAGTGACTCACCATAGCCAAGGAAGCAAAGTGACTGGGGTCCTGATTAGCAGGATCCCAGTCAGACTAGTGCGAAAACAGTTTGATACCAGCAAAAAGTTGGGGTAACCATGAAAGCAGCTTCTACATTCCTACATCCTACTACTTTCTAATTTTTGAACTGTATTTTAGAGTTCAACGCTTTCTCATCATTCTTTAAGATGATCCCAGCCTCTTGTTCTGATTCACATTTCTGCTTGCAATACTCTTAGAATTCAATTTGACCCACTCCCTCTGTCCATTTACCCCTAGAGATCTGACAAGAGTCGGCTATCAAAATACTGACACCAATATGGTTTTTTGATCTTGTTGCGGTCCCTCAAATTGTAACCACCCCTACTAGAGCCTTGGTTCATCCCCTGACCGTCACCTACCCTGCTGGACTTTGGGCACATTTTTCCTCCCCGTCTCCCTGTCTCGCCCGCCCCATCGTATTTATGTAACTCTGCTTTTTCCTTGTCTCCTATCTATCTATCTGTTCCCATTTAGCACTCTTTCTTTTTTTGTCTTACTTCCTTTGCTCCTATCCTCTCTCCCCTGAATCTTTTCCCTTGCCCGATCACCGCCTAGCCCCCGTCCTTTTGTGCCCTTTGACTAAGCACTCCTTCTTCCCTTGTTGGGGAAAGATCCAATATTTATACTCTGGAGTCTCAGCGAACCCACTGAGAGAGTCCACAGCACCAAGGGAGCTACTCACACTTGAGGTATGGTATGGCACCCCTTGCCAAAGCACTCCCTCTCTCCTTTTTGGGGAAGGATCCAGTATGTAGGCCTTGGAGTCTCAGAGACCCCTCTGAGAGAGTCCACTGCGTATAGGAAGCTTCTCGCAACAGAAATGGGGAATTGAAACCACGTCCCCTGGGAACACAGCTTACTGGACTTTGGACGCAGCTTTGACTCGTCTACCGGTTTGTGCCCCAGTCATCCTCCCCCTCCTCTTTCCATGCTGTGTCTCTCACCCTCCCCTCCTCCTTCCCTCCTCCATTCTCTGTCTGCTTCCCCTGCTCTTACCCTCCCCTCCTCTTTCTGCCTTCATTATCTGTCTACTTCCCCTACTCCTACCCCCCTCCCCTGAATCTCTCGCCTTGCCTGCTTTTTCCCTTACGTATATGTCTTTTTTCTTTGTCTCAACCTTACTTGTCACTATGTTGCCAGGCTCTAATAACTGTGTAACCTTTGTAACGATGTAACCTGCAATTGTGGTCTGATACTCATGTAAAGTGCTCTGATACCTCCGGGTCCAGCTAGCGCTATATAAAACCTTTAAATAAATAAATAAATACTAGAATCCCAAGATACAGAAGATGCAGTCTGTCTTTTCTCTCTATCCCTTTGCTTCTTCTTAGCTTGCGATTCAGGTTTTTCCTTAAAGGAACCCCCAGTATCATCTTCGGATTTTAAATGTGGTTTGAAGGCTTGTGAATCCAATGTGTCTCAACCCCCAGAGAGTTCAGAGATTATTTTTGGTAGTTTCCCTTCATGATCTTAAACTGGAATTGCTGCAATCCTCAGGTGTATGGCCAAGGCTGAGGCTTCTCCCTTAATGTTGCTTAGGATGATCACGGAAACTGTAGCAAAATTCCCCATTAATTTTATACCTAAATCCACAGCTGGTGCAGCTCGGTGTTCATTTTGTACTTGTTTCAATCCTTCAAGGAGGAGAGCTGATGAAGGTTACTATGCGTGTTAGTACAGATCCTTGCAAAGATGCTTCTCCAGGTCCTCGGGTCGCATCAATCCTAGTGGAAGACACACAGTCAGAGTTCGATGCTTATCTTGGGGTGCTATATGAGGATGGAACTTGGTTGGTCTTGCGAGCAATCCAGAAGACAATTTTGTCACCTTTTGGGGGCATCTTCCCCATAATTGCATTTATTGTCCATGGGCCGATTGCCTATATGGTAACCCTTTTTTTTTTTTTTTAAACAATTTTTATTGTAGTCATACCAAAACAGGCCATTGCATAGATATTCAGAAACATAAGTTTGAGCAGTTATACAATACGATTCGTTGTCTCATACACAGCCTCCGTGCCCACAACCCGGGGGTTGGGCGGCGATGATTTCACGGCTCTCCCACGCCTGATGTTTAAAGATAAAGGAGTAGCTGGTTTCCGGATTGTGTGTATGACTACTTTTACATCTCTGCCTAACAATGCGCTGAACCCCAACTCCCAACCCCTGCGCTAAAACCTAAAACCCCCCCCTGTCCCGCCCCGCCCCCCACCACCTGTCCAGGGCCCTTGCAATGATCATTCCTCCGTTCCTGAAGTGCTGTCTTCGTCTCCCCTGTATACCTGCCGCCCCTAGGTCATCAGCTTGCACTATCTACCCTTCCTGCCTCGGGGGCCTCCTCTCACTCGTCTGCCTCGCTATCCCTGAGTGCTTGCACCATCACTTCCCATGAGGTCGCAGTATCCTCCGCCGTCTGGCTAGGGGCCCTGCGCGCAAGCTGGTACCTGTGTGTGCTGTCAGCCGTCGCCCATTTCAGAAATTCCTGCCGCCACCTCCGGGGAGTCGGACCCACCCTCGCTTTCCAGTTCCTGGTGATCTCCCTCTTAGCCACCATCAACCCCATGTCAATAAACTTGCTCGTGAGTTTGTTTTTGGGGGTATGAGGGAACCAGTGTAAAAGACACTCCGCCGGTCCAAAGGCGATGGACCTTTCAGTTACTTCGTTCAATACGTCGCCTATGTCCTGCCAATAGTCCCGAAGGGCCGGGCACGCCCACAGCATATGCACTAATTCGACCCCCTCTTCCGGGCATCGGGGACAGGTCGCTGTTATCGCGCCGAAATACCTCCTGATCCTTCCCGGGGTCATGTACGCCCTATGCAGTACATAGTAGTGTATAAGCTGAAATCTAGCGTTTCTCGTGCTGTTGCGAGCCCTACGGACAAGCTGTGCCCACGTCGCGTCAGGTATTTCTGTACCCAGGTCCACCTCCCATTTGGCTTTCAGCGATGTAAGAGGAGGGAGATTCTCTCTCACCATTCTACTGTAGAGGCACGTCACCGCCTTGATAGTACCCGCTGACATCATGGTGTATTGGCATGCAGCCGCCGTCTCGGGTTCCTCTAGCCCCGTGCCCCAGTGGGCCTGCACTGCCCTGGTTACTGCCGCATGAAGTAAAAAACCCCCGCCCGAGATGTCGAAGCGCTCTAGTAGTTCTTGGAACGGGAGCAGCGTACCATTCTCATAAAGGTCCCCGATCACTTGCACCCCCACCTCTTCCCACCTCTGTAGATGCGACCAGTCGCCGCCATGCGGCAACGCTGTCAGCATGCCCAGAGGGATCTCCGGTGCATATGGGCGCCTAGTTCCCGCCCTCTTCTGAGCTCGATTCCAGCATTGACGGTACGTGCGTTGTTCCAACGACAAGTCCCGATTATCTATCCGCTGTTGGAGGGTAATATACACCAACACATGCCTGGGTGTCCCCCGTAGCCTCTCTTCTTCCGGGCCCGGGAACACTCGCGCCACCTCCTGCGTGAAGACCTGCAGCTGGGCCGCTAAAAAATAAAGCTCAAAGTCCGGCACCGCCAGTCCCCCTTCATCCTTCGGGCGAGAAAGCGTTGCCAGCGCCACCCTGCACTGCCCTGCTCCCCAGATGAACGTCGTAATCAAAGATCGGAGCTGCCTAAAGAAGGAGCTAGGTATCCAGATTGGGAGCGTCCGAAAGTAATACAATAATCTCGGCAGGGCAACCATCTTCAACAAGGAGATCCGGCCTGCTACCGAGAGCGGCAACGTGGCCCAGAAGGCCATACAGCCCTTTAGTCCTCGCACGCACCGCCCCAGGTTGCCCTCAAGCAAGTCTTCCGCCTTGTGGTAAATATAGACGTCTAAGTATTTAATACAGGCTGGTTCCCAGGCTAACTCCGATCGGTGTGGCGGCCGAGCAGCCCCCTCCAATAGCGGGAACAAACTCGTTTTGGGCCAATTAACCCTCAGGCCCGACAGCGCACCGAAGCGCTCTAGCAGCGCCTCCGCGCCCTGCAGGTCCTCAGCACCGTCGTGGAGGAATAGCAGTAAATCATCAGCATAAAGCGAGATGAACTGCTGCCCGTCTCGGGCCCGCACCCCGTGGAAGTGCCGCCCCGTCCGGGCCTCAGCCGCCAGTGGCTCGATAGCCAGTGCAAATAAAAGCGGCGAAAGGGAGCAACCCTGCCGAGTGCCCCTGTCTACCGGATAGCGGAGGGACACCGTCGACCCAACTCTCACTCTTGCTATCGCTTCCGCGTAGAGGACCTTTGTCCATTGGCTATAGCCAGCTCCCAGACCGAATCGCTCCATAACAGCATAGAGGTAGTCCCACTCTAGGCTGTCGAAAGCTTTCTCAATGTCTACAGAGAGCACCAATTCGGTCCCGACCCCCCCCCATCAGCTCGTCCATGAGGCGAACAAGCCTTCTGACATTAATCGTGGTGTTTCGAGTCGGTATAAAACCGTTCTGGTCTTCGTGCACCAGTACCGGCATATGCGGTAGGAGCCTCGCCGCTAGTATGGAGCTCAAGATCTTGTAATCTGCGGTGAGCATAGAGAGCGGCCGGTAAGACGCGGGGTCGCTACTCTCTCTGCCGGGCTTCAGCAGTGGTACTACCAATGCCTCCCGCATTGACTGCGGCAGACGGCCCGCTGCTTTGGCCTCTTTATAAACGGTCAGGAGTCGCGGCGCCAAAGCGTCCAAATATTTACTATAGAACTCTATGGGGAGCCCGTCTATCCCCGGCGATTTGTTACGTGCCATACTCCGCACCGCCTTCCTAATCTCCCCTAGTTCGATGTCCGAACCCAGTGCCTTCGCCTGCTCTGTCTCTAGCTGTCGTAGGGGTAAGCCGCTCAAGAAGGGCTCGGCCAGTCCCGTCCGATCCCCCGGGGTGCTCTTGTACAGGCCCTCATAATATTTCTGGAAACCGTCAACTATACCCAACTGAGTATGTTGCACCATGCCAGCTGCATCCCGCAACTGAAGTATGGGAGAGCATCGCCTAGTGGGGTTCGAAAGCCAGGCCAGAAGGGTGCCCGCCTTATCTCCGTCCACGTGGGAGCGCAACACATAACGCTTATAGTCAAAGGCTCGGAGCCTCTCCACTTCAGTGGCCACCGCCTCCCTAGCCGAGCAAAGCGTCTCTTGGAGTTCCGGGTGCCCGGGCCGCTCTCTTTCCGCCTCCCTCAGCTTGGCATCCGCCGTAGTCAAATCGCTCAACAACACTTTCCGCACGCCTACATAATCCTTGATACAGATACCCCTCATCACCACCTTAAAGGCGTCCCATTCCGTTGCCCTGGATGTCGCCGTCCCTTCATTCTCCGCGAAATATAAATCCACCCCCTCCGCCAGGGCCGCCCCGAATAGGGGGTCTTCCAGAGTCTCAGGCCTTAGCTTCCAGGTCGGGACCCTGGGCTTCTCCGCCACCCACGCTAGCCGGATCAGGAGTGGATTGTGGTCCGAGATCGTCCTCGACAGGTATTCCGACCCTGTGACGTACGGCAACACCCCCCGGGAGCAGAGTATCGCATCCAAGCGGACATGCAAATCATGTAGCCCAGAGAAAAAGGAGTAATCTCGGTCAGTCGGGTGGTGTCCTTGTGGTAAATAAATAAATAATACCCTATTTTTGACTAGACATATATCATAACAGATAGCTCAATAAATAAGAGTCAAGATTCGAGGTAGTAGGAGTTTTGCAGGTTTAATACAGCATAAGGACAGGAACAGGACAACCTGTATGGGAATAGGATGACAGGGCGACAGGGCCCAGCAGCTGCTGGGGCTGGGTCTGGGATGAGCGCGCTGACTTTTAATAACAATACACGAGCATATATACATAACGCAAACACATAGCATTACATTGCAGTAGGCGTAGCAGTGGGTGGAGCAGAAGGCGTGACGCGTAGCAGTCGCGAAAGATAAGAGTAAAAAGAAGGTGTAACTCAGACATGTGATGCAAACGTAACAGAATATGTCATGAATGGGCGGAAACATAGGAGGGGGCTACCTAAGGAGCCGGGACCTCTAACCTAATGGTGCGCGCAAACTGGCAATGACGTGTTACGAGGAGAAGCTGGGGGCTATGAACTCTGTGCTAGGAGCAGAGACCAAAGTCTGGAGGGTCGGAGCGACATGTACCTAAACCCTATCTAGTATCTGATGTTTAGGGAACATGTTGATATAAACTAGAAGTCATGAGGGGAAAAGCTAATTGACTCTAAGACTGGAGCATGCATTTATTCTACATGTAGTGCGTGATTAAGAATATTAAATGACCATTAAATACAGTATTTCTCTTAACATGGAGCCGCATAGGCTAGACAATGACGGAAACTATTGATGCAGTTCAGTAGCTTAGGAATGCAGAGAAGGAGGACTAAACTGATAACGGGAATCATAACATAGTCTTGGCAGACTCAGAGACTGAGCCAAGCTGCACCGGGCACTGCGAGGCAGGAAGTAAGTGAAAGGTCGAGGATACAGGTGGGGGCCGGATCGCTCCTCAGCGAGGCTCAGGAGACAGGAGCTGAATCTGATGTCCGGGCCCTTTTGAGGCCTGGAGACGGGGACTTTATAATAGAGTAACGTGCACACTGGGAAACGTGGCAACATAACTTTACATAGGCCTGATATTCGTAGTATTCACGGGGACTGGGAAATGACATACCAGAGGTGGACACAACTGTAATTGCGTCATAATCGAACATGGGGAATGCATATGCATATTTAATCATGCACACATAACATATGATGGATGACACGTAGGGACACAGAACATGGCAAAATTTACTTTTCCACATTCCCTCCTTGTCACTACGTTTCCATCAGGAAACATCAATATTCATGATACCATCTATCATTTCATACAGTATCATTTGTTCATCTCGAATTGTCTTGGAACGAGATTTAGAACGGGGCTTGGGACTAGGAATACAAGAGGTAGCACACATGCCGCAAATCGCAGGGCCACATTGTATACAGAGGCAGCAGCTGAATATGATCGCTACTGCGATACCTAGAAAGGACAGGACTTTCCATCCCCTGGCGGAAATTATATTCCAGAACCAACCGGACCATGTCCAGGTGCCTGGATCTTGGTGTATCAGATGGGCAATTTTATGGAGTCTGGTTATAGCTGAATAAACAGACGGCGCGTTATTTGGAATGAAAATGCAACAACTAGATCCGATGACTCTACAGGCCCCGCCCCTATCGGCCAGTATGACGTCAAGGACGAGACGATTCTGGAGCACAACAATTCTCATAAAGGATTGCTCTTCGGTTAAGTTACCTAGAGCGGAGGCAGTCTCATCTACTACTGCTTCAAGGGTTCTTGTTAACCTACGGATTAGCTTACTATTTACAACTGTACCTAAATATGGGAAAACACCTTTATCAATATCAATGAATTGTTCTGCAGCAGTTTCAGTATAATCGACAATCGGGAGATTTCTCTTGTGTCTAGTATGTACTAGGAAGGAATTCCTATGGTAGTCAGGTGGGGCTAGGAAAACAGGTGGCAGTAGGAAGGCAATGTAGCAGGTTCCCTCCCAATCGAGGGGCAAACGAACATATGCGGTTTGACCACAAACGAAATAAGAATGACGTGAAGCTTTAAAAATAGATTTCCCACTGTCACTATACTTGATAATAGTAATACAATCACTATGTCCTACGTGTACAGAACCATAATTACGGACACATAATTCGCCTTTGACTGGTAATACTGAAATAGCAGGTGAGTCTGGAGTAGTATCAGACTGAACATTCAGGACCATGAAATTCGAAGAATAATTACCTAAATTGTACACTTCATTTTCTAGATCTAAACCTGTTCTGTGGGGGAAACCTTGCTTGTCTGGGAAACATGTGCTGTTAAGAAAAGACATATCTGTTAAGGATGACGTTAACGTGGACCATGCTCCACACGAACCATTATGTGAAAATGGATAAGGAAAAAGTGGCAGAACTCCCTTCGGTGTCTGGAAAGGGGGGAGTCGACCACACACCCAACAATTAGTGGCATTGCTGGTCTGGTGCGAATAATGTAACATGCGGATAAATGAGTTATTACGCATAGCGAGGCGGTATGAATATTCGTGAGGAGGCAGATCACTAAACGTGTGCTCTACTGTAACATTAAAAGGCTTATTTACATGTGAAACTGGAAAACACAGGAAAAATGCGTAACTAGTGCAGGAAATCATTATGCTGATGAATAATATGAAACTTAGAAAAACGATACATCGGTTTGAGGTTTGACTAACTCTCTCACTATGGGGGTCTATTTTATACATGTCAGAAACAGTCTAACCGTTTCACCTAGGGGAGGACTTAGACAATCAAACTGACTGACTTATTTTACTAGACCGGAGTTTTTGCTTATACTCCTGCTGCGGAGTTTTCTCTAACAGGGGAGGGGTTGTATCAATGTCATTTGCGGGACAGTCCTTAGGAACAATGTTTTGACAAGTCTTGATATCCTGGGAAATGTTCTTGGAGGCCGGCTTTAGTCCTTTAAAAAGTTTAACATGAGAAAGGTGCACCCAGCCCTTGCGTCCTTCCAACTTCACGGCTGTACGGGTGGTGAGGAAGACCTGTCGGGGCTCTTTCCAACGAGGCTCCAGCGGACTTGTTCTGTCAAAGTTTCGGACCATCACCATGGATCCTGGAACGATCTCATGCGGTGCCACCTCGGTATTGTCTGGAAATGCGGCGGCAACCTGTGAACGACATGAGTTGAGGGCAGACATCAAGGAAGCTAGGTAATCTGTCAGCATATTACATGAAACATCAGTAATACTTCGGGGTCTAGGAGTACCCCACATGTTAGGGGGGCGGCCGAATACGACCTCATACGGGGACAGACCTGATCTGGAATGTGCGACCATGCGCATATAAAACAAAGCGACTGGCAGAGCTACTAACCAGTCCACACCCTTATCTTTACACACTTTTGCAATACGGATTTTCAGAGTCTGATTATGTCTCTCGACTAGACCGGCTGCTTCAGGATGGCGTACACAATGGAACTTCCACTGGTACCCTAACAACAGGGAAACGTGCTTCATGAGTTCAGATGAGAATGGCTGACCGTTATCAGAATATACGACTCTAGGGAGTCCATATCGAGGGAAGAATTCACGAACCAACTGCTTGGCAGTGGTCGCGGCTGTGTAATCTGGGACTGGATATGCTTCTGTCCACCTGGACAAAACGAATACAACTACAAGGACATACTTGAAACCTCGACATCGCTCCATCTGAATATAATCCATCTGGAGAACCTCAAAAGGGTGGTCAGGGGGCTGGAATCCACCTTGTTCCACCGGGACACTTTTACCTGGATTAAACTGACAACATATCATACAGGTACGGACTTTCTGCTTGGCTGCAGCTCGTAAATGCTTGTTAAACCAAATGTTCTGGATACTATCTAACATAGCTTTTTCTCCTAAATGTGCTGGACTATGTGCGGTATTAATAATGACTTGAACCATAGAGTCGGGGAGAAACCATGCGGCTCTACCCTTCGTTAACCATCCTTGATCTGTCTGGACCCCTCCTTGTTCGGACCATTTCTTGATTTCATCGGGAGTAGCATGTAACTGGATATCTATGACATCTTGGGTGGGGTCCTTAACTGTCATACATGTTGTCAGATCTGGAGTGTGTGTCATGTTAACTGGAATGTCTGGAGTCTGTGCTGTAAGTTTGGCTGTGCGATCTGCTAGATCATTACCTTGGGAAATAATGTTAGTAGCTTTCGTATGTGCTTTGCATTTCATGATAGCGATAGATGTCGGTAAATGTATGGCATCTAACAGAGCTTGAATAAGGAGACCATGCTGAATCTTGGTTCCATGAGAAGTCATGAAACCTCTCTCCTGCCAGAGCACTCCGAAGTCGTGTACAACTCCAAATGCGTAACGTGAATCTGTGTAAACATTAACTTTCAGGTTCTTGGCATGTATGCAGGCTTGTGTCAGAGCAACTAGCTCTGCTGCTTGAGCGGACAGGGTATCAATACGGTGTGTTTCAATAACTTCGGTATCAGTAGTCACTGCATACGCGGCGACTAGTTCTCCTGTACTAGTTCTCATACATGAACCATCCACATAAAGTGTCAGGTCGGGATCTGGTAATGGAATATCTGTAAGATCTTGTCTTGGCTTTGTCGTAATGTTGACTACTTCCACGCAATCATGTGTGGCTGGATTTGAACTAACTGATGGTAACAGTGTAGCAGGATTCAGGATGTTGCAGCGTCTGATTTCTATGTGTGGCTGAAACAGTGTCAATTCATAACCTGTTAAACGTGCAATTGTCAAGTGCTGTGTTTGTGTTCGGTTTAAGAGAACTTCCACGGAGTGTGGGACTTGTACTGTCAGGGAGTGTCCTAAAACTATGGAATCACTTTGTCTGATAGCTAGTGCTGTGGCTGCAACTGACTTGAGGCACGCAGGCAACACCTGGGCGACTGGATCTAATGTGCTAGAAAAGTAAGCACAGGGCTTGTTTTGTCCTGCTTGGTCTTGTGTGAGAACAGATAATGCTGTACCTTCACGTTCAGTGACGAAAAGTGTAAAAGGCTTACTGTAGTTCGGTGTAGCTAGAACTGGAGCTTGACATAAAGCTTTCTTTAACTCGTTGAAACTAAGTGTATGTTCAGATGTCCAAGGGAGGACAGTCGATACGACTGCCTCCTGTGTCGTTAACTGTATCAGTGGCTTGGCTAGAAATGCATACTGAGGAATCCATTGTCTGCAGTAAGAAGTAAGGCCGATAAAGGCACGTACCTCCTTCTGGGTTCTGGGCTGGGGAAGACTCGCTATTAACTGGATACGGTCTGGTGTCAACTGCCTACCCCTCTTGGACAGTAAGTGTCCTAAGTAGACCACTTGCTGGACACAGAATTGAAGCTTCGAAGGGGACACCTTGTGCCCCATCTCGGCTAGGAAATACAGAACTGTAAGTGACGCCCGCTCGCAGTCACGTTCAGAACGGGCTGTGATCAGTAGATCATCGACATACTGGAGCAGGGCAGTGTCAGTTGGCATGTGAATATTGTCTAGTTGTCTCTTGAGTGCTTGACTGTAAATACTAGGACTTTCTGTGAAACCTTGAGGAGCTCGTGTAAACATATAGCTCCTTCCATTTAAACAGAATCCGAAAAGAAACTGGCTGTCTGGATGAATTGGAACACTAAAAAATGCGTTCTTGAGGTCTATGACAGTGAAGAACGTGGCTTCGGAATCAATAGCAGTTAACAGGGAAGAGATATCTGGGACAACTGGGTACTGCGGAATAATACATTTGTTAAGTTCCCGTAAATCAATCACTAATCGATATACTGGGGGTGCATTTGGATCAGTACGTTTCATGACTGGAATGATCGGAGAGTTACATACATTGGAGTCAGTTTCTACAACTACTCCTTGAGCCATGAGCTCGTCTATAATTTTGGATAAGGCTGCTACAGCCTCAGGTGGCAATCTATACTGCCTGATTCGTGGTAACACTACACCTGGTTTGAGAGTCACACGATGGGGTGTGATTTGCATATAACCTACATCAGTTGGACCTTGCGCCCATAAATGCTGCGGGACTTTAGACAGTCTGGAATCAAAATCTCGTAATACATAGTGACCCTTAAAGTCACGTAGGAACAGTCGTATTCCCTCTGGGGAACAGCATATAACTGCACCTAATTCTTTCAGTGTCTTAATGCCTAATAGGTTTTCTGGACATGACTTAGTAAGTAACAGATCAGTAGTGCGGGACAATGGACCTACTTCTAGAGTGACTGGCTTTGAGATCTCATTAACGATAGGCTTTCCTGAAAATCCAAGGGAAACATTTCTTGAGCCTGAGAGCGGAGCCCCTGGAACTTCGGCATGACTAATTGTGGTCCTACTTGCCCCTGTATCAATCAAAAACTTTCTGTCTTTCCCTAATACTTGACTGTGAACATAGGGACCTTCTTGATCTACAGGTATCTCGATGAGAGGCAAGCCTACCTCCCTCTCTAGGCTGTTTCATGAATATGGCTGGTACTCTGGATACTCAGACTGTGCATACTGGTACATCTGTGATGTAACATGCTGTGTTGCAGCAATAGGCTGCGGTGCTGTAACTGTCTGTTGTGCATTCTGTGGCTGAGGAATCTGTGAAACTTGTTCCTGTCTAGGCGGACGTGGTCTTTCTTTAGTCTTACCAGTAGCTATGTTGTGTTTCAGAGCTGCACACTCATTTATAAAATGACCTGGCTGTTTACAATAATTGCAGTTCCCTTTAACGGGTGCTGCAGGATGACTGGTTTGATTCGGACCCCTCTTCTGACTGTCTTGAGGAACAGATTGTGCAACTAGCACTTTCATTTTCGTGTCTTTCATACGTTTTCTCTCGTGTTCTTGCTCTTCCCTGATTCTATTCTGGTGATACTGGAGCATCTGGAGCATCTGGGACGGAGTATTTGCTTGCCAGGTGCTTTCGACTTTCAAAACTCGATTTTTAACTTGTAGGCTTGAATTCTCGACTAATTTGGTAACGAAAAGGTGAGGGTATGATTCACTACTTGTCTTGAGACCACTGTTGATACTAAAGCATTTTTCAAACCTAGAATAAAAATCACTAATATCTTCATCTTGTTTCTGTTTACAGGCTGAGATTGCATCCCAGTCTTCTTTTCTAGTTGTCAATAATCTGGGTAAAACTTGAATCAATAATTCTGGTAATTCTTTACATTTCTCTCCTAGACCGGTACCTGGTACACGTATCTTATCTTCTGCTTCTAGAACTGCCCAATCGATCTTTTTCTCTCCCACCTCCCATTCTTTTTCCTTTAGCTTTTCATACACCCCTGCGGGTAGCAGAACCTTTAACATTTTAATGATATCTGGGTAAGTGTATTCTCCCATACGGAGCATGTCTTTTAATTCTCTATGGAACCCTGCTGGATCTTTGTCATGACAGGGAATTAATTTCTTCATCTCTAGAAGTTCCATCTTTGTAATCGGAGTGTATACAAACACTCGCTGCATTTCGCCACCCGTTCCTCTGACTGGGTGGACTTCTCGTAACGGATTCTGTCTGTCTATGTAGAATGATTTACTTTCTGGGGGTGAGACATGAACAAAATGCGGGTTCAAGAATGTTCTATATTTGTGGCGCTGTTCTAGAATGACACTAATTAAATCGGTACCTAGACCTCTCCATCTATACTGGAGTAACTCGTTCAGGATATCATGTAACGGGCCTGGATCAGAATGTTGACCCTCATACAGAGTAATGAGGTGCTGGATCATATACATACCCACCAGTCGCTGCTCGGCTGGGGGCAATTTCAGAAACATTTGTGCCACTATTTCGTCTGGAAAAGTGGTAGAATCAGTAATCCATCTGACTGCTGATCGGACTAGTTCCTGTTCATGCATGGTACTTAACTCACTATAACCGATTCGTGATTTCAGAATGTGATCGGTAGCTTGGAATACTTGTTCTAGGGAACCTTGTTCTGGTGCTGGATGATGGAAAATAGACTTGTGTTCTAGGCGTAAATGGCGATCTGGAAATCTAGGTTTTCCTACATACGCTATTCTGGCAGTATTCCCGTCGTCCTCCTCTTCAGGATCAGAGGTACTTTCTTTCTCGCTTACTTGTGCTGCCTTACGCTGTTCGTGTATCTTTATTATTTCTCTACGGATTTTCTTGTACATACTTTCCATGGCACCAATGGTATTGTGCTTTCCTTCGGCTATATTATCACTCCATTTTGTTAGAGTTTTCATTTCTTCCGGGTCTTTAGACGGGTAATCCTGTTCTCTTATTAGACAGTTAATTAAGAACTTTAATATCATGCGCTGAATCTCAGCTTTCCTTTGAGACATGGCATCACTAATACTTTCTGGATCATCCCCTGTACGGATGAAACGATATATCCTGTCTAGATCTTCTTTCATATTCGGCAGGGTGACTAGATACTCGGTCACTCTCCTTACGCGTACGGAATATAAAACCATATTAAACTCGCCTGGAACTGGGTCATAGACACATTCGCCAAGGGCTTGCCTGATTTCTGCGACAGACTTATTACTCTTGGGAGTACGCTGTGATGCTTGAGCATGTAATTCGAGTGCTGATAAACGCTTGTATGGCGGCGGGGTTTGGGGAGGACCTCCTCCTGCGGCCCCTAGACTAGAGTCGTCTACTGAGGCTCTTCGTCCTGGCAGAGTGGAAAATAGAAATGCAGGCTGGACTTGTATGGCGGGCTGGACCGGGGGTACCGTAACAGGTACTCCGGTGTCTGGAGGAGCGGGAAGTGCCTGATTTAAAGGGACTGGCGGAGTGCGGACAGGATTTGCATATTCGGGGACTGTGTCGTCCAGATAGGACGAAATAAAAATATCAGCTGCGGTCTGTTTGTGACGTAGCTTGGTCGGAACTAGTGGTGGCGGGAAATTACTGGATGCCTCTGGGGTCGCTTTTGGCAAGCCCTCAGCAAGAAGAGGATACATACCCTTAATAAGGGCATGCCTCTGTCTGTCTCTCTGTTCAGTTTTGACTTGTTCACCTATCTCGATTAATTCTTTTTCTTGGGCTCGCTCTTGGGATTCTCTACTTAGTTCTGATTGTCTGATTTCTTTTTCGGTTCTCTTGTGAGCTTCTTTACGCCATAACTCGATGGCATCTTTCTGTGACTGTCTGGCTTTCTTTTTCCATAATGCTTCTTCTACTCGCATGATGCATTCGGCATCCCATGTACCCGATACGGGCCATCTATACTTTTCTTCTAACTGTTTGGTATACTCCACCCATAAATCTAGATACAATATGGCACTTATGCCATGTTTCTGATACATAAAATGACCTGGACTGTCCCTGGGCGGGACGGGAACTGCTGCTTCCAGCAGACCCTTTCTAGTTTTTAACTGACGTAACTTTGAGAAGAGCGGCATGACTGGACTATAATCTGGACATAATACAATACAATACACAATGAAAACACGAAATCACGTCGCACTCATACCACAACATTAAAATACATGAAGAACATTATGAATAACAGTTCGAACAGAATACCTCCTGAAAATACTTGAAATTTCTCGAGAACAGAACTGACTAGAACAGAAACTAGATGCACTGCTGAAACAGTACGAAACTTACCGGTCTCTTAAAGAGACACGTCAGGACCCGCATCCACCGAAGTGGACACTTCGTTTGTGGGACTGTGTACCACCAACCCACAGACCAGAGTCAATTAAATTGACCCTGTCTAGATACCACCCCAGTAACGGTACTCACCGGGCAGCAAGGACGGAAGGCCTCGGACTGGACTGGACTGCTACGACGACGAACTTCGGACTTCGGACTTCAGTTACGGGTGGACCTCCGGATACCTCGGACCTTGGACTCTTGGCTTGGGCTCTGGTCGGGACTCGCCGCGTTCCTCCACCGTCTCGTCTGGATGCTGGACCGCCTCCTCCGTCTCCTCCGTGGGCCTGAGGGATACTTGAGCAGAAATATCTGCCACTGCGCAGAAGAGTTCCGTCACGACTGCAGAGGGTCAGGGGGTCGGCGTGGCTTCACCGACGCGTGGGGAAAGGGCAAGTCCCTATTCGGGCGCTATTATGTGGTAAATAAATAAATAATACCCTATTTTTGACTAGACATATATCATAACAGATAGCTCAATAAATAAGAGTCAAGATTCGAGGTAGTAGGAGTTTTGCAGGTTTAATACAGCATAAGGACAGGAACAGGACAACCTGTATGGGAATAGGATGACAGGGCGACAGGGCCCAGCAGCTGCTGGGGCTGGGTCTGGGATGAGCGCGCTGACTTTTAATAACAATACACGAGCATATATACATAACGCAAACACATAGCATTACATTGCAGTAGGCGTAGCAGTGGGTGGAGCAGAAGGCGTGACGCGTAGCAGTCGCGAAAGATAAGAGTAAAAAGAAGGTGTAACTCAGACATGTCATGCAAACGTAACAGAATATGTCATGAATGGGCGGAAACATAGGAGGGGGCTACCTAAGGAGCCGGGACCTCTAACCTAATGGTGCGCGCAAACTGGCAATGACGTGTTACGAGGAGAAGCTGGGGGCTATGAACTCTGTGCTAGGAGCAGAGACCAAAGTCTGGAGGGTCGGAGCGACATGTACCTAAACCCTATCTAGTATCTGATGTTTAGGGAACATGTTGATATAAACTAGAAGTCATGAGGGGAAAAGCTAATTGACTCTAAGACTGGAGCATGCATTTATTCTACATGTAGTGCGTGATTAAGAATATTAAATGACCATTAAATACAGTATTTCTCTTAACATGGAGCCGCATAGGCTAGACAATGACGGAAACTATTGATGCAGTTCAGTAGCTTAGGAATGCAGAGAAGGAGGACTAAACTGATAACGGGAATCATAACATAGTCTTGGCAGACTCAGAGACTGAGCCAAGCTGCACCGGGCACTGCGAGGCAGGAAGTAAGTGAAAGGTCGAGGATACAGGTGGGGGCCGGATCGCTCCTCAGCGAGGCTCAGGAGACAGGAGCTGAATCTGATGTCCGGGCCCTTTTGAGGCCTGGAGACGGGGACTTTATAATAGAGTAACGTGCACACTGGGAAACGTGGCAACATAACTTTACATAGGCCTGATATTCGTAGTATTCACGGGGACTGGGAAATGACATACCAGAGGTGGACACAACTGTAATTGCGTCATTAATCGAACATGGGGAATGCATATGCATATTTAATCATGCACACATAACATATGATGGATGACACGTAGGGACACAGAACATGGCAAAATTTACTTTTCCACATCCTCGCCATACATCCGTCAACCCCCAACTCTCCTGCCACTCCCTCCTACCTCTAGATAGCCTGAGTACCGGGGAATCATGCAGTGGGGGGTGGGATCTATCCAATGAGGGGTCTGCAATGGAATTAAAGTCGCCCCCCAGCAGGACCGGGCCCGCCAGGGAGTGAGCCAGCGTCCCCGACAGTGTCGCAAAGAAAGCCAGCTGGTCAGTATTCGGGGCATAAATACTAGCTAGTACCATATCTCTGCCTTCTAGCTTCCCCTCCACCACCACATACCTCCCTTCCTGATCTACCCATTGGCGCGTTAGTTGGAAAGGTGTGCCTGCCCTAATCCAAATTAGTACTCCCCTAGCATAGGCTGAGTAGCTGGTGTGAAAAATCTGGCCCCGCCACCTCCTCTGCAGTGCCGCCCCCTCCTGTTTTGTGAGATGCGTCTCCTGCAGCAGTGCAATATGCACCCCCCTCCGCACTAAAAAGGCATGCACTTTATGTCTACGCTGCATGGTGTGTAGGCCCCGCACATTCCAGGTTATGCAGTTCAAACGATTCGCATTAGCCATTGTCCCAATGATCCGACTGTAACACTCTCTTCAGTTCCTGCCCTTCGACGGTGGTGGTGCCCCCCCCAAACAAAACAAAACCTCCCAACTGTCCTGCCCATGGCAAAGCCAGGGTCAATGACTTCAAAGAGAGTAAACAAACCCCAACTGTGGAACCCCCCCCCACCCCCAGAACAGGCCCCAATATCGAGATATCAGTCCCCATCCAAACTCCCGCGCCTGATTGACCCAGGTCTCAACTACACAGCCGCAGCCGTGGGTGCCTTAAGGGCCTACGGAGCGCGGCCTCGTCCAGAGGGGGGCTGCGCTGCCCACCTCCCCGCTCCCTCCCCAATTCCCCATGATCTTCCTGCTCTGAGCCCCCCGGTGTGCCCCGACCCTCGTAGGCATGTAATTGTGGGTCCCCTCCCAGCGCCCCAAACATTACCCATTGACCTCTGCTGACAGTTCAGATATTCAGGATCTCATCCGCCGTCTGCGGCGTCACCAGCGGCCCTTCGGTCCGATGAACCCCAGCAAGATCCGATTCCGAGCCTGAAGCCGAGACAAGAGTGTCCGAGTCCGTAGCACCTCCAGAGCCGGGGCCCTCAGCCCGCCCCAGCTTCCCCACTTCCAACAACGCAGCCTGCCGTTCCGCTTCAGTCTGGGAGGCCGTCGGCCCAAGCTTCCCCTGCCTCCGTTTCCACAACCTCTTCGATTTCCGCGGCCGGGTTGGCGAGCGCTCCCGCTCCTTTTCCCTCTCCTCTCGCACCTTGGCACCATCAGTTCCAGCCTTGTACATCTCCCACCAGTCCCAGGCGTCCGCTGCCGTACTAAAAAAGAGCGTCTTGCCGTCCAGCACCACCCGGAGCCTGGCAGGGAAAAGCAAGGAGTAGGCGATCCCTTCAGCACGCAGTTCCTTTTTGATTGTGAGGAAGGAGGCCCGCTGCCTCTGCGTCTCAAAGGTAAAATCTGGGAAGAGTGTGACCTTGCTGTTCGCGATCTGGAATGGGCCATGCTCCCGGGCTTTTTGCAGGAGCAAATCTCTGTCCTTGTTGTGAAGCAACTTGGCTATGATCGGTCTGGGTGGGAGCCCGGGCTTGGGAGACCCAGAAGGGACCCTGTGGGCACGCTCCAGAGTGAAGAATGGCGAAAGTCCTTCCGGCGCCACTACCGTTTTCAGCCATTCATCCATATAGGCCACCATGTCTCTCGTCCCCTCCGTCTCCGGCACGCCCACGATTCGCACATTACAGCGCCGGCTCCTGTTTTCTGCGTCCTCCGCACGCCGTTCCAGGGTGCGTATGCGGTCCAGGGCTTCCATTAGTTTACCCTCCAGCACTTTGTGAGCGGGCGCCAGGTCTTCAATCGCAGTCTCAGTGTCCTTGACCCTGTCCTTCAGTTTATCATGGTCCGCCCGGAGCAGGCCCAACCCCGATGCCACCTGCGCTATATCATTGTGGAGCGCGTCACGTGTGGCCGTTATGGTGTCCAAAATGCGATCCTGCAATCGCTGCAGGTCCGTCTGTTCAATGGGGCCACCCTCTGCCACATCAGACGTCGCCGCCTCCTCCGCCTTGGACCTCGGCTTCCCCATTGCGGCCGGCCTTGTCGCTTATGTCCGTCCAATGGCTCACGCCCCCCCTGGGCCTCCGCAGCGTGTTTAGCACCAAGGCTCAACGGATCCCTGTTGCGCAGGTACTGCTCTTCTGATGCAGCGTCTGCCGTGGTAAAAGGGGGGGGGAGGAGATCAGGGCCTCCGGTCAGTCCCCCTCGATGCGTGCCCCCTGGGACCTGCACCAACCCGTCCTTGTCCGCCTGGGCTATTGCTTCCGTTCCGCCGTGCCTCAGGGAGCTTGGTACCGCCGAGGTCCCTCCGTGGCTCTATGGGCCACTCCACTGTGTCCCCGCAAGCAGCGCAGGGGGGGGGGGGCCCCGGGGACGTAATGCGCAGGGTCTCCTCCTCCTCAGTCCGCCGCTCAGGTCTGCCCCCGCTCACCTCCGTGCACAACCGGGGTCCGGTCCTGGGTTACATCACGCCATTCCTTCTCCCTGCCTCGGAAGCCGTCTGCCAGCCCCGCTTGTAAGGGCGCACCCGGGCAGCCTCCTCTCTCAGCGCTCGTGGCCGCCGCGCACCGCAGCCGGGGGGTCAAAGAGTGTCCCTCGCCCTAGTAGGGTTCACCGCCGGAAGCCTCGAAGTCGGCGGTCGCGCTCACTCAGAGCGACCCAGCAGTGTGATCAGCCGGGTAGCCCTCGGACATCTAGAGCTCCGCCACGGCCGCCATCTTGTGCGCCGTTCTCCCTTCTCCGTCCCGGCGGCCGCTATGCTCGGCGGCCGGGCTCCTCGAGGCAGTCCCGCCAGCTGCTCAAAATGTGCCCCGCCGGTCACCACCGTGTCCTCGTGCGGCGCCGGGGCACACGCGGGTTCTCCGCCACTTTCAGCAGGATTAATGAGGGGAAGAGGCACGGAGCTCTAGGCTCACGCCGCCATCACCCTCGGCGCTCAAGCCACCGCCTATATGGTAACCCTTCTCTGTACTGTTGGTCCCTCTTAAGCTGGTCTAGCATTCATTATTCATGGTGATGTAGCGGAAATCGAAGTTTATTTGTTGGGGTGCATTATATTCACATATGTTGCGTGCACCCACATATAATCCTTTGTTGTAGTAACACTAAGTGTTAGAATTTGCGAAATGTAATAACATGAAACGTGTTTAGGCCATTGAATTGTAACCTAGAGAATCAATGTAGAAGGTGAATGTGACTAGCAGTAACCATCAGCATGAAGAGTTCGAGTTGTGTAACTGACAATCACTCATTTAATAAATGTGTGTATTGATTTGTTGTTTTTATGTGGGTAAATGTATTAATCGAATGTGCCTTATTTTCATGCAGTTTCGTAAAGCTCACATGCCATTTTCTTATGATAGCCGAATATTGCAGGCCAGGAACGCATTTTCCCAGGAAGCTCTTGCTTTAAAATGAACAGTTTGAATTTCATGCGTGCTGTAGAATTTGTTCTTTCTCCTGTTTTGTGTTGCAGGTGAACGAAGCGCTCTTGGTAGCTAGAATAATGTCTTTGTTTTATTAGTCAGGCAAGGAGAGGAAAAGTTACATTGTACAGTCTGAATCGATAAAGGAAGGCTGCGCACAGGAGAAGGGTTGGGAACCAAGGACAAATGTGGTGAGAAGAACAACACCGTTGTCCCATGGAAACCTACCACTAGGACAGTACCCAGAGCAGATGGCTTGACCTGCAAAGAATCCGGGGAAAAGTTCTCTTCAATATTGTGTTGTTGGGACTAGGGAAAGTGCCCACTTCTCCTGCCTTCGGTGGGAGTACGGAAAGCGCCAACTTCTCCTGCCTTCGGAGACAGAGCACTGCAGAGCAAGCTCTGTCTCAAAAGCTATATGACATCTGGCCCATCGATGGTAGAGAGACTTCCTAGGAAGACTCCACTTGCTGTAACCTTTCATTTCCTTTCCCTGAAGATGTTTAAGTAGGGATATCATTTTTGCGTTAGTGTAGGGATAGTTCAATGCTTTATATTCATCAACCCTCGATGCAGGGAAACTCAGACTCATGCTTTCTGATGATCCTCTGTATCCTGCTTCTTGAATGAATTGTTGATTGTTATGATGCACCATTTAACCCCTTCCGTGCTCCCGTCAGCCGTTGGCCGTCGTGAGCACTACCTCCCTGGTGCTGCGAACGGTCAACAGCCGACGCAGCCCCGCCCACTCCATGGAACGCCCGTACTGCAGCGAAATATTCGCCACGGCACACGGGTAAAACAGGATTCGCAAAATTCCACTCTTTGTTAACGGACAGAAAAATTTTCAGTAAGAGAAAGCATACTTGGAAGGTAATTAACAATTATAAGACCCTCGTACCAGCACCATACCTAAACATCACATTCTCGGTCTATCGAAAGCAACAACTGAAGGCCCTTCACTTTGGCAAATTACCTTCCATTGTCAACCAGCCAACCTGGGTCCACAAAGGGCTGAAATAATGCCGACTATGCGGCAGCGATAAAGAAGACTTCATCCACTTAGTCTGTGTATGTCCCAAACTTTTAAAAGCACGAGTCACTTTGTTAAGGAAAGCAATGAACACCAGAAGAATAAGGACCTGCAGATCTGCTATTATAGCAGGGTTCAATCCGAATGACACCTTAATGAACTGCCAACTGATAAAGGGGTATATTATCAAGGGGTTTTATCTCCGCTTTTTTGGCTTTAAAAGCCAAGAAAGCGGAGATAAAATTATCTCCCTATTACCAAGCTGTCGCTAACACCAGTTAGCGACAGCTAATAGGAGATAGCGACCATCATGGGCCCCACTTTGCATGTCAGTGATATTTATCACTAATGATATGCAAAGTGGGCGTGCCAAGATGTTAGCGACTGGAAACAGTCGCTAACAGCGCTATCTCCTATTACCAACTTTTGGAGATATTTGCGCTAAGGGCGAATATCTCCAAAAGCTAACACCTGCCCTGAGCAGTTCTTAGCCATGTTATCCAATGGGAGGTGGATAACATGGCTAAGAGCATTTGCTCGATAATGCATGAATATCGCGGACTTTTCAGCGATATTCATGCATTGCGGCCGTTTTTATCGCATTTGCGATAAACCTTGCTAATAGCAATATTTATCTGCGATAAAAATCGCCGATGTGCGGCGATAATTTTTGTCTCTAAACAAGTTAGAGACAAAAATTATCGCTAGTTGTTGATAATATACCCCAAAGTTCCCCACCTCACATGACCGGGTATTAAAAACTGGACACCTAGCCATTGCCCAGTAATGTTGAAAAAAGGTAGGCCGGAACTTGAGGGAGATCTTCTGTCAATTTAGAATTATGTCCGTAATGTATCCTTTTAATTTTATAGTGGAACAGGGACTAACTAATGCTTAGGACCCATTAATTGTTTAAGACACATTCTTGTACACACTTGAATATTATTAATTGAAAACAAAAGGTTTTATGTTTTTGAGGAAAATAACGAAGGGCCCGATTCACAGAACTAAGTTAAAACAAAATCCTAAACTTACTACCATTTTGGTATTCACAGAAGGCACTTACTAATTTCGGTATTCATAGAAGTTAGGAGTCCTAACTTTAGGACTCCTAAATGCCTTCTGTGAATACCAAAAGTCTTAAAGTTAGGATTTTTCTCAGTTTAAGAGTAGTAAAGTTAGGACTTCTAACTTTAGGACTCCTAAATGCCTTCTGTGAAGACCGAAAGTCTTAAAGTTAGGATTTTTCTCAGTTTAGGAGTCCTAACTTTACTATTCCTAAACTGAGAAAAATCCTAACTTTAAGACTTTCGGTAGTCACAGATGGCATTTAGGACTCCTAACTTCTATAAATATCGAAATGAGTAAGTGCCCTCTGTGAATACCAAAATTGTAGTAAGTTTAGGATTTTGTCATAATTTAGTTCTGTGAATCGGGCCCAACAACTTTATTGTCGAACCTTTTTTACATAGGATTCAAATTGTTACGGTTTTAATTAACTAAAACAATAAACATTTATTTTATTTGAACTGGATGCATAGGTTTGCCTTAATGCTGGTTCCGAAGTATTTCTACATTCTCATCTTAAGGGGTCTTTATGTCCAGTTATTTTTGGCTTTGTAATAAACTAATTTTACGCAGTTGTCTGTGGTTAATATTGTCCAGAGAAATTGTTGTAGAATTGATTGGCAATAATAACAACTTTCTCCCCTGTATGCTTACATTGCAGCTAAAAAGAACCATTGATTGTGATTCTAGGGTAGGTCAAGGACTTATGGGCCCAGGCACATTTAAAGCACATATTGAATCAGCGTCCTGTATAACAGGACTGTATAATTCAGAATCCCCACCACTTCTGCGAGTTGCAGGGTCTCTGGATGTGGAAATGGTTTATAAACAGCTAAAACTGGTCATGTAGCCCCTTCGTCGCCTATCCTTCTACACCCCCACTCGCCAACTACGATCGTCCAACCAAGCCCTAGCCGCGATTCCTCACATCCGAAAAGCCACCATGGGAGAAAGGTCCTTCTCCTACTTGGCGGCCAAAACCTGGAACTCCCTCCCCACCCACCTCCGTCTTACACAGAACCACCTCTCATTCAGAAAGCAACTCAAGACCTGGCTGTTCGATCAATAGCTAACCCCTCTCCCTCAAGCGCCTTGAGACCCTCTGGGTGAGTAGCGCGCTATATAAATTTTTTTACTTGACTTGACTTGACTTCGTTACTCAGGATGCCCAATCTGACTTCTTCTTTGTATGTGGTAATTCACCAGTGATGCAATTTTGGTGTTCTTGGTAAGTCAAAGGGATTTCCAAATACTATTATGCTCTATAATGCGCAGCTTATGCTGTAGCTTTGTATGACTGAAATTGCCCCAAAGCTTCGGCTGCAGCCTCGAACACCACCCATGAGTAAAATGTTTTTAAAGGGTATACCTATATTTTAAAGAGTGTGTATTTCTTCATGCATTGCTTGATTATACATTCATACTTACTTCTAATTATTTGTTTTACAAGTTCATATTGTGGCTAGTACACAGAAGTAAAATGCAAGCAGTCACACCACACAGCCCATTTCTTCAAGAACCAGGAGATCCACCTTTGAAATGACGTCTGTGGTTCAGATCATTCAACGCACGCTAAGGTGCTATAGATGGTTTAAAATATAGATCTGATCTAAAAAAAAATATACTATATTATTATCAAGGTGTTGAAGGGCAAAAGGTGTTCGATCATTTTCCAGAATACACTTGTACAGATGACGAAGAACTTGATGACCTTCAGATTACTGAGAAACAACTTGTTACATAATTTAACCCCTTTGCCGTGGGGCGGGGTGGAGGGGGCCGCGTGTGGCGCTACGGTGCTTGTGACGAGCGCGGCTCGTCACGCTGTGAGGTCGGCGCTGTGCTTATGGCGAGCTGAGCTCTTCATGAGCACCCAAGGTGTTAAGGGAAAGGTGGACCTGGCAGTTCTTAGATACAACTCTTTACTTGTATTCAAAGACTGGATGAGTCCAGTGATTCTTACGTTACTGCTATTAAAAGATTAGCGTCCTTTGACAATTGAGAGGTTTTTACATCTTTTGCCTCATCAATTGCCTAAGACAATTGATATGGCAAAAAGAATGGAATGTTCTCAGAAGGATGAAAAATAATTAGAATCGGAAGGGTCACATATGTCAGTAACAAAGATCAATGCTCAATTGGGAAATGTAAAGTAAACCTCTTACTCGTGATAACTAATCGTAGAAATGAAAGACGTGTAACAACTAAACAAATATATTATTGGTGTGGTTCTAGCACCCATATGTCACATTTTCAAAATTGCCCAGCAATTGCACAAGAAGGCTGAACATTTAAAAAGGTGGGTCGTTTTGGCAAAGTCTGCAAGGGTGGTAAACACATACCTGTAAGAAGTGTCGAAGAAAAAAGATCTTGCAGTGATGCAGATGACTTGGACAGAAGAGTAGAGGAACTGATTCTATCTGAGGAATGTACGAAAATTAATAGTGTATCTAACTAAAGTAAATATAGCGACCCTCTAGTTGTAGTAAAAATAGATGGTATTGATATGCCTCTGATTATATATTTGATTGCATTTATCACTATTATTTCCATTAAAAAGTTTATGGAATGTTGGTCCAGTAAAGGATTATTACCTCCAGGGTAAACAGACATAATATCGATTCCAAAATATCGACTGGACATAATATCGAGGTAAAAATATAGACTGGACAAAATATCGACCAGACATAATATAGACTACAAAAATATCGAGTAATATCGATATTAATAGCCAAAATATCGAATCAAAAATATAGACTAGACATAATATCGACTAGATAGAATATAGACAACCAAAAAATCGAAAATAAGGTACGTTTTTAATAATTGTGTAATATAAATGTGTAGCGGGTTGTGGGTTTATAGGGGAATAGGGTGGGAAGTCATTTAATTATAATTAATTAAATCTGTAATATATTTGTAATTGTTAATTAATTATTAATTAATTAATTATTAATAGTAAATTAATT
This sequence comes from Lissotriton helveticus, assembly GCF_964261635.1. NCBI lineage: Eukaryota > Metazoa > Chordata > Amphibia > Caudata > Salamandridae > Lissotriton > Lissotriton helveticus. The sequence goes on from NC_136058.1 coordinate 426,490,067, forward strand.
ACAATATAATTGGTAATTAATAATAATTGATTAATAGATCAATAATGAATTTTTAGTAAATTATTTTCTGTTACGGGTTGTGGGTTTATAGGGGAATAGGGTGGGAAGTAATTTAATTATAATTAATTAATTATGTAAATTAATAATAATTGTTAATTAATTATTAATTGGTAATTAATTAAAATATAATTGGTAATTAATTATAAATATGTAATTGATAAATAATTAATAATTATTAAATTATTTTCTGTAGTGGGTTGTGAGTTTATAGGGGGATAGGGTGGGAAGTAATTTAATAATAATTAATTAATTATGTAAATTAATTAAAATGGTTAAATAATTAATAATTGTCCATTAAATAAAATTTAATTGGTAAATAAAAGTAATTGGTATTGGAAATTAAATTTAATTGGTAATAATATTTCTATTAATTATATTTATTTATGAAGTATTTACATTTTCTACTGTTGCACTCACTGGAGTGGGAATAGTATTTTTACCCCTACGCTATCCATCGTTTTCCCTACTGTTGCACCCACTGGTGTGGGAATAGTAATTTTTACCATTACGCTAGCCAACGCTTTCCCCACTGTTGCACTCTTTGGAATGGGAATAGTAATTTTTACCCCTACGCTATCCAACGCTTTCCCTACTGTTGCACCCACTGGAGTGGGAATAGTAATTTTAACCCCTACGCTTTCCAACGCTTTCCCTACTGTTGCACCCACTGGAGTGGGAATAGTAATTTTAACCCCTACGCTATCCAACGGTTTCCCTACTGTTGCACCCACTGGAGTGGGAATAGTAATTTTTACCCCTACGCTATCCAGCGCTTTCCCTACTGTTGCACCCACTGGAGTGGGAATAGTAATTTTAACCCCTACGCTATCCAGCGCTTTCCCTACTGTTGCACCCACTGGAGTGGGAATAGTAATTTTAACCCCTACGCTATCCAACGGTTTCTCTACTGTTGCACCCACTGGAGTGGGAATAGTAATTTTTACCCCTACGCTATCCAACGCTTTCCCTACTGTTGCACCCACTGGAGTGGGAATAGTAATTTTAACCCCTACGCTTTCCAACGCTTTCCCTACTGTTGCACCCACTGGAGTGGGAATAGTAATTTTAACCCCTACGCTATCCAACGGTTTCCCTACTGTTGCACCCACTGGAGTGGGAATAGTAATTTTTACCCCTACGCTATCCAGCGCTTTCCCTACTGTTGCACCCACTGGAGTGGGAATAGTAATTTTAACCCCTACGCTATCCAGCGCTTTCCCTACTGTTGCACCCACTGGAGTGGGAATAGCAATTTTAACCCCTACGCTATCCAACGGTTTCCCTACTGTTGCACCCACTGGAGTGGGAATAGTAATTTTTACCCCTACGCTATCCAGCGCTTTCCCTACTGTTGCACCCACTGGAGTGGGAATAGTAATTTTTACCCCTACGCTATCCACCGCTTTCCCTACTGTTGCATCCACTGGAGTGGGAATAGTAATTTTAACCCCTACGCTATCCAACGCTTTTCCTACTGTTGCACCCACTAGAGTGGGAATAGTAATCTTTACCCCTACGCTATCCAGCGCTTTCCCTACTGTTGCACCCACTGGAGTAGGAATAGTAATTTTAACCCCTACGCTATCCAGCGCTTTCCCTACTGTTGCACCCACTGGAGTGGGAATAGTAATTTTAACCCCTACGCTATCCAGCGCTTTCCCTACTGTTGCACCCACTGGAGTGGGAATAGTAATTTTTACACCTACACTATCCAGTGCTTTCCCTACTGTTGCACCCACTGGAGTGGGAATAGTAATTTTTACCCGTACGCTATCCAGCGCTTTCCTTACTGTTGCACCCACTGGAGTGGGAATAGTAATTTTTACCCCTACGCTATCCAACGCTTTCCCTACTGTTGCACTCTTTGAAATTGGAATAGTAATTTTTACCCCTACGCTATCCAACGCTTTCCCTACTGTTGCACCCACTGGAGTGGGAATAGTAAATTTTACCCCTACGCTATCCAACGCTTTCGCTACTGTTGAACTCACTAGTGTTGTTAAAATAAATTTTAACCATTTTGCTATGCTACGGTAAAAATATTATATATGTTTATTTAATAATATGTATTTATATATATATATATATATATATATCTGTATTATTTTTGTTATATCTTTTTTTTAATTTACATTAAGTATTTATTAATATTACATTTTAAATTATTTTCTGTAGCGGGTTGTGAGTTTATAGGGGAATAGGGTGGGAAGTAATTTAAATATAATTAATAATTATGTAAAATATTATAATTGTTATTTAATTATTAATTGGTAATTAATTAAAATATAATTGGTAATTAATATTAATTGATTAATAGATCAATAATTAATTTTTTGTAAATTATTTTCTGTAGCGGGTTGTGGGTTTATAGGGGAATAGGGTGTGAAGTAATTTAATTATAATTAATTAATTATGTAAATTAATAATAAGTGTTAATTAATTATTAATTGGTAATTATTTAAATATAATTGGTAATTAATTATAAATATGTAATTGATAAATAACTAATAATTAGTAAATTATTTTCTGTAGAGGGTTGTGAGTTTATAGGGGGATAGGGTGGGAAGTAATTTAATAATAATTAATTAATTATGTAAATTAATTAAAATTGTTAAATAATTGATAATTGTCCATTACATAAAATTTAATTGGTAAATAAAAGTAATTGGTATTGGAAATTAAATTTAATTGGTAATAATATTTCTATTAATTATATTTATTTATGAAGTATTTACATTTTCTACTGTTGCACTCACTGGAGTGGGAATAGTATTTTCACCCCTACGCTATCCATCGTTTTCCCTACTGTTGCACCCACTGGTGTGGGAATAGTAATTTTTACCATTACGCTATCCAACGCTTTCCCTACTGTTGCACTCTTTGGAGTGGGAATAGTAATTTTTACCCCTACGCTATCCAACGCTTTCCCTACTGTTGCACCCACTGGGGTGGGAATAGTAATTTTAACCCCTACGCTATCCAACGGTTTCCCTACTGTTGCACCCACTGGAGTGGGAATAGTAATTTTTACACCTACGCTATCCAGCGCTTTCCCTACTGTTGCACCCACTGGAGTGGGAATAGTAATTTTTACCCCTACGCTATCCAACGCTTTCCCTACTGTTGCATCCACTGGAGTGGGAATAGTAATTTTAACCCCTACGCTATCCAGCGCTTTCCCTACTGTTGCACCCACTGGAGTGGGAATAGTAATGTTAACCTCTACACTATCCAGCGCTTTCCCTACTGTTGCACCCACTGGAGTGGGAATAGTAATTTTTACCCCTACGCTATCTAGCGCTTTCCCTACTGTTGCACCCTCTGGAGTGGGAATAGTAATTTTAACCCCTACGCTTTCCAACGCTTTCCCTACTGTTGCACCCACTGGAGTGGGAATAGTAATTTTAACCCCTACGCTTTCCAACGCTTTCCCTACTGTTGCACCCACTGGAGTGGGAATAGTAATTTTTACCCCTACGCTATCCAGCGCTTTCCTTACTGTTGCACCCACTGGAGTGGGAATATTAATTTTTACCCCTACGCTATCCAACGCTTTCCCTACTGTTGAACCCACTGGAGTGGGAATAGTAATTGTTACCCCTACGCTATCCAACGCTTTCCCTACTGTTGCGCTCTTTGGAGTTGGAATAGTAATTTTTACCCCTACGCTATCCAACGCTTTCCCTACTGTTGCACCCACTGGAGTGGGAATAGTAATTTTAACCCCTACGCTTTCCAACGCTTTCCCTACTGTTGCACCCACTGGAGTGGGAATAGTAATTTTTACCCCTACGCTATCCAATGCTTTCCCTACTGTTGCACCCACTGGAGTGGGAATAGTAATTGTTACCCCTGCGCTATCCAACGCTTTCCCTACTGTTGCACTCTTTGGAGTTGGAATAGTAATTTTTACCCCTACGCTATCTAGCGCTTTCCCTACTGTTGCACCCACTGGAATGGGAATAGTAATTTTTACCCCTACGCTATCCAGCGCTTTCCTTACTGTTGCACCCACTGGAATGGGAATAGTAATTTTTACCCCTACGCTATCCAATGCTTTCCCTACTGTTGCACCCACTGGAGTGGAAATAGTAATTGTTACCCCTACGCTATCCAACGCTTTCCCTACTGTTGCACTCTTTGGAGTTGGAATAGTAATTTTTACCCCTACGCTATCCAACGCTTTCCCTACTGTTGCACCCACTGGAGTGGGAATAGTAAATTTTACCCATACGCTATCCAACGCTTTCGCTACTGTTGAACTCACTAGTGTTGGTACAATAAATTTTAACCATTTTGCTATGCTACGGTAAAAATATTATATATGTTTATTTAATAATATGTATTTATATATATATATGTATTATTTTTGTCATATCTTTTTTTAATTTACATTAAGTATTTATTAATATTACATTTATTTAAAAAATTTAACAAAGTTTATATTAAATATATTTATTATTAGATTAGTTTTAACTTAATTTAAAGATATATAAAAAAACGATATTTTGACAGTTTATATTTTTGTAACTCGATATTTTTGAGTCGATATTTTAGTACTTACCTGTTTGAAGATAGGCAGTCGATATTTTGTCCCTCGATATTTTATCCTCGATATTATTGTATCTCGATATTTTTGTGGTCGATATAATGTCAGTGATCCAATAGTTCAAACCATACTTAAGAGGAAGGAGGTTTTACTTAAGAACTGACCACGACCCCCTGGTAGATATTATTTAGGGAAATAAGAAAATCACAAAGAGCTTACAAAATGCGAGTGATTATTCACTTAAGATTTATTTTAGAATGAATGTATATTCCATGAAACCAACACATCCATAGTACAGAAGAATACATAAATGTCAAAAATGTATTTAGGGAAATAACATAAAAAAATAACTACACGATTGGCCTGACTAGCAAGAAAAAATCAAGCAGAATGGATTACTGCAACGGACTATACATCTCAGCGAATGAAGAACAGCTAGATAAACTTCAGGTCGTCCAAAATACGGCAGCCAGACTGGCCCTCAATGCTCCTCCCAGAACGCCTTCCCGTCCTTTACTTCGCCAACATCACTGGCTACCAGTAAAGCAGCGCATTAAATTTAAAATCTGCAATATTATATACAGATGCCTGTTTGGTACCAGCCCCAGCTATCTAAAAGAAAAATTCATGCCCTACATCCCTGGACGCACACTACGCTTCAGTAACCATCTACTGCTTCAGGTCCCAAAGATAAGAAGAGCCAGACAGGGAGGACGAGCACTGTCTTATAAAGGACCTATCCTTTGGAACTCCCTACCCACCGAACTGAAACAGACCAGGAACCTAGAACTATTTAGGAAAAAACTGAAAACCTACCTCTTTACCTTGCCTTAAATTTACCAGATCTCCCCTCCTCAGCGCTAATTCATACAGTAAACTGCCTAAACGCATGTAACAGCGCAGAGATATCCCTTCGGGAATTGACTCAGGCGCTTAACAAGCAAATAAATAAATAAATAAATAAAGAATTTCATTTCACGGTTATTCTTATTGCAGGAGGAAAAAACGTAAGAGCAGATTTTTTGCCAGGATACCATTTCATTGAAGACGCAAGCGAGACGGATGGTCTGGATGAGGAATGTATCATTGCTAGTGTGGAAGATTGTTTCATTTTTTCTGGCATGGATGCATGGTGTGATGCTCTCAGAGAAGACGTTTTATTGAGTTGTTGTGAAATTGGCGACCACAGGTTGGGTGGAATAGAAGTCAGTTGAAAATATGTTGCAACTTTATTGTAATGTGGCAAATGAATTATCTATAGAGAATACTTTGTTGATAGGAGGAGAGAAGTTGATTCCTCCTGATTGCTTTAACCCCATGCGCGATGCGGGTTTTCCCGCTGTTGCGCTGACTTTTGCGAAAAGCCGCAGTTCATGACGAGCTCAGCTCGTCATGAGCGTACAACAGGCGTAACTCATGATGAGCTGAGCTCGTCATGAGCGTGGAAGGGGTTAAACAAAGAAGTTTAGAAACTGCCCACTCATGTCATCTAGGAGTGCCGCCACTAAATGTAGGATAAAGCATGGTTTTTGATGGCCTGGTTTGGATCGTAAAGTGGAAGCACAGGTGAGAGGGTGTGTGCAATGTTGTTAAAGTGATAAATGTTTGCACTCCTGTTTGAGGTGCATAATTGCCATGTTCACACAGGACTTGGCATTCCCCCCCATAGTTTTAATACTTACATGATTGTCTTGCAATTATAGTTCACACCGTGAAATCTTGATTTGCAGAATGTTCTGAACTCAGCGCGCTAGCCCTTCATCTGAACATGGGAGGAGGGGACCAGATCTACTACACTTACTTCGATCAGCGAGGATGAGTAAGTGGTGCTCAACAGACTGGAATCCTCTGGCTGTGAGTGTCTGTAGTTTCCAATTGAAGTTTTGATTGACCAACAGTGTTACATCAGCCCCTCCTACCTCCCAATGAAAATGCGAGTGATTATTCACTTAAGATTTATTTTAGAATGAATGTATATTCCATAAAATCAACACATCTATAGTACAGAAGAATACATCAATGTCAAAAATGTATTTTAACATTACCTAATCAATTCATAAACACTGGTAGGAAACAATGAAAATCATAATGTAATCCCACATCTAAAAATCATTATATGCTTGTTAAACATTCAAAGGTAGACAGGCTGACTACAAGGATTCCATAGGCGTTCACCTCAATGATTAAACGAAAGCTGCGGATATATGTCCCAGAGCATCCTATTACTTGCAAGTAGCCCAAGTTGCAGCTTCCTCCTAAAAGTGATTTGTTAATTTAGTGTTTATAGATTAACAGTGTTATTCATTCCTTCTTCAAGGTAGGGTTTATAGAAATATGAACTGGCAGAACACCAGAGACAGCTCGGTATGACTGACACCGCCTTTCTTGCATGAGCATCAATAAATTCAGTGATAACAGAACTCTTAATTGAAGGGATAAATGAGTGAACGGCATGTAATAAATAAGTTGTTACTGTATGGTGAGGGGTTTAGATTATTCACAGGAAGTGATGGTGCTCTAACATGTGCGTATAGGATTCTTAACAGTGGCTAATGAGTACACGGTGCAAACAGGTCAGGGGAGAACAAACCCAAGTAAAACAACCCCTGCACAAGTGTGGATGTGAACCCACACGTACAATATGAACAAAAGTCCTGTGCACACGCCTGAATGCAGTGGGTTTTAGTGTAAAAAACAAAATTCTAACACAATGATCTTGTAGAAATAATGAAGGTTGACATCTCAAGTTTTTCAAGCAGATGGATTTATAAGTCAATCCAGATCAGTACAGAGTGAAATAAAACCAGCCAACACGTGTTTCTTCACAACGTCCACATTATGCTCGTCTCCCAAAGTGTTTCCTGGTGCTTCATGTTTCTTCCTGCCTGTAGGGAAATGAACAATCGCTGACAATAAACGCTTTCATAATTCAACAAATATCTATGTTTTACTTCTTTCCTGCTAGCCGGGTCTTCTATCATCTACTTTTTATCATCTGGTATTTGAATGTTCCAAATAATTATAATGTTATAGTTTTCTGTAATTCCTTAATCTCCCAACAACTGCACTTGTTTGCTCCTTTGTATTTCGACAGATGCGTCAGTATTATTGTTAATGTACTTAAAATCTTGACGAATTCCCTGTACCTCGAGGATTATTTCAACGTGTGATCAAGGACGGTGTGTTTTTGCTTATGGCGGTGTAGTATTGATAATCGACTAAAGGCCTTCGCGCATTCAGTGCACTTGTATGGCTTTTCCCCTGTGTGCGTTCTCTGATGCATCCTTAGATTTGAGGAGTTACTAAAACTACTTCCGCATTCGCTGCAATGGTATGGTTTTTCCCCAGTGTGTGTTCTCTGATGACTTTGCAGGATTGATAACTGACTAAAACTCTTCACACATTCACTGCACTTGAATGGCTTTTCCCCGGTGTGAATCCGCAGGTGAATCCTTAATGCTGAAGAGTCAATAAAACTACTTCCGCATTCGCTGCAATGGTAGGGTTTTTCCCCAGTGTGTGTTCGCTGATGGCTTTGTAAGTATGATAATTGACTAAAGCTCTTCACACATTCACTGCAATGGTAGGGTTTTTCCCCTGTGTGTGTTCGCTGATGCCTGTGTAAGACTGATGATTGACTAAAGCTCTTCACACATTCACCACACTTAAATGGCTTTTCCCCTGTGTGTGTTTGTTGGTGTCTTTGTAAGTTTCCTAACTGACTAAAGCTCTTCGCACATTCTGTGCATTTGAATGGTCTTTCCCCTGTGTGTGTTCGCCGATGAATTCTGAGAGTTGAGGAATCACTAAAACACCTTCCACATTCATTGCAATCATATGGTTTTTCCCCCGTGTGTGTTCGCTGATGTGTTTGCAGATATGGTAACCGACTAAAGCTCTTCACACACTCACTGCACTTGAATGGCTTTTCCCCCGTGTGTATTCGCTGATGATTCCTTAATGTTAAGGAATGTCTAAAGCTCTCTCCACAATCATTGCAATGGTAGGGTTTTTCCCCAGTGTGTGTTCGCTGATGTCTTTGTAGGATTGATACATCACTAAAGCTCTTCTCACATTCACTGCATTTGAATGGTTTTTCCCCTGTGTGTGCACGCTGATGATTCCTTAATGCTGAAGAGTAACTAAAACTGCTCCCACATTCAGTGCACTCGAATGGTTTGTCACCTGTGTGTGTTTGCTGATGGTGATTTAGTTCTGATGATAAACTAAAGCATGTGTAATGTTCTTCTTTCTTGGTTAATGTCTCCGAGTCTGGTATATATTTGCCTGCATCCCATGACTGTGTTTCCTGATGGGCAAACATGGCTGATAAAGCACTTGTGTTGTTCTCACATTCCCTGTATGTGTGATATTTTGCACATTTGCTTTCTGATTTAATAAAGTGCAAATGTCACGAAACACCTGCCACACTCAAGGTCACCAAAAAACCGTCGCACTCATAAAGAGTGCAAGGCTTCTTTGTGGGCGATAGTGTCTTTGGAATGGTTAAATGTTTTGCACAGTTAGGGATAATGATCCATCTTCCTTCTGGTCGGCACAAACTGGGACATGAACTTGTATTTTAGATAGCAGAACTCGTCTTTCTTTTACACGTCAATTGTCTGGCGCCACACCATTGTTCTTTTCTCGGGTTCCTGTGGTTTGGCTAGAAAGAGTTTACCATACACCGAGCGCACTGAATGGGCGTCTGTTATCATTTTAAGAAAGCGGAGCACTTCTGTAAACACATCATTTCAATACCAGGATCAAAGTTGGTGTTGGACACCTGTTTACAAGAGAGTTGCTTTGTCAGTGTTGTTGCCTTAATTTTCCAGCGGTTATTTCTTAGTTTTGTGGAGTGGAGGTGCTCGGCTCAGACTCTTAAATTCACTGAATTGCCCTTGACAGCTTCTTCCAGGATCCGTCAGTTAACGTTCAGGTTCGTCAATATGACGTTGCTGATGCCGCCTTGAATACTGGAGCTCAGTTTTTCATTGTTTTTGGTGATTTACAGTAGTATCTTCTAAATCCCTTATCATTTCATGTATTCAAGGCTTGTTTCCTGTTGGATGTAAAATGATGTTAAATTACTAAATGTAAACATGAAAGAATTAAATACATAATGTTTAAATTGTGGTACAAGACATTTCTTCTTTACCATCTTTGAACGTTACAGAAGGATTTTTCCTCATACACGGATATTTAACTAAAATCTCTATCAAAGAAGTCACATCTTATTTACTTCAGAAAAGGAGGTGATTTGCCAATGTTTACAAAGTAGCTTAATAAAGAAAGTGCGCTCACAGAGCACCCACATGCTACAGGTACAGGTTTAGGTAGATGCATATGGTTAAGATTTCATTTAAACAAGAACAGATTGTAGAAAAAGAGGACTCAGGATGAGCTGCTGTTTCTTCAGTTTCAGGAAGTGTATAACAAAGGTAACTCTTCAGGAAGTACATAACAAAGGGAATGCAAGGCGCATTGTGAAGAAGATATATTATGTAAATTACTGTTAACCCATGTATAGGTTAAATTTCATTTTGCAGTTCATGTTATGACATTGCTCTATTGCTCCTGTCTGTGAAGAGACTGAAACTGTGTACGTTCTGTTCACGGTGTGCCAACACAAGGGGCAGGATGCTTTTATCTTGTGGGCTTTCTTGGAATATGCTTGCAGGCAGTTTCGGTGCACCCTGTGCGCGCCTCCCGATTATTGCCTGATCATAATGATTTATTGTTTGTCAACCGTCTTCAGTGTAATGTTCTCCTACGTGGCTCAAAATGTGTGCTAGGCTGCTGATTGTAACCCAAGGCAGAACAGTGCAGTTGATAGCTGGTGTCATGATCCCGCTGTTCCTGGACCTATCACTGCCGAGGTCTAACTCAGAGGACCTCCTAAGCGGCTGCTAAGGAGATCTAATGACCTCTTATACCCCTTTAGAAAACCGCCCCTGTCCCGTGCATCCTGCACTCCTGGTGTTTATAATTAAGTGTGGATAGTGCATGTTAACCCCTTGCGCGCTAGCGGTTTTCCCGCTGTGTGCGTCAGTTTGCGGAAACCCGCGTTACATGACGAGCTGAGCTCGTCATGAGCGTACGACAGGCGTAACTCATGACGAGCTGAGCTCGTCATGAGCATAGAAAGCGTTAATGAACGTATTGATGATTGTGTTTATCAATGCTTTTTGTACTATCACCAACTTATCACCAAGGGTTTCTTTTGATTTAGTGAGAGTAAATGCAGGAAGGTTTGTCTTTCGGGCTGCTTTTTGAAACAATGCCTCTTTCTTTGAGAAAACCAGATTTAGAGGAACTTCCAGGAAGAGTTCATGTCAGCAATGCTCTTGCGCTGTGTGAAGTTCGGAACACAGCGTAAAAGCAAGGATGACGCATACGGCAGAACGGACGTCCTAGGGTGTGGCTGGGTATAAAAGTCACACCCAGACTTCCAGAAGGTGCTTAGCCTTCTAGCTTGCTTCGAGGCAACATCACGTTTGCCTGAAAACACTCACCTGAGGTCGTCAGAGATTTTCCAGAGCTCCTAGTTGTTCAGAGTCTTCGGTTCTGCATCGCTGTCTGAGTCTTCGAGTCTGATCTGGAATCCATGATGTTTCTGCAAAAGGAAAGAAAGAAAGCTAAGTAAAACCCCTCTGATAAAAGGCGCCCACCGCTAGCAAAGACTTTACCTTTTGAACCTTTTGAAGTAAGAACAATTTTTGGATACTCTTTAATTTAAAGAGGAACAATTGAAAAACCTACAGTCAGGAAAAAATGATTGGACTATTCCAAGGTGTACAGCTACAGCAAAAGTGTTATAATGTTTTGAGTGTTTTATTTATTTTTTTAGTTTATTAGAGAGAAGTCGTGCAGAGCATCAAGCAGGAGATTACTAAGTAAGTTTAATTAAGTAAGGTTCAGTGAAAAAGCTGAGTAAGGAAGTGATGCAAATGTTATTTGTTGTTTCTCATAGAATATTAACAACATTATTTGACGCATGTTCCAAGGGGCGAAATTCAACTGAGTCAAGCCTCTAAAAACAACACCACCATAAAACAACAACCCTGCTGACCATACTTCGCTCTCAACGACTCCCAGGACACGAAGCCTACCTTGGTACGTCGCAGGTAGGAACCTTTAGATGTTACAGCTCGGAATATGTTAGATGTTCATTAAGAAAGTAGGTAAACATAATAGGACGACTATTCTAAGGAGTTTCTTGTTGCTTCGCAGGTCGACTACAAGAAAACTCACTAGCGTCAGATTCCGGCCTCCCTCCCTAACTACTATCTTCCACCCTAGTGTAACTATAAGAATCACAGGTTGTAGGATAGGGTTTCTGGGAGTTTGGCTCATAGCGTCTCTGCAAATCCTATCAAGCACCTTACAGGTAAGGGTTCGAGAACACACAGGTAAGAGTGCTTTGATATACCTGACAGAAGGCTAAGCCCACGAACACCATTTTGCCCAGACGCTATGGATCAAACTTCACAGGTTTCGCTTCAGGATATAGCTGCAATGTTAGTTGAAATTAATCAGAAAACACAGAATTGCGAAGAGATCTGTCAGCAATACAGAGCAGAATACAAACTCCTAGTCCAACAACCTGGACTTTCCCCTCAGAAAAGAAGCCTTTTCTAAAGCCGTCTGCATTCCAACCAGCCATGCAAACATTGTATAGTGGGAATACCACACCTACGACCTCTGCTAACACTCAGATACAGGTTATGACACCAGTCACAGTACCCCTGGCACCCCAGAAAGATTTTGTGGAGATTGTAACAAATGTACAATATTTTTGAATCAGTGTCATTTCCATTTTTGGGCGAAACCCACCACGTTTCCTGACGATTCCTCCAAAGTTGCCTTCATTTTATCATATTTGGGTGGTGATGCAGCTCTGTGGTCAGTACCGTATGTAGAAAGAAACGATCCGATTCTAAATGACCTTAGACGGTTCAAACTCGCCATGAAAAAATTATTTGCGAAACATGTATTCGTACAATCAGCGGATCCTGAACTACTCAATTTGAAACAAGGAACGTCAGATCTCTTGCATTACATATCCACTTTCAATAGACTGGTTATTGAGGCAGAATGGCCAGAAGAAAAACGTGTGTCTTTGTTCTACTGAGGTTCACGGGAAGAATTAAAAGATATGGTCACACAAATCTTAGATCCTCCAACCGATTGTGAGGAATTTATCGTTGTTGTTGTAAAACGTAATCACCGAATTTCTGAAAGAAAGGGCGAAAAAGGGAAGTCTGACTATAGAATGATTTTGTTTAAAGGTAGGGCTAGCACTAAAAACGAATCTTCTACAGTTAAGTTAGACGCGATTGAACCTATGCAAATAGGGACCATTAGAGGACCTCTATCAAAGGACGAAAAAGAAAAGCGTAGGAAATTAAACCAATGTATGTACTGTGGGAAAACAGGACATTTCGTAAAAGATTGTCCCACTCGACCTGTAAAACCAAAGACTAAAACTGCTGATATTGCCGCCATACAGCAGTCGGAAAACTAAAAAACTCGGTAGACAAAGATGTCAGTTTACCGAGTGCACACACTAGTTTGGCCTCCATGACACCAACTGCCTCACAATGTCATCTTAGTATGCGAATTTTGCTTCAGTCACAAAATGAAAAACTCGATCCTGGTCTATTGATGCTTTGATAGATTCAGGAGCTACAGGCAACTTCATAGATACCCAATTGTTCAGTAAGTTAGGTTTACAGAAAATAGTGAAAGTTTCTCCAGAGATAGTTAGAGCAGTTTACGGTAAGGAATTGACTTCAGGACCTATACAACATCATACTGAATTATTAAACATGACTTGTGCTACGAAACATGTTGAGGAAATAACCTTTGACATTATTGATGGTCCTCAGTTTGGTTTAATTCTTGGCTAGTACTTCACAATCTTTACATAGACTGGACTAATAGGACCATACTGTTTAAACCAGATTAACAATATCCTGGTTCGGAACTTTCAATACAAGGGTATGATTTTCCAAAAGAGTCAAAAAATGCCCTGATAATTGCAAGAGTTCCAGAGGAATACCATGACTTGCTGGATGTTTTTGATAAAAAAAAGGCCAACACCCTGCCGCCTCATAGGGACTATGATTGTCAGATTGATTTACTTCCTGGGGCAACTTTACCTTGTAGCCGCACCTATGCGCTAACAGAGAAAGAGAACAAACATTTATGCACTGTAACCTTTAGGGGTTAAAAAGGAGGGAAGGAGCCAATAGTAAGGAAGTGCTTTTTGAAAGAAGGTTTATTTCCGGTACACAGTATGCAGGCAGAAACAGTCTTGGTTTAGTCCGGTGCTTTAGTCTGGTCCTTCTGGTCTCCTACCGGCTCTTCGGAGTAGGTTACCTCGTCACCGGCTCAGCCCAAAAGAAAGGAAAAGGAGAGGTGGCATTTAGATCACAGCTCTAAACTACCGAGGCTATGGGGCAGGGTGTGAGGGTAACGTTGTGAGGAGGGAAGTAACCATCACCCTTACCTTAAAAAAAATCTTAATGGCAACGCAGCGGCGCTTCACCCTAAGATTGTGGAGTGAAAGTGCACAAAGTAAAAGTGAACGTTTCCCGTATACAACTGAGGATCCCTCCCAGCCTACTCGTTACCCGGCCCCCCCTTTGAAAGAGAGAAGACCTCTGAGCCGGCCTCGTATCTTGCTGAGCCACACGTCTTCCTGAGCGTGGCTGTACGAAGAGTAATGACGGTGGCTTCCTGGCTTCTCCTTTGTCGCGTCTTCTTCTTCGGGTGCTCCCGCGGGGTCTCTAGAAGTCCTCAGCTGCCTCGACTCCTCTTCCCGGTGTGAAACTCCTTCGGGGTCTTTCGTCGTCCTCTCCTCGGGTCGGCTTCTTCCTCTCACGGCTCCGACGCTGTGTTCTTCCGGGTCTACCTTTTCAGCGTGAAACGTTGAAGCGGATAGGCCCACGAAATCCGACGTCACGGAGGGGGACGTTACCTCAGGCAAGTCCAAGCTTTCATTAAAGGGCCCAGTCCAATCCTGTGGAGTAGATTGAAAACCAGTCACAGGGAATACTATGACCGATCCCGTGACCCCGTGACACGCACCTATCTTGATGAGTACTTAGCAAACGGTTTTATCAGACATTCTAAGTCCCCGGTTTTTCTCCTCTCTTTTTCATTCCAAAGAAGGGGGGGAATTGCGTTCGTGTATGGACTATCGCGCAATTAATAATCTGACAGTGAAAAATCAATATCCACTACCGTTAATTCCAACTTTACTTGCCCAAATCAAAGATGCCACCATTTATACAAAACTGGATTTACGTGGAGCATATCATCTGGCGAGAGTCCGAGAGGGTGATGAATGGAAGACTGCATTCCGTACAAAATTCGGATTATACGAACATCAAGTCATGCCCTTCGGACTCTGCAACGCTCCAGCCGCGTTCCAGTTTTTTATAAATTACGTTTTAAGAGATTTTCTTGACATCTGTTGTATCGTCTTTATAGATGATATTCACATTTATTCAAAAGAAAAGTCAGAGCATGTAAAGCAAGTACGAGCCATTCTGCAACAGCTTTTACAAAATTATTTATTTGTAAAATTAGAAATGAGCTTGTTTCCTGTCACTACTCATTCTCTTGCCTCATTCTTCCACAGCAAGATTGCTGACATACATAACAGCTTCGGCGACCTGACCACTCCCCCAACCACAAAACAGAAGCCCCCCACCACCACCCTCCGCGCCTGGACCTCGATCAGCACCGAAGACACCATCCGCACGATGAACTCCATCCACTCCGGATCGCCAACCGACCCATGCCCCCATCACATCTTCAACAAGGCCGACTCCATCATTGCCCCCCAACTCCGGGACACCATCAACTGCTCCTTCAACACCGCCACCTTCCCGGAAAGCTGGAAACATGCCGAACTTAGTGCCCTCCTGAAGAAACCTACAGCGGACTCCCCGAGCTTAAGAACTACCGTCCCATCTCGCTCCTCCCATTCCCCGCCAAAGTCATAGAGAAGACCGTCAACAGTCAGCTCGCCGCCTTCCTTGAATCTAACAATGCCCTAGACCCCTCACAATCCGGTTTCTGAGCCAACCACAGTACAGAGACCGCCCTTATTGCAGCCACAGACGACATCCGGACACTGCTCGACAACGGGGAAACAGTGGCCCTCATCCTCCTGGACTTCTCCGCAGCATTCGACACAGTCTGCCACCGCACCCTTGTACAACGCCTCAGGAACGTCGGAATACAAGATAAGGCCTTGGACTGGATCATCTCATTCCTAGCCGGAAGAACCCAGAGAGTCCGCCTCCCCCCTTTCAGATCAGACGCCACCGAAGTCATATGCGGTGTACCACAAGGATCACTCAGCCCCACCCTCTTCAACGTCTACATGAGTCCCCTAGCATCCATCGCACGCCAACACAATCTCAACATCATCTCCTATGCAGACGACACCCAGCTGATCCTCTCCCTCACCAACGACCCAACCACCGCCAAAACCAACCTACACGAAGGGATGAAAGACGTAGCCGAGTGGATGAAGAACAGCCGCCTAAAACTAAAACAGTGAAAAATCAATATCCACTACCGTTAATTCCAACTTTACTTGCCCAAATCAAAGATGCCACCATTTATACAAAACTGGATTTACGTGGAGCATATCATCTGGCGAGAGTCCGAGAGGGTGATGAATGGAAGACTGCGTTCCGTACAAAATTCGGATTATACGAACATCAAGTCATGCCCTTCGGACTCTGCAACGCTCCAGCCGCGTTCCAGTTTTTTATAAATTAAGTTTTAAGAGATTTTCTTGACATCTGTTGTATCGTCTTTATAGATGATATTCACATTTATTCAAAAGAAAAGTCAGAGCATGTAAAGCAAGTACGAGCCATTCTGCAACAGCTTTTACAAAATTATTTATTTGTAAAATTAGAAATGAGCTTGTTTCCTGTCACTACTCATTCTCTTGCCTCATTCTTCCACAGCAAGATTGCTGACATACATAACAGCTTCGGCGACCTGACCACTCCCCCAACCACAAAACAGAAGCCCCCCACCACCACCCTCCGCGCCTGGACCCCGATCAGCACCGAAGACACCATCCGCACGATGAACTCCATCCACTCCGGATCGCCAACCGACCCATGCCCCCATCACATCTTCAACAAGGCCGACTCCATCATTGCCCCCCAACTCCGGGACACCATCAACTGCTCCTTCAACACCGCCACCTTCCCGGAAAGCTGGAAACATGCCGAACTTAGTGCCCTCCTGAAGAAACCTACAGCGGACTCACCGAGCTTAAGAACTACCGTCCCATCTCGCTCCTCCCATTCCCCGCCAAAGTCATAGAGAAGACCGTCAACAGTCAGCTTGCCGCCTTCCTTGAATCTAACAATGCCCTAGACCCCTCACAATCCGGTTTCTGAGCCAACCACAGTACAGAGACCGCCCTTATTGCAGCCACAGACGACATCCGGACACTGCTCGACAACGGGGAAACAGTGGCCCTCATCCTCCTGGACTTCTCCACAGCATTCGACACAGTCTGCCACCGCACCCTTGTACAACGCCTCAGGAACGTCGGAATACAAGATAAGGCCTTGGACTGGATCATCTCATTCCTAGCCGGAAGAACCCAGAGAGTCCGCCTCCCCCCTTTCAGATCAGACGCCACCGAAGCCATATGCGGTGTACCACAAGGATCACTCAGCCCCACCCTCTTCAACGTCTACATGAGTCCCCTAGCATCCATCGCACGCCAACACAATCTCAACATCATCTCCTATGCAGACGACACCCAGCTGATCCTCTCCCTCACCAACGACCCAACCACCGCCAAAACCAACCTACACGAAGGGATGAAAGACGTAGCCGAGTGGATGAAGAACAGCCGCCTAAAACTGAACTCAGACAAGACGGAAGTGCTTATCCTAGGATCATCCCCCTCTGCCTGGGACGACTCTTGGTGGCCCTCGGCCCTAGGCAGCGCACCCAAACCAACGGACCATGCTCGCAACCTGGAATTCATCCTAGACTCCTCCCTCTCGATGACCAGACAAGTCAACGCCGTCTCATCATTATGTTTCAACATCCTACGCATGCTCCGAAAGATCTTCCGTTGTATCCCCACCGAAACAAGGGAGACGGTCACCCAAGCACTTGTCACAAGCCGTCTGGACTACGGAAACACCCTCTACGCCGGAACCACAGCCAAATTACAGAATAGACTTCAACGCATTCAGAACGCTTCCGCCAGACTCCTCCTAGACATACCTCGCCACAACCACATATCTGGTCACCTGAGAGACCTGCACTGGCTCCCCGTCAACAAGAGAATCACGTTCCGACTCCTCACCCACGCACACAAGGCCCTTCACGACCTAGGACCCAGATACCTCAACACTCGCCTGACCTTTTACACCCCCACCCGTCAACTACGATCGTCCAACCAAGCCCTCGCCACGATTCCACGCATCCGAAGAGCCACCATGGGAGGAAGATCCTTCTCCTACTTGGCGGCCAAGACCTGGAACTCCCTCCCCACCCACCTCCGTCTTACACAGAACCACCTCTCCTTCAGAAAACAACTCAGGACCTGGCTGTTCGATCAGTAGCGAACCCCTCTTCCCTTAAGCGCCTTGAGACCCTCTGGGTGAATAGCACGCTATACAAATTTAGAACTTGAACTTGAACTACAGTAGATTTTTTGGGGTACATCCTTAGCCCATCTGGCATAGAAATGGACCCAAAGAAGGTTCAAGCAATAATCGAATGGCCTAGTCCAACCACTGTAAAACAAATCCAAAGCTTCTAAGGGTTTGCAAATTTTTATAGACGGTTTATAAACAATTTCTCTCAAAGAATTACTCCAATCACAAAATTGCTAAGAAAAAACACGAAATATGAGTGGACTTCAGAAACAGAATTGGCTTTTCAAGATTTAAAGAATCAATTCACTACCGCCCGATTCTAAAACATCCAGATCCCACTCAACCTTTCATTGTGGAAGCTGATGCCTCTCAATTTGCAATAGGAGGTATTTTATCCCAAAGAAGTAAAAGCACTGGACAAATGCATCCAATTGCATATTACTCGAGAAAATTATCCCCCACAGAACAAAATTATGCCATTGCCGATAGGGAATTATTGGCCATAAAGGCTGTGTTCAAGGAATGGCGACACTACTTGCTAGGGGCTCGACATCCTGTAACTATTTATACAGATTACAGGAATTTACAATCACTTAGATCTGTTAAAGCTTTGTCTCCTCACCAATTGCGCTGGACTTTATTCTTTAATGATTTTGATTTTATCATCACTTATCGTCCAGGAAAAGAACACAATAAAGCAGATGCTTTATCGAGAATCGTATTAGTGATGATTTGAATGTAAAACAAGAAACTATTCATCCAACTATTCCAGCAGATCGCTTCCTATAGGTCTTATTGATTCTGATGTCGTGTCTGATATAGAAAATGCTCTTAAAACACAATCAAGAGAAGATTGGAGCAAGAATTATCCATTGTTACAATGGAAAGAAAACCTATTGTGTATGAATGATCAGGTGTTTGTCCCCATTGAGTCCCTCCAGAAACGTGTATTACAAACATATCATGATTCGGTTCTGTCAATCCACCCTGGAGTAACTAAAATGTATCAGCCAATTAAAAGACAATTTTGCTGGCCAACAATGCTCAAAGACATTCAAAGTTATGTAGACACTTGTACTGTTTGTAGCCAAAACAAAGCAATTCATCGAGCTCCCAGTGGTTTGCTTTTGCCTTTGCCTTTACCACCGCAGCCATGGCATACAGTATCTATTGATTTTATAGTGGAATTGCCTCGTACCAAGACTGGATTCACCACAATTCTAACTGTTGTAGATCATTTTTCACGATACGCTCATTTCATTCCTCTAAAAAAGCTTCCTTCAGCTATAGAAATGGCTCATATTTTTGTAAAGGAAATTGTGAAACTACACAGCATTCCATCAGTTGTAATTTCGGACAGTGGCACCCAATTTATTTCACACTTTTGGCAAAACTTGGGGAAATCTTTGAACATGGAAGTGCGTACCTCATCTAGTTATCATCCACAAACAGATGGTCTAACTTAACGCACAAATCAGACTATTGAACATTTCTTGCGTTGTATGTTAGCTACTTGTGACCAGGAATGGTCTGATATTATATGGGCTACAGAATTTGCGTACACCAACTCAGATCATTCATCTATTGGTATGTCTCCTTTCTTTCGTGTTCATGGTTTTCATCCAAAAGACATGTTAGGAGTAGGTAAAGATTTAACCTTAATCCCAGCAGTTACTGATTACGTGAATCATTTGGTTACTGTCCAACAAAAAGCCCAACAATATTTGGCTCACGCAAAGGAAACACAGAAATCATTTGCTGATAAACATCGCTCTAAGCCACCACTTTATTCGGTAGGAGACAAGGTTTGGTTAGCAACGAAACATCTAAAACTAAAATGCCATAAAACATTTCGTCCACGATTCATAGGTCCCTTCACCATAGAAAGGTTATCAACCCTGTTAGCGTGAAATTACTGTTACCAGCAACATATCGAATTCATCGGTATTTCATATATCTTTGATAAAACCATGTAACCCAGAAATTAGGGTACTTCATCATCCCCCGAGCTGTTGAGGTAGCCGGGATTCCAGAATTTGAAGTAAAGGCTGTTCTTGATTCAAAAAGGATTAAAGGTAAATTGTTTTACCTAGTAGATTGGAAGGGTTACGGCCCAGAAGAACGCTCATGGGAACCACTTGCTAACCTAAAAAATGCTCCAAGGATTCTAAAAACCTTCATGTCAGATATCCTGAGAAACCCAAACATGTCCCTATCGTCTTAGGGGGGATTCTGGGAGTACTGTCATGATCCCGCTGTTCCTGGACCTATCACTGCCGAGTTCTAACTCAGAGGACCTCCTAAGCGACTGCTAAGGAAATCTAATGACCTCTTATACCCCTTTAGAAACCCGCCCCTGTCCCGTGCATCCTGCACTCCTGGTGTTTATAATTAAGTGTGGATAGTGCATGTTAATGAACGTAATGATGATTGTGTTTACCAATGCTTTTTTGTACTGTTGTACTATTACCGACTTATCACCACGGGTTTCTTTTGATTTAGTGAGAGTAAATGCAGGAAGGTTTGTCTTTCAAACCGCTTTTTGAAACAATGCCTCTTTCTTTGAGAAAACCAGATTTAGAGGAACTTCCAGGACGAGTTCATGTCAGCAATGCTCTTGCGCTGTGTGAAGTTCGGAACACAGCGTGAAAGCAAGGATGACGCATACGGCAGAACGGACGTCCTAGGGTGTGGCTGGGTATAAAAGCCACACCCGGACTTCCAGAAGGTGCCTAGCCTTCTAGCTTGCTTCGAGGGAACATCGCGGGTACCTGAAAACACTCACCTGAGGTCGTCAGAGATTTTCCAGAGCTCCAAGTTGTTCAGAGTCTTCGGTTCTGCATCGCTGTCTGAGTCTTCGAGTCTGATCTGGAATCCATGATGTTTCTGCAAAAGGAAAGAAAGAAAGCTAAGTAAAACCCCTCTTTTAAAAGGCGCCCACCGCTAGCAAAGACTTTACCTTTTGAACCTTTTGAAGTAAGAACAATTTTTGGACACTCTTTAATTTAAAGAGGAACAATTGAAAAACCTACAGTCAGCTAAAAATGATTGGACTATTCCAAGGTGTACAGCTACAGCAAAAGTGTTATAATGTTTTGAGTGTTTTGTTTCTTTTCTTTTCGTTTAATAGAGATGTTGGACTTGGCCCTTCTGGCAGGTTCACCCCTGAACTTTTAGCTTTTTAATGGTGACCTGGTGATGGTGATTTTTGGTTTCTGCGCACTTTCACTGTGTCCCAGTGGCAAGTGCGTGCACACTCTGAGTGCGAGTGGTAAGATAGGCCTGCCCTCCCATAGACATGCATGGGGAATGTATGTGTCCCTGGTAATTCCTGAGGCGTGGGGTGTGCAGGCTCGAGTCTGGTATGTGCAGACTCGTGTGATTGACTGCTGCGAGATGATGTATGTGGCATGTATGTGTCTAGTGTGGAAGTGCCACTTCTAGACATGGCTGTGCATGTGCTGTGAAGGTGCTGGCGTGTGATTGGCTGGAGCTGGCTGGGATGCCAGGCTCCAGGAGTCTGGATGGGTCTGCCCCGGTGGTGAGTGGAGAGATTAGCATGCTGATGTGAGGTAGGGGTGCATCTGGGACCTGAATAGGGCTGGGCTTTCCCCACACAATGCTGGCTCCGCCCCTGTGGTGCGACTGATGACCCTAGTGAATAGGAAGGGTGGCTGAGTACATCAAGAGTGCTCCAAAACCAGCTGCGACTGGTTTCTCCCCCACCCAGCACCCAAGACAAAGGTTTTCCCTGTATAAAAAGGGGCTGTGTCCCCTTGCAAAATGTTCTCTTCTTGGATCTTGTTGCTGAGGGGGTGCTGCTGCTGGGCGCCAGAAGGACCACCACTGGGGATTGCCTCCCTGTCTAGGAGGACCCTGTGACCTTGCCCCCCACCTCCTCAAGGACTTTGAACTGGTCCTGGACTTAATGGCCTCTAGCGCTGGGAGCGCTTTATTTTTACTGGACTTGTATTTCTCTAAGCGCCTTGGAGCGCTTTACTTTGTCCTGGATGTGTGCTCATCCAGTGCCTGCGAGCGCTTTATCTGTACCTAGCGCCTGGGAGCGCTTGATCTGCTGCTAAGCGCTGGGAAGCGTTTTAGTTTTCACCAGCATTCAGGGCCACTGCTGGTGCCCACCCGGCATTGCCCCGCGAGATTACCGCCTCCCGGGAGCTCACCCCGTGTCTAAGAAGGAAGGAATCGCCGCCGCCCGGCCGGAAGTCAGGCATGCCGGGGGCGGGACCTCTGGACACCAGGAAGCAACCTCCTTTCCCCAGGGCCCCGAGACAAGAGGAGAGCCCCGGGGTGCAGCAGCAGAGCCGCGGCCACCGGCGACGCCCCAGAGGAGGGGAGCCCCGCCCGTGGCACCTACGGAGCAGTCCAGCGAGGGAGAGGAAGCCCCCGCGCCAAGTCCCGGTGAGTGCGGGCGACTCGGGGGGGGCCGGGCGGGGGCCGCGCAGAGTTCAGGGTAGAGCGGCCCCGGCTGGCAGCGGGCCGCGGGCCGCTCCCTCCACCCAAGGCGCCACCGTTATTTTTGTAGGCTCGAGAGGCTCAAGGCGCCACAGTCGTTTTCAGAGCCCCGAGAGGCTCAAGGCGCCACAGTTGTTTGGAGCCCAGAGAGGCTCAGGGGCATTCTTTCTCCGAGTCCCCAGGGGGGAGTCCTACGATTGCCCCGCATCGTTGTTTTCAAGCCCCGCAAGGCTCAGGCAGCATTTGTTGCATTTTGCGAGTACCCCGGGAGGGACTCCTACAGTACAGGGGCATTTTCTCCAGTGGTAGAGCGGCCCCAGAAGGCAGTGGCCGCTCCCACCTGGCCCCACATTGTTCAGAGCCACGGAGGCTCTAGGGGGCATTTCCTTTGTTCAGAGCCTGTGAGGCTCCCACGTTGGCCCCATCATTGTTGCTACAGCTGCCCAGCACTTAGTGGGCAGCTGCTACGTTTAGGCTCCCCTGACTTTGGGACACAGGGCGTCCTAGCCCCGATAGGCCAGTTGGCCTGGGTACAGTCACAGGTGGTGACTAATGTGATTTCTGCGCAATTGTGATCTCCTGCACCTCTGAATGTGTTTTGATGCGTCATGTGCCTTGTTCTTACACCGCTGAATGTATGTTTATCATGTGTAACGTGTTCTTGTTTATACCCCTAAATGTATGGTAATACTTAGGTGGTTGTTTTCTCCTAGTACAGGTGTTACTAGTGAGGTCCTGGTTCCCTGCGTAATATTTTCCTAAGGTGGTTAGGGTTGCATAGGTGGTACTTACCTCTTACCAGTTGTTACTGGTTGTGTGTTCTATGTTTCATTTTTGTCCTACAGTAATTATTATTCTAAAATCTAAAAGTGCATATTCCTGACTGTGGTCCAGGTGGCCCTGTCTTGTACATATCCCCTGTAAATTCTGCCTGTGCCTGTTGGCACATTGTAAAGT
Source organism: Lissotriton helveticus (assembly GCF_964261635.1). Classification (NCBI taxonomy): domain Eukaryota; kingdom Metazoa; phylum Chordata; class Amphibia; order Caudata; family Salamandridae; genus Lissotriton; species Lissotriton helveticus. The sequence goes on from NC_136058.1 coordinate 426,513,770, forward strand.
GTGTGTTTTTATCTAATGTGTTTTGGTGTAATAAAAGGGCTATTTTTATACAGTTCAGTTCATAAACTTTATTCGATTCACATAAGAATCATAAAAGTAAAATAATACATTTTAGAACATACTTTAAAATTCATTTAGAAGCAGTTTTTAAATTTGTACGGTAAATTAATAACATACATTGATTAATAGGAAAAGTTATGGCCCATTGCTATTCGATCAGGTTCAATTAATCATGAATACTTCATATCAATGTTGTGTTTAAAAATAAAACAACAGTATACCTGAGCAACAAAACTGGTTCTGGGAGCCAAAATTAGCTATACCGTTTTCTGATCATGAGTGACACACGTATAAAATTTAACATTGCACAACAGACGTCAGATGTAGACAAAGCTAACAAATGGTCATAGCCCTCTTTATAATGGCAAAGTTGTTTTTCCTTAAGGATCGGCTTAATGAACCTCATTCTCGGATCCTTGTATAAAGAACAGAAAAGAACAACATGCAACGTGCTTTGGCTATCTTTGTTGTTACAGGGACAGGGGGGCAGTCTCTCACACCAGCTCCCCTGTCTAGGGAACGCAAAAAGAAAATGCAAAATGTGTAACCTAAACCTTGTCAAATAGAATCGCCATTGCACATGATTTATAAAGGTTAAATAAAACTGGTGATATAAAGTAACCTTAAATTCTTGAGGGCTAACCAAAGGGTGCACAAGTGAGGATTTCAAATAACTTATTTTGATAACAGATTTGATATCTCCCTGAATGTTTTCAGGACTATCAAAAATATCACCCAGGCCTATTTTATGAAGTGTTTCATTTACATAAGACAACCATGGGATCTTATTCATGTATGTCAATTTTAGACAATCCCGAAGGATGTCTCTAGACAATTGTAGATCCTCTGACAGCCATATTTTGCCCCATAATAGAAGAGGGGAGAGACGGATTGTGTCACTCACATAACTCAAACCTACCTCATCATGGGCAAATCTATTTGAGGAACTTAGTGGAATAGCCAATACACGTTTTAAAAATTTATTCTCCATAATTTGTATTGCATCAGGGCTTTCGGTTCCCCAGACCCCTGCCCCATAAATAGCTACTGACAAGCATTTTGCTTTATACAGGGTTTTTAGATGTTTGACGGGTTTTTGGCCTAACTTCCCACAGAAACGAAACAGTCCTTCAATAGAGCGGCTAGCACTCTGGACTCGAGTCTTAATTAACGGGGCCCAACTTAGTTTGTTGTTAAAGAGGTTTCCCAGATAGTTAAAGTTTTCCACTTTTTCAATGGTACAGTTGTTTACTACAAACTTTCTGGTTTTGGTGCCCTTTGGGCCACAGACCATAACAAAGGATTTGGTGAAATTTACCTTCAGGTCTAGGTCCAACATAAAAGTATGGAAGGCATCAAGACAATGCTGCAAACTATTTCCTGTGAGAGTCATTAATACCGTATCGTCGGCGTAAGAAAGCATCGGTACACTCCTGCCATTAACCTTTGGAAAATCATGGCAGTGGTCCAACAGGTATTTTTCCAGCCCATTAGTGTAAACTAGGAACAGGAAGGGGGCTAAAATACATCCTTGACGGACGCCCTCAGTCGAGGGAATAGACTTTGTTTTCTCTCCCCCTGGCCCGAACCTTATGGCTACAGTGGTTGCTTCATGGAGTCTACGGAGCAGAAGAACCAAAGGTTCCTCGAAACCCATATCCTCCATCATCTTCCACAGCTTGTTTCGGCAGACAGTGTCGAATGCACTTGAGAGATCCATGAAGGCAAGATGAATGGAAGAATTCATTGCCTTCATGTATTTCCCTATAATCAGTGCCAGGTTTAGACACTGTTCGACAGTACCTTTGCCTTTCCTGAACCCATATTGGGAATTTACAATAAGGCCCACCGAATCTGCCCATGTTTCCAATCTGGCTAAAATAACCCTACCCAATATCTTACATGATGCGTCAATTAGTGAGATTGGGCGATAGCATCGGGGGTCAGATCTATTGCCTTTCTTAAAAATTGGCACCACTACTGCCTCCTTCCATGATGATGGAATACGACTAATAACAACTGCTCTAAATACATTTAATAAAAGAGGGGCCCAAATCTTGACATTGTGCTTGAAAAAGTCCAATGGCACTAGATCAGGGCCGGGAGCTTTTAATGACATACCTTTCAACAGAGCATCTTCTACTTCTTGCAAGGTGAGTGATAAGCTCAGAGACAAAGTTGATTGCGAAACCACTAATTCCCTAGGGTCTCCCAATGACAATTCATTAGGTGAAGTTCCATGTGGGTTAAAAATAGCCCCAAAATGTGATTCCCATGTTTCACAAGGAATCTGCATCACAATATTATCCTTACCATTACTTATGAAAAGAGGGCGATTAATTACTTCCCAAAATAGCCTACTGTCCTTCAAATCAGAGGCCTTTTCTAAATCTTCCCAAGCCAGATTTTTTAGGTCCAGCTTCCTTGTTCTTATTGCTTCTTTATAGGCCATTCTAGATGCCCTAACTAATTCTATATCCCTTGGTTTTTGATTTAGTGCCACTTTCAGGGATCTATGTGTGGCCGAGCATGCAGCATCAAACCATCTGGGCCCTGACCTTTTGTTTTTCCCAATTGGTTTTGTAAGGCGTTTGGCTACGTGCCCACATAATATTTCAAAATTCTCTATAACCTTTTCGGGATTAGATGTCGGTGATAGGCATACATCATATTCTGAGCTATGTTCAGTTATGATCTCGGCCTCAAGACCTGCTGCATCTATTTTACCCCATTTAAGAGTAATGCCTTGATTCCTGTTACATTTTATAGGTTGATCCCAAACAGAATGTTTGAGTTTAACAGGACAGAAAAGGGATAGGATTAAGGGATTGTGGTCACTGGCAGCATTAGCAACTACTTCCAGTTTATCAACATAATGGAAATACCCATTGGAAATAATTACAAAATCAATAAAACTCATCGTGCCTCTACTTCCCTGAAATGTCGGTATCGGGGCCAAGTCTGGACCAACCCAGGGTTCCACTATAGCTAGGTCATTCAAAATGATGATATTATTTAAAGCGTCCCCCTGGGGTGTATGTTTGAAATGTGTCAAAGGAAGGTCGTGGGAATCTCTCAATCCACACACCTTCGAGTCCCCATGGGTACATAAAGAGCAGTTAAAATCCCCCACCCAGATGACAAAAAGTAGGGGATGCTCGTGACGTGCCCTGGTCATGGCCTCCTCCAACTTCAACATTACAGTTGTCTCGTTAATATCAAAGATGTTATAGTACCAATTAATCAATAACAACGGTTCAGGAAACAAGTTAACCAACATAAGCACTTGGAACCATGGGGTGTCAACTATCTTGGTAATTACAAGTTTACACAGTTTTAATGAGGTTGCTGTCATTAGACCACCTTTTGCCCTACCAGCTTGTGAGGCTACCGCTAGGGTATTAAGGGCTTGAAAGCCATCAATATCCTGTGTGCAACGGCTCCATGTTTCCTGGAGGCACAAAATATCACAAACACCCACAAAATCTAACCATGCCTCATCCTCCAGTCTTTGAACAAGCCCAGCAATATTCCATGAAATTAAGCAGATCCTTTGTTCACTTTGGGTCTTTGTGACTGGCTTAAGTGATACTTCCGGAACGTGCCATTCAATAATTGCACTTGACGCACTTTCTGTATTGATACCGGCCACAGGGACTTGGGGTTTGGAAGCACAACCGTCACCGATGGGAACTTTCACCCATGGGTTGTTGTTGCGACTTTCACCCTTCGCCCTCTGGCTGGACTCTTCTATTATCCGGGCATTACCAGGAGAATATTGTGGTGGTCAATCTTGCTCATCCATACCCATAAGTGGATCAAAACGATTTCTTAACGGGATATTATTTGGGAACCATCCCGCCACCTCCTGCAAAGGACCAAACGTGTTGGTAGTTGGTGCCCCTTGCCACCAATTTTGCTGGCTATGTCCATCGAACCTATTTGATGTCCGTCCAGCATTCTGGACAATAGTCCAGGAACCTTCTTTCGCATAGTGAGTTCTTGGAGGATAAAAGAAGGTAAGGGGTCTCAAAACTATTGTAGGGTTAACTTCATACGATGGCCGCACACATATATTCTGTGCTGTGTAAGGATCAGCAAAAGAAACAATAATACAGTCACCTACCAAGGACTTAGGTGTGGGGCCTATCCATGGCACTCTACGGACCATTAATATGCTGCTTCTATGATGAACAGGGAGCTGTGTGTTGGAATTAAGCCAATGAATGACTTTATTTTTCAAGGATTGAGGATTCTCCTGGGAATTCTGATCCAACTCTGGAACTCCAGCAAGTATGGTCACATAGGGCCCAGCTTCTGGTGGAAGATCAATAAAGCCGCCATGAAAATTGGGGCGACTGATCGGCCGCTGAAAATTATTCAGAGAATTTTGCATTTTCCTATGCTGTGGGGCAGCTCGTAGATTAGAATTCTGCCTATAGGGTGGATTGGGCAAGGGACATAATTTTGGTGCAACAACGATTGGAGTTGATGCAGTCTGGTTTGCAACAGTGGTGCGTGGCTTCGGTATAGGTTTTACTAACGGTAAGGGCATAGGAATATTTTGAGGTAATTGTATGGGTAATGGTACGGATACTGGTTCTTTTATTTTGGGAGCTAAATCAATCTCACTAGCACGTTTAGCTTCCATTTCCTTTAGACTCAGGCTGGCCAAGGTAACTATGGTCTTATCCATTTCCAACAGATTATTCTCTATACGAGAAAGCCTTAATTCTAAGGGAGTAAGTAGCTGTTTTAACGTACCCCAAACTAAATTAAGAAATTCTTCATCACCCCCTCTATCAATTGGTGATCCACCCACTTGAACCATCGGATCATCAGTTCTAGTTGTCTCTGGGGAGGCAACCGGGATGCTATCATCCGCGGAGCTGTTTAAATCCGAAACGGCTGCCACACCCAGAGTGCCCGGATTAATTTTTAAACTACCATCCTTTATCCCAAGGGATCCTAGTGCCCTTCTACTATCGAAAAATTTTGATCTAGCGATTTTCGCCTTTTTTCGAGCATGGATGGCCCTGGCAATACATTTCTTTTTACGTATTGCCATTTTCCTGGCCCTAGCTGTATTCATAAGTGAGTTAGTTTTAGGGGGAAGCATGGTACCTAACATGGAGGTTAATGGCACGGGATCCTTAGTTATTACCAATGGAGTAGGTGAATGGATCGAAGGGGATATTGAGGAGGAAACAAAAGGTGCTGGATGGATGACAGCCGTTGTCAATAGTGGCCGCGGACCTACTGTATGCTCGGGTGTACGGGCAGAGGCAATATTCCCCATCGAAGACTTTCTAGTAGTAACCAAGTGCTCGGATAGCCTTCGTGCAGCTTCAAGATCTAAAGAGACCCTGTGCTGCATTTTACTGATTTCCTCGTCAATAGCCAAATTGGTTTTGACTAGGAAATCATCCAGTGTCCGATTAGAGTTCGATTTACTTGCAGCCATAAGGGTTTTACTCCTACTACCCCGCGAGCACATTATACAGATTTAAGAAATAAATAACAATAAATAAGTATTAAAATTTTAAAATTTTAAAATTTTACACCAATAAAACTGTATAATGCACCAACCAACCAGGGGGCGTGGCCCAGCCCAGTCCTCTTTAGTCCTCGAACGGCCTCAAACGGCCCAGTCTTTGCCCAGTCTTCGCCCGTGCTGCGTCCCGCGCTGCGGGAGGACAGGAGGAGGAAATAGGGAGCGTGAAGGGCAGGGGGCGGGGCCAGCAGGGAGAGCGGACCGGAAGGTGATAGACGGTCTCGCAGGGACTCCTGGCTCCTGGAGTCCCTGCACGCTCGCAGCCCCGCTAGCGCCTCTCACCCTCAGCCAAGCAACAGCAACCAAGCCCTCCTCAGAGTGCCCTGAGTCCCTCTGCGCGACGCGGCACCCGCGGAGCGGGTGCGGCGAGCTGTGGGCGGTGAGGAATGGGCGCCGCTGACGTCCTAGTCAGATCAGGTAAAAAGCTCCGTGTAGTCAAAAGAAACCCGCAGGAAAGGCAGTGGCGGGAGATTTAAAAGTCCTCAGAAGGCGAGGGGCGGGGCCAGCAGGGAGAGCGGACCGGAAGGTGATAGACGGTCTCGCAGGGACTCCTGGCTCCTGGAGTCCCTGCACGCTCGCAGCCCCGCTAGCGCCTCTCACCCTCAGCCAAGCAACAGCAACCAAGCCCTCCTCAGAGTGCCCTGAGTCCCTCTGCGCGACGCGGCACCAGCGGAGCGGGTGCGGCGAGCTGTGGGCGGTGAGGAATGGGCGCCGCTGACGTCCTAGTCAGATCAGGTAAAAAGCTCCGTGTAGTCAAAAGAAACTATTTTTATACATAACCTTGTGTGGAGTTTCCTTTGTGGTGGGCCTTGGGTGTTGTCGCTGGGTGCGCGCAAACACTTAACTCATATTGCCTCCGAGTTTAGCCTTACTGCTCGTGTCACGTTACCAAGGGGGTGAGCAGGGGTTATCTTGGCGTGTAACTCCCTTGCCCTGACGTGGGAATGGTGGTCTCTGACTGACCTTGGCGCAAGCCTTGGCCAGCCAGCGATCCCATTTCTAACAAGAGAGAAGTTGTGCAGAGCATCAAGCAGGAGATTACTAAGTAAGTTTAATTAAGTAAGGTTCAGTGAAAAAGCTGAGTAAGGAAGTGATGCAAATGTTATTTGTTGTTTCTCATAGAATATTAACAACATTACTCGACGCATGTTCCAAGGGGCGAAATTCAACTGAGTCAAGCCTCTAAAAACAACACCTCCGTAAAACAACAACCCTGCTGACCAGACTTCGCTCTCAACGACTCGGCAACGTGACGTCCACAAGCAAATAGACACCTGACATGTGTATATGAACCCCCTGTGCCCTTCATACAAATGTGACATACCCGCAGAGTAGTGAATAACATCTAAGCGCAGTTGCGCTTCCTACTGATGCGGATACTTTCACCCCACGCACCTCTGAGTATATGATGTGCCGTCCCCACTCAAGATGGCGCCCAGACTACTCCGTAGATGTTAGACCATGGCGCATGCGCTTGGTGAAGTCACTAAGGGTCGACATCAGCGCCCCGCCCCCAGGTTAAACAAACAATTACGCATTTAAAGCGCGCCAAGATGCGCCGCCCATTACCAGCTGCTCCACGATCGAGCTACACCGGTCGAGCGGACCTAGGTTTGGAGGTAACGTCTTCACGCCACCAAGGTAAGGGGGTTACCGGACTCGAGACTATCTCCAGTCCGTTTTGGTTGGCTGACTAATGACAGTCCGCGTCGATGGACTACGGTCTCTCTGCCGGACAGGTACACGGCAGGGGTAGTGTCGCTACGACTGGGATTTATACGCCGGGCCGGGGCCGCTTCACGAGGGTGCAAGGGCTTTTGGGCCACCATGGCTGCCATCCCCAGGGGCCGTATTTGTGCTGACGCGCCTGACATCCACCTCTCTCCAGTCTTGAGACGATGTTGTCGGGCTCGGCCAGTCCATTTAGCCGTGTCATCTCGATGACACCACGGATCCTTCCCGGGGAGGCGCTATGGCTGTTGCGCCCATCCAGACACTACGCCACCCTAGGGAGCACCTGGTTTGGTTGCAACTCACCCTGCGTGGGCCACCTCCGCCGCCGGGGCCAGATGGTCAGGAAAACCACTCCAAGACCGACTATCTGTGATGTAAGGCTTTGGCATTTCATCGCCTTACCTGGAGCCCAACCACTGCTCAGGTTTAATTCACTCAGTATCTCCTTTATATTCCCCCATCCTCCTAGACTCACAGTCGAGTACACTGGTCCCGCTTGAGCAGACTGCGGGGACCGTCAACAACGATTTAGGGTAAGTCCCATGATGGGGTTTCCCGCTCTGAATAATGAATTGTATGAGCCCCCCCCCCTTTTTTGGTACACAATCCCTCTAAACTGCTATCCAATCTATAATGCCTACTCCTACAAATTGCGAATATAGACATTCTTTGATGGCAATCTTACATGGCATAATCACGACCACTATGGTATCTTGACCTCACTCCACCTCTCTCCACCTTTCTAGTTATCCACAATCCGGGTGAATGTATAACACAATGCCTCTGACCATTATCACAGGATTGTATGATAATCACATAGAGAACAGACATAACTATATGCCTTTTCTCCCCTATAGGGTGAACTACAATTCAGGAACTCCTCCTGTTCCAGTTCGTGACCCCTCAGGTTGTATGCACTACATAGTGCGGCCCACTTTGGGCTCCGTCCTAGTATATGAGCACTTTTTAGGTCCTGATGAATTGCCGTGATGGCATGAAACATGTCGACCTGACCACCTCTGAGGGTTGAACGGGTTGTCCCACACATAGCTTGGTGGATTTCCCATACCCCTCTTACTTTTAATGAAAGCAGTTAGCTACCAGAATAAAATTGCCCAGAGTAGACTATACTGACTTTTTTTAAAACCACACCTCCACGCTCACTACTTACACACTTGGGCCCCTCACACCCACCTACACATCGGCCAGGAATAAAAGATCTCCGCTAAAGCGTAGCACCTTTGTGCTACCCGTCAGGCATTGCAGCGCCGGCCTGACGCAGGAGCAGGGAGCCGATGATGACACGAAACAATCGGTTGGTGACATGACAGTAGCCGTAGAACCGACCTGTTGTGTGAGGTTTCCCTAATTCCGATAAGGGGCAACTGTCCCTGTCTCTCGCATACAACCACCCTTTGAGAGAGGTGGATCGATCATCCACACATACCCACCCCTTAGGGGAACTTTGTGCATCAGTTTTGTATTGTACTCCACGGGACGTGCACACTGGACCCCTCTAAATATTGTCCCTCATACTCTTGTCCCCCCGAGTTGATTACTATTTTTATACATAACCTTGTGTGGAGTTTCCTTTGTGGTGGGCCTTGGGTGTTGTCGCTGGGTGCGCGCAAACACTTAACTCACATTGCCTCCGAGTTTAGCCTTACTGCTCGTGTCACGTTACCAAGGGGGTGAGCAGGGGTTATCTTGGCGTGTAACTCCCTTGCCCTGACGTGGGAATGGTGGTCTCTGACTGACCTTGGCGCAAGCCTTGGCCAGCCAGCGATCCCATTTCTAACAAGAGAGAAGTTGTGCAGAGCATCAAGCAGGAGATTACTAAGTAAGTTTAATTAAGTAAGGTTCAGTGAAAAAGCTGAGTAAGGAAGTGATGCAAATGTTATTTGTTGTTTCTCATAGAATATTAACAACATTACTCGACGCATGTTCCAAGGGGCGAAATTCAACTGAGTCAAGCCTCTAAAAACAACACCTCCGTAAAACAACAACCCTGCTGACCAGACTTCGCTCTCAACGACTCCCAGGAGGCGAAGCCTACCTTGGTAGATCGCAGGTAGGAACCTTTAGATGTTACAGCTCAGAATATGTTAGATGTTCATTAAGAACGTAGGTAAACATAATAGGACGACTATTCTAAGGAGTTTCTTGTTGCTTCGCAGGTCGACTACAAGAAAACTCACTAGCGTTAGATTCCGGCCACCCTCCCTAACTACTATCTTCCACCCTAGTGTAACTATAAGAATCACAGGTTGTAGGATTGGGTTTCTGAGCGTTTGGCTCATAGCGTCTCTGCAAAACCTATCACGCACCTTACAGGTAAGGGTTTGAGAACACACAGGTAAGAGTGCTTTGTACATGTATTTATATAGCGCAAATCACCGACACGGTATCTAAGCGCTTGCTTAGGGAAGCCGTCCTGGTATTCCCCTGTGAGAAACCCCGGCAGGGTATCCACAAGGTGAAAGCCAGGCATCCCGCCGCGAGGGGCCGTAGTGGAGATTAAGCAAGCTATTGCCCAGAGTCGCAGAGTGTGACCCCGTGAGTCGAGTAGGCACCGGAGCGAGAATTGTCGAGTCCGTGGAACTTTTGAGCCCGAGACCCGCCGAGGCGGGGAATCGAACCCTGGTCCACGGCCGATCTCAGCTTCCGGGTCTGCCGCCTCTAACCACTGAGCCACGCTTCTCCACTTTGATATACCTGACAGAAGGCTAAGCCCACGAACACCATTTTGCCCAGACGCTATGGATCAAACTTCACAGGTTTCGCTTCAGGATATAGCTGCAATGTTAGTTGAAATTAAATCAGAAAACGCAGAATTGCGAAGAGATGTGTCAGCAATACAGAGAAAAATACAAACTCCTAGTCCAACAACCTGGACTTTCCCCTCAGAAAAGAAGCCTTTTTCTAAAGCTGTCTGCTTTCCAACCAGCCATGCAAACATTGTATAGTGGGAATACCACATCTACAACCTCTGCTAACACTCAGATACAGGTTATAACACCAGTCACAGTACCCCTGGCACCCCCAGAAAGATTTTATGGAGATTGTAACAAATTTACAATATATTTGAATCAGTGTCATTTACATTTTGTGGCGAAACCCACCACGTTTCCTGACGATTCCTCCAAAGTTGCCTTCATTTGATCATATTTGGGTGGAGATGCAGCTCTGTGGTCAGTACCGTATGTAGAAAGAAACTATCCGATTCTAAATGACCTTAGACGGTTCAAACTCGCCATGAAAAAAATTATTTGCGAAACATGTATTCGTACAATCAGCGGATCATGAACTACTCAATTTGAAACAAGGGACGTCAGATCTCTTGCATTACATATCCACTTTCAATAGACTGGTCATTGAGGCAGAATGGCCAGTAGAAAAACATGTGTCTTTGTTCTACCGAGGTTTACGGGAAGAATTAAAAGATATGGTCACACAAATCTTAGATCCTCCAACCGATGGTGAGGAATTTATCGATCTTGTTGTAAAACGTAATCACCGAATTTCTGAAAGAAAGGGCAAAAAAGGAAAGTCTGACTATAGAATGATTTTGTTTAAAGATAGGGCTAGCACTACAAACGAATCTTCTACAGTTAAGTTAGACGCGGTTGAACCTACGCAAATAGGGACCATTAGAGGACCTCTATCAAAGGACGAAAAAGAAAAGCGTAGGAAACTAAACCAATGTATGTACTGTGGGAAAAACAGGACATTTCGTAAAAGATTGTCCCACTCGACCTGTAAAACCAAAGACTAAAACTGCTGATATTGTCGCCATACAGCAGTCGGAAAACTAAAAAACTCGGTAGACAAAGAGTTCAGTTTACCGAGTGCACACACTAGTTTGGCCTCCATGACACCAACTGCCTCACATTGTCATCTTAGTATGCGAATTTTGCTTCAGTCACAAAATGAAAAAACTCGATCCTGGTCTATTGATGCTTTGATAGATTCAGGAGCTACAGGCAACTTCATAGATACCCAATTGTTCAGTAAGTTAGGTTTACAGAAAATAGTGAACGTTTCTCCAGAGATAGTTAGAGCATTTGACGGTAAGGAATTGACTTCAGGACCTATACAACATCATACTGAATTATTAAACATGACTTGTGCTACGAAACATGTTGAGGAAATAACCTTTGACATTATTGATGCACCTCAGTTTGGTTTAATTTTAGGCCTTCCTTGGCTTGTACTTCACAATCCTTACATAGACTGGACTAATAGGACCATACTGTTTAAATCAGATTACTGCCATGCCAAATGCTTTCAACAATACCCTGGTTCGGAACTGTTAATACAAGGGTATGATTTTCCAAGAGTCAAAAAATGTCCTGATAATTGCTGGAGTTCCAGAGGAATACCATGACTTGTTGGATGTTTTTGATAAAAAAAAGGCCAACACCCTGCCGCCTCATAGGGACTATGACTGTCAGATTGATTTACTTCCTGGGGCAACTTTACCTTGTAGCCGCATCTATGCGCTAACAGAGAAAGAGAATGAACATTTACGCACCTATCTTGATGAGTATTTAGCAAACGGTTTTATCAGACATTCTAAGTCCCCGGTTTCTTCTCCTCTCTTTTTCATTCCGAAGAAGGGGGGAGAATTGCGCCCGTGTATTGACTATCGCGCAATTAATAATGTGACAGTGAAAAATCAATATCCGCTACCGTTAATTTCAACTTTACTTGACCAAATCAAAGATACCACCATTTATACAAAACTGGATTTACGTGGAGCATATCATCTGGTGAGAGTCCGAGAGGGCGATGAATGGAAGACTGCGTTCCGTACAAAATTCGGATTATATGAATATCAAGTCATGCCCTTCGGACTCTGCAACGCTCCAGCCGCGTTCCAGTTTTTTATAAATTACGTTTTAAGAGATTTTCTTGACATCTGTTGTATCGTCTGTTTAGATGATATTCTCATTTATTCAAAAGAAAAGTCAGAGCATGTAAAGCAAGTACGAGCCATTCTGCAACAGCTTTTACAAGATTCTTTATTTGTAAAATTAGAAAAGAGCTTGTTTCATGTCACTACAGTAGATTTTTTGGGGTACATCCTTAGCCCATCTGGCATAGAAATGGACCCAAAGAAGGTTCAAGCAATAATCGAATGGCCTAGTCCAACCACTGTAAAACAAATCCAAAGCTTCTTAGGGTTTGCAAATTTTTATAGACGGTTTATAAACAATTTCTCTCAAAGAATTACTCCAATCACAAAATTGTTAAGAAAAAACACGAAATACGAGTGGACTTCAGAAACAGAATTGGCTTTTCAAGATTTAAAGAATCAATTCACTACCGCCCCGATTCTAAAACATCCAGATCCCACTCAATCTTTCATTGTGGAAGCTGATGCCTCTCAATTTGCAATAGGAGGTATTTTATCCCAAAGAAGTAGAAGCATTGGACAAATGCATCCAATTGCATATTACTCGAGAAAATTATCCCCCACAGAACAAAATTATGCCATTGCCGATGGGGAATTATTGGCCATAAAAGCTGTGTTCAAGGAATGGCGACACTACTTGCTAGGGGCTGGACATCCTGTAACTATTTATACCGATCACAGGAATTTACAATCACTTAGATCTGTTAAAGCTTTGTCTCCTCGCCAATTGCGCTGGACTTTATTCTTTAATGATTATGATTTTATCATCACTTATCGTCCAGGAAAAGAAAACAATAAAGCAGATGCTTTATCGAGAATCGGTATTAGTGATGATTTGAATGTAAAACAAGAAACTATTCATCCAATTATTCCAGCAGATCGCTTTCTTATAGGTCTTATTGATTCTGATGCCCTGTCTGATATAGAAAATGCTCTTAAAACACAATCAAGAGAAGATTGGAGCAAGAATTATCCATTGTTACAATGGAAAGAAAACCTATTGTGTATGAATGATCAGGTGTTTGTCCCCATTGAAACGTGTATTACAAACATATCATGATTCGGTTCTGTCAATCTACCCTGGAGTAACTAAAATGTATCAGCTATTTAAAAGACGATTTTGGTGGCCAACAATGCTCAAAGACATTCAAAGTTATGTAGATGCTTGTACTGTTTATAGCCAAACCAAAGCAATTCATCGAGCTCCCAGTGGTTTGCTTTAGTCTTTGCCTTTACCACCGCAGCCATGGCATACAGTATCTCTTGATTTTATAGTGGAATTGTCTCGTATCCAGACTGGATTCACCACAATTCTAACTGTTGTAGATCATTTTTCACGATACGCTCATTTCATTCCTCTAAAAAAGCTTCCTTCAGCTATAGAAATGGCTCATATTTTCGTAAAGGAAATTGTGAAACAACACGTCATTCCATCAGTTGTAATTTCCGACAGAGGCCCCCAATTTATTTCAAACTTTTGGCAAAACTTGGGGATATCTTTGAACATGGAAGTGCGTACGTCATCTAGTTATCATCCACAAACAGATGGTCTAACTGAATGCACAAATCAGACTATTGAACAATTCTTGCGATATATGTTAGCTACTTGTGACCAGGAATGGTCTGATATTTTATGGGCTACAGAATTTGCGTACACCAGCTCTGATCATTCATCTATTGGTATGTCTCCTTTCTTTTGTGTTCATGGTTTTCATCCAAAAGACATGTTAGGAGTAGGTAAAGATTTAACCTTAATCCCAGCAGTTACTGATTATGTGAATCATTTGGTTACTGTCTAACAAAAAGACCAACAATATTTGGCTCACGCAAAGGAAACACAAAAATCATTTGCTGATAAACATCGTTCTAAGCCACCACTTTATTCGGTAGGAGACAAGGTTTGGTGAGCAACGAAACATCGTAAACTAAAATGCCGTAAAACATTTCGTCCACGATTCATAGGTCCCTTCACCATAGAAAAGGATATCAACCCTGTTAGCGTGAAATTACTGTTACCAGCAACATATCGAATTCATCCGGTATTTCATATCTCTTTGATAAAACCATGTAACCCAGAAACTAGGGTACTTCATCATCCCCCAGCTGTTGAGGTAGACGGGATTCCAGAATTCGAAGTAAAGGCAGTTCTTGATTCAAAAAGGATTAAAGGTAAAGGGCCAGATGTAGGAGCCCTTATACCGGTCAGTAACGGCCGAATTCGGCCGTTACCGACCGGAATTAGGGTTTTCCAATGTAGGGGGCCTAATTTTTTGCGATTCTGTAGATTTACCGAATCGGTAAATATACCGATTCGGTAAAATACCGACTCAGTATATTTACTGATTCGGGAAATCCAGATGTAGCTGTCACATCCAGGAGTGCCACAGGCCCTTTAGGAGTTGGTATTTACCACCCAATCCTATTGGATGGTAAAATACCGAATTCCAGTGTACATGCACATCTGTGCATGTACACCTATGCCTTGTGACACACAGACATGCCCTTAGGGCATGTATGTGTGCCACATGGCACACAAGCCTGCAATTGGGGTGCTACAGGGTGTCAAAGTGACACCCCGTTCCCCCTGCCAGGACTCGGTATTTACCGATTCTGTAAATACAGAATCGGTATTTCCCATTGATTCCTATGGGCTTCAAGGCCCATAGGAATCAATGGTAAATGCCGATTCGATATTTACAGAATCGGTAAATACCGAATCTTACAGAATCGGTAATTGTGAAATTTAAATTACCTACATCTGCCCACTTCCAATTTACCTACTCTTAAATACCGATTCGGTATGATTCGGTATTTAAGAGTAGGTAAATCGGAATTACCTACATCTGGCCCAAATTGTTTTACCTAGTAGATTGGAAGGGTTACGGCCCAGAAGAACGCTCATGGGAACCACTTGCTAACCTTAAAAAATGCTCCAAGGTTTCTAAAAACCTTTCATGTCAGATATCCTGAGAAACCCAAACCTGTCGCTATGGTCTTAGGGGGGATTCTACTATAGTACTGTCATGATCCCGCTGTTCCTGGACCTATCACTGCCGAGGTCTAACTCAAAGGACCTCCTAAGCGGCTGCTAAGGAGATCTAATGACCTCTTATACCCCTTTAGAAACCCGCCCCTGTCCCGTCCATCCTGCACTCCTGGTGATTATAATTAAGTTTGGATAGTGCATGTTAATGAACGTAATGATCATTCTTCCTTCAAAAAGTTGATGACATTCTCTTAGAAATAGAAAATTCCCCACTTAGCCGTGGCTTTCCCCTTCAATCTATAGCCCCCCCCCTCCTCCTGAAGTTCGTCTTGCCAAATTTCCCTCCTTGGATGCTCAATCTCTTTTCCCCCTTGTATACTGGGTGAAATCAGGCTCACCAGCAGATCCGTGCCCACCACGAATTTTCCAATTGGATATGCCTAGTTTAGAAGGCCCTATTCTCAAATTACTGAACACCTCCTTGGAAACTGGTTCCCTCCCTCCCGCACTGAAAGAGGCCAGAGTTATCCCCTTACTTAAAAAGTCAGGTGCGGATGCCTCTATCCTCAAAAATTACAGGCCAATTTACCAGCTCCTGTACTCAGCCAAAGTACTTGAACAACATGTCCTCAAAATACTTTCCACCTTTCTTGAGGAACACAGACTGTTACATCCTAGACAAGCTGGCTTAGAGCTCATCATAGTACGGAAGTGGTGATGCTATCCGTTCTGGATGAGATGAGGGTCATGGATAACAAGAAAGTATCGAGTGCCCTGATATTATTAGATCTGTCAGCGGCATTCGATACGGTCAGCCTTAAAACCCTCCTGTCCCGTCTCGCTAATGTGGGTATAGAGGGACCTGCCTACCAATGGCTTGAATCCTTCTTGACTAACCGGACGCAGAGGGTACAGTTAGGTGATCAGATATCGATCAACGGTCCCCTGGTATGTGGTGTCCCGCAGGGTTTGGAGTTGTCGCCCCTGCTCTTTAATCTATACCTTCAACCACTGGTGGAGATTCTGGCTCAATTGGATTGCCAGGTCTTCAATTATGCAGATGACACTCAGCTACTTGTACGGATTAACAACTCCTGTGCTAATCAGGAACACGTACAAGAGGTGCTGCGTTTCACAGCGAGCTGGATGACTGACAATTCACTTAAAATAAATCCAGATAAGACGGAAATCTTGGCTGTCCCATACACCAACAGCCCTGGTGTGACCTGTTTTGGCCACGAGAATTAGGAGTCATCCCTACCCCAGTCCCAGTGGTTAGAAGTCTGGGCATCAAAATCGATGCTGACCTCTATATAGACAATCAAGTGTCGGCAGTGGTTGGTACCTGTACAGGGATATTGAGGTGCTTGCGGAAACTTGTCCCTCTCCTCACTACTACCTCCCTTCAGGTCATCGTTTCTGCCACAATATTGTCCAGGGTTGGACTATGGGAATGCCCTTTATATCGACCTCCCTTGGAAATTAATAAGAAGATTACAGATTGTGCAGTACGATGCGGCGTGCCTCATTTTCGATCTACCCAGACGGACCCATGCCTCCCCACTGCTTTCCAAATTACATTGGCTACCTATCAGGCAGCGAGCATCATTCAAGGGCCTTTGCATTGCCCACAAGGCCATCTACGGTCAGGCCCCAGTATATATTAAGGATCGCCTGACGAGCTATATTCCTGCTCTGACTCTCCGTTCCTCTGCAGCCTGCCATTTGGTCATCCCCCGGTTTCACTCGGCTCGTAAAGGCGGTATAGCCTTTTCCACCTTGATTCCACAGCTCTGGAACAATCTACCTGGAAATCTGCGGAAGGAACCTGTCCTTCTTTCGTTTAGGAAAAAACTTAAGACTATTTTATTTTAGGAGGCACTGACCACGAAATAGGCCTGCCCACACTAGCTCACACGCACAGTCTGTTGTAATTTTCTCCCCTAGAAGCGCGAAGAGACCTGATGGTGAACCAGCGCTATATAAGAACCAATTAACATAACATAACAATTAACATAACATAACATTGTGTTTACCAATGCTTTTTGTACTATTGTACTATTACCGACTTATCACCAAGGGCTTTTTTTGATTTAGTGAGAGTACATGCAGGAAGGTTTTTTTTTTTCAAAACAAATTTTATTAGGTTTTGGCAGTTGACAGCACAATAGAAATAATCCACCGCTCCCCTAGTAGCAGAGAGGCAGTGGGCATAGCAAAAACAGCATAATCAAATACAACCAGCTAATATTTCCCCAGTACCCACCCACCACTAACCCACCCGGATCCCTCCCCCCCACCCCGCACGGTGTCTGTACTGTCCATCTAGAGGAGCTTAGCAATCGTAGACGCTGCATGTGAGCCACGTCGCCCTAAGCCAGTTCAGACGCGGTCCGCGTCGGCAACCCGAGGCTCCGGGGGGTCCAGCAGAAGGCCTCTGTAGTCAGCCCATTTCTTCCAGATCTTATAATGTTTTGCAGGACACCCCCTCGCCTCAAATATCGGGCGTTCTAGTCCCATGTTAAAGTCCAAACCTCGTTTCCACACCTCCAGCAGTGGGGCTCTAGTAGCCTTCCATGCTCTAGCAATGTCCCTCTTGGCCACTATGAGGCCCAATAGGAGCAAGTGCCGCTTGTACAAATTCCCCCCCACCTGTTCCATGACATGAAGAAGGCCTAACTTCGGCGAGCGGGGGAGCTCCCAGCCCAGCACCTCTTCCAGGCAATCCCACACTCCTGACCAAAATCTCCGCAGTCTCACACACTCCCACACCGTGTGAAGAAAGGATCCCACAGCACTGCCGCACCTCAGACATTCCGGGGAGGCAATCAATCCCGCTTTCCACAACCGTTCCCTCGTATAGTACGCCCTATGGAGGTATTTGAATTGGATAAAGCGCAGGCGCACTGCAATCGCAGCCCCCCTAGGGGCTTCCAGGGCCTCCCTCCAATCCTCCTCTTCCAAACTCCCCAACTCTCCTTCCCACACCAACCGCAGTTTGTCAAGGGAGGGGGAACAATGGGTGACGAGCGTCTGGTATATACTAGAGATTTTTTTTGTGTCTAATTCCCCCATGAACAATTTAGCCTCAAGAGGACTAAATTCTGGCAGTGAAGTCAAGTTTGCTAAGGTAGGGGTCAGGGCATGTCGGAGCTGCAAGTATCGAAAGAATTGGGATTGGGGCATATCATACTCATCTCGCAGAGCCTGAAACGACTTGAGGACCGGGCCCTTCATAACATGACCCAGCGCCGAGATGCCGATCGCGTCCCAGCCATCAAAGCCCCGCAGGGAAGCCAAAGCCGGTAGCCTCCCATTATGCCACAGCGGGGTTTCCCCCGTCAGTCTGTTCCACCATCCCATACGGCGGAGCGCGTCGCGCCACACCCGGAACACCGTCTGTGTGACTGCCGGGAGTCTTTTGCGGAGTGCCGCCGAGTACAATATCGTATGTAGCGTGTGAGGGTCCATAAGGTACCTCTCCAGGGCGTAAGTCGGGTCGCCGCGATCCCCATACCACCACTCATTGAGGACCAGCAGGTGTGACGCCTGGTAATACGACAGAATGTCTGAGGCCGCTAAACCCCCACAGTACGTCGAGAGGAAACATGTGCGGAGCGCCACCCGCACTGCCCCTCCCGTCCACAAGAACCGGCCCAACACCGAATCCACCTGCCGAAACCATTGCCGCGATATCGGGTATGGATAATTTTGAAGCTGATAGAGGAGGCGAGGCAGGGCCACCATCTTAAAGATGGCCGAGCGTCCATATACATTCAGCGGCATCCTGGACCATATTTGTGTGTCCGATCGTATTCTATCCCACACGGGTAGAACATTGCGGGACCACGACACCCCTGGCACGTCCGTCAGAAAGACACCTAGATATTTAAGGCCTCCCTCCGCCTCCTGCAGGGCCGAAGCCCAAGGACCCAAGGCACTCCTATCTCCCAGGACCCACAATTTGGACTTCCGTACGTTCAGTGTGAGGCCGGACACGTCGCCGAAGATACGCATTATGTCTAGGACTCTGGGACCGGATCTGTTCAGGTCCGTAAGAAAGAAAAGGACATCATCGGCATAAAGCGCGATTCTGTCAGTCGGTCCACCCACCCATTCCACACCACGCAACTGCGCATCTATCCTCACCCAGGCCGCCAGTGGCTCCATCGCTAATGCAAACAGGTAGGGCGAGAGGGGGCACCCCTGCCGCGTGCCCCGACCTATCAGAAAGGAACCGGACACCGCGCCCGCAACCCGCACCGCCGCTGTCAAGTCGGTATAGAGTAAGTGAATATAGGACAGAAAACGGGGGCCTAGGTTGAGACGTAGAAGCAGCGCCCGAAGATATGGCCAGCTCAGGGAATCAAACGCGCTATCAATATCTGCCAGTAATAGGGCCGCCGGTATATCAGCCGCACGCGCCGCCTCCACCACCAACTGCGCCCTGCGAATATTATGTCTAGTCGCCCTGTGGGGCATAAAGCCGGCCTGGTCTGGGTGGACCAGGTCCGATATATAGGGAGAAAGGCGTTTCGCCAAGGCTTTCGCTAATATTTTTGCTTCGAAATTCAGCAAGGAAATTGGACGATATGACTCAGGGCGATCCGGCGGCCGCCCAGGCTTGCAAAAGACAACCACCTCTGCGTGTCGCCAGTCCGCCGGAAGGCATCCGCATTCCCGAGCCGCCTCTAGTGCCTTCCTATAGCGCATCCCCAGTTGGAGATAAAACATTTTCATAAATTCGCAGGGGAAACCATTAGGCCCAGGGGCCTTTCCAGCGTTCAGTTCGCCCAAAGCCTCTCCCAGTTCCTCCGCAGACAAGGGGAGGTCCAGTCGGGCTCGGCCCTCATCCGAGAGCGCCCGAGGCGGGAGATCAGCCAGGAACTTGTCAATGTCCTCCGCCGCTAGAGACTCCCCCGGCGCGTACTGCGTCTCATAGTAACGAGCAAAACTCTCAGCCAGGACCTCCGGGTCAGTGATAGGACTCCCCGCGTCGTCCCGGAGACCAGGCAATGGCTGGGCTTGAAAGGAACCCTGACATAACCTGTAGAGCATCGAGCCGGACTTATCCCCCCATTGACAGATTCTACTCTGCATAGCCAGCCAGGTGTGGCGGGCTTCATCGAACAGTAAGGAATGATACATCTGTTGGAGATAGAGCAGTTGCCCCACCGCCGCGCCACCTTCTCCCGACGTGCAGACGGCCTCTTGGTCACCAACCCGAGTCGCCGCCTCCGCTATGGCCCGCCCGCGGGACCTACGATTCGCCGCGCACCACGCTATATCTACGCCCCTGAGCACCGGTTTTAGAGCCTCCCACAAGGTCACGGCGTCCGTATCTGGACCGTCGTTTTCGGTCAGGTAGTGCGCTATAGCCTCCCTCATGTGCGATTGGTAATCATCACGCTGTAAATGCCACGTAGCCAGGCGCCAACGGAATGGTTGTCTCTTTGTGCTTAAAAGTAGTGTCAAGGAAACCGGGGAGTGATCCGACAGTCCCCTAGGGAGTATCGCGGTAGAACCCACTCGTTCTATCCAGGACTGGGGGATAAAAAGGTAGTCGAGACGAGAAAAGGATTTGTGAACAGCTGATACATACGTGTATTCACGCCCACATGCATGTTGATATCGCCAGGCATCCACCCAATCCAGCCCCCGCACCAATCTGCTCAGTTTCGTCGAGGCCTCAGGCAACTGATCACCCCCGGGCCTACAGCGATCCAACCTCCCATTCATCACGTCATTCCAGTCACCTCCCACAATAGTCAAAACATGCGGGATCTCGGCCCATACATCAAACAGCCGCTCCAAAAGGGCATCCTGCAGAGGGGGCGGTGCATAGACACTGCCAAACACCACGGGCTCCTCCCCCACCTTTCCTTTGACCAATGCAAACCTGCCATGTGCATCCAGCCACTGCGTTTCATGCGAGTAGTTCACACGACGGTGTATCAATATTGCAACTCCTCTAGAGCCCCTCGTAAACCCTGCATGGAACACCTGATCATAACCATATCTCCGTAAGCTAAGGGTTTTGGTACCCATGAGATGGGTTTCCTGGAGGAGTAGAACATCTGCCTTCTCCTTCTTCCCCATACGCAAAACTGCTCCCCTCTTAATTCTGTCGAGCATCCCTCTTACATTCCAGCTCAAAATGCGCAGAGAAGCTCGTGGGGGTTCCGTCCCCCGTCCGTCAGTCGCCATCAGGGGGGCCAAAACTTTGGTTCGTCGGGCAACCGAGGCCACATACAGACTCTTACTATCCTCCAGACACTCGCATACACCGTGCTCACCCCAGGCCTACCCACTCCCACAACTCCCCCCCTGCCCCCCAACCCCCTACCCGTCCCCCCGCCAACCCCCCCGGACCCCAAACAATACCAACAACCCCCCCTCCAGCCCCCCACCCCATACCTCAGCAACATTGAAGTACCTGTCGCGGTGCAGGCGATCCCAGACCCCCAACGGGAGGTCGGAGACCCACAACACCAATGGATCCCTCCCAACTACCCACTAAGTGTCCAACTACCCTCTACCCAACGTGGGAACGAACTCCGGGAGAAGACCCGCTCTTTCTCGAGCGCCTCCCGACCCATGATCCACCCACGGACCACGATGTATGTAGCAGTAGTCCATATGGCCAGTCCGAAGTCCGGACCCATCTGACCTGCACCTCTATGCACCGTCGCGGCCCCACGAGCCGGAAACACCTATCAGGGCCAGTACATCACAGGGACTCAAGACTTCAAGGGGGAAGAATCCGTCGCCTCAGTGTCCTCCACAGTCTTCTCTTGGGAAGGCAAGCGCTTCTTGGAGCGCGCTCTCCAGTTACTCCTGCTGCGTGACCTACGGGGCACCCTCTTGGGTTCCGATGTGGAGGACGTATCCGAGCCCCTCCTCGGAGGGGTGTGCACCTTGACCCGCACCGTCTCGTCCGTCCATTCAAATACATCCTCCGGAGAGTTAAAGAATCGAGTGCGAGATTGAAACACCACCCGCAAGCGGGCCGGGTAGAGCAGGG
Organism: Lissotriton helveticus; assembly: GCF_964261635.1. NCBI lineage: Eukaryota > Metazoa > Chordata > Amphibia > Caudata > Salamandridae > Lissotriton > Lissotriton helveticus. The sequence goes on from NC_136058.1 coordinate 426,536,046, forward strand.
CATACGGGATCTTCAACTCACGAAGGCGCGCTTTCGCTGCCGTGAAGGATTGCCGTTGTTGTTGGACCAGCCTGGTGTAGTCCGGGAAGATCAGGATCTTGTGGCTTTCAAACATAATGGGGTCCTTAGCGCGGGCCTGACGTAGGATGGTGTCCCTGTCGTGATAGTTGAGCAGTTTGGCTATCACAGCCCGGGGGCGAGCCCCAGTGGGTGGCTTCGGAATCAAGGCCCGGTGGGCCCGCTCGATGATGAAGCAGCGCGAAAGGGATTCCGGTGGGAGCCACCCCTCCAGCCACTGAGTCAAGAAGGCCTCCATATTTCCCTTCTCACAGTCCTCCGGAAAGCCCACAAAGCGCAAGTTATTTCTTCTGGCCCGTCCTTCCGCATCCTCCACTCGCAACGCCAGGCCCTTTTGGATTCCCTCCATGGCAGCTACCTTCTTCTTGAGGACCGCGACGTCGTCCTCTACCTCCGTGATCCTTGTCTCGGTTTCCGTGATGCGGGCGACAGCGTTGCGCAAATCCTGTCGCAGCAGGGTAACATCCGCTCCGACCGCACCGATCTTTGCGTCCAGCATATCTCTAGACTGCGTGATGGCCGCCATTAGTGCCGCATTATCCGGTCCCGAGCTCTGCTGTCCTCCTGTGGCTCCCGCACCCCCACTCAGCCCCGCAAATTTATCCATGGGGCCCTGCTTGGAAGAGCCGCCGCTGTTGTTCCCCCTAGTCATAGTTCTCGTGGGGCTCACGGTCGTTCACCGGGAATGGCGGGGTGCAGAGACCGCCCCAACCGACCTCGTAGCGTTCAATGAATAGCACCCCAAGCAGGCCCAGCGCGCAGCCCGACAGAAGGTGTCCCACGCCGCCGTACAACCAAGAGTCAAGCCACTTTAGGAGGGCCCCGTGGCGGAGTCAGGATCTCTGAAAGTGGCCGTGCCCACCAACACAGGAGAAGCCGAAGCCAGCCCCGGCCCCTTCGCGTGGCTCCCGGCAAAGACGGCCGTCAGCAATCCACCAGCGCCCAAGAGTGCCGTCGCAGTAGGCCAATATCCCCCACCGCGGTCCGGCCCGACCGCCGAGCAACCTGTAATGCCCCGAAGGCGCCCCTGGCACCGAGGGCTGGAGCAGGATCAAATGAAGGTGATTGGAGGAGGGGGGGGGGGGAGGGGCGTGGTTGGCGCTGCAATGGGGTGTAGTGAGAGAGCGGGTAACTGTCGTCTCTCGACGCTCCGAGGGCCACAGACCCCGCGGTCCGACTCGGCCGCCGATCGGGCCAGGCACCTCCGCAGGAGCGACCCCTCCCCCTCCAGGTCGCGCACCACGCGGCTCCCCCTTACCGCACCATTGGACGCTGGTCACACCGCCGGTGGGTCGCCGACACCGCTCCCTCCAAGCCAGCTGTGCTCCGCCGCGGCCCCACAGGTCGGGCGGGTCGGCTCCTCACACCCCAGCCGGTCCGGCGTCGCCTCACTTCCGGGCGGGGCACCCACCAATCCAGGCCCCGGCTCTGGTACCCGATGAAGGCCGCACCGCGGTCCCTGGTCAGCGCTGCCGGAGGCGGCAGAGATCAAGCCTCCGGGGCCCCAAAATCGCCGTCTGGCCGTCTCCCCCTGCTCCCGCGGACAGCCGCTCACTGCCGGGTGGACAGAGGTCGGGGCGACGCAGGATATGTGGAAGGATCACAGGCGGCGGGACGGAGCTCGCTCAAGCTGCGTCCGCCATGCTCGCCGTCTACATGCAGGAAGGTTTGTCTTTCAAACCGCTTTTTGAAATAATGCTTCTTTCTTTAAGAAAACCAGATTTAGAGGAACTTCCAGGACGAGTTCATGTCAGCAATGCTCTCGCGCTGTGTGAAGTTCGGAACACAGCGTGAAAGCAAGGATGACGCATACGGCAGAACGGACGTCCTAGGGTGTTGCTGGGTATAAAAGCCACACCCGGACTTCCAGAAGGTGCTTAGCCTTCTAGCTTGCTTCGAGGCAACATCGCGTTTGCCTGAAAACACTCACCTGAGGTCGTCAGAGATTTTCCAGAGCTCCAAGTTGTTCAGAGTCTTCGGTTCTGCATCGCTGTCTGAGTCTTCGAGTCTTATCTGGCATCCATGATGTTTCTGCAAAAGGAAAGAAAGAAAGCTAAGTAAAACCCCTCTGATAAAAGGCGCCCACCGCTAGCAAAGACTTTACCTTTTGAACCTTTTGTAGTAAGAACAATTTTTGGACACTCTTTAATTTAAAGAGGAACAATTGAAAAACCTACAGTCAGCTAAAAATGATTGGACTATTCCAAGGTGTACAGCTACAGCAAAAGTGTTATAATGTTTTGAGTGTTTTGTTTATTTTCTTTTAGTTTATTAGAGAGAAGTCGTGCAGAGCATCAAGCAGGAGATTACTAAGTAAGTTTAATTAAGTAAGGTTCAGTGAAAAAGCTGAGTAAGGAAGTGATGCATAGAATGTTAACAACATTATTCGACGCATGTTCCAAGGGGCGAAATTCAACTGAGTCAAGCCTCTAAAAACAACACCTCCATAAAACAACAACATTGCTGACCAGACTTCGCTCTCAACGACTCCCAGGACGCGAAGCCTACCTTGGTAGGTCGCAGGTAGGAACGTTTAGATGTTACAGCTCGGAATATGTTAGATGTTCATTAAGAAAGTAGGTAAACATAATAGGATGATTATTCTAAGGAGTTTCTTGTTGCTTCGCAGGTCGACTACAAGAAAACTCACTAGCGTCAGATTCCGGCCTCCCTCCCTAACTACTATCTTCCACCCTAGTGTAACTATAAGAATCACAGGTGGTCGGATAGGGTTTCTGGGAGTTTGGCTCATAGCGTCTCTGCAAAACCTATCAAGCACCTTACAGGTAAGGGTTCGAGAACACACAGGTAAGAGTGCTTTGATATACCTGACAGCTGGCTGTTCTCACTCAAGCAACAGCAAATAAACGTTGCTTCTTGACTGCTTACAACTGTGCTTGTCCATGCTTTATTTAGAATGTAGTTTGCTTGAACACACTGTGGAAAAGTAAATTTTGCCATGTTCTGTGTCCCTACGCCTCATCCATCATATGTTATGTGTGCATGACCAATATGCATATGTTATTCCCCATGTCCGATTCAAGACGCAATTACAGTTGTGTCCACCTCTAGTATGCCAGTTTCCAGTCCTCGTGAATACTACGAATATCAGGCCTATGTAAAGTTATGTTGCCACGTTTCCCAGTGTGCACGTTATTTCATTATAAAGTCCCCGTTTCTAGGCCTCAACAGGGCCCGGACACTAGATTCAGCTCCTGTCTCCTGAAGCCTCGCTGAGGAGCGATACAGCCCCCGCCTGTATCCTCGACCTTTCACTTACTTCCTGCCTCGCAGTGCCCGGTACAGCTTGGCTCTGCCTCTGAGTCTGCCAAAAGTATGTTATAGTTCCAGCTATCAGTTTAGTCCTCCTTCTCTGCATTCCTAAGCTACTGAACTGCATCAATAGTTTCCGTCATTGTCTAGCCTATGCGTCTCCATGTTAGGAGAAATACTGTAATTAATGGTCATTTCATATTCTTCATCACGCACTACATGTAGAATAAATGCATGGTCCAGTCTTAGAATCAAGTTAGCTTTTCCCCTCATGACTTCTAGTTTATATCAACATGTTCCCTAAACATCAGATACTAGATAGGGTTTAGGTACATGTCGCTCCGACCCTCCAGACTTTAGTCTCTGCTCCTAGCACAGAGTTCATAGCCCCCAGCTTCTCCTAGTAACACGTCATTGCCAGTTTGCGCGCACCACCAGGTTAGAGGTCCCGGCTCCTTAGGTAGCCCCCTCTTATGTTTCCGCCCATTCATGACATATTCTGTTACGTTTGCACCACATGTCTATGTATACGCCTAGTTACACCTACTTTTACTCTTATCTTTCGCGACTGCTACGCGTCACGCCTTCTGTTCCACCCACTGCTACGCCTACTGCAATGTAATGCTATGTGTTCGCGCTATGTATATATGCTCATGCTTTGTTATGAAAAGTTAGCGCGCTCATTCCAGACCCAGCCCCAGCAGCTGCTGGGCCCCTGTCGCCCTACTGGGCCCTGTCATCCTATTCCCATGCAGGTTGTCCTGTTCCTGTCCTTATGCTGTATTAAACCTGCAGAAACTCCTACTACCTCGAATCTTGACTCTTATTTATTGAGCTATCTGTTATTCATTCATTCATTCAAAAATAGATCCGGTATTATTTATTTATTTACCACATAATGGCTCCCGAATAGGGACTTGCCCTTTCCCCACGCGTCGGTGAAGCCACGCCGACCCCCTGACCCTCTGCAGTCGTGACGGAACTCTTCTGCGCAGTGGCAGATATTTCTGCTCAAGTATCCCTCAGGCCCACGGAGGAGACGGAGGAGGCGGTCCAGCATCCAAACGAGACGGTGGAGGAACGCGGCTAGTCCCGACCAGAGCCCAAGCCAGGAGTCCAAGGTCCGAGGTATCCGGAGGTCCACCCGTAACTGAAGTCCGAAGTTCGTCATCCGTCGTCGTAGCAGTCCAGTCCAGTCTGAAGCTTTCCGTTCTTGCTGCCCGGTGAGTACCATTACTGGGGTAGTATCTAGACAGGGTCAGTCTAAATTGACTCCTGGTCCGTGGGTTGGTGGTACCCAGACTCACAAACGAAGTGTTCACCTAGGTGGATACGGGTCTTGATGCGTCCCTTTATGGGACCGGTATGTTCCGTACTGTTTCAGCAGTGCATCCAGTAACTCTAGTCTGTTCCGTTCTCGAGAAAATTCTTGTATTTCTGTTTTCAGTATTCCAGGTAATATTCTGTCCGAACTGTTATGTTATGATGTTGTTCAATGTATTTCCAATGTCGTGGTATGCCTGAATTGTTCTCCCAATTGTTATTGTTCCTTGTGTATTGTATTGTGTTCCGATTCAAGTTTACAATGTCTCTCTTTTCGAGATTACGTCAGTTAAAAACTAGAAAGGGTTTGTTAGAAGAAGCAGTTCCTGTTCCACCGAGGGACAGTCCAGGTCATTTTATGTATCAGAAACATGGCATAAGCGCCATATTGTATCTAGATTTATGGGTAGAGTATACCAAACAGTTAGAAGAAAAGTATAGATGGCCCGTATCGGGTACATGGGATGCCGAGTGCATCATGCGAGTAGAAGAAGCATTATGGAAAAAGAAAGCCAGACAGTCACAGAAAGATGCCATCGAGTTATGGCGTAAAGAATCTCATAAAAGAACCGAAAAAGAAATCAGAAAGTCAGAACTAAGTAGAGAATCCCAAGAACGAGCCCAAGAAAGAGAATTAATCGAGATAGGTGAACAAGTCAAAGCCGAACAGTCAGACAGACAGAGGCATGCCCTTATTAGGGGTATGTATCCTCTTCTTGCCGAGGGCTTGCCAAAAGCGACCCCAGAGGCACCCAGTAATTTCCAGCCACCATTAGTTCCGACCAAGCTACGTCACAAACAGACCGCAGCTGATATTTTTATTTCGTCCTATTTGGACGACACAGTCCCAGAATATGCAAATCCTGTTCGCGCTCTGCCAGTCCCTGTAAATCAGGCACTTCCCGCTCCTCCAGACACCGGAGTACCTGTTACGGTACCCCCGGTCCAGCCCGCCATACAAGTCCAGCCTACATTTCCATTTCCCACTCTGCCAGGACGTAGAGCCTCAGTAGACGACTCCAGTTTAGGGGCCGCAGGAGGAGGTCCTCCTCAAACCCCGCCGCCACACAAGCGTTTAACGTTAGCCGAATTACATGCACAAGCATCACAGCGTACGCCTAGACATCAGACTGTAGCAGAAATAAGAAAATCCCTTGCCGAATGTTGCTATGATCCAGTCCCAGGCGAGGATAATATGGTTTTATATTCATTTCGCGTAAGAAAGGTGACCGAGTATCTAGTCACCCTACCAAATATGAAAGAAGATCTAGACAGAATATATCGTTTCATCCGTACAGGGGATGATCCAGAAAGTATTGGCGAGGCCATGTCTCAAAGGAAAGCCGAGATCCAGCTCATGATATTAAAGTTTCTGATAAATTGTCTAATAAGAGAACAAGATTATCCGTCTAAAGATCAGGCAGAAATGAAAATCCTGACAAGGTGGAGTGATAATATAGCCGAGGGTAAGCACAAGACCGTCGGTGCCATGGAAAGTATGTACAAGAAAATCCGTAGAGAAATAATAAAGATACACGAACAGCGTAAAGCAGCACAAGTAAGTGAGAAAGAAAGTAACTCTGATACTGAAGAGGTAGAGGACGAGAATTCCGCCAGAATAGCGTATGTAGGAAAATCTAGATTTCCAGATCGCCATTTACGCCTAGAACACAAGTCTATTTTCCATCATCCAGCACCAGAACAAGGTTCCCTAGAACAAGTATTTCAAGCTACCGATCACATTCTGAAATCACGAATCGGTTACAGTGAGTTAAGTACCATGCATGAACAAGAACTAGTCCGATCAGCAGTCCGATGGATTACTGATTCTACCACTTTTCCAGACGAAATAGTGGCACAAATGTTTCTGAAATTGCCCCCAGCCGAGCAGCGACTGGTGGGTATGTATATGATCCAGCACCTCATTACTCTGTATGAGGGTCAACATTCTGATCCAGGCCCGTTACATAATGTCCTGAACGAGTTACTCCAGTACAGATGGAGAGGTCTAGGTACCGATTTAATTAGTGTCATTCTAGAACAGCGCCATAAATATAGAACGTTTTTGAACCCGCATTTTGTTCATGTCTCACCCCCAGAAAATAAAACATTCTACATAGACAGACAGAATCCGTTACGAGAAGTCCACCCAGTTAAAGGAACGGGTGGCGAAATGCAACAAGTGTTTGTATACACTCCAATCACAAAGATGGAACTCCTCGAGATGAAGAAATTAATTCCCTGTCATGACAAAGATCCAGCAGGGTTCCATAGAGAATTAAAAGATATGCTCCGTATGGGAGAATACACTTACCCAGATATAATTAAAATGTTAAAGGTTCTGCTACCCGCAGGGGTGTATGAAAAGTTAAAAGAGAAAGAATGGGAGGTGGGAGAGAAAAAGATAGATTGGGCAGTCCTAGAAGCAGAAGATAAGGCACGAGTACCAGGTACCGGTCTTGGAGATAAATGTAAAGAATTACCAGAATTATTAATTCAAGTTTTACCCAGATTATTGACAACGAGAAAAGAAGACTGGGATGCAATCTCAGCCTGTAAACAGAAGCAAGATGAAGATATTAGTGATTTTTATTCTAGGTTTGAAAAATGTTTTAGTATTAACAGTGGTCTCAAGACAAGTAGTGAATCATACCCTCACCTTTTCGTTACTAAATTAGTCGAGAATTCAAGTCCACCAATTAAAAACCGAGTTCTGAAAGTCGAAAGTACCTGGCAAGCAAATACCCCGTCCCAGATGTTGCAAATGCTCCAGTACCACCAGAATAGAATCAGGGAAGAGCAAGAACACGAAAGAAAACGTATGAAAGACACGAAAATGAAAGTGCTAGTTGCACAATCTGTTCCTCAAGACAGCCAGAAGAGGGGTCCGAATCAAGCCAGTCATCCTGCAGCTCCCGTTAAAGGGAACTGCAATTATTGTAAACAGCCAGGTCATTTTATAAATGAGTGTGCAGTTCTGAAACACAACATAGCTACTGGTAAGACTAAAGAAAGACCACGTCCGCCTAGACAAGAACAAGTTTCACAGATTCCCCAGCCACAGAATGCACCACAGACAGTTACCGCACCGCAACCTATTGCTGCAACACAGCATGTTACATCGCAGATGTACCAGTATGCACAGTCTGAGTATCCAGAGTACCAGCCATATTCATGAAACAGCCTAGAGAGGGAGGTAGGCTTGCCTCTCATCGAGATACCTGTAGATCAAGAAGGTCCCTATGTTCACAGTCAAGTACTAGGGAAAGACAGAAAGTTTTTGATTGATACAGGGGCAAGTAGGACCACAATTAGTCATGCCGAAGTTCCAGGGGCTCCGCTCTCAGGCTCAAGCAATGTTTCCCTTGGATTTTCAGGAAAGCCGATCGTTAATGAGATTTCAAAGCCAGTCACTCTAGAAGTAGGTCCATTGTCCCGTACTACTGATCTGTTACTTACTAAGTCATGTCCAGAAAACCTATTGGGCATTAAGACACTGAAAGAGTTGGGTGCAGTTATTTGCTGCTCCCCAGAGGGAATACGATTGTTCCTACGTGACTTTAAGGGTCACTACGTATTACGAGATTTTGATTCAAGATTGTCCAATGTTCCGCAGCATTTATGGGCGCAAGGTCCAACTGATGTAGGTTATATGCAAATCACACCCTATCGTGTGACTCTCAAATCAGGTGTAGTGTTACCACGAATCAGACAGTACAGATTGCCACCCGAGGCTGTAGCAGCCTTATCCAAAATTATTGACGAGCTCATGGCTCAAGGAGTAGTTGTAGAAACTGACTCCAACGTATGTAATTCTCCGATCATTCCAGTCATGAAACGTACTGATCCAAATGCACCCCCAGTATATCGATTAGTGATTGATTTACAAGAACTTAACAAATGTATTATTCCTCAGTACCCAGTTGTCCCAGACATCTCTTCCCTATTGACAGCCATTGATTCCGAAGCCATGTTCTTCACTGTCATAGACCTCAAGAACGCATTTTTTAGTGTTCCAATTCATCCAGACAGCCAGTTTCTTTTCGGATTTTGTTTAAATGGAAGGAGCTATATGTTTACACGCGCTCCTCAAGGTTTCACAGAAAGTCCTAGTATTTACAGTCAAGCACTTAAGAGACAACTAGACAACATTCACATGCCAACTGACACTGCCCTGCTCCAGTATGTCGATGATTTACTGATCACAGCCCGTTCTGAACGTGACTGCGAGCGAGCATCACTGACGGTCCTGTATTTCCTAGCCGAGATGGGGCACAAGGTGTCCCCTTCGAAGCTTCAATTCTGTGTCCAGCAAGTGGTCTACTTAGGACACTTACTGTCCAAGAGGGGTAGGCAGTTGACACCAGACCGTATCCAGTTAATAGCGAGTCTTCCCCAGCCCAGAACCCAGAAGGAGGTACGTGCCTTTATCGGCCTTACTTCTTATTGTAGACAATGGATTCCACAGTATGCATTTCTAGCCAAGCCACTGATACAGTTAACGACACAGGAGGCAGCCGTATCGACTGTCCTCCCTTGGACATCTGAACATACACTTAGTTTCAATGAGTTAAAGAAAGCTTTATGTCAAGCTCCAGTTCTAGCTACACCGAACTACAGTAAGCCTTTTACACTTTTCGTCACTGAACGCGAAGGTACAGCATTATCTGTTCTCACACAAGATCAAGCAGGACAGTACAAGCCCTGTGCTTATTTTTCGAGCACATTAGATCCAGTCGCCCAGGCGTTGCCTGTGTGCCTCAAGTCAGTTGCAGCCACAGCACTAGCTATCAGACAAAGTGATTCCATAGTTTTAGGACACTCCTTGACAGTACAAGTCCCACACTCCGTGGAAGTTCTTTTAAACCGAACACAGACTCAGCACTTGACAATTGCACGTTTAACAGGTTACGAATTGACACTGTTTCAGCCACACATAGAAATCAGACGCTGCAACATCCTGAATCCTGCTACACTGTTACCATCAGTTAATTCAAATCCAGCCACACATGATTGCGTGGAAGTAGTTAACATTACGACAAAGCCAAGACAAGATCTGACAGACATTCCGTTACCAGATCCTGACCTGACACTTTATGTCGATGGTTCATGTATGAGAACTAGTACAGGAGAACTAGTCGCCGCGTATGCAGTGACTACTGACACTGAAGTTATTGAGACACACCGCATTGATACTCTGTCCGCTCAAGCAGCAGAGCTAGTTGCTCTGACACAAGCCTGCATACACGCCAAGAACCTGAAAGTTAATGTTTACACAGATTCACGCTACGCATTTGGAGTTGTACACGACTTTGGAGTGCTCTGGCAGGAGAGAGGTTTCATGACTTCTCATGGAACCAAGATTCAGCATGGTCTCCTTATTCAAGCTCTGTTAGATGCCATACACTTACCGACATCCATTGCTATCATGAAGTGCAAAGCACATACGAAAGTTACTGACATTATTTCTCAAGGTAATGATCTAGCAGATCGCACAGCCAAGCTTACAGCACAGACTCTAGACAGTCCAGTTAACATGACACACACTCCAGATCCGACTACATGTATGACAGTTAAGGACCCTACACAAGATATCATAGATATCCAGTTACATGCTACTCCCGATGAAATCAAGAAATGGTCTGAACAAGGAGGGGTCCAGACAGATCAAGGATGGTTAACGAAGGGTAGAGCCACCTGGTTTCTCCCCGACTCTATGGTTCAAGTCATTATTAATACCGCACATAGTCCAGCACATTTAGGAGAAAAAGCTATGTTAGACAGTATCCAGAATATTTGGTTCAACAAGCATTTACGAGCTGCAGCCAAGCAGAAAGTCCGTACCTGTATGATATGTTGTCAGTTTAATCCAGGTAAAAGTGTCCCGGTGGAACAAGGGGGTTTCCAGCCTCCTGACCACCCTTTTGAGGTCCTCCAGATGGATTATATTCAGATGGAGCGATGTCGAGGTTTCAAGTACGTCCTTGTAGTTGTATGCGCTTTGTCCAGGTGGACAGAAGCATATCCAGTCCCAGATTACACAGCCGCGACCACTGCCAAGCAGTTGGTTCGTGAGTTTTTCCCTCGATATGGACTCCCTAGAGTCGTATATTCTGATAACGGTCAGCCATTCTCATCTGAACTCATGAAGCACGTTTCCCTGTTGTTAGGGTACCAGTGGAAGTTTCATTGTGTACGCCATCCTGAAGCAGCCGGTCTAGTCGAGAGACATAACCAGACTCTGAAAATCCGCATCGCCAAAGTATGCAAAGAAAAAGGTGTGGACTGGCTAGTAGCTCTGCCAGTTGCTTTGTTTTATATGCGCATGGTCGCACATTCCAGATCAGGTCTGTCCCCGTATGAGGTCGTTTTCGGCCGCCCCCCTAACATGTGGGGTACTCCTAGACCCCGAAGTATTACTGATGTTTCATGTAATATGCTGACAGATTACCTAGCTTCCTTGATGTCTGCCCTCAATTCATGTCGTTCACAGGTCGCCGCCGCATTTCCAGACAATACCGAGGTGGCACCGCATGAAATCGTTCCAGGTTCCATGGTGATGGTCCGAAACTTTGACAGATCAAGTCCGCTGGAGCCACGTTGGAAGGAGCCCCGTCAGGTCCTCCTCACCACCCGTACAGCCGTGAAGTTGGAAGGTCGCAAAGGATGGATACACCTTTCTCATCTTAAACTTTTTAAAGGATTGAAACCCGTTTCCAAAAACATTTCCCAGGATATCAAGACTTGCCAAAACATTGTTCCTAAGGACTGTCCCGTAAAAGACATTGCTACAACCCCTCCCTTGGTAGAGAAAACTCCGCAGCAGGAGTATAAGCAAAAACTACGGTCTAGTAAGTCAGTCAGTTTGATTGTATAAGTCCTCCCCTAGGTGAAACGGTTAGACTGTTTCTGACATGTATAAAATAGACCCCCATAGTGAGAGAGTCAGTCAAAGCTCAATTCAATGTATCGTTTTTCTAAGTTTCATATTATTTCTCAGCATAATGATTTCCTGCACTAGTTACGCATTTTTCTTGTATTTCCCAGTTCCTCATGTAAATAAGTCTGCTAATGTTACAGTAGAGCACACGTTTAGTGATCTGCCTCCTCACGAATATTCATACCGCCTCGCTATGCGTAACAATTCATTTATCCGCATGTTACATTACTCACACCAGACCAGCAATGCCACTAATTGTTGGGTGTGTGGTCGACTCCCCCCTTTCCAGACACCGAAGGGAGTTCTGCCACTCTTTCCTTATCCTTTTTCACATAATGGTTCGTGTGGAGCGTGGTCCACGTTAACGTCATCCTTAACAGATATGTCTTTTCTCAACAGTACATGTTTCCCAGACAAGCAAGGTTTCCCCCACAGAACAGGTTTAGATCTAGAAAATGAAGTTTATAATTTAGGTAATTATTCGTCGAATTTCATGGTCCTGAATGTTCAGTCTGATACTACTCCAGACTCACCTGCTATTTCAGTACTACCAGTCAAAGGCGAATTATGTGTCCGTAATTATGGTTCTGTACACGTAGGACATAGTGATTGTACTACTATTATCAAGTATAGTGACAGTGGGAAATCTATTTTCAAAGCTTCACGTCATTCATATTTTGTTTGTGGTCAGACCGCATATGTCCGTCTGCCCCTCGATTGGGAGGGAACCTGTTACATTGCCTTCCTACTGCCACCTGTTTTTCTAGCCCCACCTGACTACCATAGGAATTCCTTCCTAGTACATACTAGACACAAGAGAAATCTCCCGATTGTCGATTATACTGAAACTGCTGCAGAACAATTCATTGATATTGATAAGGGTGTCTTCCCTTATTTAGGTACAGTTGTAAATAGTAAGCTAATCCGTAGGTTAACAAGAACCCTTGAAGCAGTAGTAGATGAGACTGCCTCCGCTTTAGGTAACTTAACTGAAGAGCAATCCTTTATGAGAATTGTTGTGCTCCAGAATCGTCTCGTCCTTGACGTCATACTGGCCGATAGGGGCGGGGCCTGTAGAGTCCTCGGATCTAGTTGCTGCATTTTCATTCCAAATAACGCGCCGTCTGTTTATTCAGCTATAACCAGACTTCATAGAATTGCACATCTGTTACACCAAGATCCAGGCACCTGGACATGGTCCGGTTGGTTCTGGAATATAATTTCCGCCTGGGGATGGAAAGTCCTGTCTTTTCTAGGTATCGCAGTAGCGATCATATTCAGCTGCTGCCTCTGTATACAATGTGGCCCTGCGATTTGCGGCATTTGTGCTACCTCTTGTATTCCTAGTCCCAAGCCCCGTTCTAAATTCCGTTCCAAGACAATTCGAGACGAGCAAATGGTACTGTATGAAATGATAGACGGTATCATGAAAATTGATGTTTCCTGATGGAAACGTAGTGACAAGGAGGGAATGTGGAAAAGTAAATTTTGCCATGTTCTGTGTCCCTACGCCTCATCCATCATATGTTATGTGTGCATGACCAATATGCATATGTTATTCCCCATGTCCGATTCAAGACGCAATTACAGTTGTGTCCACCTCTAGTATGCCAGTTTCCAGTCCTCGTGAATACTACGAATATCAGGCCTATGTAAAGTTATGTTGCCACGTTTCCCAGTGTGCACGTTATTTCATTATAAAGTCCCCGTTTCTAGGCCTCAACAGGGCCCGGACACTAGATTCAGCTCCTGTCTCCTGAAGCCTCGCTGAGGAGCGATACAGCCCCCGCCTGTATCCTCGACCTTTCACTTACTTCCTGCCTCGCAGTGCCCGGTACAGCTTGGCTCTGCCTCTGAGTCTGCCAAAAGTATGTTATAGTTCCAGCTATCAGTTTAGTCCTCCTTCTCTGCATTCCTAAGCTACTGAACTGCATCAATAGTTTCCGTCATTGTCTAGCCTATGCGTCTCCATGTTAGGAGAAATACTGTAATTAATGGTCATTTCATATTCTTCATCACGCACTACATGTAGAATAAATGCATGGTCCAGTCTTAGAATCAAGTTAGCTTTTCCCCTCATGACTTCTAGTTTATATCAACATGTTCCCTAAACATCAGATACTAGATAGGGTTTAGGTACATGTCGCTCCGACCCTCCAGACTTTAGTCTCTGCTCCTAGCACAGAGTTCATAGCCCCCAGCTTCTCCTAGTAACACGTCATTGCCAGTTTGCGCGCACCACCAGGTTAGAGGTCCCGGCTCCTTAGGTAGCCCCCTCTTATGTTTCCGCCCATTCATGACATATTCTGTTACGTTTGCACCACATGTCTATGTATACGCCTAGTTACACCTACTTTTACTCTTATCTTTCGCGACTGCTACGCGTCACGCCTTCTGTTCCACCCACTGCTACGCCTACTGCAATGTAATGCTATGTGTTCGCGCTATGTATATATGCTCATGCTTTGTTATGAAAAGTTAGCGCGCTCATTCCAGACCCAGCCCCAGCAGCTGCTGGGCCCCTGTCGCCCTACTGGGCCCTGTCATCCTATTCCCATGCAGGTTGTCCTGTTCCTGTCCTTATGCTGTATTAAACCTGCAGAAACTCCTACTACCTCGAATCTTGACTCTTATTTATTGAGCTATCTGTTATTCATTCAAAAATAGACCCGGTATTATTTATTTATTTACCACAACACGGTGCCAAAACCCAGGACTCACCAAGTCGGAGCCCAGTTGGAGTAGCTACCATGGTTGGAGGGCCAGGAGAACCTGATGTTTTCGATGTGTATGCCTGGAGAGGGGAGACCGGTTGCAGTTCACAGCAAGTGACCCGCTTGGCTGAATCCCAATGAACCAGACCTCTGTTGCCTTCACACAGTAAAATACAGTTAACAACCAGGTAAGGAGACATTGAGTTTAAAATTTTGGGTGGTTCACGGTCCCCTTGAGTGGTTGTTTGCGGGTGGTTCGAGACCCCTGATCTGATTTGGTCTCATATTTAGTAACAGGTTTGAGTCCCCATTTCTTGTTATATCAGTTTCAATTGTGTTCCTCCTTACCATTGGTTGTTGAGTTAGTATAAATTGTGCCTGTGTAGGAACTTTTTGTAGCGACAAGTATTTATATTTATAAGTGGGTCCACACCTCCACCCAGTAGTCCGGTGTGGTATGAAATTAAAAAAAGAGTCTCCAGGCAGGCCTATTTCTGAAACAATGGCATGAATAAACTAAATCCAATCCAGATTTGCAACGGCCAGGAATAAGATCTTTTGAAAAAGTGAAGTTGGGTTATTTGCAACAATATTTAATGGCTAGGGGAAAAGCAGGGAAAGATTTGATTGTTACAATATGAGGCCTTACAATGTTGGGATGAACATGCATGGGTCAGAAACTATGGGGTCCACTGGGAGGGAACAGTAAAAAGAAAAAGCACAAGCCAACAAAAGAAAGAGAATGCAGGCAACTGGTATTGATAGGATAAGAAGCAGAAATGTTGGCTTGTAAAGCATATGTTCATAAACACATAGATCGTACATCAGTTGTCCCCTCAGTTCCCAGCGGTCACGAGGACCCCTCACAATATCCTCTGCAGAATAAGTGCAGCTGCAAGAATGACATCCTTCTCATACTTTCCAACCCTAGAACTGCACCCACTGATCAACCAGAAGATTTAGATAGGACACTCCAATGACCAAAGAAGAACAGGATAGGCCCGAACACATACATCATACCATAATGAAAGAGGGTTCAAAGGCCTATGGTGACAAGATCCCCGCCAATTTTAACTTTCGGATGAAGTATCACCCACTAGGAATGGTCTTTGACCAAATAGATTATATGTGTAAGGATTGATTTATAACTTCCCCCCAAGTCAGGGTTATCCTCAATTATCCACACTCCAAGATGCTAAAGACATTGAGGAACGTTTTAAAGATACTCATTTACTCCTTTCGGGCCAGACGGCTTATTTATTGATGTTTACCAAACGGTAGACAAGATATTGGACTACATAAACCATAAAGAACAATGGTCCTCCCAAGCTAATGTAGAACAGACAGCAGCTCCCTTGTGCGTTATGCGCAGTAAAGCCCTGCCACTTCTAGAAGGACCATGCTCTGGAAGTGACAAATCCAACTATGTATGTACATGACCCATGGTCATGCAATGAACTAACTTTTGCCACTTAATACCCCGATATACGAGAAAACAAGGAGGGATGGTATTCCCATCCAGAACGCACATTGAGGGTCACTTCCATGAGATTGGATGATATAGAACAGATGTTTGGTAAAAATAAGAGCAGGAGGATAAGATGAAGAAGAAGAAACATAGGAAATGAAAACA
Organism: Lissotriton helveticus; assembly: GCF_964261635.1. NCBI lineage: Eukaryota > Metazoa > Chordata > Amphibia > Caudata > Salamandridae > Lissotriton > Lissotriton helveticus. Next base: position 426,552,007 of record NC_136058.1, read on the forward strand.
TAAAGTATTAATATAACAGAGCAATAGGGGAGGAGGAAGAGAGGGAGGGGGCTCATATGAGGACCTGTTCAGCCCCTCCCAACTAGGGAACCCGTTTGCTCCAGGTACATGCTATAACTGCGGCAGTCCCGACCATTGGGTTTGAGATTGTCTATACCCCCGCTTACTGAGAAGGCGTGATAGGAGTAGGGGCAGGGGTAGATAGTAACTCCGGTTTCCGGCCATATGCAATAAAGGGAAAATGGCCCTAGGCAGAATAATAATTACTTTAACACCATGCGGCAACCACAAGCCCGAATGACCACGGTCATGATGCATAAAATACCACGCTACGATCATTACCATGGGGAAGATGAAAACTAGGGCGGCCCGAAAGGGGGATGAATAGAAATGTGTTTCCCCTAGGTTTAAGAGGCTCATATGTGTTGGGGACTGTAGAGAACAACACCAATAAATTTCTCATACACACAGGTCCCACCACCTCTTCACTGACTAAACAGACCTTGCTCCAGGTCCCACTCTCCGGAAAGTAAATGTGAATGTGGGGTTTACCAATGTTGGTAATGTGTCACCATAAGTATATGATGTCATCCCTGGGTAGTGGGCACTCCTTGGGTTCTCGTGAAACAAGACTCCTAGTTTGTAGTTCAATTTAATTGTTCGTTTATTTCACATCATCATTGTATTTCATGATAACAATCCATGGTACCAAACGATGTTTCAATTATTCAGTTTTCATAAACATATTTATATCCAGTTGCTCCAATGCATTTCAGGCAAGACGTGCCCTTCATCTGGGAGCTTTCGGTAAGCTGCTAACTTCGGCCTCGGTCGACCGAACAAACAGAGGAGGTGCACAGGTAGGTGCTTATGAGGTACAGACAGAGGAGGTGCACAGGTAGGTGCTTATGAGGTATAAACAGAGGAGGTGCACAGGTAGGTGCTTATGAGGTATAAACAGAGGAGGTGCACAGGTAGGTGCTTATGAGGTATGAACAGAGGAGGTGCACAGGTAGGTGCTTATAAGGTACAAACAGAGGAGGAGCACAGGTAGGTGTTTATGAGGTACAAACAGAGGAGGTGAACAGGTAGGTGCTTATGAGGTACAGACAGAGGAGGTGCACAGGTAGGTGCTTATGAGGTATAAACAGAGGAGGTGCACAGGTAGGTGCTTATGAGGTACAAACAGAGGAGGCACACAGGTAGGCGCTTATGAGGTACAAACAGAGGAGGTGGACAGGTAGGTCCTTATGAGGTACAAACAGAAGAGATGCACAAGTAGGTGCTTATGAGGTACAGACAGAGGAGGTGCACAGGTAGGTGCTTATAAGGTATAAACAGAGGAGGTGCACAGGTAGGTCCTTATGAGATACAAACAGAAGAGATGCACAGGTAGGTGCTTATGAGGTACAGACAGAGGAGGTGCACAGGTAGGTGCATACGAGGTACAAACAGAGGAGGAGCACAGGTAGGTGCTTATGAGGTACAAACAGAGGAGAAGCACAGGTAGGTGCTTATGAGGTACAAACAGGAGGTGCACAGGTAGGTGCTTATGAGGTACAAACAGAGGAGGTGCACAGGTAGGTGCTTATGAGGTACAAACAGAGGAGGTGCACAGGTAGGTGCTTATGAGGTATAAACAGAGGAGGAGTACAGGTAGGTGCTTATGAGGGATAAACAGAGGAGGAGCACAGGTAGGTGCTTATGAGGTATAAACAGAGGAGGTGCACAGGTAGGTGCTTGTGAGGTACAGAGGTGGTGCACAGGTAGGTGCTTATGAGGTATAAACAGAGGAGGAGTACAGGTAGGTGCTTATGAGGGATAAACAGAGGAGGAGTACAGGTAGGTGCTTATGAGGGATAAACAGAAGAGGAGTACATGTAGGTGCTTATGAGGTATAAACAGAGGAGGAGCACAGGTAGGTGCTTATGAGGTAAAATCAGAGGAGGTGCACAGGTAGGTACTTATGAGGTATGAACAGAGGAGGTGAACAGGTAGGTGCTTATGAGGTATAAACAGAGGAGGAGTACAGGTAGATGCTTATGAGGGATAAACAGAGGAGAAGCACAGGTAGGTGCTTATGAGGTATAAACAGAGGAGGTGCATAGGTAGGCTCTTTTGAGGTATAAACAGAGGAGGTGCACAGGTAGGTGCTTATGAGGCACAAACAGAGGAGGTGTTAAGGTTGGCTCTTTTGAGGTATAAACAGAGGAGGTGCACAGGTAGGTGCTTGTGAGGTACAAACAGAGGAGGAGCACAGGTAGGTGCTAATGAGGTACAAACAGAGGAGGTGCACAGGTAGGTGCTTATGAGGTACAAACAGAGGAGGGGCACAGGTATGTGCTTATGAGGTATAAACAGAGGAGGAGTACAGGTAGGTGCTTATAAGGGATAAACAGAGGAGGAGCACAGGTAGGTGCTTATGAGGTATAAACAGAGGAGGTGCACAGGTAGGTGCTTGTGAGGTACAGAGGTGGTGCACAGGTAGGTGCTTATGAGGTATAAACAGAGGAGGAGTACAGGTAGGTGCTTATGAGGGATAAACAGAGGAGGAGCACAGGCAGGTGCTTATGAGGTATAAACAGAGGAGGTGCACAGGTAGGTGCTTATGAGGTACAAACAGAGGAGGTGCGTAGGTAGGCTCTTTTGAGGTATAAACAGAGGAGGTTAACAGGTAGGTGCTTATGAGGTACAAACAGAGGAGGAGCACAGGTAGGTGTTTATGAGGTATAAACAGAGGAGGAGTACATGTAGGTGCTTATGAGGGATAAACAGAGGAGGTGCACAGGTAAGCTCTTTTGAGGTATAAACAGAGGAGGTGAACAGGTAGGTGCTTATGAGGTATAAACAGAGGAGGAGTACATGTAGGTGCGTATGAGGGATAAACAGAGGAGGAGCACAGGTAGGTGCTTATGAAGTATAATCAGAGGAGGTGCACAGGTAGGTACTTATGAGGTATGAACAGAGGAGGTGAACAGGTAGGTGCTTATGAGGTATAAAAAGAGAAGGAGTACAGGTAGATGCTTATGAGGTATAAACAGAGGAGAAGCACAGGTAGGTGCTTATGAGCCACAAACAGAGGAGGTGCACAGGTAGGTGCTTTTGAGGTATAAACAGAGGAGGTGCACAGGTAGGTGCTTATGAGGCACAAACAGAGGAGGTGTTAAGGTTGGCTCTTTTGAGGTATAAACAGAGGAGGTGCAGAGGTAGGTGCTTATGAGGTACAGACAGAGGAGGTGGACAGGTAGGCTCTTTTGAGGTATAAACAGAGGAGGTGAACAGGTAGGTGCTTATGAGGTACAAACAGAGGAGGTGCGTAGGTAGGCTCTTTTGAGGTATAAACAGAGGAGGAGTACATGTAGGTGCTTATGAGGGATAAACAGAGGAGGAGCACAGGTAGGTGCTCATGAGGTATAATCAGAGGAGGTGAACAGGTAGGTGCTTATGAGGTATAAACAGAGGAGGAGTACATGTAGGTGCTTATGAGGGATAAACAGAGGAGGTGCACAGGTAGGCTCTTTTGAGGTATAAACAGAGGAGGTGAACAGGTAGGTGCTTATGAGGTATAAACAGAGGAGGAGTACATGTAGGTGCTTATGAGGTACAAACAGAGGAGGAGCACAGGCAGGTGCTTATGAGGGATAAACAGAGGAGGTGCACAGGTAGGCTTTTTTGAGGTATAAACAGAGGAGGTGAACAGGTAGGTGCTTATGAGGTATAAACAGAGGAGGAGTACAGGTAGATGCTTATGAGGTATAAACAGAGGAGAAGCACAGGTAGGTGCTTTTGAGGTATAAACAGAGGAGGTGCACAGGTAGGTGCTTATGAGGGACAAACAGAGGAGGTGTTAAGGTTGGCTCTTTTGAGGTATAAACAGAGGAGGTGCACAGGTAGGTGCTTATGAGGTACAGACAGAGGAGGTGTTAAGGTAGGCTCTTTTGAGGTATAAACAGAGGAGGTGCACAGGTAGGTGCTTGTGAGGTACAAACAGAGGAGGTGTACAGGTAGGTGCTAATGAGGTACAAACAGAGGAGGTGCACAGGTAGGTGCTTATGAGGTACAAACAGAGGGTGTGCACAGGTAGGTGCTTATGAGGTACAGACAGAGGAGGTGCACAGGTAGGAGCTTATGAGGTATAAACAGAGGAGGTGCACAGGTAGGTGCTTATGAGGTATAAACAGGAGGATGTGCACAGGTAGGTGCTTATGAGGTATAAACAGGAGGTGGACAGGTAGGTGCTTATGAGGTATAAACAGGAGGTGGACAGGTAGGTGCTTATGAGGTATAAACAGAGGAGGAGTACAGGTAGGTGCTTATGAGGTACAAACAGAGGAGGTGCTCAGGTAGGTGCTTATGAGGTACAAACAGAGGAGGTGCACAGGTAGATGCTTATTAGGTACAAAGAGAGGAAGTGTTAAGGTAGGCTTTTTTGAGGTATGAAAAGATGAGGTGCACAGGTGGGTGCTTATGAGGTATAAACAGAGGAGGTGCACAGGTGGGTGCTTATGAGGTATAAACAGAGGAGGTGCACAGGTGGGTGCTTATGGGGTACAAACAGAGGAGATGCACAGGAAGGTGCTTATGAGGTATAAACAGAGGTGGGGCACAGGTAGGTGCTTATGAGGTATAAACAGAGGAGGTGTATTGGTAGGTGCTTATGAGGTATAAATAGAGCAGGTTCACAGGTAGGTGCTTATGAGGTATAAACAGAGGAGGTGCACAGGTAGGTGCTTATGAGGTATAATCAGAGGAGGTGCACAGGTAGGTACTTATGAGGTATGAACAGAGGAGGTGAACAGGTAGGTGCTTATGAGGTATAAACAGAGGAGGAGTACAGGTAGATGCTTATGAGGTATAAACAGAGGAGAAGCACAGGTAGGTGCTTTTGAGGTATAAGCAGAGGAGGTGCACAGGTAGGTGCTTATGAGGCACAAACAGAGGCGGTGTTAAGGTTGGCTCTTTTGAGGTATAAACAGAGGAGGTGCACAGGTAGGTGCTTATGAGGTACAGACAGAGGAGGTGGACAGGTAGGCTCTTTTGAGGTATAAACAGAGGAGGTGAACAGGTAGGTGCTTATGAGGTACAAACAGAGGAGGTGCGTAGGTAGGCTCTTTTGAGGTATAAACAGAGGAGGAGTACATGTAGGTGCTTATGAGGGATAAACAGAGGAGGAGCACAGGTAGGTGCTCATGAGGTATAATCAGAGGAGGTGAACAGGTAGGTGCTTATGAGGTATAAACAGAGGAGGAGTACATGTAGGTGCTTATGAGGGATAAACAGAGGAGGTGCACAGGTAGGCTCTTTTGAGGTATAAACAGAGGAGGTGAACAGGTAGGTGCTTATGAGGTATAAACAGAGGAGGAGTACATGTAGGTGCTTATGAGGTACAAACAGAGGAGGAGCACAGGCAGGTGCTTATGAGGGATAAACAGAGGAGGTGCACAGGTAGGCTTTTTTGAGGTATAAACAGAGGAGGTGAACAGGTAGGTGCTTATGAGGTATAAACAGAGGAGGAGTACAGGTAGATGCTTATGAGGTATAAACAGAGGAGAAGCACAGGTAGGTGCTTTTGAGGTATAAACAGAGGAGGTGCACAGGTAGGTGCTTATGAGGGACAAACAGAGGAGGTGTTAAGGTTGGCTCTTTTGAGGTATAAACAGAGGAGGTGCACAGGTAGGTGCTTATGAGGTACAGACAGAGGAGGTGTTAAGGTAGGCTCTTTTGAGGTATAAACAGAGGAGGTGCACAGGTAGGTGCTTGTGAGGTACAAACAGAGGAGGTGTACAGGTAGGTGCTAATGAGGTACAAACAGAGGAGGTGCACAGGTAGGTGCTTATGAGGTACAAACAGAGGGTGTGCACAGGTAGGTGCTTATGAGGTACAAACAGAGGAGGTGCACAGGTAGGAGCTTATGAGGTATAAACAGAGGAGGTGCACAGGTAGGTGCTTATGAGGTATAAACAGGAGGATGTGCACAGGTAGGTGCTTATGAGGTATAAACAGGAGGTGGACAGGTAGGTGCTTATGAGGTATAAACAGGAGGTGGACAGGTAGGTGCTTATGAGGTATAAACAGAGGAGGAGTACAGGTAGGTGCTTATGAGGTACATACAGAGGAGGTGCTCAGGTAGGTGCTTATGAGGTACAAACAGAGGAGGTGCACAGGTAGATGCTTATTAGGTACAAAGAGAGGAAGTGTTAAGGTAGGCTTTTTTGAGGTATGAAAAGATGAGGTGCACAGGTGGGTGCCTATGAGGTATAAACAGAGGAGGTGCACAGGTGGGTGCTTATGAGGTATAAACAGAGGAGGTGCACAGGTGGGTGCTTATGGGGTACAAACAGAGGAGATGCACAGGAAGGTGCTTATGAGGTATAAACAGAGGTGGGGCACAGGTAGGTGCTTATGAGGTATAAACAGAGGAGGTGTATTGGTAGGTGCTTATGAGGTATAAATAGAGCAGGTTCACAGGTAGGTGCTTATGAGGTATAAACAGAGGAGGTGCACAGGTAGGTGCTTATGAGGTATAATCAGAGGAGGTGCACAGGTAGGTACTTATGAGGTATGAACAGAGGAGGTGAACAGGTAGGTGCTTATGAGGTATAAACAGAGGAGGAGTACAGGTAGATGCTTATGAGGTATAAACAGAGGAGAAGCACAGGTAGGTGCTTTTGAGGTATAAGCAGAGGAGGTACACAGGTAGGTGCTTATGAGGCACAAACAGAGGCGGTGTTAAGGTTGGCTCTTTTGAGGTATAAACAGAGGAGGTGCACAGGTAGGTGCTTTAGAGGCACAAACAGAGGAGGTGGACAGGTAGGCTCTTATGAGGTATAAACAGAGGAGGAGTACAGGTAGGTGCTTATGAGGGATAAACAGAGGAGGAGCACAGGTAGGTGCTTATGAGGTATAAACAGAGGAGGTGCACAGGTAGGTGCTTGTGAGGTACAGAGGTGGTGCACAGGTAGGTGCTTATGAGGTATAAACAGAGGAGGAGTACAGGTAGGTGCTTATGAGGGATAAACAGAGGAGGAGTACAGGTAGGTGCTTATGAGGGATAAACAGAGGAGGAGTACATGTAGGTGCTTATGAGGTATAAACAGAGGAGGAGCACAGGTAGGTGCTTATGAGGTAAAATCAGAGGAGGTGCACAGGTAGGTACTTATGAGGTATGAACAGAGGAGGTGAACAGGTAGGTGCTTATGAGGTATAAACAGAGGAGGAGTACAGGTAGATGCTTATGAGGGATAAACAGAGGAGAAGCACAGGTAGGTGCTTATGAGGTATAAACAGAGGAGGTGCACAGGTTGGCTCTTTTGAGGTATAAACAGAGGAGGTGCACAGGTAGGTGCTTGTGAGGTACAAACAGAGGAGGAGCACAGGTAGGTGCTAATGAGGTACAAACAGAGGAGGTGCACAGGTAGGTGCTTATGAGGTACAAACAGAGGAGGGGCACAGGTATGTGCTTATGAGGTATAAACAGAGGAGGAGTACAGGTAGGTGCTTATAAGGGATAAACAGAGGAGGAGCACAGGTAGGTGCTTATAAGGTATAAACAGAGGAGGTGCACAGGTAGGTGCTTGTGAGGTACAGAGGTGGTGCACAGGTAGGTGCTTATGAGGTATAAACAGAGGAGGAGTACAGGTAGGTGCTTATGAGGGATAAACAGAGGAGGAGCACAGGCAGGTGCTTATGAGGTATAAACAGAGGAGGTGCACAGGTAGGTGCTTATGAGGTACAAACAGAGGAGGTGCGTAGGTAGGCTCTTTTGAGGTATAAACAGAGGAGGTTAACAGGTAGGTGCTTATGAGGTACAAACAGAGGAGGAGCACTGGTAGGTGTTCATGAGGTATAAACAGAGGAGGAGTACATGTAGGTGCTTATGAGGGATAAACAGAGGAGGTGCACAGGTAAGCTCTTTTGAGGTATAAACAGAGGAGGTGAACAGGTAGGTGCTTATGAGGTATAAACAGAGGAGGAGTACATGTAGGTGCGTATGAGGGATAAACAGAGGAGGAGCACAGGTAGGTGCTTATGAAGTATAATCAGAGGAGGTGCACAGGTAGGTACTTATGAGGTATGAACAGAGGAGGTGAACAGGTAGGTGCTTATGAGGTATAAAAAGAGAAGGAGTACAGGTAGATGCTTATGAGGTATAAACAGAGGAGAAGCACAGGTAGGTGCTTATGAGCCACAAACAGAGGAGGTGCACAGGTAGGTGCTTTTGAGGTATAAACAGAGGAGGTGCACAGGTAGGTGCTTATGAGGCACAAACAGAGGAGGTGTTAAGGTTGGCTCTTTTGAGGTATAAACAGAGGAGGTGCACAGGTAGGTGCTTATGAGGTACAGACAGAGGAGGTGGACAGGTAGGCTCTTTTGAGGTATAAACAGAGGAGGTGAACAGGTAGGTGCTTATGAGGTACAAACAGAGGAGGTGCGTAGGTAGGCTCTTTTGAGGTATAAACAGAGGAGGACTACATGTAGGTGCTTATGAGGGATAAACAGAGGAGGAGCACAGGTAGGTGCTTATGAGGTATAATCAGAGGAGGTGAACAGGTAGGTGCTTATGAGGTATAAACAGAGGAGGAGTACATGTAGGTGCTTATGAGGGATAAACAGAGGAGGTGCACAGGTAGGCTCTTTTGAGGTATAAACAGAGGAGGTGAACAGGTAGGTGCTTATGAGGTATAAACAGAGGAGGAGTACATGTAGGTGCTTATGAAGTACAAACAGAGGAGGAGCACAGGCAGGTGCTTATGAGGGATAAACAGAGGAGGTGCACAGGTAGGCTCTTTTGAGGTATAAACAGAGGAGGTGAACAGGTAGGTGCTTATGAGGTATAAACAGAGGAGGAGTACAGGTAGATGCATATGAGGTATAAACAGAGGAGAAGCACAGGTAGGTGCTTTTGAGGTATAAACAGAGGAGGTGCACAGGTAGGTGCTTATGAGGCACAAACAGAGGAGGTGTTAAGGTTGGCTCTTTTGAGGTATAAACAGAGGAGGTGCACAGGCAGGTGCTTATGAGGTACAGACAGAGGAGGTGTTAAGGTAGGCTCTTTTGAGGTATAAACAGAGGAGGTGCACAGGTAGGTGCTTGTGAGGTACAAACAGAGGAGGTGTACAGGTAGGTGCTAATGAGGTACAAACAGAGGAGGTGCACAGGTAGGTGCTTATGAGGTACAAACGGAGGGTGTGCACAGGTAGGTGCTTATGAGGTACAGAGGAGGTGTACAGGTAGGAGCTTATGAGGTATAAACAGAGGAGGTGCACAGGTAGGTGCTTATGAGGTATAAACAGAGGAGGAGCACAGGTAGGTGCTCATGAGGTACAGAGGAGGTGCTCAGGTAGGTGCTTATGAGGTATAAACAGGAGGATGTGCACAGGTAGGTGCTTATGAGGTATAAACAGGAGGTGGACAGGTAGGTGCTTATGAGGTATAAACAGAGGAGGAGTACAGGTAGGTGCTTATGAGGTACAAACAGAGGAGGTGCTCAGGTAGGTGCTTATGAGGTACAAACAGAGGAGGTGCACAGGTAGATGCTTATTAGGTACAAAGAGAGGAAGTGTTAAGGTAGGCTTTTTTGAGGTATAAAAAGAGGAGGTGCACAGGTGGGTGCTTATGAGGTATAAACAGAGGAGGTGCACAGGTGGGTGCTTATGAGGTATAAACAGAGGAGGTGCACAGGTGGGTGCTTATGGGGTACAAACAGAGGAGATGCACAGGAAGGTGCTTATGAGGTATAAACAGAGGTGGGGCACAGGTAGGTGCTTATGAGGTATAAACAGAGGAGGTGTTAAGGTAGGTGCTTATGAGGTATAAATAGAGCAGGTTCACAGGTAGGTGCTTATGAGGTATAAACAGAGGAGGTGCACAGGTAGGTGCTTATGAGGTATAATCAGAGGAGGTGCACAGGTAGGTACTTATGAGGTATGAACAGAGGAGGTGAACAGGTAGGTGCTTATGAGGTATAAACAGAGGAGGAGTACAGGTAGATGCTTATGAGGTATAAACAGAGGAGAAGCACAGGTAGGTGCTTTTGAGGTATAAGCAGAGGAGGTGCACAGGTAGGTGCTTATGAGGCACAAACAGAGGCGGTGTTAAGGTTGGCTCTTTTGAGGTATAAACAGAGGAGGTGCACAGGTAGGTGCTTATGAGGCACAAACAGAGGAGGTGGACAGGTAGGCTCTTTTGAGGTATAAACAGAGGAGGTGAACAGGTAGGTGCTTATGAGGTACAGACAGAGGAGGCGCGTAGGTAGGCCCTTTTGAGGTATAAACAGAGTAGGTGAACAGGTAGGTGCTTATGAGGTATAAACAGAGGAGGAGTACATGTAGGTGCTTATGAGGGATAAACAGAGGAGGAGCACAGGTAGGGACTTATGAGGTATAATCAGAGGAGGTGAACAGGTAGGTGCTTATGAGGTATAAACAGAGGAGGAGTACATGTAGGTGCTTATGAGGTACAAACAGAGGAGGAGCACAGGCAGGTGCTTATGAGGGATAAACAGAGGAGGTGCACAGGTAGGCTCTTTTGAGGTATAAACAGAGGAGGTGAACAGGTAGGTGCTTACGAGGTATAAACAGAGGAGGAGTACATGTAGGTGCTTATGAGGTACAAACAGAGGAGGTGAACAGGTAGGTGCATATGAGGTATACACAGAGGAGGAGCACAGGTAGGTGCTTATGAGGTGTAATCAGAGGAGGTGCACTGGTAGGTACTTATGAGGTATGAACAGAGGAGGTGAACAGGTAGGTGCTTATGAGGTATAAACAGAGGAGGAGTACAGGTAGATGCTTATGAGGTATAAACAGAGAAGCACAGGTAGGTGCTTTTGAGGTATAAACAGAGGAGGTGCACAGGTAGGTGCTTATGAGGCACAAACAGAGGAGGTGTTAAGTAACCCTGGGCGTCCGAATCGGCTACGCCCACGGAGTAGGCGTAGTGTTGCCTCCTATGCATTTTGCGTGGACAGCGTAGCCGGCAACACTACGTCCACTCCGTGTGCGTTGCCGAGTCGGCCGCCACCCGCCTCCCTCCCGCCCTCTCCTACATACATTATTTAAGCAAACTACCCTTAATAAAACAATTTAAAGCACTTACCGTGTCCGGGGCTCGTCCGGGGCTCCCTCTTGGAATAGCGTCCCTTCCTAGATACCAATGCGCATGCGCGGCCGCCCGAGCATGCGCATTTCTCGAGAGAAATGCGCATGCGCGGCCGCCCCCGCATGCGCATTGGTATCTATGATGACTCGATTCTAAGAGGGAGCCCCGGACGAGCCCCGGACACGGTAAGTGCTTTAAAATTGTTTTATTAAGGGTATTTTGCTTAAATAATGTATGTAGAGGAGAGCGGGAGGGAGGTGCGTAGTGGGGCTATGCGGAGTGCAGGAGTGGGCGTAGCTTCTCGCCCACTCCGCGTAGCTCCGCAGAGCCCCACTACGCCCACTACGCCCAGGGTTAGTGTTAAGGTTGGCTCTTTTGAAGTATAAACAGAGGAGGTGCACAGGTAGGTGCTTGTGAGGTACAAACAGAGGAGGAGCACAGGTAGGTGCTAATGAGGTACAAACAGAGGAGGTGCACAGGTAGGTGCTTATGAGGTACAAACAGAGGAGGGGCACAGGTATGTGCTTATGAGGTATAAACAGAGGAGGAGTACAGGTAGGTGCTTATAAGGGATAAACAGAGGAGGAGCACAGGTAGGTGCTTATGAGGTATAAACAGAGGAGGTGCACAGGTAGGTGCTTGTGAGGTACAGAGGTGGTGCACAGGTAGGTGCTTATGAGGTATAAACAGAGGAGGAGTACAGGTAGGTGCTTATGAGGGATAAACAGAGGAGGAGCACAGGCAGGTGCTTATGAGGTATAAACAGAGGAGGTGCACAGGTAGGTGCTTATGAGGTACAAACAGAGGAGGTGCGTAGGTAGGCTCTTTTGAGGTATAAACAGAGGAGGTTAACAGGTAGGTGCTTATGAGGTACAAACAGAGGAGGAGCACAGGTAGGTGTTTATGAGGTATAAACAGAGGAGGAGTACATGTAGGTGCTTATGAGGGATAAACAGAGGAGGTGCACAGGTAAGCTCTTTTGAGGTATAAACAGAGGAGGTGAACAGGTAGGTGCTTATGAGGTATAAACAGAGGAGGAGTACATGTAGGTGCGTATGAGGGATAAACAGAGGAGGAGCACAGGTAGGTGCTTATGAAGTATAATCAGAGGAGGTGCACAGGTAGGTACTTATGAGGTATGAACAGAGGAGGTGAACAGGTAGGTGCTTATGAGGTATAAAAAGAGAAGGAGTACAGGTAGATGCTTATGAGGTATAAACAGAGGAGAAGCACAGGTAGGTGCTTATGAGCCACAAACAGAGGAGGTGCACAGGTAGGTGCTTTTGAGGTATAAACAGAGGAGGTGCACAGGTAGGTGCTTATGAGGCACAAACAGAGGAGGTGTTAAGGTTGGCTCTTTTGAGGTATAAACAGAGGAGGTGCAGAGGTAGGTGCTTATGAGGTACAGACAGAGGAGGTGGACAGGTAGGCTCTTTTGAGGTATAAACAGAGGAGGTGAACAGGTAGGTGCTTATGAGGTACAAACAGAGGAGGTGCGTAGGTAGGCTCTTTTGAGGTATAAACAGAGGAGGAGTACATGTAGGTGCTTATGAGGGATAAACAGAGGAGGAGCACAGGTAGGTGCTTATGAGGTATAATCAGAGGAGGTGAACAGGTAGGTGCTTATGAGGTATAAACAGAGGAGGAGTACATGTAGGTGCTTATGAGGGATAAACAGAGGAGGTGCACAGGTAGGCTCTTTTGAGGTATAAACAGAGGAGGTGAACAGGTAGGTGCTTATGAGGTATAAACAGAGGAGGAGTACATGTAGGTGCTTATGAGGTACAAAGAGAGGAGGAGCACAGGCAGGTGCTTATGAGGGATAAACAGAGGAGGTGCACAGGTAGGCTCTTTTGAGGTATAAACAGAGGAGGTGAACAGGTAGGTGCTTATGAGGTATAAACAGAGGAGGAGTACAGGTAGATGCTTATGAGGTATAAACAGAGGAGAAGCACAGGTAGGTGCTTTTGAGGTATAAACAGAGGAGGTGTTAAGGTTGGCTCTTTTGAGGTATAAACAGAGGAGGTGCACAGGTAGGTGCTTATGAGGTACAGACAGAGGAGGTGTTAAGGTAGGCTCTTTTTAGGTATAAACAGAGGAGGTGCACAGGTAGGTGCTTGTGAGGTACAAACAGAGGAGGTGTACAGGTAGGTGCTAATGAGGTACAAACAGAGGAGGTGCACAGGTAGGTGCTTATGAGGTACAAACAGAGGGTGTGCACAGGTAGGTGCTTATGAGGTACAGACAGAGGAGGTGCACAGGTAGGAGCTTATGAGGTATAAACAGAGGAGGTGCACAGGTAGGTGCTTATGAGGTATAAACAGAGGAGGAGCACAGGTAGGTGCTCTTGAGGTACAGAGGAGGTGCTCAGGTAGGTGCTTATGAGGTATAAACAGGAGGATGTGCACAGGTAGGTGCTTATGAGGTATAAACAGGAGGTGGACAGGTAGGTGCTTATGAGGTATAAACAGAGGAGGAGTACAGGTAGGTGCTTATGAGGTACAAACAGAGGAGGTGCTCAGGTAGGTGCTTATGAGGTACAAACAGAGGAGGTGCACAGGTAGATGCTTATTAGGTACAAAGAGAGGAAGTGTTAAGGTAGGCTTTTTTGAGGTATGAAAAGATGAGGTGCACAGGTGGGTGCTTATGAGGTATAAACAGAGGAGGTGCACAGGTGGGTGCTTATGAGGTATAAACAGAGGAGGTGCACAGGTGGGTGCTTATGGGGTACAAACAGAGGAGATGCACAGGAAGGTGCTTATGAGGTATAAACAGAGGTGGGGCACAGGTAGGTGCTTATGAGGTATAAACAGAGGAGGTGTATTGGTAGGTGCTTATGAGGTATAAATAGAGCAGGTTCACAGGTAGGTGCTTATGAGGTATAAACAGAGGAGGTGCACAGGTAGGTGCTTATGAGGTATAATCAGAGGAGGTGCACAGGTAGGTACTTATGAGGTATGAACAGAGGAGGTGAACAGGTAGGTGCTTATGAGGTATAAACAGAGGAGGAGTACAGGTAGATGCTTATGAGGTATAAACAGAGGAGAAGCACAGGTAGGTGCTTTTGAGGTATAAGCAGAGGAGGTGCACAGGTAGGTGCTTATGAGGCACAAACAGAGGCGGTGTTAAGGTTGGCTCTTTTGAGGTATAAACAGAGGAGGTGCACAGGTAGGTGCTTATGAGGCACAAACAGAGGAGGTGGACAGGTAGGCTCTTATGAGGTATAAACAGAGGAGGAGTACAGGTAGGTGCTTATGAGGGATAAACAGAGGAGGAGCACAGGTAGGTGCTTATGAGGTATAAACAGAGGAGGTGCACAGGTAGGTGCTTGTGAGGTACAGAGGTGGTGCACAGGTAGGTGCTTATGAGGTATAAACAGAGGAGGAGTACAGGTAGGTGCTTATGAGGGATAAACAGAGGAGGAGTACAGGTAGGTGCTTATGAGGGATAAACAGAGGAGGAGTACATGTAGGTGCTTATGAGGTATAAACAGAGGAGGAGCACAGGTAGGTGCTTATGAGGTAAAATCAGAGGAGGTGCACAGGTAGGTACTTATGAGGTATGAACAGAGGAGGTGCACAGGTAGGCTCTTTTGAGGTATAAACAGAGGAGGAGTACATGTAGGTGCTTATGAGGGATAAACAGAGGAGGAGCACAGGTAGGTGCTTATGAGGTATAATCAGAGGAGGTGAACAGGTAGGTGCTTATTAGGTATAAACAGAGGAGGAGTACAGGTAGATGCTTATGAGGGATAAACAGAGGAGAAGCACAGGTAGGTGCTTATGAGGTATAAACAGAGGAGGTGCACAGGTAGGCTCTTTTGAGGTATAAACAGAGGAGGTGCACAGGTAGGTGCTTATGAGGCACAAACAGAGGAGGTGTTAAGGTTGGCTCTTTTGAGGTATAAACAGAGGAGGTGCACAAGTAGGTGCTTGTGAGGTACAAACAGAGGAGGAGCACAGGTAGGTGCTAATGAGGTACAAACAGAGGAGGTGCACAGGTAGGTGCTTATGAGGTACAAACAGAGGAGGGGCACAGGTATGTGCTTATGAGGTATAAACCAAGGAGGAGTACAGGTAGGTGCTTATAAGGGATAAACAGAGGAGGAGCACAGGTAGGTGCTTATGAGGTATAAACAGAGGAGGTGCACAGGTAGGTGCTTGTGAGGTACAGAGGTGGTGCACAGGTAGGTGCTTATGAGGTATAAACAGAGGAGGAGTACAGGTAGGTGCTTATGAGGGATAAACAGAGGAGGAGCACAGGTAGGTGCTTATGAGGTATAAACAGAGGAGGTGCACAGGTAGGTGCTTATGAGGTACAAACAGAGGAGGTGCGTAGGTAGGCTCTTTTGAGGTATAAACAGAGGAGGTTAACAGGTAGGTGCTTGTGAGGTACAGAGGTGGTGCACAGGTAGGTGCTTATGAGGTATAAACAGAGGAGGAGTACAGGTAGGTGCTTATGAGGGATAAACAGAGGAGGAGTACAGGTAGGTGCTTATGAGGGATAAACAGAGGAGGAGTACATGTAGGTGCTTATGAGGTATAAACAGAGGAGGAGCACAGGTAGGTGCTTATGAGGTAAAATCAGAGGAGGTGCACAGGTAGGTACTTATGAGGTATGAACAGAGGAGGTGAACAGGTAGGTGCTTATTAGGTATAAACAGAGGAGGAGTACAGGTAGATGCTTATGAGGGATAAACAGAGGAGAAGCACAGGTAGGTGCTTATGAGGTATAAACAGAGGAGGTGCACAGGTAGGCTCTTTTGAGGTATAAACAGAGGAGGTGCACAGGTAGGTGCTTATGAGGCACAAACAGAGGAGGTGTTAAGGTTGGCTCTTTTGAGGTATAAACAGAGGAGGTGCACAAGTAGGTGCTTGTGAGGTACAAACAGAGGAGGAGCACAGGTAGGTGCTAATGAGGTACAAACAGAGGAGGTGCACAGGTAGGTGCTTATGAGGTACAAACAGAGGAGGGGCACAGGTATGTGCTTATGAGGTATAAACCAAGGAGGAGTACAGGTAGGTGCTTATAAGGGATAAACAGAGGAGGAGCACAGGTAGGTGCTTATGAGGTATAAACAGAGGAGGTGCACAGGTAGGTGCTTGTGAGGTACAGAGGTGGTGCACAGGTAGGTGCTTATGAGGTATAAACAGAGGAGGAGTACAGGTAGGTGCTTATGAGGGATAAACAGAGGAGGAGCACAGGTAGGTGCTTATGAGGTATAAACAGAGGAGGTGCACAGGTAGGTGCTTATGAGGTACAAACAGAGGAGGTGCGTAGGTAGGCTCTTTTGAGGTATAAACAGAGGAGGTTAACAGGTAGGTGCTTATGAGGTACAAACAGAGGAGGAGCACAGGTAGGTGTTTATGAGGTATAAACGGAGGAGGAGTACATGTAGGTGCTTATGAGGGATAAACAGAGGAGGTGCACAGGTAAGCTCTTTTGAGGTATAAACAGAGGAGGTGAACAGGTAGGTGCTTATGAGGTATAAACAGAGGAGGAGTACATGTAGGTGCGTATGAGGGATAAACAGAGGAGGAGCACAGGTAGGTGCTTATGAAGTATAATCAGAGGAGGTGCACAGGTAGGTACTTATGAGGTATGAACAGAGGAGGTGAACAGGTAGGTGCTTATGAGGTATAAAAAGAGAAGGAGTACAGGTAGATGCTTATGAGGTATAAACAGAGGAGAAGCACAGGTAGGTGCTTATGAGCCACAAACAGAGGAGGTGCACAGGTAGGTGCTTTTGAGGTATAAACAGAGGAGGTGCACAGGTAGGTGCTTATGAGGCACAAACAGAGGAGGTGTTAAGGTTGGCTCTTTTGAGGTATAAACAGAGGAGGTGCACAGGTAGGTGCTTATGAGGTACAGACAGAGGAGGTGGACAGGTAGGCTCTTTTGAGGTATAAACAGAGGAGGTGAACAGGTAGGTGCTTATGAGGTACAAACAGAGGAGGTGCGTAGGTAGGCTCTTTTGAGGTATAAACAGAGGAGGACTACATGTAGGTGCTTATGAGGGATAAACAGAGGAGGAGCACAGGTAGGTGCTTATGAGGTATAATCAGAGGAGGTGAACAGGTAGGTGCTTATGAGGTATAAACAGAGGAGGAGTACATGTAGGTGCTTATGAGGGATAAACAGAGGAGGTGCACAGGTAGGCTCTTTTGAGGTATAAACAGAGGAGGTGAACAGGTAGGTGCTTATGAGGTATAAACAGAGGAGGAGTACATGTAGGTGCTTATGAGGTACAAACAGAGGAGGAGCACAGGCAGGTGCTTATGAGGGATAAACAGAGGAGGTGCACAGGTAGGCTCTTTTGAGGTATAAACAGAGGAGGTGAACAGGTAGGTGCTTATGAGGTATAAACAGAGGAGGAGTACAGGTAGATGCTTATGAGGTATAAACAGAGGAGAAGCACAGGTAGGTGCTTTTGAGGTATAAACAGAGGAGGTGCACAGGTAGGTGCTTATGAGGCACAAACAGAGGAGGTGTTACGGTTGGCTCTTTTGAGGTATAAACAGAGGAGGTGCACAGGTAGGTGCTTATGAGGTACAGACAGAGGAGGTGTTAAGGTAGGCTCTTTTGAGGTATAAACAGAGGAGGTGCACAGGTAGGTGCTTGTGAGGTACAAACAGAGGAGGTGTACAGGTAGGTGCTAATGAGGTACAAACAGAGGAGGTGCACAGGTAGGTGCTTATGAGGTACAAACAGAGGGTGTGCACAGGTAGGTGCTTATGAGGTACAGACAGAGGAGGTGCACAGGTAGGAGCTTATGAGGTATAAACAGAGGAGGTGCACAGGTAGGTGCTTATGAGGTATAAACAGAGGAGGAGCACAGGTAGGTGCTCATGAGGTACAGAGGAGGTGCTCAGGTAGGTGCTTATGAGGTATAAACAGGAGGATGTGCACAGGTAGGTGCTTATGAGGTATAAACAGGAGGTGGACAGGTAGGTGCTTATGAGGTATAAACAGAGGAGGAGTACAGGTAGGTGCTTATGAGGTACAAACAGAGGAGGTGCTCGGGTAGGTGCTTATGAGGTACAAACAGAGGAGGTGCACAGGTAGATGCTTATTAGGTACAAAGAGAGGAAGTGTTAAGGTAGGCTTTTTTGAGGTATAAAAAGAGGAGGTGCACAGGTGGGTGCTTATGAGGTATAAACAGAGGAGGTGCACAGGTGGGTGCTTATGAGGTATAAACAGAGGAGGTGCACAGGTGGGTGCTTATGGGGTACAAACAGAGGAGATGCACAGGAAGGTGCTTATGAGGTATAAACAGAGGTGGGGCACAGGTAGGTGCTTATGAGGTATAAACAGAGGAGGTGTTAAGGTAGGTGCTTATGAGGTATAAATAGAGCAGGTTCACAGGTAGGTGCTTATGAGGTATAAACAGAGGAGGTGCACAGGTAGGTGCTTATGAGGTATAATCAGAGGAGGTGCACAGGTAGGTACTTATGAGGTATGAACAGAGGAGGTGAACAGGTAGGTGCTTATGAGGTATAAACAGAGGAGGAGTACAGGTAGATGCTTATGAGGTATAAACAGAGGAGAAGCACAGGTAGGTGCTTTTGAGGTATAAGCAGAGGAGGTGCACAGGTAGGTGCTTATGAGGCACAAACAGAGGCGGTGTTAAGGTTGGCTCTTTTGAGGTATAAACAGAGGAGGTGCACAGGTAGGTGCTTATGAGGCACAAACAGAGGAGGTGGACAGGTAGGCTCTTTTGAGGTATAAACAGAGGAGGTGAACGGGTAGGTGCTTATGAGGTACAGACAGAGGAGGCGCGTAGGTAGGCCCTTTTGAGGTATAAACAGAGTAGGTGAACAGGTAGGTGCTTATGAGGTATAAACAGAGGAGGAGTACATGTAGGTGCTTATGAGGGATAAACAGAGGAGGAGCACAGGTAGGTGCTTATGAGGTATAATCAGAGGAGGTGAACAGGTAGGTGCTTATGAGGTATAAACAGAGGAGGAGTACATGTAGGTGCTTATGAGGTACAAACAGAGGAGGAGCACAGGCAGGTGCTTATGAGGGATAAACAGAGGAGGTGCACAGGTAGGCTCTTTTGAGGTATAAACAGAGGAGGTGAACAGGTAGGTGCTTACGAGGTATAAACAGAGGAGGAGTACATGTAGGTGCTTATGAGGTACAAACAGAGGAGGTGAACAGGTAGGTGCTTATGAGGTATACACAGAGGAGGAGCACAGGTAGGTGCTTATGAGGTGTAATCAGAGGAGGTGCACTGGTAGGTACTTATGAGGTATGAACAGAGGAGGTGAACAGGTAGGTGCTTATGAGGTATAAACAGAGGAGGAGTACAGGTAGATGCTTATGAGGTATAAACAGAGAAGCACAGGTAGGTGCTTTTGAGGTATAAACAGAGGAGGTGCACAGGTAGGTGCTTATGAGGCACAAACAGAGGAGGTGTTAAGTAACCCTGGGCGTCCGAATCGGCTACGCCCACGGAGTAGGCGTAGTGTTGCCTCCTATGCATTTTGCGTGGACAGCGTAGCCGGCAACACTACGTCCACTCCGTGTGCGTTGCCGAGTCAGCCGCCACCCGCCTCCCTCCCGCCCTCTCCTACATACATTATTTAAGCAAACTACCCTTAATAAAACAATTTAAAGCACTTACCGTGTCCGGGGCTCGTCCGGGGCTCCCTCTTGGAATAGCGTCCCTTCCTAGATACCAATGCGCATGCGCGGCCGCCCGAGCATGCGCATTTCTCGAGAGAAATGCGCATGCGCGGCCGCCCCGCATGCGCATTGGTATCTATGATGACTCGATTCTAAGAGGGAGCCCCGGACGAGCCCCGGACACGGTAAGTGCTTTAAAATTGTTTTATTAAGGGTATTTTGCTTAAATAATGTATGTAGAGGAGAGCGGGAGGGAGGTGCGTAGTGGGGCTATGCGGAGTGCAGGAGTGGGCGTAGCTTCTCGCCCACTCCGCGTAGCTCCGCAGAGCCCCACTACGCCCACTACGCCCAGGGTTAGTGTTAAGGTTGGCTCTTTTGAAGTATAAACAGAGGAGGTGCACAGGTAGGTGCTTGTGAGGTACAAACAGAGGAGGTGTATAGGTAGGTGCTAATGAGGTACAAACAGAGGAGGTGCACAGGTAGGTGCTTATGAGGTACAAACAAAGGGTGTGCACAGGTAGGTGCTTATGAGGTACAGACAGAGGAGGTGCACAGGTAGGTGCTTATCGGGTATAAACAGAGGAGGTGCACAGGTAGGTGCTTATGAGGTACAAACAGAAGAGGAGCACAGGTAGGTGCTTATGAGGTATAAACAGGAGGTGCACAGGTAGGTGCTTATGAGGTACAAACAGAGGAGGTGCACAGGTAGGTGCTTATGAGGTACAAACAGAGGAGGTGCACAGGTAGATGCTTATTAGGTACAAAGAGAGGAAGTGTTAAGGTAGGCTTTTTTGAGGTATAAAAAGAGGAGGTGCACAGGTTTGTTATGTTATGTTATGTTTGTTATGTTACTTTGGTTTATATAGCGCCAGCTCACCAACAGGTCTCAAGGCGCTCCAGGTGGGTGCTTATGAGGTATAAACAGAGGAGGTGCACAGGAAGGTGCCTATGGGGTACAAACAGAGGAGGTGCACAGGTAGGAGCTTATGAGGTATAAACAGAGGTGGGGCACAGGTAGGTGCTTATTAGGTATAAACAGAGGAGGTGCACAGGCAGGTGCTTATGAGGTATAAATAGAGGAGGTGCACAGGTAGGTGCTTATGAGGTATAAACAGAGGAGGAGCACAAGTAGGTGCATATGAGGTATAAACAGTGGAGGTGCACAGGTAGATGCTTATGAGGTATAAACAGTGGAGGTGCACAGGTAGGTGCTCTTGAGGTATGAAAAGAGGAGGAGCACAGGTAAGTGCTCACGGGGTGCAAACAGAGGAGGTGCACAGGTAAGTGCTCATGAGGTACAAACAGAGGAGGTGTTAAGGTAGGCTCTTATGAGGTATAAACAGAAGAGGAGCACAGGTAGGTGCTTATGAGGTACAGAGGAGGTGCACAGGTAGGTCTTTATGAGGTATAAACAGAGGAGGTGTTAAGGTAGGCTCTTATGAGATACAAACAGAGGATGTGCACAGGTAGGTGCTTATGAGGTACAAACAGAGGAGGTGATAAGGTAGGCTCTTTTGAGATATAAACAGAGGGGGTGCACAGGTAGGTGCTCTTGAGGTATGAACAGAGGAGGAGCACAGGTAGGTGCTTATGAGGTACAAACAGAGGATGTGCACAGGTAGGTGCTTATGAGGTACAAACAGAGGAGGTGTTAAGGTAGGCTCTTTTGAGATATAAACAGAGGGGGTGCACAGGTAGGTGCTCTTGAGGTATGAACAGAGGAGGAGCACAGGTAAGTGCTCACGAGGCACAAACAGAGGAGGTGTTAAGGTAGGCAGGCTCTTATGAGGTATAAACAGAAGAGGAGCACAGGTAGATGCTTTTGAGGTAGAAACAGAGGAGGAGCACAGGTAAGTGCTCACGAGGTACAAACAGAAGAGGTGTGCCGATAGGTGCGTGCTCCTCTCAGGGGCTGTTCCATCTGCACTGGGGGGGAGGGGGGTATTCATGTATATTGTATCCTACTCCTACTGCCTCACAAGGGCACTTGCTTGCATGAGTGTTACCACTTTACCCTTTTCTTGAGGAGACAAGGCCTTAGAATACACAACACCTTGAGGCCGCCTACCTCAAGGAGAAGATACAGGCCAGGGCCCATGTGTCAGAAAATATGAGCTTGGGAGACAAAAGATTCCGAAGAAAGACTCTTTCTCTGGGAGTTCCCACAACAGATCCAGGGGTTCATTAGCTGTTACTCCACTCTCTTAAACTCAGACTCCTTTTACAGCGCCTCTGGTACTGCACCTTCCCTCTAGGCACCCTTCCTGTAATGCTGGTCTCTCCTATAAATGATTGCAGACCTGAGGGCCGATGTAGAGTTTTCTGGACAGTCTCCGTTTTATTAAAGACCCAGTATTATCTCACCACAGCCGTCTTTGGCCTGCAGTCATAATGCCACCCTTGCTTCTTTTCCCAGCTCCTGTCACCTATGGTCATGTACTGTCCAGAGTCGTTGTTCCTATTATTTCACTCAGATGTTTTCAGCCACAGGAGCTCTTTACTTTATTGTTTGTTCTCCATTTTATTTTCAATGTGCATCATCAGAAAAGATTGCTGGCAGCAAGCCTGGGAGACTTAAATGTGATATAGAGAGCCTGGTTTAGTCTTCAGCAGTCAAGCATTCCAGTGGGTTCTGGGAATTGTAGTCTTATTGTTACTGCATTTAACTGACTTCTCTATAGCCAAAGCAAGGAAAGTAATGATAAAGCTCACCTCTGGGTATTAAATAAAGTGGAGACTTCGGAAAATCTAATCTCAGAGCATGCTACAAGATGTGTCATGGGAGGTGTGTATTAGGAACATAATCAGGGGGCAGTAAAGAAAGAAGCGAGAAGAGACAATGCGAAAGGGAGGAAGAAGGGAAAAGAGCCCAGCACATCCAAGGGTCAGCCTTAGGAAAAAATCAAATGAAGAACTTTGTTTAGAGGCCTCTATCAGCCCTAATTTCACCACCTTCAGTGAGGGTGCAGGTCACACATGAACTGGTAGAGGGTACCAAATATTCAGGGCATTGCCAGGGGAGGGCCTACTGAGGGTAGAAGTCTGTCAAATGAGGGGACCTGAGATAAAGACACACTTACTAAAGTTCTGTTCTTGCTCAAAAGCCCAAAACTTCACTTGAGTTCATCAGACTGTATCACTGCATTGAAAGGCATGTATTAAAGGTGATAGTTCTCAAATATGGACTTAGAACACATTCGTGCCTTCTCCACCCTGAGACAATAGCATTAACAAACCAAGAGGCCAGTCAGGTGCACCATCTATGTGACCTGGGTTATTATTATACATGGATCAAATTATTGTTTATTAAACCAAACATAAGATGTTTTGGACAGAGCACACGCTGAACTCATGTATTTCCTTCAAAACATACATCCAATGTCCACTAGTAGCAAGGAATGTGTTGTTTGGTGGCCTGGTCCCTGCCTTTAGCTGTGAGCCCCTTCTCGTCTCTCCTTTAGTGTGTTTTCACCTCGGTGTCTCACCGTCCCCAGTCCCTGAAAGAGGCCTGAGGTCTTCTATCATGGGGGGAGGGTAGAGTGAGCGACCCCCTCCTCTAGCAGCAAGACCAGCGCTCTCCATTGTCCTCAAAGACAGGTGGGCCCTTGCATGTGACCCACCAGCCTTTCCATGGTCAGAAGGGCCCCCAGTCTGACACCGCTGGGTGAGAGCTGGGCTTTCAGTAGATATCCAGTATTGTGCTATCCTCAACTTTATGGCTCCAAGACACTGGAGGAACAGACACCATTCGCCCCTGGTAATATGTGCTGAAGGATGGGGTTTAGTCCCAGGAGCATCACCTCTGGCGTTTGTAGAGTTGGGAAAGTCCATACCCTCTGAAAGAGCTTGGCCTCTTCTCCCCAGAAGGGGGGGTTCTTCAGACACTCCCACCATAAGGGTATTGGATTTCCCAGGGCCCTGTATCCCTTCCAGCACCATGGGGAGGCGTTGTGATACATACAATGTACTTAATGGGGAGTGTAGTGCCAACTGTACCAAACTTTGTAGTGTATCTCCCATCCCAACTATGAGGTGGTGGATATGTGTTTATCCTTCTGCAGTTAGCCCATCGCTGAGACTCTATTTGAATCCCTATGCCCTTCTCCAAGTCCCCACTGTGCCTCCAAGCCTGAAGAGTCTCCTGTGTCTTTAGGAGTCTGTTTAGTGTTGAGATGCTGCCTCGTGTCCCGATCAGTTTGGGGAATTGGAACTCAAAGGGGGTTTTGGCCCTAGTGGAACCCACTCGCTCAGTAGGGTGAGTCAACCAGTCTCTCAGAGTAGGGAATTGCAAAAGCTTCTTTGCACTGCTGAAAGGTTTTTCGGGGGTCATACCTTCATACATGAAAAAAGAAATCGGTAGTGGTGTTCCCCAAGGGGGACTGATCGCACGATCACAAGAATAGTAAAGAAACTAGTAATTGTAGGACAACAATACAACAGTACTTAGACTGTATAGGCGGAGTGCAACGGGACCCACGTCACTCCTTACCAGGGGTGACCATATGTTAAGTCAAAAGATTTAACACATACATATACAACAAAATTTGGTCACGCGTGCACCATCCTAAATTAAGTAACAGCAGTGATGTATTAATCACAATATCTCTAAACACACGTCGTACAGCACATTTGAATTAAACAATATCCCTTGCTTGAGACAGGAAAATCAAATCAATGTTCTTATGTTTGGAAACCGTTGTTCCGTTTATTCAGAAAAATCTTTTTTCATCACAATGGGAACAGCCGACACGTGTTTCGTTGGTACTAGTAAGTACCAAAACTTCCTCAAGGCTGTAAACATAAAATAACATAAGTCAGTACATAATGAAGATATAATAATTACACAATGATGGCAATGCCAGACTGTGGAACATTATAAACAAGCAGGTGTAGTAATTCAAATGAGTCACTCTACTAAAGGAGTGAAGAAAGCAGGAAAGAAGCACCACGGTACACCCCTAAAGACAATATAGAACACTAGTGTCAAATACAAAGATTTAAGATAGGAGAAAAGGGTATGTAAGTCGGTGAGAACCAGGTTGTGCAAAAGACAAGATCACACCTCCACAGTGAAAAGCAAGATTTTCATGCATAGTGTAGCAGATCACCACTTTACCCGCAAGTCAAAGTGAGGAGCAAGAGAGCATATATTGCAGAACCAACCTGAAAAGAAAAAATTCAGGAATGTAGTGAGATGATAAATGGGAAAAATGATGAGCGTCCTGTTCCTGGAAGATAAAATAATCCGAGACAAAGTATATGATTAGGGCAAAATAGAATATCAGAGAAGACTGTGCAAGTGGTAACACAGTGGCGGAATACATAAAATATATACAGTAGTGCCATATAAACAGGGCAAATGG
Source organism: Lissotriton helveticus (assembly GCF_964261635.1). NCBI lineage: Eukaryota > Metazoa > Chordata > Amphibia > Caudata > Salamandridae > Lissotriton > Lissotriton helveticus. Next base: position 426,577,101 of record NC_136058.1, read on the forward strand.
AGACGGTTGCAAGAATTATAATAATCTCTGTCAACTAAGCAATAATTGGAACTCAAGATGGATACACAAAAGTTCGGATTGATGTAAAGAGCCAATAGTTATGAGCTCAAGAAGTGTGTGAAATTGAGTAAACCTAGATGATTCAGTGGGACTAATGTGCTAGAATATAAAGGAAACATAATAACGAATCTAAATAAGTGCAACAAAAAAATGTGTAAGGCTCACCAATAAAAATCTGAAAAGCACGTATGTTTCAAGGTGGCAAATTATTGTAGATGTTGTCACAGAACAAGCAGGAGTCACCGGACGTAAAGCAATGTTTAGAAGAGTAGGTGTTCCAGTAATAAAAAGGACTCCATAAAAGTTCTAAAAGTAAAGTAACAAAACAATCAGATAAAAAGGGACTGCTACTAAATGGAATACAATGAAATAAGCTAAAAGGTCAACACCCAATATCATATGGGCATAAGTACGCTAATTGTCACGAAGAAAATAATCTAAACACAAGATTAGCAAAAAAACAACAAAGATCCAACTGCTACGGTAAATATATAGGGCATTGCGGTGAGGCATGATATTCTCACTCTTACGAACATCCAATGAATACAAACTATCAGTAGGATGATAGCAACAGAAATAGTTAAAAGCCAAATACAAGTGATGGAAGTACTCAACCATCAAAACCAATACATACTCACCAACACGAACCGAATACGTTATGTAGAAAACACCATGAAAAAATCTGGTGGGAATTTAGCTCAAATAAAGAAACAAAATTGAATATAAACTAATGCGTAGTCCTATAGAGTAGTGCATCATAAACAGATAAAGGTAACTCTATGTGCATACCTAAAGAAATCGTTAAGTGCCCAAAAGTCTGGGTCACAAAATCAATGGGCAGTCCTGTAGTTAAAGGATTAGTCTTCACAGCATCTTCATGGTAAATGATAAGTATCATGGAACTAAAAAAGAACAAATTGTAAAGTACAGAGCGTCAATATACAGCGCAAAAACCAGCGCAAATGAATGATAAACTCCTCGTACAGATGGGCGTATTACCTCAAGTTAAGAGCAACGTCCGTATAATAACGTGACAAGAAGGGTAACAATCAGAGATGCTGCTATAAGTAGAGAAACGGCGTTCAAGGGCGGTGTCATGTGATATGCCGAGACCATGTGACGGATGTATGACACTACAACGCATGCTTTTACCATGCATGCTGTTACAACTCAGTTTTTACAACGCATGCTGTTACAACGCACAGTGCTTTGGGGCGCTGGATAGTGAATAGTTTAATTTACTATTCAAACTCCAGTCCCCGTGGATACTAGGGAAGGTGTTGGATAGTAAATTAAATCTATTCCCTATCCTAGAGCGCCCCCCAGCGCAATGCGATGTAATGGTTTTCGTTGTAAAACCTGCGTTGTAATAGCACTGCGTTGTAAAAGTTTCGTTGTAAAGGATGTTTCCCCCAAGTGACAGATTACATATCAATGACGGACTAAATCACTAAGCCTACTGAGTAGGAGTGATTGTTCGTTCCATACTCGCTGCAGTGTTTCGAGATTGGGGGCGTTATGCCGCCATTAGTGACTAGTCCTCCTCTCAACCTCTTTCTATCCAGCTCTATTGCCTTCCAAACTTCTGTTTTTCTTGATTTCAGTTGCCTTTTCACCTCATCTATCAACTTCCACCCTGTCTCCTTGTCCTCTTTTCTTTTCTACCTCATGACAAGCTCCTACACAAACCCAGTGAGTGAGCGTTTCTGATGACCTCCCCAGTCTGAGTAGCCACTCTTACGTGGCATGGCCCAGACTCTAGCACCTCCTGACCCCAGGATGCCTGCTTCCACCCATTGTAGGTAGAGGGGGCCTCGGTTGCAAGCCGTCTCCCGTTGGCCACACTGCATCTGCGAGCACCCTCAGGATACGCCAGGCCTCTGAAGGTACCTCTACCGGAGTAAGCCTCACTACAGGTATAAGAATGCTCTGCATTTCATGAGATGGACTACATGAAAGGCAGGGTGTAGGAGTGCAAATCAGCCTTCAGGACCCATGAGCTGAATGTCCCCTCTTCACAGAGCTGTAACTCCATCCAGCTGTGCTAATGGTCCTTCACTGGGCCCTCCAGAGGCCAGTGCTAATGTCCCTGTTCACTCTGAGCTCTCCACAGAACTGGCATGCTTCTTCTCTGTGATCCCTGCAAGCCACTCCAGAAGTCCTTCATACCCCGTCCCCTGGGGATGACATGCCCCTGACTGTGCCCAGCCATCCTAACTCTACCTCCAGTGCCGACACCAGCCCGCTAGTGAGAGCAGACTGATTTTTGGAACTCTATTTTACATGGGTATGCCTGGCTATTCATTCTCATGACACTAACAAAAGCGTACATCGACCTCAGGAGGATGAAAGGCTTGCTTAACATCCAGAGCCCAAAATTCTCCTTAAACCGGCTCACTACTCCCCAACCTGCCCTCTGCAGGTCTGGCGCTGCAACAAGATGCTGAAACTCTTCCCAAGACCACACACATGAGTCCTACCCCCTCTACGATGCCCTTGAGTATGACTGGCTACGAGGAGTGGAGGGAAGGTAGTACATGAGCGAGATGCTGCTGACAGTAGGTGAAAGGGGTGACAGAGTGAGGAGGGTCTGAGCTGAGGGCACCCTCAGGAGAGAGGCTGGGACTGGAGCCTCTGCAGTGGATTAGACATACTAGGGGTGCTCTAAGCTTGGCCTGCCCTATCAGACCTACTCCGCTATTGCCCTGTGGCCTTAAATACTGAACAGCTCTCTTTAGCTCACCTCAAAAGGGGGCAGAGCTTTCTCTGTCCTAGTTCCCCAGCTCTGGAACCAGCTAACTGAGCAACTCCGAAAGGAACCCAACCTACCCCAGTTCAGGAAACAGCTCAAAACAATCTTGTTTAGGGAAGCCATAAGCACAGCCTAACCCTATTCCACGCCCGACACGACTGTCGTCTATGCAGCTACGCCCTCCCCCCGAGCGCTAAGAGACCTGACAGTGATTTAGCGCTATATAAATACCAATTAACATTAACATTTTATTCGCTCCTCAGTGATATCAGCTAAAAGCCGGACTAGGGCAGGAATCCGGAGTTCTTGACGGACATGGACTACACACCTCTTTCTCTGGGTGACTGCTTTGGGAAACATGATTCTGTTTCCAGGCAAAACACACATTTTTCAACATTGACTGATCACACCTCCCGACCCCTTCCAAACAGAGGCACACAGCCCTAACAAGTATTGGAGCTGTGCATTTCCAGCTCTAGCTGCGGCTGCTGACCGAAGCGCAGGGCACGACCTGGATCGACGCCAAGTACAGTGATACTTTTACATTAAGATAAAAACAGTTATTCAATTTTAAATAAAAAAATTATATATTTTGTTTAAAAACAATCATATATTGAAAGAATTCACTTATCAATTAAGGGGCACTATTAAACCCTTATGCAAAGCGTTTAAGTACATTTTGTTAGAAGAAAAAAAAAGGCCGACTGACTTATTAATGTAAATGAGTCTAGAGATATCCTTAAAAGGCAGCCCTGTCAAACACTGAGCTCATGGTATATATCGTATGTCTCTACGATGAGCAACACGCTACTTTCATAGAGCCTGTGCTGGCGCACCTGTCAATCTTTTTTAGCGATCCCCCAATGACCTCTTTCTCCATAGATTCACTCACTACCACCCTCCAACAGTGTACTTCATCTCTCATGCGCCCCTCTCTCACACACCATTAATTTGTTGTATAGTACTACTCATACCAGAGTATGGTGTCAGAGCACTTTACGTGACACAGAGATAATGAATCAAATGTGTGTATATCAGTCTATAAAAAGAGTGTTTAGTCTGGAGAAGCACAAACTCAGGATTTAAATCATACCCCAGTGGTTGGGATTGGCTCCAGTGGTTGGGATTGGCTCCAAAGGTTGGGATTGGCTCCAGTGGTTGGGATTGGCGGGATTGGCTCCAGTGGTTGGGATTGGCTCCAGTGGTTGGGATTGGCCCCAGTGGTTGGGATTGGCCCCAGTGGTTGGCATTGGCCCCAGTGGTTGGGATTGGCTCCAGTGGTTGGGATTGGCTCCAAAGGTTGAGATTGGCTCCAGTGGTTGGGATTGGCTCCAGTGGTTGGGATTGGCGGGATTGGCTCCAGTGGTTGGGATTGGCTCCAGTGGTTGGGATTGGCTCCAGTGGTTGGGATTGGCTCAAGTGGTTGGGATTGGCGGGATTGGCTCCAGTGGTTGGGATTGCTCTGGCTCCAGTGGTTGGGATTGGCTCAAGTGGTTGGCATAGGCTCAAATGGTTGGGGTTAGCATTACTAATAAGACTCTATTTCTGTCTAGGCAAACCGTTTTAGCAACATTAGGATAATGAAAGCCCAGGAAAAAAGCAGAACGTTCTAACCTATACCGTGCAGTTTCATGCAGCTCTTTGATAATTCATAGGTCACTGTGCTATATTAGGATTGTGAGCTATGAATTGCAAGTAACAAAAAGATCTCTGTGACAAAAGCAGTAACCACTTGAGCCATCCACATAAATTCAGCTCTGTGATTTGCATGGTACACGTCCTTTGCAGCAGGCGTATTAACCCTCTACACTACTTTATAAAAACTCAAAACTGCCACTATACAGAGTTCCATCTCTCTCCTGCAGGAACATTAATCACCAGAGTCATTTTGCCATTTTCCTTAAAATTGCTGAACACACTGCATAACCCTAAAACCAGACTTGCTCAAGAGGCATACTGACGTCACGTATTAGAAGGCGCTCTCGCATGCGATAATGAACACGCGCACAGCCTAAAGGAAGCATACGTCCCTGCTACTGTGTTTCAAGTTATAGACATCTAAAAAAAAATCATCCTTACCAAAAACGAAAAGATTAAGCATCAATAGGACCCGACAAAGGGCCATATGTAGGTAAATCAAGAATACCGAATCCTTAATACCAAATTTTACCGAATCGGTATATGCGATGTAGATAAAAAATCGGTAAACATTACCGATTCGTTAAAATTCGGTAATAAATACCGAATCGGAACGAATCGGTAAAAAACAAAAATACCGAAATTCCAATACCGAATCGGAATTACAGAATTAATTACCGAATCGGTAAATACCGATTCGGTAATTTAAAAATTCGTAATTCGATGAATCAGCCAATCCTGTGTCACACAATCGTTTCGTTTCAATAATCTTTATTTCGGCAATTCTGCCATAAAAGATACAATAAAATTGATACAAAAAACCATCATACCTCCAACCCCCTGAGAACCCATAAAATACAAAATCCATTACATAAAAGAAGCAGTACAACATTAGGCTCATAATAAATGTTAACAATATACAATCAGTCAATCCAAAATTAAGCTAAAAGATGTTGACAACATGGTAAAAGAACTCTTGCATACAATTGCATGATTTACAGGATAAATGGGACACAAGCAGGCAAGGAATCAGGGTGTCCTAGCGATTAGGCGTAGTCTCTTATGCCAGGCTGCCTCTAAAAACTTCGCCATTACAAACACAGTTACCTTAGACAAATCGGTTTTAAGGATTCGAAAAGCCTCGGAGCATCTACGAAACCCTAGATTCTTACATAGGGGGACTACCCAGAATCTTCTAGCAGCAGAGTAAGCGGGACAAAAGAAGACTAGATGGAGTTCGTCTTCCAGCCTACAATTGCAGCCCGGGCAATTCTCTGGGTTCGATTGTTTCCATTTACTCGTAAATGCTCTTAACGGCAGAGTACTATAACGCCATTGGAGGAAGAGCTTCCGGGCCAGATTTGGGAAGATATCATCCAGAACTGGCTCGAACTTGTAAGAGTCCTTTACCGCAAGAAATTTATCTGCCAGTGAGTCTGGGCGTGTACCCTGGATGTGAGATGCCAAATTGCATGCATAGAATGTAGCCACAAGATGTTTGCGGGGCATGCTCTGGCAGGCGACTAAAGGATCATTCCACAGGGACGAAAGGCCCAACCGGTCAAATTCAGTTTTAATGTATTTGAACCATGGGATATTTTCTGCATCCGGTAGTGCAAGAATTCCCTGGAGTTCCTGCCTATAGTTGGCTAGCTCCGGGGTTGTCCATAGTCTTCTCCAGAATGTTAAAGGTTTCACACCCACCACTTGGTCCAGGGGTTTTAGGCCCAGATCCAACCTAAGCGGAAGGAGTGGAGTGCTTGTCGGTAGTTTTAATAGCTGCCTAAGAAATTTATTTTCTAAGGTGACTAGATCTTTTTTGCAAGCATACCCCCACATTTCTCTACCATGGAGAATCGCTCCTCTAGCCTGGAGTCTATAGATCTCCAGCGGAGGGGCTATCGGCCTGATGGTTGATAAGTTGGAATTTGCCAGCCTAATGATACCCCCGGATAATTGAGCCAATCTAAGATGTGACTTGGCCTGATGATCACCCCAATCAAATTTATCATTGATAGTCACACCCAAATACTCAAAAGTGTAGACTCTTTCTAGTTGGTTAGCACCTATAAGTGGATTAGGGCGTGTCTTTTTGGGTGGGTTAAAGATCATATACTTAGTTTTTGAGGCATTTATTTCAAGTCCATGTTCTTGACAAAATACCTCAAACCCTGCCAAAACTCGTTGAATCCCCATAGGGGATTTTGAGAGCAGTAAGGTGTCGTCCGCGAACATAATCGCGGGCACCCTAGTGCCACCCAGCCGCGGTGCATCTGTGTTGTTAATAGTATTTAAAAAATTGATTACCCCATTGACAAAGAGGCAAAACAGAGTCGGCGCTAGGACGCAGCCCTGCCTTACCCCTCTGTCAACGGGGAATCTGTTAGAGAGACGTCCCAATCTCCCACACCTTACCTGTGCAAAATTTTCAGTATGTAGACGGATAATAATATCTAAAAGAGGTTGGGGGAGCCCAAGTTTGGCCAATACCGTCCACAGTTTGCTCCGTGGAACAAGATCGAATGCCGCTCTAAGGTCGACAAAGACGGTATATAGCGTGCCCCCCTCCAGCCTCACCGTCTTCCAAAAAATAAGGGCCAGCCTAAAAAGTTGATCCGTGGTCGAGACCTTGCTCCTAAAACCCGCCTGGAATGTACTCAACACTGAATGATCAGTCATCCAGTCCTGAAGGCGGTCAAGAATCAGCCTCGCAAAAAGCTTTTGCGAGACATCAATCAGGCTGATTGGCCTATAGTTGGCTGGGAGCAGAGGAGAGCCCTTCTTGAAGATTGGGACAATCTCTGCTCCCAGCCAAGTACTAGGGACTGCCATACCTGCAAGAATTGCATTAAAAATAATTAGCAAATATGGAGCCCAGATCGTGGGTTGATGTTTAAATAAGTCACCCGGAATTTTATCTAATCCCGGGGCTTTCCCGGATGGCTGTTTTGCTATTACCGCAATAATCTCACCCAAGGAGAACTGCAAGGGGTCAGCTTCTTCCACACTTGAGTGACGGACATTTGGGGAACCCAACAGCAAAGAATGTTCCATCGGTACGCACAAATGGTGCTCCGGCGCACCCAAGGCCGCCTCTTCGTAGAGGCAACGAAAGTGGTCCTCCCAGACCACGGCCGCAATGTTGGCCTCAACTGCTTGGGTCGGCACTGATGAGCCTGTTTTCACAGTTTGCCAAAATTTACGGGTGTCTTTTGTCTTAAGAGAGGATAACATGCTTTCCCAATTTGTGTGGCTTGCTTTAGGCCGGCCCTCCTTGACCTAATTATCCCTGGGTCCCTTGGGTGCTTCAGCGCCTCAATCAGTTTGCCCTTTGCCTCCCTACAAGCTGGATTGTACCAAGACTGCCTTTGTGCCCTGTTAGGCCCTTTCCTCACCACTGGGTTCAAGAGATCCGCAAGGGTTCCCACCAAATCCTTGTGGAGTTTACCCAGCTTCCTGAAAAGATCTTTGGAGTGGGAATGATTTATAATTGTCTCCACGGATTCTAATGTGGGGAGTATTCTCTCGTAGAGCTCCGGGATATGGTCAGGATTATCTAAGAGTTTAGTCCATCTGACTCTGCGCCTATCATTTGTTAGTATTAAATTATCCTTTAATATCGATTGATCCGACTGGTCAATCTTGAGTTCAGATGGCAGAGCCAGGGATAGGATCAAAGCATTATGGTCACTCTCACTTCTAGGTACCACGTCAAAGGTCAAGACCCGGCTCCAGTCCATGGTCTGGACCAAGACGTAATCCAGATGTGACTCGTGACCAACCCTATTAAAGGTCGGTTTGGAGGGAATAGCCTTCCCACATCTACCATTACAGGCCCTCAAGGAATTGCTAAGGGTAAATGCCAAAATTTGTGTCGCTAGGGGCGACCATGATTTGGCTGGGGGCCCACCAGTTGGGGAATGCCCCACTGATCATCCTCTTCCCCGAGGGCTCCCTCCATTGTCAGAGTAAGCGGCTCAAACTGGCAGTTGAAGCCGCCCCCTACCACGATGATAACACCCTTTGGGAGGTGTGGGAGTAATGCAGAAAGTTCCTCAAATGTGGGAGATGGTTTTGTAGGTCCTACCGGTCTAGAATAGACATTAATGAGTGCAAGTTTTGAGTGGTTTGGCCATTCTAGTAATACACACTGGACATCCAATGAATTGGTGTTGAGGGCTCTAGCCTTGCAGCCCAGATGCGATGCCACCCAAATGCAGAGCTCCCCAGATGGTCGTCCTCTCCCCTCCCATTTAGCTGGAATGGTAAAGCTCGCGTATCCCAGATGCCATTTATCCTCTCGAGCCCATGTCTCCTGGAACATGCAAACCTCTTGGGTGTCAATGAAGGACACCCAATCCTGGGTATCTAGTTTATTTTGTAGTCCTGCTACGTTCCATGAGAGAATAGACAGACTTGGGGTACACCCAATTAAAACCGGGGGGTGAATAGAAGGAGGAGGCACAGTAGTGGGTGACAAATCATAGGGTGGATTCTTGGGATTGATTCTCCCACCTTGCACATCAGTAGACAGTAGTTTTATTTGGGCACCTGTGTACTGATCATGCTGTAAACTTCAATCACAGGTGTCCAATCCCGAAAAGACATCAAACCTGTTAGTAATCTCTAGGGGTGTAAATGGTCACAAATAGTCCATTCTGCTATTGGGGTCACTCCTTGGGCGAGCCGGTATTGTGTTCCACCCCAATGGGTCAGCAACATGGTAAAGATGTGGAATTTGAGGCAGATAGGCGTGGTTATAGGGCAGTTGGGGTACACTGTGAATAGGTAGCTGTCCACCTGTGTATGTGTGAGGGAACATCGGAGATCTTGGATAGAAATAAGTCAGGGGGCGAGGAGTGACAGAATTACTACCCCCACCCTGAGACTAGTTTAGAATGTAATTAACTGCACGGAGGTCCCTAAAGTTAATAACAACAAGATCCCCATCGATGTCCTTAACCCTGCTACCCAACTATGAAAGTCGTCTTACGTACACAATCTCCCCATTGATGTTGTGCGTAAGTGGTCGGTGCTGGGCTAGCCAGTGCATGATTTTGTTTTTGAGCTGGAAGCACCCCTCCCTCTTGTTGTTGGGTAGGGTGGGCACTCCCGTCAAGACAATCACGTATGGGGCCGCTTCCGGAGGCAATTCTGTTTGTTGGGCTCTCTGGGGCGGTCTTGTAGATCTAAAGGGAGCCCTTGTGTTCTGGTGGAGATTTCCAACGGGGGCTTTAGTGAGACCAGCCTGAGTTAAGCTGGATACCTTTGGAGCTGGAGTAGGAACCTCGTTGGTAGTGGGTGCTTTATGATGTATAGGGTTCTTAGTTTGTATAACTTGGGGGGCACCTTTAGAAGTACTCGGCTCACAAGAGGTTACCCCACGTGATGGTATAGGAGCACCTCCTGACGGTCCCCCTATGGTCCGGGCTTCAAGCACCTCGAGCTTTTGCTCAACCCTCCTCAGCCTCTCTATAATCGGTAGAATAAACAACCTAATAAGATGTTCCATACTGTCCAGGGAGGCAGATTTTAGGTCAGGGATTATAGAGGGATCGGGAGGAATGTAATTTGTGCCATTTGCACTAATTGGTAGTTGTACTTGTGCCCAAGAATTTGGAGTATCCGGTTTGGGAGGGTCGACATCAATTGCCACTGGAGCCGGGTCCGACCTGATGGTTCGCTTGGAAGTTTTTCCAAAGTCCGCGTGGTTGATCTTTGGTTTGATCATATCCCCCCCCTTCCGTCTTCTCTTAGCAGGTGGTGGACGATGGATGGTTACCTCCACATGTTTCCTTGATTTAGTTTGAACATGTTTGGCCTGAACTGAAGTTCTGGTAGATAACACTGCATCAGGGGATAAGGGAATAGGAGGATTGCTGGGATTTACTGACTCGAATACCTGACTCAAAGGTGTTGGCGTATAGTCTCTCAGCAGGAGTGGAAAGCTTTCCAGAATAGGAGGGTCGTCAGTAGTTGGGGTACAACTGATAGTAAGAATGGAAGTCTCCAGGAGAAGGTCGGCAGAGGCTTTGTTCTTCACGCTTTCAACAGAACGGCGACGCTCTGCCCTACGCTCTGCTAGACTTTTTTCCCTATCAATATCAGTTACATGTTTAATAAAATAGTTATCAAGGGGACCATTAATAGTACTCGCTACCTTATCAGCAGAAGGGTGCGCCAAAGTCTCAGCCATGAGGGAATCCAGAAGGAGCACTAATCACAAGGGAAAGGGAGGCGGCCCTGCCCGGCCCCACTCGGTCTCTGATGGCCTCAGAGGGCCCGCTCTTTGCCCGGTCTTCGCCCGCACCTCCGTCCGCGCGCGTCCCGCGTTCGCGTCAGGAGGCTGACCTAAATAGGAGGAGGGGGCGGGAAGAGGCACCAGGTGCGCGCGGTCTCCAGGCGCAAGCACCTCTGGTCCTCGCAGTCCCGCTCCCGGCGTCGGCACACAGGTTCTCCCCTCAGCATCTCCCAAGTGGACAAACAGCCGAGCTCACGGGCTCCCAGGCTGAAATTACCAATTCAAGGGTTGTTTGGTTTCTGGCAAGTAGAAATCGACTGGCGAGCGGCTCCCGCGGAGCGGGGGCCGCGAGTCGTGATAAGCACTCGGGAAGGAGGGGGCGGGAAGAGGCACCAGGTGCGCGCGGTCTCCAGGCGCAAGCACCTCTGGTCCTCGCAGTCCCGCTCCCGGCGTCGGCACACAGGTTCTCCCCTCAGCGTCTCCCAAGTGGACAAACAGCCGAGCTCACGGGCTCCCAGGCTGAAATTACCAATTCAAGGGTTGTTTGGTTTCTGGCAAGTAGAAATCGACTGGCGAGCGGCTCCCGCGGAGCGGGGGCCACGAGTCGTGATAAGCACTCGGGAAGGAGGGGGCGGGAAGAGGCACCAGGTGCGCGTGGTCTCCAGGCGCAAGCACCTCTGGTCCTCGCAGTCCCGCTCCCGGCGTCGGCACACAGGTTCTCCCCTCAGGGTCTCCCAAGTGGACAAACAGCCGAGCTCACGGGCTCCCAGGCTGAAATTACCAATTCAAGGGTTGTTTGGTTTCTGGCAAGTAGAAATCGACTGGCGAGCGGCTCCCGCGGAGCGGGGGCCGCGAGTCGTGATAAGCACTCGGGAAGGAGGGGGCGGGAAGAGGCACCAGGTGCACGCGGTCTCCAGGCTCAAGCACCTCTGGTCCTCGCAGTCCCGCTCCCGGCGTCGGCACACAGGTTCTCCCCTCAGCGTCTCCCAAGTGGACAAACAGCCGAGCTCATGGGCTCCCAGGCTGAAATTACCAATTCAAGGGTTGTTTGGTTTCTGGCAAGTAGAAATCGACTGGCGAGCGGCACCCCCAATCACCTCCCAAACAGGAAGTGGCCACACCCAGGCAGCTGCACAGGACCTGGAGCTCACTGTGAGGCAGGCAGTCAGGTGAGCTGAGGAGCCAGAAGCCACAGAGCCTCACAGCTACAAACAAGAAAACTAAGAATGTCAGCCAGGACCATCACAGGCTTTTTGGACCGCAGTCCCACCAGGTGCCCGAATCACAGAAGATTGCAAAAAACACAGTTGATGGACAGAATGTAGAACAATGTCATACATTCACCCCAGTACAAGGATTATGGGCCTAAATCCATTGTTTTTTTGCACTCCAAACCACCCTGGGTTAGACACTGGCTATATGCAAATCAGCTCTGACCCTGTGCCTCATGGGAACAGTCCAGTCCGAACTACCAAGCCATGTCTTTCCCATACCGGAATCAAGCAACCAAGGACCGGTTTCTGGCTATCAGCCTTCATCAGCCTAGATAGCTTGACTCCAGTGGTGTGGAGAGCCTGGGACTCACGTCTGAGCATACCCAGCCCACTCGGGGTGAAAATTGCAAAAAACACAGTTGATGGACAGAATGTAGAACAATGTCATACATTCACCCCAGTACAAAGACCTGGGCCTAAATCCATCGTTTTTTTGCACTCCACACCACCCTGGGTTAGACACTGGCTATATGCAAATCAGCTCTGACCCTGTGCCTCATGGGAACAGTCCAGTCCGAACTACCAAGCCATGTCTTTCCCAGACCGGAATCAAGCATCCAAGGACCGGTTTCTGGCTATCAGCCTTCATCAGCCTGGATAGCTTGACTCCAGTGGTGTGGAGAGCCTGGGACTCACGTCTGAGCATACCCAGCCCACTCGAATCACAGAAGAGGCAAATCTAGAGTGGCATTCGGGACAAAATAAATGCCATAGGTGTGACCCAGCGTACCATTGAGGACGTCAGGAAGACAGCAAAAGCAAGGATGGCAGAGAGGCAGAGGCAGGCTGCCAAAACAGGTGGAGGAAAGAAACGAGCACCAGCACCAACACCACTGGAACTGATGGTGGAGTCCACCATCCAGCCGGAGAGTGTGAGTGGCGTGGGAGACGCAGACAGCTCTGCCAGAGCAGCAAGGAAACAAGGTAAGAAGCATGCCGTGCTACCCCCTCCCCAACCCCAATCCCCATAGTGGCATAGGGGCTCCCACTCCACTCCATGTCTTACTCATTACCTGCTATGCATTATGGGGGAAGTTGTCAGAGTGAACTTATGTAGAGAACAGTCAGGCTAGCAAACACAATAGCTTTTTAAAGTAATTGGCTATGTCAGGACAACCACTGTGATCTGTAGGCATGATGTTTAAAGTAATTCAAATGCAGACAGAGCAGTGAGTATATCTACATTTGTGTCATTAGAGGCGAGACATCTCGCAGTGCTGCAGAGGGTACAGAGCAAAGACAGCCAGGCCAGAGGAGAGGCAACATGAGGAGGAAAGCATGCCTGCAGGGACCACAAGCTCGGCGCAATCACAGCCACCAAATCCACAACCACAGGCATCACCACAGCGCCAGGGAACGCCGCCATCCCCTCATACCCAGTCCCAATTGGGACGATCACCAACACCAACACCACCACAGTCACGCAGGAGGCATGCCGTTGCCACCCTCCAGAGTCGTCAGAGGAGGGCACAGGGGGCCACCAAACTCCAATCCATGAGGGAGGCAAGAGGGAGAGGGCTGGTACTCCATCCGAGGGTGCCCACAGTTCATCCTGATGCCGCAGGGCGCCTTCACAAGATCGGGATTTAAGGACCTGCCAGCGACAGATTTGCTCCTTCCTGACAAAAGTAACTCAGACAGTCAACCTGACGCCAAACTCTTTGGAAACCGAAAATCTCATCTGCGGAGCACCTCAAGGTTCAACCCACTGGCCAACGTCATCTGTGCCCACTACATCAACATCCTCTCCAACAATGACAACACACAATGCATACTGTCCCTCTTGGACAAAACCCACAACACAAGGAACAAGTGCACCACCTACATGATGAAGTAGCCACCTGGATGACTCCTGTATCATAGTACACTCCTCATCGACGCGTGATGGGAGAGTGCAGCAACCCTCTGTAGCATTGTCACACACGTGATCCTGGGTGCTTCGGTCACTCACCCATTTGGAGGTGGAGCTGAAGTCTCACTCAGACCCGGCTAATTCTTCAAACTATGGAGAAGAAGTAGAACTTCACATGTGATGTTGCTCAGACGTCTGCTGTGTGCCCAGTAGTACCCGACTATTCTGCACTGAGCAGACCGTATTTTCAGCCAGTGATCCTAAAGATATGTGTATAGAGAAGAGAGGCCAAGAAGAGTGACTGACAGCCCCACCAACATCTGCCAAGACAGATACCCTGCAAAGAGACACACTGCAGACACGCCTCATAAAGTTACATACAAAGCCTACAAAGACAACCCTACCCTAGACTCAGGTACACACACCAACCCTGCAGACACACCTCCTCCTGCAGAGGTACATTAAAAACACAGGCACGTATGTTCCACTGCTTGACAAGCCTGCACCCTGCCAGACCCAAGGTCTGTGCCCACACACACACAATCTCTGCAGCAGATAATGCCACAAGCCAACCTATGCCACAGGAAACTATTGCAGTGACTGAAGCTCCTGCCAAGTCTGAGAGATGGAAACATTGGCAAAGGGAGTGAAGTGGCACGGGGTAGCAGGGTAGCACTGACACTCAACTGACTGCGGGACATGCTTCAGACATAGGGATAGGGTTGTGCAAGTCAACAAATTAACAGGGACAGCCGAGCAAAGAGTGTGCAAAGATTACTCACAGTGCAGTAAGATGCAGTGCTGTGTGTAGATTCCTCATGGTGCAGTAAGATGCTGCGCAGTGTGTGGATTCCTCATGGTGCAGTAAGATGCAGCGCAGTGTGTAGATTCCTCATGGTGCAGTAAGATGCAGTGCAGTGTGTAGATTCCTCATGGTGCAGTAAGATGCAGTGCAGTGTGACAGGTTTCTCATAGTGCAGTAAGATGCAGCGCAGTGTGTAGATTCCCCATGGTGCAGTAAGATGCAGTGCAGTGTGTAGATTCCTCATGGTGCAGTAAGATGCAGTGCGGTGTGTAGATTCCTCATGGTGCAGTAAGGTGCAGTGCAGTGTGTAGATTCCTCATGGTCCAGTAAGATGCAGCGCAGTGTGTAGATTCCTCATGGTGCAGTAAGGTGCAATGCAGTGTGTAGATTCCTCACAGTGCAGTAAGATTCAGCGCAGTGTGTAGATTCCTCACAGTGCAGTAAGATGCAGCGCAGTGTGTAGATTCCTCATGGTGCAGTGAGATGCAGCGCAGTGTGTAGATTCCTCATGGTGCAGTAAGATGCAGTGCAGTGTGACAGGTTTCTCATAGTGCAGTAAGATGCAGTGCAGTGTGACAGGTTTCTCATGGTGCAGTAAGATGCAGTGCAGTGTGACAGGTTTCTCATAGTGCAGTAAGATGCAGTGCAGTGTGTAGATTCCTCATGGTGCAGTAAGATGCAGTGCAGTGTGTAGATTCCTCATGGTGCATTAAGATGCAGTGCAGTGTGTAGATTCCTCATGGTGCAGTAAGGTGCAGTGCAGTGTGTAGATTCCTCACAGTGCAGTAAGATGCAGCATAGTGACCGTCCTGACCTGGTCCGAACCGGTCGCTCCACTCGCTCATTGGTGTGCCTTACTTGTGCCCCCGATCTCGCCTGCAATTGTGCCTGGTATCGTATCGATATTGTTTATTAACCTGTATTTGTGCCAAATTGTGCCCCCGATCTCGCCTGCATTGTTTTGGTGCCATTTGTTGTGCTTCTTAACCCTCCCCGCTCCCTGCCGCTGCTCCCTCGCGGCCCCACCCCCGTTCCCTCCAGCATCCCCGGACCTCGCCACCCCGTTCCCGCCTCCCAGCTGCTCCTCCCTCCCACTGGTAAACATAAGGGAAGTCCCGCGAGGTGAAGAGCTGTGACCGTCCTGACCTGGTCAGAACAGGTCGCTCCACTCGCTCCTTGGTGTGCCTTACTTGTGCCCCCGATCTCGCCTGCAATTGTGCCTGGTATCGTATCGATATTGTTTATTAACCTGTATTTGTGCCAGATTGTGCCCCCGATCTCGCCTGCATTGTTTTGGTGCCATTTGTTGAGCTTCTTAACCCTCCCCGCTCCCTGCCGCTGCTCCCCCGCGGCCCCACCCTCGTTCCCTCCAGCATCCCCGGACCTCGCCACCCCGCTCCCGCCTGCCAGCTGCTCCTCCCTCCCACTGGTAAACATAAGGGAAGTCCCGCGAGGTGAAGAGCTGTGACCGTCCTGATCTGGTCAGAACCGGTCGCTCCACTCGCTCCTTGGTGTGCCTTACTTGTGCCCCCGATCTCGCCTGCAATTGTGCCTGGTATCGTATCGATATTGTTTATTAACCTGTATTTGTGCCAGATTGTGCCCCCGATCTCGCCTGCATTGTTTTGGTGCCATTTGTTGTGCTTCTTAACCCTCCCCGCTCCCTGCCGCTGCTCCCCCGCGGCCCCACCCCCGTTCCCTCCAGCATCCTCGGACTTCGCCACCCCGCTCCCGCCTCCCAGCTGCTCCTCCCTCCCACTGGTAAACATAAGGGAAGTCCCGCGAGGTGAAGAGCTGTGACCGTCCTGACCTGGTCAGAACCGGTCGCTCCACTCGCTCCTTGGTGTGCCTTACTTGTGCCCCGATCTCGCCTGCAATTGTGCCTGGTATCGTATCGATATTGTTTATTAACCTGTATTTGTGCAAGATTGTGCCCCCGATCTTGCTTGCATTGTTTTGGTGCCATTTGTTGTGCTTCTTAACCCTCCCCGCTCCCTGCTGCTGCTCCCCCGCGGCCCCACCCCCGTTCCCTCCAGCATCCCCGGACCTCGCCACCCCGCTCCCGCCTTCCAGCTGCTCCTCCCTCCCACTGGTAAACATAAGGGAAGTCCCGCGAGGTAAAGAGCTGTGACCGTCCTGACCAGGTCAGAACCGGTCGCTCCACTCGCTCCTTGGTGTGCCTTACTTGTGCCCCCGTTCTCGCCTGCAATTGTGCCTGGTATCGTATCGATATTGTTTATTAACCTGTATTTGTGCCAGATTGTGCCCCCGATCTCGCCTCCATTGTTTTGGTGCCATTTGTTGTGCTTCTTAACCCTCCACGCTCCCTGCCGCTGCTCCCCCCGCGGCCCCACCCCCGTTCCTTCCAGCATCCCCGGACTTCGCCACCCCGCTCCCGCCTCCCAGCTGCTCCTCCCTCCCACTGGTAAACATAAGGGAAGTCCCGCGAGGTGAAGAGCTGTGACCGTCCTGACCTGGTCAGAACCGGTCGCTCCACTCGCTCCTTGGTGTGCCTTACTTGTGCCCCCGATCTCGCCTGCAATTGTGCCTGGTATCGTATCGATATTGTTTATTAACCTGTATTTGTGCCAGATTGTGCCCCCGATCTCGCCTGCATTGTTTTGGTGCCATTTGTTGTGCTTCTTAACCCTCCCCGCTCCCTGCCGCTGCTCCCCCGCGGCCCCACCCCCGTTCCCTCCAGCATCCCCGGACTTCGCCACCCCGCTCCCGCCTCCCAGCTGCTCCTCCCTCCCACTGGTAAACATAAGGGAAGTCCCGCGAGGTGAAGAGCTGTGACCGTCCTGACCTGGTCAGAACCGGTCGCTCCACTCGCTCCTTGGTGTGCCTTACTTGTGCCCCGATCTCGCCTGCAATTGTGCCTGGTATCGTATCGATATTGTTTATTAACCTGTATTTGTGCAAGATTGTGCCCCCGATCTCGCCTGCATTGTTTTGGTGCCATTTGTTGTGCTTCTTAACCCTCCCCGCTCCCTGCCGCTGCTCCCCCGCGGCCCCACCCCCGTTCCCTCCAGCATCCCCGGACCTCGCCACCCCGCTCCCGCCTTCCTGCTGCTCCTCCCTCCCACTGGTAAACATAAGGGAAGTCCCGCGAGGTAAAGAGCTGTGACCGTCCTGACCAGGTCAGAACCGGTCGCTCCACTCGCTCCTTGGTGTGCCTTACTTGTGCCCCCGTTCTCGCCTGCAATTGTGCCTGGTATCGTATCGATATTGTTTATTAACCTGTATTTGTGCCAAATTGTGCCCCCGATCTCGCCTCCATTGTTTTGGTGCCATTTGTTGTGCTTCTTAACCCTCCACGCTCCCTGCCGCTGCTCCCCCCGCGGCCCCACCCCCGTTCCTTCCAGCATCCCCGGACTTCGCCACCCCGCTGCCGCCTCCCAGCTGCTCCTCCCTCCCACTGGTAAACATAAGGGAAGTCCCACGAGGTGAAGAGCTGTGACCATCCTGACCTGGTCAGAACCGGTCGCTCCACTCGCTCCTTGGTGTGCCTTACTTGTGCCCCCGTTCTCGCCTGCAATTGTGCCTGGTATCGTATCGATATTGTTTATTAACCTGTATTTGTGCCAGATTGTGCCCCCGATCTCGCCTGCATTGTTTTGGTGCCATTTGTTGGGCTTCTTAACCCTCCCCGCTCCCTGCCGCTGCTCCCCCGCGGCCCCCGTTCCCTCCAGCATCCCCGGACCTCGCCACCCCGCTCCCGCCTCCCAGCTGCTCCTCCCTCGCTCCGCCCCCCTCCACTCTCCACTTACGATAGAGTGGCAAACGGGCAGTGGGCGTGCCCTATGCGCGCCAAAGGTGAGCCCGTCTGCGCCCGTCCGTGCCTGGAACGCGCCCACCGCTAGACCCCCTGGCTCCCGCAGAGGCCATCCCTCCTGCAAAACATACGACGCCGCAACCCTCACTGCAATCAACACCGGCCGACTCTCCGATTGATACCGAGGCACCCCAGGACGCACCCATGGACCCTTCACCTGCCAAGCCTGCAAGTTCTGCTGCATCAGGACCCACACTACAACCGCACATGCCAAACAGAGCTCCAACAACAACCACCTGAAGTGCATCCTGCTCAACAGCCGTTCGGTCCACAGACACCCCATTGAACTATGGAACCTACTCGACACCATAACTCCGGACGTCGCCTTTCTCACGGAAACCTGGATGAACGGCTCGTCAGCGCCCGACATCGCCATAGCCATCCCAGACGGATACAAGATCATCCGAAGGGACCGCATCAACCAAACAGGAGGAGGCATCGCAATCGTCCACAAGAACACCATCCGCATCTCGACCAATTCCGACGACACCCTCACAGCCACCGAACACCTTCACTTCCAGATACACACCGACCCCAAGACCACACTGAGAGGCACCCTCATTTACAGACACCCAGGACCCCGCACACAATTCAGCGAAGACATCACTGACTTTGTCAGCCCACACGCCCTCCCCTCCGTTGACTACATTCTCATAGGGGACCTCAACTTCCACCTGGAGAATTACAACGACAACAACACCACCACCCTGCTGGACAACCTCGCCAATCTCGGACTCAAACAACTGGTGAACACCCCCACCCACTACGCCGGACACACGCTCGACCCAATCTTCTCCTCCAGCAAGCACATCTCCTTCAGCCACTCCACAGGACTCCACTGGACAGACCACATCTGCGTCCACTTCAGCTTCAGAAAGAACGCAACTCACCATTTCCCGCAACAGGTCCCCCTCAGAAACTGGAACAAAATTACTGCCGACCAGCTCACCACTTCACTGAATCAAAACGCTCCCGCCAGATCAACGGACCCAAATGAAGCAGCCATCAATCTCGCACAGTGGATCACCCACTGTGCTGATGACCCAGCACCCCTGAAAAACAATCCCAACAAGCCAGGAAGCAAAAAAACCTCTTGGTTCAACGACGACCTCAAGAACTCCAAAAAGAACTGCCGCACCCTCGAGAAAGTCTGGCGAAGAAACCCAACCACAGACAACATGACCGCCCTCAAGAACGCCACCCGCAAACACCACTAGCTGATCCGCACCACCAAGAAGTCAGCATTTAAGGATCGACTAGACAACAATGCCCACAACAGCAAGGAACTCTTCAGCATCATCAAAGAGCTCACCAATCCCAGCACCGGCAACAACGACATCACTCCCTCTCAAGACCTCTGCGACTCTCTCGCCTCCTTCTTTCACAGCAAGATCGCAGACATACACAACAGCTTCGGCGACCAGACCACTGCCCCTACCACTGAACCGAAACCCCCCACCGCCACCCTCCGCGCCTGGACCCCGATCAGCACCGAAGACACCATCCGCATGATGAACTCCATCCACTCCGGATCGCCTACCGACCCATGCCCCCATCACATCTTCAACAAGGCAGACTCCGCCATCGCACCCCAACTCCGGGACATTATCAACTGCTCCTTCAACACCGCGACCTTCCCGGTGAGCTGGAAGCATGCCGAACTCAGTGCCCTTCTGAAGAAACCTTCAGCAGACCCCACCGAACTTAAGAACTACCGCCCCATCTCGCTCCTCCCATTCCCCGCCAAAGTCATAGAGAAGACCGTCAACAAGCAGCTCGCCGCCTTCTTTGAGTCTAACGGTTCCCTCGACCCTTCACAGTCCAGCTTCCGAGCCAACCACAGCACCGAGACCGCCCTCATCGCAGCCACAGACGACATCCGAACCCTACTCGACAACGGGGAAACAGCGGCCCTCATCCTCCTGGACCTCTCCGCAGCGTTCTACACGGTTTGCCACCGCACCCTAGTACAACGCCTCAGAAACGTCGGGATACAAGATAAAGCATTGGATTGGATCATCTCGTTCCTAGCCGGAAGAATCCAGAGAGTCCGCCTCCCCCCTTTCAGATCAGAGGCCACCGAAGTCATCTGCGGCGTACCACAAGGATCATCACTCAGCCCACCGTCTTCAACGCCTACATTAGCCCCCTCGCATCCATCGCACACCAACACAACCTAAACATCATCTCCTACGTGGACGACACTCAGCTAATCCTCTCCCTCACCAAAGACCCAACCACCGCCAGAACCAACCTACACAAAGGGATGAAAGAAGTAGCCGAGTGGATAAAGAACAGCCGCCTAAAACTGAACTCAGACAAGACAGAAGTCCTCATCCTAGGATCATCCCCCTCTGCCTGGGACGACTCCTGGTGGCCCCCGGCCCTTGGCAGCGCACCCAAACCAACAGACTATGCTCGCAACCTGGGCTTCATCCTAGACTCCTCCCTCTCGATGACCAGACAAGTCAACGCCATCTCATCATCATGTTTTAACATCCTACGAATGCTCCGAAAGATCTTCAGATGGATCCCCATTGAAACAAGGAAGACGGTCACCCAAGCACTTGTCACCAGCCGACTGGACTACGGTAACACCCTCTACACCGGAACCACAGCCAAACTGCAGAAAAGACTTCAACGCATCCAGAACGCCTCCGCTCGACTCATCCTGGACATACCTCGACAAAGCCACATAGCCGAACACCTAAGAGACCTTCACTGGCTCCCCGTCAGCAAGAAAATCACTTTCCGTCTCCTCACCCACGCACACAAGGCCCTCCACGACCTAGGACCCAAATACCTCAACAATCGCCTAACCTTTTACACTCCCAACTGCGATCATCCAATCAAGCCCTCGCCACGATTCCACGCATCCGAAGAGCCCCCATGGGAGAAAGATCCTTCTCCTACCTGGCGGCGAAGACCTGGAACTCCCTCCCCACCCACCTCCGTCTTACCCAGGACCACCTCTCCTTTAGAAAACAACTCAAAACCTGGCTGTTCGATCAATAGCGATCCCCTCCCCCTTAAGCGCCTTGAGACCCTCTGGGTGAGTAGCGCGCTATACAAATTTCTGATTGGATTGGATTGCATTGGAGTGTGTAGATGCCTCACAGTGCAGTAAGATGCAGCGCAGTGTGTAGATTCCTCACGGTGCAGAAAGATGCAGCGCAGTGTGTAGATTCCTCACGGTGCAGTAAGATGCAGTGCAGTGTGTAGATTCCTCATGGTGCAGTAAGATGCAGCGCAGTGTGTACATTCCTCACGGTGCAGTAAGATGCAGCGCAGTGTGTAGATTCCTCACAGTGCAGTAAGATGCAGCGCAGTGTGAATATTCCTCATACTGTAGTAAGATGCAGCGCAGTGTGTAGATTCCTCACAGTGCAGTAGGATGCAGCGCAGTGTGTAGATTCCTCATGGTGCAGTAAGACGCAGCGCAGTGTGTAGATTCCTCATGGTGCAGTAAGATGCAGTGCAGTGTGTAGATTCCTCATTTTTTAATTTATTTTTTATTTTTTATAAGACCTTCATTGCACAGTTCTGAGGTGACACAGCAAGTAGCCTACAACCCTCAAGGGGCCTGCCGCGTTGAGTGCAGTTTCTGTTCAACAATGGTGGGTGAACACAGCCGTTCAGCCGACAACCCTGGGGTCCGGCGGCGTGATAGAGAAAAGCGTGCACTGATCAAATAGTTTACATATCAGATAAATTACAGGTCTATGGTTTTCATGTTTTTTCGCTGTTTTTGGGTTGAATATATGCTACCGGCATCTCGGCATCATAGGTAGTCATGCGTGTTACATGTGTCAGCAAGAGGCGGTGGATGCAACATTACAGAAACCATACATCAATTGCAGTTTATACAGCGACACAGTGACCGCATAGAGCAACAGTGATACATGTGAAGATAGGAGAGTAGTCGTGGACAGTGGCAACATTGTGAGCTGACAGGTGAAGCCGCTATCGGCGTGCCTTGTATCCTAGTATGTGTGTCGCCGCCCGATATTGACGAGATTGCAAGGGGGGTTAGGTGTCTATGGTAGTAGTAATAGGTTGTCATCGCAGTGCAGGGCAACATGTACCCGGTCATTCTCCGCAGTCTACTTGCAGCACGCCGTGTGTCATGGTAGTGCAAAGGAACTATAGAATACCAGACGAAGTGTAGTTACCAATATCATATACGCAAATTTTGTGGAGTCGAGTCAACGGAGAAAGGACTCTGGTTTTGTAAACATAACCGATATATGAACAAGAATGCGAAACAAATCAGGGGGAAGAGATAGGGAGAAAGACAAATAACAGTCTAGGATGTCTGTGTGCATATAGATAAGGAGGGGGCTTTGCTACTGAGGGTAGGGCTAGTCATGATGAGAGCGAGGGGGGAGCGCGGAGGAGCCGCGAGGAGGGCCAGAATATAGACGCTAGAGTAATATCATCTGGTTGCGGCACAGTCGCCGGCTATGTTTAAAGCGCGTGGTAGGGTGGGGTGGGGTGGGGTGGGGTCTCCTTGTGTCAGGAAATAGGAGAGGTGAAAAGACAGCGTAACTGTGTGTAGCATGTAGCTAAGCGGTAGCGTCTGTGGGCATGCGAAACGGTAGGCACGGTGTAGTGTGCATCCACGCATTGGTGCTTCATGAGGACTGCGTATGCTGTGGCATGTGCCTTGTGCAGATAGGGAAGGGGGCGAAAGAGGGTCCTAGTTTAAGTGATACCGTGTTCCAGGTTTGTTTGCTGGAAGGATTTCAGAGTATCATCCCAAAGCTGTGCGATGGGGAACTTCCTGAGCCCCGCTGTCTCCTCTCGGCATTGGACGGTGCCTTCCGCCCGCGCCCAGTTAGTAAAAGAAGTATACCAGTGTTGTATGTGTGGAGGTTCGCTGTTCTTCCAGCGCTTGGTGAGCAGGCGTTTGGCTGTTATGAGTCCCAGGTCCCAAAACCTAGTTGGTACCTTGTTCAGTTTGGTCCTTTTATAGAGCCCCAGGATACAGGCCACCCATGTATGCGGTGAATTTACGACTGTGCATTGCGTTAGCAGTGTCATGATCGTGTCCCAGTAGGACTGGATGCTGGGGCACAGCCAGAGCATGTGTAGGAAGTCTGCTCCCACTAGGGAGCATCTCTGGCAGGCAGCGTCAGTGACCATGAAGTACCGGTTGATCTTATCCCGCGACAGGTAGGCGCGGTGCAAGATATAGAACTGTATGATCTTGAAGCGGGGGTTGTGTGGGATATTGATCGGACCGCTCAACACCATTGCCCATTCTTTGTCCGTCCAGTCCCTCCCTCTGTTCGCCGCCCATTTGTCTTTCAGCTGTAGGGTGGAGGGCTGTGTATGTACCAAGAGGGCTTGTGTGAGCCAGTGCACTATGTGGTGCATCGGCGGTTCCTCCGACATGTCCCCCCAGGCATCCGCCAGCGTGCGTATCAGCGACGCATGCAGTAAGAACTGCCCAGCCGGTAAGCCTGTGGTCGCAGTGAGTTCAGCAAAAGTAAGCAAGGCGCCGTCTGTATAAAGGTCTCCTAAGGTTTCCACACCCGCCCGTGTCCATCTCTCCAACATGGCTTCCATCATCACGTCGTCTTCTCTGGGAGTGCCCAGCAAAGGGAGTGTTGGGGCGTACGGTGTCGCCACTCGGGTAAGTCTCAGGCAGCGCAGGAAGCACTTGCGTGCCAATGCTAGGTGGAGTTGTGCAGGGCGGGGGGCCTTAGTCAGGGGATGGAACAATGTGCACAGCTGTGCTTGGGTCCAGGTAGTGACGTCCGTGGCAGCGTCCTCTAACGTCTTGCCACAAAACCATCCCGACACCCATTGTAGTTGCGCTGCCAGGTAGTATAATTCCAGGTTGGGGACCGCGAGGCCTCCAGAGTCAGTGGTCATGTACATTTTCGCCAGCACCACACGGGGACTGCCTGCTTTCCAGATAAGGCCGCGAAGTAGAACCTCCAGTTCACGGAACACCCTGGTAGGGACGTAAGTCGGGATATTGGCAAAGTAATACAAGAGTCGTGGCAGAACAATCATTTTAGCCAGCGCCACACGGCTAGGCACATTCAAGGGCAGAGTTTTCCAGAAGGTTATCTGTGCGCGTATGGAGGAGATCGCTCTCGTCAGATTCCCGTCCAGGATGTCCGACGGATTCCTGTACACGTGGATCCCCAGATACCTAAACGTGGTGGGATACCAGTCGAGCTTCTCGCCACCGATCCGGACATCACACTCAGGCGTGTCCGAGCTGAAGGGCGAGATCCCTGACATACAGGAGGAGGTCGTCCGCATAGAGCGAGACTGCATGTATTCCGTCCGCCATTGGGATTCCCCATTCCTCCCCTTGCGTTCGTAGTATCGTGGCCAGGGGTTCCATAGCCATGGAAAAAAGCAGGGGGGCCAGGGGGCAACCCTGTCTGGTGCCCCACCGCACTCGAACAGTATCTGAGAGGAGTCTGCCTATGCGTATTCGGACGGTGGGTCGTTGATATAGCAAGCCGACCATGTCCGTGTAACCATCCCCCAGGTCGTATTTCATGTGTAGATTCCTCATGGTGCAGTAAGATGCAGTGCAGTGTGTAGATTCCTCATGGTGCAGTAAGATGCAGCGCAGTGTGTAGATTCCTCACGGTGCAGTAGGATGCAGCACAGTGTGTAGATTACTCATGGTGCAGTAAGATGCAGCGCAGTGTGTAGATTCCTCATGGTGCAGTAAGATGCAGTGCAGTGTGTAGATTACTCATGGTGCAGTAAAATGCAATGCAGTGTGTAGATTACTCATGGTGCAGTAAGATGCAGTGCAGTGTGTAGATTACTCATGGTGCAGTAAGATGCAGTGCAGTGTGTAGATTACTCGTAGTGCAGTAAGATGCAGCGCAGTGTGTAGATTCCTCACGGTGCAGTAAGATGCAGCGCAGTGTGTAGATTCCTCACGGTGCAGTAAGATGCAGCGCAGTGTGTAGATTCCTCACAGTGCAGTAAGATACAGTGCAGTGTGTAGATTCCTCATGGTGCAGTAAGATGCAGCGCAGAGTGTAGATTCCTCAGTGCTGTAAGATGCAGTGCAGTGTGTAAATTCCTCATGGTGCAGTAAGATGCAGCGCAGTGTGTAGATTCCTCATGGTGCAGTAAGATGCAGCGCAGTGTGTAGATTCCTCACGGTGCAGTAAGATGCAGTGCAGTGTGTAGATTCCTCATGGTGCAGTAAGATGCAGCGCAGTGTGTAGATTCCTCAGTGCTGTAAGATGCAGTGCAGTGTGTAAATTCCTCATGGTGCAGTAAGATGCAGCGCAGTGTGTAGATTCCTCATGGTGCAGTAAGATGCAGCGCAGTGTGTAGATTTCTCATGGTGCAGTAAGATGCCGGGCAGTGTGTAGATTCCTCATGGTGCAGTAAAATGCAGCGCAGTGTGTAGATTTCTCACGGTGCTGTAAAATGAAGCGCCCAGATCCAGGATTATTCAGTCTATTTCTACAAACACAGCAGAAGGTGCTGACAATCTCCTACCTGAGCAGAGACCTGTGCAGACGTGTCCAGGCGCTCTCCTCCTCCTGTGGGGATAGAGGGGGGGGGGGGCAGAGATGGGGTCTGAGGGGGCAGGGACTGATCTGGGGTCCGAGGGGGGTCTGCGAGGGTCTGAAGATGAAGGTCGCTGCACAGACAGAAAGGGCTCCTTCCTCCTCTGCAGCAGGCTGGACACAGAAATGGAGAGACAGGAAGTGGTGTCTGCACTGCTGCTGGTGCTGCCTCTGCCGCCGCTGACCCAGAAGAGGAAACCCTTCTCCTTTTCATCCCATGGGCAGCTCAGTGGATTCATCAACAAACGAGGACCGCCCTCTGGTGGCCGCTGACGGAACCGCCGCCTCCAAGTCCAGCAGGGAAACAAGCAATGGTGCCTGTAAAGACACAGACATGGGTGTTATGGGAAACAAGCATTGGCACCTGTAAAGACCCAGACATGGGTGTTATGGGAAACAAGCATTGGCTCCTGTAAACACACAGACGTGGGTGGTATGGGAAACAAGCATTGGCACCTGTAAAGACACAGACATGGGTGTTATGGGAAACAAGCATTGGCACCTGTAAAGACACAGACATGGGTGTTATGGGAAACAAGCATTGGTGCCTGTAAAGACCCAGACATGGGTGTTATGGGAAACAAGCATTGGCGCCTGTAAAGACACAGACGTGGGTGTTATGGGAAACAAGCACTGGCTCCTGTAAACACACAGACGTGGGTGTTATGGGAAACAAGCATTGGCTCCTGTAAACACACAGACATGGGTGTTATGGGAAACAAGCATTGGTGCCTGCAAAGACACAGACATGGGTGTTATGGGAAACAAGCATTGGCACCTGTAAAGACACAGACATGGGTGTTATGGGAAACAAGCATTGGTGCCTGTAAAGACCCAGACATGGGTGTTATGGGAAACAAGCATTGGCACCTGTAAAGACACAGACATGGGTGTTATGGGAAACAAGCACTGGCTCCTGTAAACACACAGACGTGGGTGTTATGGGAAACAAGCATTGGCTCCTGTAAACACACAGACATGGGTGTTATGGGAAACAAGCATTGGCGCCTGAAAAGATCCACACGTGGGTGTTATGTGAAACAAGCACTGGCTCCTGCAAAGACACAGACGTGGGTGTTATGGGAAACAAGCATTGGCGCCTGCAAACACACAGACGTGGGTGTTATGGGAAACAAGCATTGGCGCCTGAAAAGACACAGACGTGGGTGTTATGGGAAACAAGCATTGGCTCCTGTAAAGACACAGACATGGGTGTTATGATAAACAAGCATTGGCTCCTGTAAACACACAGACATGGGTGTTAAGGGAAATAAGCATTGGCTCCTGTAAACACACAGACGTGGGTGTTATGTGAAACAAGCATTGGCTCCTGTAAAGACACAGACATGGGTATTATGGGAAACAAGCATTGGCTCCTGTAATGACACAGACATGGGTGTTATGGGAAACAAGCATTGCCGCCTGTAAAGACACAGACATGGGTGTTATGGGAAACAAGCATTGGCTCCTGTAATGACATAGACATGGGTGTTATGGGAAATAAGCATTGCCGCCTGCAAAAGACACAGACATGGGTGTTATGGGAAACAAGCATTGGCGCCTGTAAAGACACAGACATGGGTGCTATGAGAAACAAGCATTGGCACCTGTAAAGACACAGACATGGGTGTTATGGGAAACAAGCATTGGCACCTGTAAAGACACAGACATGGGTGTTATGGGAAACAAGCATTGGCTCCTGTAAACACACAGACATGGGTGTTATGGGAAACAAGCTTTGGCGCCTGAAAAGACCCACACGTGGGTGTTATGGGAAACAAGCATTGGCTCCTGCAAAGACACAGATGTGGGTGTTATGAGAAACAAGCATTAGCGCCTGCAAACACACAGACGTGGGTGTTATGGGAATCAAGCATTGGCGCCTGTTAAGACACAGACGTGGGTGTTATGGGAATCAAGCATTGGCGCCTGTAAAGACACAGACGTGGGTGTTATGGGAAACAAGCATTGGCTCCTGTAAAGACACAGACATGGGTGTTATGGGAAACAAGCATTGGCTCCTGTAAAAACACAGACGTGGGTGTTATGGGAAACAAGCATTGGCTCCTGTAAAGACACAGATATGGGTGTTATGGGAAACAAGCATTAGCTCCTGTAATGACACAGCCATGGGTGTTATGGGAAACAAGCATTGCCGCCTGCAAAAGACACGGACATGGGTGTTATGGGAAACAAGCATTAGCGCCTGTAAAGACACAGACATGGGTGTTATGGGAAACAAGCAGTGGCACTTGCAAAGACACAGACGTGGGTGTTATGGGAAACAAGCAGTGGCACCTGCAAAGACACAGACATGGGTGTTATGGGAAACAAGCATTGGCTCCTGTAAAGACACAGACATGGGTGTTATGGGAAAGAAGCATTGGCTCCTGTAAAGACACAGAAATGGGTGTTATGGGAAACAAGCATTGGCTCCTGTAATGACACAGACATGGGTGTTATGGGAAACAAGCATTGGCGCATGTAAAGACCCAGACATGGGTGTTATGGGAAACAAGCATTGGCGCCTGTAAAGACACGGACATGGGTGTTATGGGAAACAAGCAGTGGCTCCTGTAAAGACACGGACGTGGGTGTTATGGAAAACAAGCACTGGCTCCTGTAAAGACATAGACATGGGTGTTATGGGAAACAAGCATTGGCTCCTGTAAAGACACAGACATGGGTGTTATGGGAAACAAGCAGTGGCTCCTGTAAAGACACAGACATGGGTGTTATGGGAAACAAGCATTGGCTCCTGTAAAGACACAGACATGGGTGTTATGGGAAACAAGCATTGGCTCCTGTAATGACACAGACATGGGTGTTATGGGAAACAAGCATTGGCGCCTGTAAAGACCCAGACATGGGTGTTATGGGAAACAAGCATTGGCGACTGTAAAGACACAGACATGGGTGTTATGGGAAACACACAGTGGCTCCTGTAAAGACACGGACGTGGGTGTTATGGGAAACAAGCATTAGCACCTGTAAAGACACAGACATGGGTGTTATGGGAAACAAGCAGTGGCACCTGCAAAGTCACAGACATGGGTGTTATGGGAACAAGCATTGGCTCCTGTAAAGACACAGACATGGGCGTTATGGGAAACAAGCATTAGCACCTGTAAAGACACAGACATTGGTGTTATGGGAAACAAGCATTGGCACCTGTAAAGACACAGACATTGGTGTTATGGGAAACAAGCATTGGCTCCTGTAAAGACACAGACATGGGCGTTATGGGAAACAAGCATTAGTAAAGACCCAGACATGGGTGTTATGGGAAACAAGCAGTGGCACCTGCAAAGTCACAGACATGGGTGTTATGGGAAACAAGCATTGGCTCCTGTAAAGACACAGACATGGGCGTTATGGGAAACAAGCATTAGTAAAGACCCAGACATGGGTGTTATGGGAAACAAGCATTGGCACCTGTAAAGACACAGACATTGGTGTTATGGGAAACAAGCATTGGCTCCTGTAAAGACACAGACATAGGTGTTATGGGAAACAAGCATTGGCGCCTGTAAACACACAGACATGGGTGTTATGCGAAACAAGCATTGGCTCCTGTAAAGACACAGACATGGGTGTTATGGGAAATAAGCATTGGCTCCTGTAAAGACACAGACATGTTAAGAGACTTGCAGTCCATGAGAGGGTCTCGTATGGGAAACAAGCATTGGCGCCTGTAAAGACATAGACATGGGTGTTGTGGGAAACAAGCATTGGTGCCTGTAAAGACACAGACATGGGTGTTATGGGAAACAAGCATTGGTGCCTGTAAAGACACAGACATGCGTGTTATGGGAAACAAGCATTGGCACCTGTAAAGACACAGACATGGGTGTTATGGGAAACAAGCATTGGTGCCTGTAAAGACCCAGACATGGGTGTTATGGGAAACAAGCATTGGCACCTGTAAAGACACAGACATGGGTGTTATGGGAAACAAGCATTGGTGCCTGTAAAGACCCAGACATGGGTGTTATGGGAAACAAGCATTGGCACCTGTAAAGACACAGACATGGGTGTTATGGGAAACAAGCACTGGCTCCTGTAAACACACAGACGTGGGTGTTATGGGAAACAAGCATTGGCTCCTGTAAACACACAGACATGGGTGTTATGGGAAACAAGCATTGGCGCCTGAAAAGATCCACACGTGGGTGTTATGGGAAACAAGCACTGGCTCCTGCAAAGACACAGACGTGGGTGTTATGGGAAACAAGCATTGGCTCCTGTAAAGACACAGACGTGGATGTTATGTGAAACAAGCATTGGCGCCTGCAAACACACAGACGTGGGTGTTATGGGAAACAAGCATTGGCGCCTGAAAAGACACAGACGTGGGTGTTATGGGAAACAAGCATTGGCTCCTGTAAACACACAGACATGGGTGTTATGGGAAACAAGCAGTGGCACTTGCAAAGACACAGACATAGGTTTTATAGGAAACAAGCATTGGCGCCTGTAAACACACAGACATGGTGTTATGGGAAACAAGCATTGGCTCCTGTAAAGACACAGACATGGGTGTTATGGGAAACAAGCATTGGCTCCTGTAAAGACAAAGACATGTTAAGAGACTTGCAGTCCATGAGAGGGTCTCGTATGGGAAACAAGCATTGGCTCTTATAAAGACAAAGAGGTGGGTGTTATGGGAAACAAGCATTGGCGCCTGTAAAGACATAGACATGGGTGTTATGGGAAACAAGCATTGGTGCCTGTAAAGACACAGACATGGGTGTTTAGACACTCACAGTCCAAGGACAGACCTCACCCTTGCATGGTGTGCTCTTGAGGAGCCTCAGATTCAGCCCCTCATGCCAGCTCTGCTCCCTCCCTCAGTGAAAAACCAGCAATGTGTTCATTTTTTAAACTTCTGCAAAGGAACAGACATGACATTCAGGAGTGAATTTAAATGACGACTTGTATTTAATGTAATGTGTGAAATGTAGACACAGCTGGTGCAATGAGGCTGAGCAGCGTTTCTAATGTTCCTGGTCCTGGGGGTGAATATTTATATTTGACAGGGCTGTGAATCCCCAAACCATAGCTGCCAAGGTTTCAGATTGCTATGTGTGACATTTTCAGCATTTCAGTGAAAGTAATAGGGACCATTTCTCCCTTTTCCGTCTTCATACTGCTTTTCAAAAAAGGTTTTTGTTTTGGCATTTATAAAAACAAAAGAGATCAGGTCTTACAAGCAATAGTCTGCTTAGGCCGCATGTGGAGAGCAAGGCACGTGCACACTCCAGTACGGATGACAGCGCTAGGTCAGGTGTAACATGAAAACAAAGTACAGAACTGTGGTAAATAAATAATTAATTACCGGATCTATTTTTCAGAAATAATCAATAAACAGGTAGCTCAATAAATAAGAGTCAAGATTCGAGGTAGCTGGAGTTTACAGGCTTTAATCAGGCATAAAGGACAGGAACAGGACAGCCTGTACGGGAATAGGATGGCAGGGCCTGGCAGCTGCCGGGGGCAGGATCTGGGAATGATGCGCATAACTTTTAATAACAGTGCATTAATATATATACTAAAAACAATTACATTGCATTCAATACAGTAGGCGTAGCAGTAGGCGGAGTTTGTAGCAGTCGCGAAAGATAAGGCATAAAGTGGGTGTAACAAGAGGTGTGTACAGGGCGTATACATAGACATGTGATGTAAACGTAACAGAATATGTCATAAAAGGGGCGGAAACATGGAGGGGGCTACCTGAGCAGCTGGGACCTCTAACCTAGTGGTGCGCGCAAATGGGCAATGACGTGTTACCAGGGAGAACTGGGGGGCTATGACTTCTGTGCTAGAAGAGGAGACGAAAGTCTGGAGGGTCAGAGCGACATGTACCTAGGCATATCTAGTATCTGGTGTTTATAGTACATGTTGATAGAATCCAAAAGTTAACAGGGTAAAGGCTAACAGACATTAAGACTGGTGCATGCATTATTCTACATGTAGTACGTGTGCTAGGAATATTCTATGAATATTAATACAGTATTTCTCTTACATGGAGACATAAAGGCTAGACCATGACGGAAACTATTGATGCGATTCAGTAGCTTAGGAATGCAGAGAAGGAGGGCTGGACTGATAACTAGAAACATAACATACTCTTGGCAGACTGGGAGGCAGAGCCAGGCCGAGCCGGGCACTGCGAGGCATGAAAGTAAGCTAAGGGTCAGGGATACAGGTGGGGGCTGTATCGCTCCTCGGAGAGGGTTCAGGAAACAGGAGCTGAATCTGAGTCCGGGCCCTTTTGAGGCCTAGAAACGGGGATAATTCAATGAATTAACGTGCACACTATAAAACGTGGCAACGTAGCTTTACATAGGCCTGATATTCGTTGTATTCACGAAAACTGGAAACTGGCATACTAGAGATGGACACAACTGTAATTGCGTCTTTAATCGATCAGAGGGGAATACATGCATATTGATCATGCACATATGACATAAGATGGGGAACACGTAGGCACATATAACATGGCAAAATTTACTTTTCCACATTCCCTCCTTGTGCCCTACGTTTCCATCAGGAAACATCTATATTCATGATACCATCTATCATTTCATATAGCATCATTTGCTCGTCTCGAATTGTCTTGGAACGGGATCTAGGACTAGGAATACAAGAGGTAGCGCACATGCCGCAAATCGCAGGGCCACGTTGTATACAGAGGCAGCAACTGAATATGATCATTACTGCAATACCTAGGAATGACAATACTTTCCATCCCCAAGCAGATATGATATCCCAGAGCCAACCGGACCATGTCCAGGTGCCTGGATTCTGGTGTAACTGATGGGCAATTTTATGAAGTCTGGTTATAGCTGAATAAACAGACGGCGCGTTATTAGGAATGAAAATGCAGCAACTAGATCCGATGACTCTACATGCTCCTCCTCTATCGGCCAGTATGACGTCAAGAACGAGACGATTTTGGAGCACGACAAATCTCATAGCAGATTGTTCTTCAGTTAAGTTACCTAGAGCAGAAGTAGTCTCATTCACTACTGCTTCAAGGGTTCTGGTTAGTCTACGTATTAACTTACTATTCTGGATAGGTCCTATAAAGAAGAAGAAACCTTTATTGAAATCTTGATATTGTTCTAGAGTAGTTTCAGTTTGATCGACAATTGGGGACTCGATCTCCCTTCTATGTCTGTCATGTACTAGATGTGTGTTTCTGTGATAATCGGATGGGGCTAGAAAAACTGGTGGCAGTAGGAAGGCAATGTAACATGTTCCATCCCAATCGAGGGGCAGACGAACATATGCGGTCTGACCACAAACAAAATAAGAATGACGTGAGGTTTTGAAAATAGATTTCCCACTGTCACTATACTCGACAATAGTAGTACAATCACTATGTCCTACATGTGCGGAACCATTCTTTCTGACACATAATTCGCCTTTGACTGGTAGTACTGAAATAGCAGGTAAATCTGGAGTAGTATCAGACTGAACATTCAGGACCATGAAATTCGAAGAATAATTACCTAAATCATATACTTCATTTTCTAGATCTAACCCTGTTCTATGGGAAAGACCTTGCTTGTCTGGAAAACATGTTCTATTCAGAAGGGACATATCATTTGAGGATGACGTTAAAGTGGACCATGCTCCACACGAACCATTATGTGAAAACGGATAAGGAAAGAGTGGCAGAACTCCCTTCGGTGTCTGGAAAGGGGGGAGTCGACCACACACCCAACAATTAGTGGCATTGCTGGTCTGGTGTGAATAGTGTAACATTCGTATGAATGTATTATTACGCATAGCAAGACGATAGGATAGCTCGTGAGGAGGCAGATCACTAAATGTGTGCTCTACTGTAGCATTAGAAAACTTATTTACATGAGGAATTGGGAAACATAAATGCAATGCATAACTTGTGCAGGTAACCATCAAACTTAGAAACAATATAAAACTTAGAAAAACGATACATCTTATAGAGTTTTGACTAACTCTCTCACTATGGGGGTCTATCTCATACATGTCAGATACCTGTCTAACCGTTTCACCCGAGAGGGACTAAGACAATTAAACTGGCTGACTTATTTTACTAGACCGGAGCTTTAATTTATACTCCTGTTGCGGAGTTTCCTCTAACAGGGGAGGCTTGAGTTTAGGGTCTGTTTTTAGGCAGTCCTTTGAAATGGAACAGTCTTTAGAAGTGTCCTTTAAAAATGTCTTTTTCCGGACTCCATGGAACTTCTTGATATGGGACAGATGGACCCATCCCTTGCGGCCTTCCAACTTCACGGCCGTACGGGTGGTCAGGAGGACAAGTCTCGGCTCCTTCCAACGAGGCTCCAGCGGACTTGAACGATCAAAATTTCGGACCAATACGAGGTTTCCTGGAACGATTTCATGCGGTTTCACCTCGGTATTGTCTGGAAATGCAGCGGCAACCTGTGAACGACAAGAGTGTAGGGCAGACATCAAGGAAGCTAGGTAATCTGTCAACATATTACTGGAAACATCTGTAATACTGCGGGGTCTAGGTGTACCCCACATGTTTGGGGGGCGGCCGAATACGACCTCATAAGGGGACAGACCTGATCTGGAATGTGCGACCATGCGCATAAAGAATAAAGCAACTGGCAGGGCAACTAGCCAGTCTACACCTTTCTCTTGACATATCTTGGCAATACGGATTTTCAGGGTCTGATTATGTCTCTCTACGAGACCGGCTGCTTCAGGATGGCGCACACAATGGAACTTCCACTGGTACCCTAACAAAAGGGAAACATGTTTCATTAACTCGGATGAGAATGGCTGGCCGTTATCAGAATACACGACCCTAGGGAGTCCATAGCGGGGAAAGAATTCACGAACCAACTGCCTGGCAGTGGTCACGGCTGTGTAATCTGGAACTGGATATGCTTCTGTCCACCTGGACAAAGCGCATACAACTACGAGGACATACTTGAAACCTCAACATCGCTCCATCTGAATATAATCCATCTGGAGGACTTCAAAAGGGTGGTCAGGAGGTTGGAATCCTCCTTGTTCCACCGGGACACTTTTACCTGGATTGAACTGGCAACATATCATACAGGTACGGACTTTCTGCTTGGCTGCAGCTCGTAAGTGCTTGTTGAACCAAAGGTTCTGTATACTGTCTAACATAGCTTTTTCTCCTAGATGTGCTGGACTATGTGCGGTATTAATAATGACTTGAACCATAGAGTCGGGGAGAAACCATGTGGCTTTTCCCTTCGTCAACCATCCCTGATCTGTCTGGACCCCTCCTTGTTCGGACCATTTCTTGATTTCTTCAGGAGTAGCATGTAACTGTATGTCTATGACATCTTGTGTAGGGTCCTTAACTGTCATACAAGTAGTCGGATCTGGAGTGAGTGTCTGTGTCGTGTTAACTGGAATGTCTGGAGTCTGAGCTGTAAGCTTGGCTGTTCGATCTGCTAGATCGTTACCTTGGGAAATGATGTCAGTAACTTTCGTATGTGCCTTGCACTTCATGATAGCGATAGCTGTCGGTAAATGTATTGCATCTAACAGAGCTTGAATGAGGAGACCATGCTGAATCTTGGTTCCATGAGAAGTCATGAAACCTCTCTCCTGCCAGAGCACTCCAAAGTCATGTACGACTCCGAATGCATAACGTGAATCTGTGTATATGTTTACTTTCAGGTTCTTGGCACGTATGCAGGCTTGGGTCAGAGCAACTAGCTCTGCTGCTTGAGCAGACAGGGTGTCAATACGGTGTGTTTCAATAACTTCGGTTTCAGTAGTCACTGCATACGCGGCTGCTAGTTCTCCTGTACTAGTTCTCATACATGAACCGTCCACATAAAGTGTCAGGTCGGGGTTAGGTAATGCAATGTCTGTCAGGTCTTGTCTTGGCTTAGTCATAGTGTTAAGAACTTCCACACAGTCATGTGTGGCAGGATTTGAAGTAACTGACGGTAACAGTGTAGCAGGATTTAGAATGTTACAGCGTCTGATTTCTACGTGTGGCTGGAACAGTGTCAGTTCATAACCTGTTAAACGTGCAATTGTCAAGTGCTGAGTCTGTGTTCGGTTTAAAAGAACCTCCACGGAGTGTGGAACTTGTACTGTCAGGGAGTGTCCTAACACTATGGAATCACTTTGTCTGATTGCTAGAGCTGTGGCTGCAACTGACTTGAGGCATGCAGGCAGAGCCTGGGCTACTGGATCTAATGTGCTCGAAAAATAAGCACAGGGCTTGTACTGTCCTGCTTGATCTTGTGTGAGAACAGATAATGCAGTACCATCACGTTCTGTGACAAAGAGTGTAAAA
Organism: Lissotriton helveticus; assembly: GCF_964261635.1. Classification (NCBI taxonomy): domain Eukaryota; kingdom Metazoa; phylum Chordata; class Amphibia; order Caudata; family Salamandridae; genus Lissotriton; species Lissotriton helveticus. The sequence goes on from NC_136058.1 coordinate 426,613,429, forward strand.
GGCTTACTGTAGTTCGGTGTAGCTAGAACAGGTGCTTGGCATAAGGCTTTCTTTAATTCATTGAAAACAAGTGTATGTTCAGATGTCCAAGGGAGGACAGTCGATACGGCTGCCTCCTGTGTCGTTAACTGTATCAGTGGCTTTGCTAGAAATGCATACTGAGGAATCCATTGTCTGCAATAAGAAGTGAGGCCAATAAAAGCACGTACCTCCTTCTGTGTCTTGGGCTGTGGAAGACTCGCTATTAACTGGATACGGTCTGGTGTCAACTGCCTACCCCACTTGGACAGTAAGTGGCCTAAGTAGATCACTTGCTGGACACAGAATTCAAGCTTCGAAGGGGACACCTTGTGCCCCATCTCGGCTAGGAAATACAGAACTGTAAGTGACGCACGCTCGCAGTCACGTTCAGAACGGGCTGTGATCAGTAGATCATCTACATACTGGAGCAGGGCAGTGTCAGTTGGCATGTGAATATTGTCTAGTTGTCTTTTAAGTGCTTGACTGTAAATACTAGGACTTTCTGTGAAACCTTGAGTGGCTCGTGTGAATTTATAGCTCCTTCCATTTAAACAAAAACCGAAAAGGTACTGGCTGTCTGGGTGAATCGGAACACTGAAAAATGCATTCTTGAGGTCGATAACAGTAAAAAATGTGGCTTCAGAATCAATGGCTGTTAATAGGGATGAAATATCTGGGACTACTGGATACTGGGGTATGATACATTTATTAAGTTCTCGAAGGTCAATCACTAATCGATATACTGGAGGTGCATTTGGATCAGTACGTTTCATGACTGGAATGATAGGAGAATTACATACATTGGAGTCAGTTTCTACAACCACTCCTTGAGCAATGAGCTCATCAATAATTTTGGATAAGGCTGTTACAGCCTCAGGTGGCAATCTGTACTGTCTGATTCGTGGCAGGACTATACCTTGCTTGAGGGTCACACGATGGGGTGTGATTTGCATAAAACCTACATCAGTTGGACCTTGCGCCCATAAATGCTGCGGTACATTGGATAATCTTGGATCAAAATCGCGTAATACATAGTGACCTTTGAAGTCACGTAAAAACAATCGGACTCCTTCTGGGGAACAGCAAATTACTGCACCTAATTCTTTCAATGTTTTAATGCCTAACAAATTTTCTGGACATGATTTCGTAAGTAACAAATCAGTAGTTCGGGACAATGGACCAACTTCTAGGGAAACTGGCTTTGAAATCTCGTTAACAATAGGCTTTCCTGAAAATCCAAGGGAAACATTTTTAGAGCCTGAGAGCGGAGCCCCTGGAACCTCGTCATGACTGATAGTAGTCCTACTTGCCCCTGTATCAATCAAAAACTTTCGGTCTTTCCCTAATACTTGACTATGTACATAGGGACCCTCTTGATCTACAGGTATCTCGATGAGAGGCAAGCCTACCTCCCTCTCTAGGCTGTTTCATGAATACTGTTGATACTCTGGATACTCTGACTGAGCATACTGGTACATTTGCTGTGTAACATGCTGTGTTGTAGTGATAGGCTGCGGTGCTGGAACTGGCTGTTGTGCATTCTGTGATGACGGTGAAGTCTGTGAAACTTGTTCTTGTCTAGGCGGACGTGGTCTTTCTTTAGTTTTACCAGTGGCTATGTTGTGTTTCAGAACTGCACACTCGTTTATAAAATGACCTGGCTGTTTACAATAATTGCAAGTCCCTTTAACGGGAGCTGCTGGATGACTGGCTTGATTCGGACCCCTCTTCTGACTGTCTTGTGGAACAGATTGTGCAACTAATACTTTCATTTTCGTGTCTTTCATACGTCTCCTTTCGTGTTCTTGCTCTTCCCTGATTCTGTTCTGGTGATACTGGAGCATTTGAAGCATTTGTGACGGGGTACTAGCTTGCCAAGTACTTTCGACTTTCAATACTCGATTTTTAACTTGTGGACTTGAATTCTCGACTAGTTTGGTAACAAAAAGATGAGGGTATGACTCGCTACTTGTCTTCAAACCACTGTTAATTATAAAACATTTTTCAAATCTAGAATAAAAATCACTAGTGTCTTCATCCTGTTTCTGTTTACATGCTGAGATTGCATCCCAATCTTCCTTTTTCGTGGCTAGTAACCTGGGCAAAACCTGAATCAATAACTCGGGCAATTCTTTACATTTGTCCCCAAGACCAGTACCTGGTACTCGTATTTTATCTTCAGCTTCTAGAGCTGTCCAATCAATCTTTTTCTCTCCCACCTCCCATTCTTTTTCCTTGAGTTTTTCATATACCCCTGCGGGCAACAGGACCTTTAACATTTTAATGATATCTGGATACGTGTATTCTCCCATACGGAGCATGTCTTTTAATTCGCGATGGAACCCTGCTGGATCTTTGTCGTGACAGGGAATTAGCTTTTTCATCTCTAAGAGTTCCATCTTGGTGATAGGGGTGTAAACAAATACTCGTTGCATTTCACCACCCGCTGTCCTAACTGGGTGTACTTCTCGTAACGGATGCTGTCTATCTATGTAAAATGGTTTACTTTCTGGGGGTGAGACATGAACAAAATGCGGATTCAGAAACGTTCTATATTTGTGGCGCTGTTCTAGAATGATACTAATTAAATCGGTACCTAGACCTTTCCATCTATACTGGAGTAACTCGTTCAGAACATCATGTAACGGACCTGGATCAGAATGCTGACCCTCATACAGTGTAATGAGGTGCTGGATCATATACATACCCACCAGTCGCTCCTCGGCTGGGGGCAGTTTCAGAAACATTTGTGCCACTATTTCGTCAGGAAAAGTGGTAGAATCAGTAGCCCATCGGACTGCTGATCGGACTAGTTCTTGTTCATGCATGGTGCTAAGTTCACTATAACCGATTCGTGATTTCAGAATGTGATCGGTAGCTTGAAATACTTGTTCTAGATTCTCTTGTTCTAGTGCTGGAAGGTGAAAAACTTTCTTGTGTTCTAGGCGTGAATGTCGGTCTGGAAGTCTAGATTTACCTACATACGCTATTCGGGCGGTATTCTCGTCTTCTACCTCTTCAGTATCAGTGTTGTCTTCTTTCTCGGACACTTGTGCTGCTTTGCGTTTCTCGTGTAACCTTATTATTTCCTTACGAATTTTCTTGTACATACTCTCTATACTACTGAGTGTCTTGTGTCTTCCCTCGGCTATATGATCACTCCACTTTGTCAGGACTCTCATTTCGATCGGATCTTTAGTCGGACAATCTTGTTCCCTTATTAAACAATTAACTAGAAACTTTAATAGCATGAGCTGGGTCTCAGCTTTCCTTTGAGACATGATTTCGCCAATACTTTCTGGGTCTTCTCCTGTACGGATGAAACGATATATTCTGTCTAGATCTTCTTTCATATTCGGTAGGGTGTCCAAATACTCGGTCACCCGTCTTACACGCAATGAATATATAACCATATTATCATCGCCTGGGACTGGATCATAACGGCATTCGGTAAGAGCTCGTCTGATATCTGCAACGGACTGGTATTTGGGCGTACGCTGTAACGCACGTTCATGTAACTCGACTAACGTTACACGTTTGTGTGGCGGCGGGGTACCAGGAGGACCTCCCCCCGCGGCCCCTAAACTGGAATCGTCGACTGATACTCTTCGTGCTGGCAGAGTGACTGATGTAGCGGGAACTTGTACTATGGGCTGGACCGGGGGTACCGTAACAGGTGCTGTAACAGGTGCCCCGGTGGCTGGAGGGACAGGAATTACATTATTTACAGGAGCTGGCGGAACAGGATTTGCATATTCTGGGACTGTATCGTCCAAATAGGACGAGAGAAAAATATCAGCTGCGGTCGGTTTGTGACGTAGCTTAATCGGAACTAATGGCGGCGGAAAATTACATGGTGCTTCCGGGGTTGCTTTTGGCAAGCCCTCGGCAAGAAGAGGATACATACCCTTAATAAGGGCATTTCTCTGTCTGTCTGACTGTTCGGCTTTAACTCGTTCACCTATTTCGATTAATTCCCTTTCTTGGGCTCTTTCTAAGGATTCCCTACTTAATTCTGTCTTTCTGATTTCTTTTTCGGTTCTTTTATGAGATTCTTTGCGCCATAACTCGATGGCATCTTTCTGGGACTGTCTGGATTTCTTTTTCCATAATGCTTCTTCTACTCGCATGATGCACTCGGCATCCCACGTACCTGATACGGGCCATCTATATTTCTCTTCTAATTCCTTGGTGTACTCCACCCATAAATCTAGATATAATATGGCACTTATGCCATGCTTATGATACATAAAATGACCTGGACTGTCCCTAGGCGGGACAGGAACTGCTTCCTCGAGCAGACCTTTTCTGGTTTTTAACTGACGTAACTTCGTGAACAGAGGCATAACTTAGGCTGGAGTCTGGACACAATACAATACACGATAAACACAATAATAACTTAAAAACAAATCATTCATACCACGACATTGAAAACACATGAAATAACATTTATAATAACAGTTCGGACAGAATACATGAATTTTCTCGAGAACAGAACTTACTGGAACAGAAACTTACTAGAATGACTAGATGCACTGCTAAAACAGTACGAAACTTACCGGTCCCATAAAGAGACACGTCAGGACCCGCATCCACCTAGGTGAACACTTCGTGTTGGATTTGCGTACCCAAACCCACGGACCAGAGACAAATTACTTGACTCTGTCTAGATACTACCCCAGCAACGGTACTCACCGGGCAGCAAGAACGGAAGGCCTCGGACTGGACTGGACTGCTACGACGACGGACGGACGAACTTCGGACTTCAGTTACAGGTGGGCCTCCGGATACCTCGGACCTTGAACTCTCGGCTTGGGCTCTGGTCGGGACTCGCCGCGTTCCTCCACCGCCTCGTCTGGACGCTGGACCGCAACCTCCGTCTCCTCCGTGGGCCTGAGGGATACTTGAAGCAGAAATATCTGCACGTGCACAGTATGGTTCCGTCACGGCTGCAGAGGATCAGGGGGCCTGCGTGGCGTCTCCGGCGCGTGGGAAAAAGGGCAAGTCCCTATTCGGGCGCCATTATGTGGTAAATAAATAATTAATTACCGGATCTATTTTTCAGAAATAATCAATAAACAGGTAGCTCAATAAATAAGAGTCAAGATTCGAGGTAGCTGGAGTTTACAGGCTTTAATCAGGCATAAAGGACAGGAACAGGACAGCCTGTACGGGAATAGGATGGCAGGGCCCGGCAGCTGCCGGGGGCAGGATCTGGGAATGATGCGCATAACTTTTAATAACAGTGCATTAATATATATACTAAAAACAATTACATTGCATTCAATACAGTAGGCGTAGCAGTAGGCGGAGTTTGTAGCAGTCGCGAAAGATAAGGCATAAAGTGGGTGTAACAAGAGGTGTGTACAGGGCGTATACATAGACATGTGATGTAAACGTAACAGAATATGTCATAAAAGGGGCGGAAACATGGAGGGGGCTACCTGAGCAGCTGGGACCTCTAACCTAGTGGTGCGCGCAAATGGGCAATGACGTGTTACCAGGGAGAACTGGGGGGCTATGACTTCTGTGCTAGAAGAGGAGACGAAAGTCTGGAGGGTCAGAGCGACATGTACCTAGGCATATCTAGTATCTGGTGTTTATAGTACATGTTGATAGAATCCAAAAGTTAACAGGGTAAAGGCTAACAGACATTAAGACTGGTGCATGCATTATTCTACATGTAGTACGTGTGCTAGGAATATTCTATGAATATTAATACAGTATTTCTCTTACATGGAGACATAAAGGCTAGACCATGACGGAAACTATTGATGCGATTCAGTAGCTTAGGAATGCAGAGAAGGAGGGCTGGACTGATAACTAGAAACATAACATACTCTTGGCAGACTGGGAGGCAGAGCCAGGCCGAGCCGGGCACTGCGAGGCATGAAAGTAAGCTAAGGGTCAGGGATACAGGTGGGGGCTGTATCGCTCCTCGGAGAGGGTTCAGGAAACAGGAGCTGAATCTGAGTCCGGGCCCTTTTGAGGCCTAGAAACGGGGATAATTCAATGAATTAACGTGCACACTATAAAACGTGGCAACGTAGCTTTACATAGGCCTGATATTCGTTGTATTCACGAAAACTGGAAACTGGCATACTAGAGATGGACACAACTGTAATTGCGTCTTTAATCGATCAGAGGGGAATACATGCATATTGATCATGCACATATGACATAAGATGGGGAACACGTAGGCACATATAACATGGCAAAATTTACTTTTCCACAGAACTCACATGCTCGCTTTTAGGTGACCTCAAGATGCCACAATGTACTAAAGATACAGCCCATGGAAAATAAAATGCAATTGTTTAGACAAAAACGCAGTCATGTAGCTAAGAACCGGAGTATGTTTCAAAACAAGAGAGGTTCGGTATTAAATACACTAGTATCACTGCTAAACAATTCCCAAGCCGGCCTCTGCAACAGGTTATGAAATAATTGCATAACATTATAATGTGAATGCAGAGCCCGCACACTGCCCAGATGAACAGAAGGGCCCTGCACACATTTGTTTCGTTGCTGTCACGGAGAGCTACAACATAGATACTGAGCACGTGAGCTGTGCTGAATTAAGTTCTCTAGAAGAAACCAAGAGAACCCGGTTACTAAATAGATTCAGTCTAAAAACAAAGCTACATTGGCACAATCTAAGCTGAATAGCTTAGACAATTGTGACAAATGAGGCCTCTGTCTTTACAACAATGGAATAAGACACCTGCAATGTATTCGCATGTCTTGTAAAAAAAAAAAGCTCTGACACACACGCTAGTTACATGATGAAAGAGAGAGCACAACGGGAACGTCGAACCACACATAAATCAAGGACAATTTGCAATTAAAGACATTTTTACTTTTTAAGGAATGCTACAAATTGAAGATCTTTCCCATTCTTATTGAACGATGCCACTCCAGTAAGCAAAAACATAGCCGGGACTGCATAGAAGAGGGTTTTGATGTGAATAAGCAGCACAACCTTTTACTATTTAGTACAAAGAACTCAGATCACAAACTGGCACTGAAAGTATTAGGAACGGCAGCACTGGCAGCGCGCTAGCGCTATTAATAAAATGTAAAGTACACTTTGAAGAAAACCGATATCTCTTGAGGAGCAGCAATTGTACAGGCAAGACCTCGCCGCAATGACTACCTCCGACAATCAACTCTCTCCCGTTACTTTGCACCACATCAGGGTTTGCATTTCTCTGCGGCTTTCTTGCCCACCTCCCCCTTCAAGGGTTCACTCATAAAACAAGGAAAGAAGCAGTTTGTAGTCACAATAAAGTCATGAGACAGAACCATCAGGTGTGACCCACACATGGGTCTCTCACTCAGTGGAGGGTGTCTGAGGATAGAGGGGGTGTTTCATCCACACAGGGGTCTCTCACTCAGTGGAGGGGGTCTGAGGATGGAGGAGGTGTTTCACCCTTACAGGGGTCTCTCACTCAGTGGATGGGGTCTGATGGAGGGGTATTTCACCCACACAGGGGTCTCTCACTCAGTGGATGGGGTCTGATGGAGGGGGTATTTCACCCACATAGAGTCTCTCACTCAGTGGATGGGGTCTGAGGTTGGAGGTGGTATTTCACCCACACAGGGGTCCCTCACTCAGTGGATGGGGTCTGAGGATGGAGGGGGTATTTAACCCACACAGGGGTCTCTCAGTGGATGGGGTCTGAGGACGGAGGGGGTATTTCACCCACACAGGGATGGTGGTGAGGGCGAGGGCAAGGTCTGCGGAGTACAGCTGGCAGTTCGGGGTGTAGAAGCTGAGTCGTCTGTATAGGTACGCTGGTCCGGTGTTGTGGAGTGCCTTGTATGCGAGGGTGAGGAGCTTGAAGGTGATCCTCTTGTTGACGGGGAGCCAGTACAGGTCTCTCAGGTGGGATGTGATATGGCTGTAGCGGGAGATGTCGAGGCTGAGGCGTGAAGAGACATTCTGTATGCATTGTAGTTGTTTCTGGAGTTTGGCCAAGGTTCCTGCGTAGAGGGCGTTGACGTAGTCCTGCCTGCTGGTGACGAGGGCCTGGGTGACTGTCCCTCTGGTTCCGGGGGGATCCATCTGTAGATCTTGCGGAGGGTGTTGGAGCAGGAGGAGGATACGGTGTTGACTTCCTGGGTCATTGACAGCGATGAGTCCAGGATGGAGCTCAGATTGCTCGCATGGTCAGTGGGAGTCGATGAAGCTCCCAGTGTGGCCGGCCATCAGGCGTCGTCCCGGGCGGACAGGGTGCAGCCGTCTTGTCCGAGTTCATTTTCAGGCGGCTGCTCTTCATTCATTCGGTGACGGCCTTCATTCTGTCATGAAGATTAGCTTTGTCTTATCACTGTGTTAAGTTAGCATGAGCTTATTAGACGTTTAAACCCCATTTTCTTTTCTGCAGCTTTGCGCACGACACACATTATTGTGAATGTTTAGAGAAAAGCAGGATAGGTTGCTTCACACGAGAATATTGTGTTTTCTCATTATATCTGTGTTGCTTGGTAAACTATGTCTGTACAGTGTCTGAACAGTGAGTGCCCAGGCCTTCAAGGTTATTATAACACAGTGACGGTTAGCAGGTCTGATCAGCGCATGTCTTAGACATAACATATATGCAATGCGGGCCAACTCGGGTTTTGGCGCGATTAAATAATGCACTGCACACAGAATGCCACACACATTTTGAAGAACCTTCGTATGCAGAGCACCGATGTAGAAACTGATGTGATCCATTTCTACTAGACCAAGAGCTATTGGGTCGCCCTTCTAAACCCAAAGAGACCTTCTGTAGATCTAATATAATATACTTGCAAGGGAGGGTAAAATTAGGTAAATTTTAGCCTTCTTCCCGTTAGCATTTTAACATGCTTTCTCCCTTTGTATTTTATGGAATGATAATTATGCTGATTGCTTTGTTGCTTATAATATGTCTGCTTGTATTTACAAAGATACTGCGCTTGCGAACACGGCGTTAGAAATAAACCTTTCCAACTTGCACGTGTCCGCAATTACTCCTTGTTTTGTACTGAGTTTGTAGAATAACGAAAGAAAGAGTGTTCATGTGTTCCACATTACCTGAGGTGTTCTAAGTCCATGTTCTGGGTTGTCTAACATTGGGTGAATGGAAGACCCAATGAGACACTGATTGCTAGTCTGGTAGGGGATGTTGGGTACTAAGGTGAGTTTTGGTTCATCCTAATTCACCGAGGTTCCAAGTCTCTAAGCATAGTTCTGTGTAGGAGCAGAAATCCCTGCGACATGGCGTCCAACGTTTTTGGTGGCCTTATTTCATGACACTTGAGTAGTGCTACATTCAGTCCTTAACCCCTTCGCTATTGTTTCCGGAAATCAGTAGTGTCGGACAAACCTACCTATAGTGACATAGGTCTTTTCAAGCTTGAATCTTTTCTAAAAGGTTTCTTTTTGGATTACTACCCAGTTGTGCTACATAGGTTCTTTTTGTACCTCTTTCTTCCTGTGTCGTTATGGCAGTTGATATAGCGCAGCGAAGTCTGATTGCAGTGCGCAATCATTTGCAGAATTATAATGTTGTCGCGGAGGGCATGGCAGTGATTTTGGTAGTGAGTGCGGAAGTGACTTAGCCTTTTGAGATTTTCTACTCATGGGTGACCTTCCCGGCTGTGAACGCAAACACTGATGTGTTTGATTAATACTCTCCTACTGCCGTGCCACAAGACTATGTTCCGTATAGGACACAGGAAGTTCCTATTAATGCTTGGCACCCTCCCCTTTACAAGCGGCATGGTTAGGTCCTTTGTACATTCCAGGCGTTACTTGGCCTGTTTTGGCTGGATTTACGCCACATCCGCAGCACGGGGCTTGTCCCGTTGCGGAAATAAGACAACTACATGTCGTCGCAATTAGTGTAATTAGGTCGTTAGTACAATACATTACCCGCAATCTCCCAGGCGGGGCTTCTGGTATTGCGGCGCATCCAGCAGGAGCGGGTGGCATGAAGCTTAGTCCCGTGATGGTGAACGCAGTGATGGGCAAGCGCCCCCAGAATAAGGCTGATTTTCCTTTCTGGCTTGCCGAAAAGTTTGACCAGCTGGAAGCAGTATTTCCTAACACGTCTCCTGTTGAAAAACACAGGATACTGACAATTAGTTTGCCAAAAGACTTGATACCTGAAGCAGGTGACTGTGAGTCTTGGGGTAAGATTTTTGCGGCAGTATACACCAGGTGCTTCGACAACAACAGAAACAGGAGTCCCGTCCTGCATCACCAGTGCCTGCGTCTACAGAACGTGTTTATGACTTGCGCGACCGCGCGATGATTAAATCACCTGATCGTTTTCAGGTTTCTGAACAATGCTCTCCTCGTTCTTTTCAGGACTCATTGGCCTCATCGGCCTCATCGACCGGTGGTGGAGGAGGCGCAGAGGTAGGGGTGGCCAGCAGGGACGCGACCAGCCCCTCCCGAAAGACAGAAAAGGCAAGCAGGACGATTCAACACCGAAAAGACCCCAGTTTCAGAAGAAGAAAGTTGCCGCATTAACAGCGAGATATGCCACAGATAGTGAGACGCAGCTTTGGAATCAGACATGGGCTCTGACCCTGCTGGACTGCGCGGCGAAGATTACCATTGTTTGGGAGGCCCGGCGTCCACTACTGAAGGTGACAGCGACTGACGGTTATGTTGTTGTGGAGACAGCTGATACCAGAGTAGCTCCCCCTGACAGACTTCATGAAATTGTCCTTTTAATTGAAGGTGACATATAACGTACCATAATAGGGGTATTTTGAGAAAATCTTATGACTACCTATGATATTTTGTTAGCAGAGGCTGACTGGCCCCCACCTTTTGTGCTCGCAGCTCCGAGAGGGGAGGAGGTGATCGTCCCTAGTTTCGCGCACGCAGTCTCAAAGGAGCATGCGCTGCATTTTGTAGAAGAGTGGGCTAAAGCCCTTGCGCCGGCTCTGTACCGTACTCACTGTGGTTGGAATACATTTTCTCCACGGCACGAGATTCCCCTACGGTCTACGCCACAGCCTCAACCTCAATATCCCATCCAACGTGAAGCTAAGGCCTCCGTTGCGGAAATCCTTGAACAATTGGAATATAAAGGAGTGATTGAAAATTGTGTGTCACCGATGAATAACTCACTTTTTACTGTGACCAAGCCAGATGGATCATTCCGCTTGGTATTGGATTACCGGCATTTGAACGCGCATTGTCGTACCTGCGCAGTACAGAATACACACGGCTCTGCTTTAGTGGATGGTCTCGTGCGTAAACGGTTTAAAACCACACTTGACATATCCAACAATTTGTACGGACTGAGTTCTCAGTGGACCAGTTTTACATGCGGCGGTAAACAAAGACAATATAAACGATTACCAATGGGCTACAAAAATAGTCCAGGCGTTTTTTCCACTCGCATTGTATCTCTCCTAGAGAGAATCGACCCGGATGCGTGTTCGTATGTGGATGACATCTATCTCACAGACGACGAAATTTGGTCGCATCTTTGTCGCGTTGACCGCATAATTCGTTGCTTTGCAGACTTCGGTTACAAATTTAACTTTGCAAAGTCTCACATTGCAGAGTACACAGTGTTGTTCTTGGGCTATGAGCTCAACAATGAAGGTCGAGGACTGGCGCCTCACTTCCTGGAGAAATGCGCACAACTGCGTGCTCCGACAACTCTGAAAAAATGACAATCTTTGCTAGGATTTTTGAATTTCGGGCGTACCTATGTACCTGAATATGCCCAGCGTATCAAACCTTTGTATGCTTTGATACAACCTACCTTTACCAAATCTTTCTGGCTGCCTGATCATTCAGCCATTTTGCAATCCTTGCAGGCTGATTTACTAGAAGCTAAATTCTTACTGACTCGTGATAACCATACCAACCTGGTGATAAGAATCATCCCTGGGGCAGTGGGTTTCACTTACCTTACTTTTAACGAAGGAGACACAGTACCTATCGCTTACAAGTCCCACTTGTACACTTCGGCTGAAATGCGGTTTTCCACTGTGGAAAAAGTTTTGACAGCAGTGCAAATGGCGATTCTAAAGGAACGAGCACTGTCACAGGGAAAACGCATGTTGGTTGTTAACCCGCATCCTGCCCTTGAGGCAGTGACAAAGGCCAGTGTACCAAATTCTAAAGCTTTGCACCCATGGTGGATACAATGGGCTGCATCATTGACGTCTCCTGATGTCACGTTTGTTTTTGATGCCTCCTTGAAGTCGCAGGAGTTTTTGCAGTATGAATTTGTTCATCCTGCGCCAGTGACTATGTGGCCTTTGGAGGATTTCCATTGTATCTTTTACACTGATGGTTCGGCGCAAGTTGCGCATGGGTCTAAACACGCGTACATTTCAGCTTGCGCCATTGTGGTCGGTTCCATGGGGAATGATGAGTTCAAGTCCAGGGTCGTGCACACGCAGACTTTAGGGGACTGTACCGCAAAATTGGCAGAGCTGCGTGCTCTGATGCTTGCTTTGGAGTACGCAGATCCTAGTGTGATGACTCTTATTGTGAGTGATTCTCACTACTGTGTCCAGTCTTACAACGAAAAACTGTTCTTTTGGATTCAGAATGATTTTCGTGATTCCAAGGGTAGCACAATAAAACATAAAATGATCTGGGTCCGAGTGGCTGAGCTTAAAGAGCAGTTGCCACTCGTGTTTGTAACTCACACTCTTGGTCATCAGCGTGTAGGAGTCCACGCTCTTGGCAATTCTTTGGCAGATGAAGCTGCCAAATCAGCAGTATCGACATATCTAGTTGCAGCAGGTACACGTTCCAAAAATAAGATTGATGATGATATCTTGGCAGCCATTGCTGCAACTGAGAAGGGAAGTAAATATCCAAAGGGATTCCCTTCGAAGTACACATACCACTTAAGTCCTGACAAAGTTCCTTATGTGAAAATACCTGACGTTGGTGAAAGAGTGATTCCCAACGCAGACCGCAGGCCAATGCTGATTACGGCTGCCCATGAAGGTGTCGCGTCTGCGCATGCAGGCGCTTCGGCTACTGTTTCTCAGTTACAACAACGTTTCTGGTGGTGGGGACTGTACAAACAGACGGGTGGTTATGTCCTTGAATGTGACATATGCCAGCAGGTTAAACCTTCGACTGCTGCGCGTCCGCCCCAGACACAGTTGTACATTTCTAATAAACCATTATTGGGTTGTGTTTATTTAAATCACTGCAGTTCTTTTTCTTCTGATACTGTGTATTAGTATATCTTAGTAGCAGTTTATTCATGCACACGCTTTCTCTGGGTCTGGCCACACCGCAGCGCTGATTCCCGATTTGTCATAAGAGACTTGCGTATCTTTGCAGGGATTTTTGCCTGTGGTACCTTCCATTCGGATCAGGGTCCTGCATTCGCCTCTAAGGCGTATAAGGAAGTCATGACTTTGTTGGGGGTCCAAGTCAAGTTTTTGTCTCCATTCAGGCCTGAGGGTAATAGTGTTTTGGAGCGAATGAACCGTGATTTAAAGCAGTCTTTGACGTCTAGGGTTATAGGCACTGGCAGGAACTGGCTGACCCACCTCATAAGCGTGCAGCGTGCCCTTAATAATCTTCCTAGAAGGTCTCTGGGTGGGCATACCCCATACGAAATGCTCTTTGGTATCAAGATGTATATCCCGGATCTTGACGGTCTGGACTCGGCGGCTGTAGCTGCCTCCTTTGACGTAGATGAACATTGCAATGTTTTACAGGATCTACAAAAGACCAGAAACAGTCTTGCAAAGGAACATTTGCCCTGCACATCTGAACCTGCTTTGCAGATTCCGGTAGTTGGTTGGCTACCCCAAGTTGGTGAACTGGTTCGAGAGAAGATCGACAACAAGAAGGAGTTTGGTCCCTCATATCGAGCTCCAGTTCCAGTGCTTGGCGTGAAGGGCACAAAAACAGTCATTTCACCACCACTTCCAGGTCGTAAAGAGAACAGGTATATCTCCATTGACAATGTCAAATTACACAGAGTGGCCGATTCTTCTTAGTATGACACCAGCAGTCTCATGTCCTTCAATTTTGAAAAATTCTGTTTTAATTCCGGCTCCACATCCAGTGCCTGCCATTGCCCTCGAGATGCCTGCAATATCGAGTCCTGTATTGAGTACATTGCCTGGTACTCACCTTGATGAAACTGACTACACTTACCCAGCTGACTTATCAATGCCTGATTTGCAAACTCGTTTGGCCACCGAATCCAGATTTTCTTTTGACTCTGACTCTCATACATCAAAGACCCCTTCAAAAATTTATGTTTGGGTGAGCCTGTTCAAAAAACATTTTTTGATCCCACCTTGGACCTACATTTGGTTGGTGCTTTTTTCAATTTACATTTTCATGACAATTGGCTTTGTGGTATATTTTTTTCGACTTGTCAATGGACACTATGTCGAGGAAAGGACATGCATTCGACATATCAATGGAACATTGGCTCCACACTACTCATCACATCGATTGAGGAGAGACCTGGCTTTTCTTAATATAACTGCATGGCCTGTTTTAGATGGGATTGTGTGGGATGCGGTTCGATTTCAAATTCATGGGCCCAGTGAAGTAATTAATGTCCCTAATGTACTTAGAGTTTCTATGGGGGATGTAGTTAAACAAAATATACGTTCTGATGATTGGGATGTTCAGGCCGTAAAAGCATTATTTTCTGATTTAAAATATTATGCTGCCTTTGATGCTGAAGATTTGTATTTAGAATCTGCTAATTACGTAGATTTATATTGTTTCCAACACTTTGGCAATCACTTCCTCCATAAAACTAATTCAAGGAGGAACACTGTTAATTATACACAATGGGGACATTGTCCGGCCCCTATGCAAGGCAGTTCTGCTACCTTTTTGAAAAGGTTCACTTATTTTACTGATTTCAATCAGTCAAATCCCAGTTCTTTTTATTTTAAAATAACTGAAAAGTCCACATTCAAGGTTAGACTAACCGATACCAAAATTGCTGTATTCGAAGTCCTTCCTAGACCAGTTAGCTGTTGGAGGCTCCGAAATTAGGAAGGGTACAATCGACCTGAAATATGTTTGGGGTTCTAAGGGTTGGCAAGTGCATGGCACTGAGGCTTTGCACTGTGCATGCCTCATCCCGAACCATATGTTGTTTTTGAATTCTACTATTTCACAGACAACTTGCTTTGGATTGACTACTACTAAAAGATTGAATGCTCCTTCTTTTCCCGAATTGGAAGAATATTCAGGTTGGAATGATTCCACTAAACTTTCGACCAGAGAGTTACAAACTCTATTGCTAAATTCTTCTTTTAACATATCGAGTTTGGTTGAGGCGTAACCATCTATATACCTTGCAGAGGCGTAACCATCTATATACCTTGCATCGGGCATATCTCTCTCCCCAAAGACTCTTTAAGTTTCAACCAGGGAAGTGCTGCAACAAATGCCTTCTTCCGGCAGCATCCGATGTCCACATGTTCTGGGAATGCCCCAACATTAGTACATTTTGGAAGGAAGTCAAGATTTCTCTAGAATCAATTCTTAAAATTCCGATCCCTCTTTGTTTGTCGTTAGTTATATTTGGACTGTGCGACAACATAGTGGGGACAGAAAGAATATTTCTATTTTATGCTATCCTCTTAGCAAGACAGCAAATATGTAAAAATTGGGTCAACACCAACCCTCCGACTCATGCAGAGTGGCTGACATCGCTCGATGAAATATCTAAAGTGGACATGATAAGATCTGGCAGTTCCAGAAGCTTCGCCTTCTAGAATTTTCTACTTAAGTGGAGATGAAAAACCATCTGGACATCCGGGTTTTTTTTTCCCCCCGGGTCCGATGATTAGGCCCTGTACTCCAAGCTCAGAGGGAGGCCCCCCGTGCCACGATGAAACTGGGCCGATAGCTCGAAATAAGCCTCGATGGAGTAAGATCTTCCGGACGATACCTCCCGCCAATCTGATACTTCTGCCCTGGGAAAGAATGAGACCACTTCTGATCTCTAGTCTTTCAAGGACATTAATGGTGGTTGGATATTTCTTGGAACGATAATGCGGCTAATGAGGACAAAAAAAAACAACAACAAAAAACATATCGAGTTTGGATCCCAAGGACTGGTTGCTCTTGCAAAAAAGTGCTGACTCATGCCAGCATCAGTTTCTGGGTTTGGCTCAAAGCTTTACACAGGTCAGGGTGGATTCCCGTTTTGAAAGTGACCATTCTGTGACAACCTATTCTGTAGGCAAGTTATGTCAGCATTGGCTCAAACACTCCACTTTGGCGTCAGTTAAACTACATTTGTCTAAACTGACTGACGATGTTGATCTGAATGATTTTATCAAGGGCCCGCTAAAGGCAGATCTAAAAGATGGATATATGCTGTTTACAATGAATTCTGGTAAACATCCCAGATTGAAGCGGCTACCCGCATTAGAGCTATAGATCAAGCAAATTTAGAAAAGGTGCTAGCTGTTGTTGATAATAGCATTAACACGCTCTCTTCCCGCATTTACACGTTAGACAATATTGTGTCATCTGTTGTTGATATTGTGAAAGATGAAGTGTCTGTTTTGTACCATGGTCAAAATCAATTGCGTTCCATTATGCAGTTTGCCTGGACTTTGCAAACCGTAAAAGCTGGCAAAGTGCCATGGCATTACATGAATACGTTATCATTGTTTGCCCCGTTTAATTTGACTGACAAGCAACGTTTACTGTCAATGAAAGATGCTACCTTTTCTATGTTAAACATTGAGAGACTAGAACCTTTACCATTTTCAGTGGCTGAAGCCAATTCAGCAACGTGGCTTATCCATGGATTGATTACACTTCCATTTCGTTTATTCAAATTTGAAAATTGTATGAAGTACTTTGCAATAGGTAGATATGAGCCTCTTGGGAGTTCTTATCTGCATGAAGTCTGGTCGCTTCCCTTTACCTATAGATGCCTGAGGGAGGGTAAAGAAGTTTACTTAAATTGTGAAGATTGCACTGCTGCGCCCGACCATTCATTGATTTGTAGACATATCCAATTACATGGCTCTTGCAATCAAAATGAGCCTAATTTGGCCTGTATTTTAAAAGGTACGCCTGTGCCTGCTATTGTGCCCACTTTCACATTACTGGCAAACGGGAGTTATGTACTTTTAAATAATGAAGATTGTTGTGGGTTGGTAGCCGGAATTGTTATATAGTTACAGTCAGTGAACTTGTCGTTTGCTGTAAGAATGTAATGTATCCTCCTCCACATGGGAAACTTGATGTTTCCATCTGGCCGAAAATTTCGACCTTGAAAGTAGAGTTCAACAAGATGAGTCGCATAAGAGCTCTATTGTCCCAGAAGGAAGTTGCCCTCACATCTGCCCGTGAAACATTTGTTTGTTTGTTGAGTTTTTTTCCAGCCCAGACTCATTGACATAGCTATGTCCCCTGGCTGTATTTTTTAGCTTTTTTCTCGAAAGAAATTTTTGAGAGTTCCCTTTTGTGCAAATTTGACATTACTGAGGACTGATGTTGTTGAACTATGCGTTCCAAAATTTGCCCCTTATCTTATCTTATCTTATCTTATCCGTGCTCGGATCAAGGGATGGTGTCATGGAGATTAGCTTTGTCTTAGCACTGTGTTAAGTTAGCATGAGCTTATTAGACGTTTAAATGCCATTTTCCTTCCTACTGCTTTGCGCACGGAACTCATTATTGCGAATGTTCAGAGAAAAGCAGGATAGTTTGCTTCACACGAGAATATTGTGTTTTCTCATTATATCTGCTTTGCTTGGTAAACTATGTCTGTACAGTGTCTGAACAGTGAGTGCTGAGGCCTTCAAGGTTATTATAACTAAGCATGGGCGTAAAATCCGCTCCGATCGCGGATTTTTCGGATTTTCGGCAAATTCGCAATCCGCGAACTCTCGCGAATTTGTCGAAAATCCGTGAATCCGCTCGCGGCGGATTTTTTGCTTGGTTGCGGCGCGCGGCGTGGTGCACGGCGTTCACTTTCCGTCATTTTAGCGTTTGCCGAGTTGTTTTTCTTTGCGAGTGACGCGCCATTTTAGATCTTGCTGCGTGTTCCCGCGGGAGTTTGTCGCCCGCGAATACGTACTCGCGGCTTGCCACCTTGCACAGCACACCTCGCGAGAGTTCGCAATTGCGAACACGTAGTTGCGGCGGAAAGGAACAATCTCGCACTTGCGAAATAGAGATTTTGCAATTTCGCACAAGAAAATCACCAGCAAACAGGATAAACCTTCAGAAAATTATGATTTTTATCAGAATCACTCCTCAGGTTGACATTTGCATGGCCTTTTTTTTTGCAAGGAGTCCATTTTGGGGGGGGGGGAGGAAGGAAGTGCCCCACAGTCTCCAACTTCCTGTTCCTGTCCAGCAGGCTCCTCCCAGTGCTTTGTCCATCTCCTGGTCACTTTCATTTGGATCTGGAGCTGGAAGGATTACTTTTTGTGGGTGCTGCTGGATATTTGGATTTGAGGCCTTTTTGACTGTCTTTGGATCACTTTTGGATTAGAAATCAACTTTCACAAGTAAGTTTGTTTGGGGCATTACAGTTGCTGCAAGTACAATTTTGGAACTTTTTCAGAAAATTAAATAAATTATATTGTGGGTAGCCACAGTATCCAGTAGGACCAGGGTTGGTTATGGGTGCATGATACAACTGTTTTGTTGAATTTAAACACCATTGAGGCCATGGATGGGCTGGGATTGTGCAGATTTTATTGTTTTTTGTCGTTTTTTTGGGCCTGCTGGTGTGGCCCTTTGCCCAGGGGTGGTGAGTGTTGCATGGGCCTAGTCTTTCTGTGGGGTGTCTTCTTGAATTTAAACATAATTGAGGCCATGGATGGGCTGGGATTGTGCTTATTTTATTGTTTTTTGTCGTTTTTGGGGGGCTGCTGGTGTGGCCTTTTGCTTGCCCAGGGGTGGTGGTGGTGCATGGACTGAGTGTGCCTGTGGTGTTGTCTCATTCTCTTTGATGTAAACATCATGGATGGCATTGGATTGTGGTGATTTCTGGCTGTTTTTCTGTTTTTTTGGGGGGGTACTGTTGATGTGGTCTGGCCATGTGGGTGGTGGTGGTGGCCATCTTGAGTGCTGGCTGGTACAGGCAACATGTGCTTGGGGTGTAAGGGGGCCATTTTGAGGAGAGGCAGTGTCTGAGGCCTGCACTTATTTTGCCTACTTTTCATCCCTTATGCCCAGGGGTAGTGAGTGTTGCATGGGCCTAGTGTTTCTGAGGGGTGTCTTCTTGAATTTAAACACCATTGAGGCCATGGATGGGCTGGGATTGTGCAGATTTTATTGTTTTTTGTCGTTTTTTTGGGCCTGCTGGTGTGGCCCTTTGCCCAGGGGTGGTGAGTGTTGCATGGGCCTAGTCTTTCTGTGGGGTGTCTTCTTGAATTTAAACACCATTGAGGCCATGGATGGGCTGGGATTGTGCAGATTTTATTGGTTTTTGTCGTTTTTTTGGGCCTGCTGGTGTGGCCCTTTGCCCAGGGGTGGTGAGTGTTGCATGGGCCTAGTCTTTCTGTGGGGTGTCTTCTTGAATTTAAACATAATTGAGGCCATGGATGGGCTGGGATTGTGCTTATTTTATTGTTTTTTGTCGTTTTTGGGGGGCTGCTGGTGTGGCCTTTTGCTTGCCCAGGGGTGGTGGTGGTGCATGGACTGAGTATGCCTGTGGTGTGGTCTCACTCTCTTTGATGTAAACATCATGGATGGCATTGGATTGTGGTGATTTCTGGCTGTTTTTCTGTTTTTTGGGGGTGTACTGTTGATGTGGACTGGCCATGTGGGTGGTGGTGGTGGCCATCTTGAGTGCTGGCTGGTACAGGCAACATGTGCTTGGGGTGTAAGGGGGCCATTTTGAGGAGAGGCAGTGTCTGAGGCCTGCACTTATTTTGCCTACTTTTCATCCCTTATGCCCAGGGGTAGTGAGTGTTGCATGGGCCTAGTGTTTCTGAGGGGTGTCTTCTTGAATTTAAACACCATTGAGGCCATGGATGGGCTGGGATTGTGCAGATTTTATTGTTTTTAGTCGTTTTTCTGGGCCTGCTGGTGTGGCCCTTTGCCCAGGGGTGGTGAGTGTTGCATGGGCCTAGTCTTTCTGTGGGGTGTCTTCTTGAATTTAAACATAATTGAGGCCATGGATGGGTTGGGATTGTGCTTATTTTATTGTTTTTTGTCGTTTTTGGGGGGCTGCTGGTGTGGCCTTTTGCTTGCCCAGGGGTGGGGTGCATGGACTGAGTGTGCCTGTGGTGTGGTCTCACTCTCTTTGATGTAAACATCATGGATGGCATTGGATTGTGGTGATTTCTGGCTGTTTTTCTGTTTTTTGGGGGTGTACTGTTGATGTGGACTGGCCATGTGGGTGGTGGTGGTGGCCATCTTGAGTGCTGGCTGGTACAGGCAACATGTGCTTGGGGTGTAAGGGGGCCATTTTGAGGAGAGGCAGTGTCTGAGGCCTGCACTTATTTTGCCTACTTTTCATCCCTTATGCCCAGGGGTAGTGAGTGTTGCATGGGCCTAGTGTTTCTGAGGGGTGTCTTCTTGAATTTAAACACCATTGAGGCCATGGATGGGCTGGGATTGTGCAGATTTTATTGTTTTTTGTCGTTTTTTTGGGCCTGCTGGTGTGGCCCTTTGCCCAGGGGTGGTGAGTGTTGCATGGGCCTAGTCTTTCTGTGGGGTGTCTTCTTGAATTTAAACACCATTGAGGCCATGGATGGGCTGGGATTGTGCAGATTTTATTGGTTTTTGTCGTTTTTTTGGGCCTGCTGGTGTGGCCCTTTGCCCAGGGGTGGTGAGTGTTGCATGGGCCTAGTCTTTCTGTGGGATGTCTTCTTGAATTTAAACATAATTGAGGCCATGGATGGGCTGGGATTGTGCTTATTTTATTGTTTTTTGTCGTTTTTGGGGGGCTGCTGGTGTGGCCTTTTGCTTGCCCAGGGGTGGTGGTGGTGCATGGACTGAGTGTGCCTGTGGTGTTGTCTCACTCTCTTTGATGTAAACATCATGGATGGCATTGGATTGTGGTGATTTCTGGCTGTTTTTCTGTTTTTTGGGGGTGTACTGTTGATGTGGACTGGCCA
This sequence comes from Lissotriton helveticus, assembly GCF_964261635.1. Classification (NCBI taxonomy): domain Eukaryota; kingdom Metazoa; phylum Chordata; class Amphibia; order Caudata; family Salamandridae; genus Lissotriton; species Lissotriton helveticus. The sequence continues at coordinate 426,634,507 of NC_136058.1, forward strand.
TGTGGGTGGTGGTGGTGGCCATCTTGAGTGCTGGCTGGTACAGGCAACATGTGCTTGGGGTGTAAGGGGGCCATTTTGAGGAGAGGCAATGTCTGAGGCCTGCACTTATTTTGCCTACTTTTCATCCCTTATGCCCAGGGGTAGTGAGTGTTGCATACTTGCATGTCCCTAGTCTTTCTGTGGGGTGTCTTCAATGTAAACATCATGGATGGCATGGGATTGTGCTCATTTTTCTGTGTTTTGTCGATTTTTTGGGGTGTATAACTGAACTGATGTTCCTCTGTCTTCCATTGCTTTTAGGTGCACAAGAAGACTCAATAGAACCACCAGTGCCAGGAAGAAGTCCTGCAGCGGTGTGTGCAGCATAACGTCACGCGACGTCACGTCTGGACACAGAACCCTCTGCAACTCGTGCAACTGCTGCCTGCTGACCTGCTCTGAAGAAGATGGCCCCAAAAAAAGTAACCCGTAGCTCCTCTAGCAAGAAAGGTGACAGTAAGGAGCAGAAGAAGCAAGTTACCAAGGACACTGGTGTGCCGCCCGCCCCTTTTTTAGTGAGTAAAAAAAAAAGTATGCCTGCAGCAGCTGCAGCGGGATCTGCTGGGGACCAAGCTGGCAGCAGCACCCCCGCTCCATTGGGCTCAGTGCCACCACCACCACCACGCCAACTTAAGTCCAAGCCCTTGAGTGCTGCAGAGGCAGCCAGTATACTTCTTCAATCACCATCGACCAGTGATGTTGGCTCATCGCAAGAAAGCAGCAGCAATGTCCCTCAATCAACACAGGTTGTTGTAGCTCATCTGACGAGTGTTGAACAACCACAGCGGCAACAACAATCACATGTGCAAGTACAAGCCCAAGTACATGTGGAAGGAGAGGCAGCGCAAGGAGATGCGCAAGCAGAGGTGCATGGAGGGTCACAACAAGTGCCCACAATAGTTGTTCCTCCCGAAGTAGGGGCACATCAGGAAATCGACAATCAAGGCGAGGTATCATTTGAGGAAGCCACTCCTCCTGATGATCCTTCATTGTCTTCCACACCCCTAGCAAGGAAGAGATCAAGGGTGGTGTCTACATCCTCTTCAAGCACACCTCCTTCTGATGATACGGATCAAACTTGGGAACAAACAAAGGTAGTTAAGCGTAAAAGGAAGCTCGTCCAAAGTCTCAGAGTTATGGAGTGTGATGAGTCTCAACAAGAAGTGGCGGATACTGCTGCTGATGAAGACTCTGCCAACGACGACCCAGTCATCATAAAGGTCACTGCAGCCCCAGCGGGCATGCAGCAAACAGACATTTTGACCCTAGCCCGAAGAGCTGCTGAGCGTGATGATGATGTTGTCGATGAGGAGGCAGTGGAAACACCACAATCATTGGAGTTAAGTAGTACACCAACTCGTCCCGCTTCCATATTTCTTTCTGGCAAGAAGAGACCTCCGTCAATCTCGACCTTAATTAGTGGCGGTGAAAGTGCAAAACGTACAAAAGTTGGGCAATCCACATCCTCCACTTCATCTGGCATTAGCTTCATGACCACCACCACCAGTATCGCCGCCTCCTCCATGTCCCACAGACACTTCAAGTCCCCAGTTTGGGACTTCTTTACTGTTTGTCCAAAAAATCCAAAGTTTGCCATTTGTACCATTTGTAAGCAAGCAGTTAGTCGTGGTAAGCCAGGTACCAACTATGGTACCGGAGGCCAGAGAGGTCATCTTAGGAGACAGCACACTGTCAAATGGTTTGCGCACCTAGATGCGATCAAGAAAGGCCAAATTCAAGGAAACGTTGATGTTTCATCTGATGATGACGAGCAGGAAGAAGACGTGTCAAACACTTCCCTTACACCCAGTACCCCTGTCAGCAGCACACCCAATGTGAGGCACACTAAGAGTGTTGGAGCGAGTGAGACACCAACGCACAAAAGTTCACCAGCGAGCAAAATTGGGTCAACGAAGTCATTATCAGCCCGTAAATGCTTGGTCCAGGGCAACATTAGAACAATGCTTACTTCAGACGTGCCATATGAACGCAACCACCCACTGACGCGTCTGTATAACACTAAGCTGGCTAAAATGCTAGCTGTGGACCTTCTACCTTTTTCTTTTGTAGAAGCGGTAGGTTTTCTTGAATTAGTGGCAACGCTCTGCCCTAAATGGAAGGTTCCGAGCCGGTTCTATTTTGCCAGAGTTGCGGTTCCAGCACTACATGAAGATGTGCTGCAGGCGATTGGGGCAGCTTTGCAGAAGAGTGCTGTTCACACAATACATCTGACAACAGACATGTGGACCAGTGGCCCAGGCGATGATTACATGTGCATCACTGCACACTGGGTCTCTTTTTCAGGTGTTATAGCAAAGCTAAACGCAGGTGTTGACCCGGACCAAGTTTTCAAAGCTGCTCGGAAACATGCAACACTAGCCATGTTTGGCTTGGAGAAAAGTCACACAGCAGAAAACCTTTTGGAAGAGTTTGACAAAAAGGTCTTGACAATGCTATCCCCCCTAAAACGCAAGATTGGTTATGTTTCCACGGATAATGGCGCCAATGTAGTTAAGGCCATGTTGAAGGGTGACCATGTTAGAGTGCCGTGTTTGGCGCACTGTATCAACCTGGTAGTTCAAAAATTCTTGAGTGATAAAGAGAGTCCAGCGTTCGAGGTAATGGCCACCTGCCGCAAAATGTGCAACCATTTCAGCCATTCTTTTAAGGCCCGGAAGCATCTGCGGAGACTGCTACTTCAACGTGGAATGCCAGTGAAAGCACTCATCCAGGAGGTGGCAACACGTTGGAACTCAACCTTCTACATGCTTGAGCGTCTGTATGAGCAGTATACGGTACTCGATCACTATTTCTTGACAGAGGCTACATCTCAGAAGGAGGACCTGCGGATGAGTAAGGCGCAATGGGCCATAGTTAAAAGCCTGACAGACATGCTTCGTCCTTTTGAGTTCTTCACGCGTGCAGTCAGCCAGGAGGACTGTAATTTGGGAAAAGCTATCCCATTGTTGTGCATACTGGAGCACCAACTGATGGCGGTTTCTTCTGAGTTTCAAAAAGATGAAAAAAAAAAAAACATTTCATTTTGTCTGAGAAATTATTACATCGCCTACGTGGTGATGAATGTCTTAAAAACATCAACTCAGATCCGCATTACATTTGTGCTACTATTCTGGATCCACGCTACAAAAAGGCGCTGGCAGACAACGCATTCTTTCCTTTCGCTGATGCAGATGTTCAAAAGTACAAACATTGGTTAGCCTGGTCAGCCAAGAGGTTTGAAAAAGAACGGCAGGTTATTGAAGGAGAAGCCAGTACATCAGCATCAGCATCAGCAGGCCATCCGCAGTCACAAGAATCCACTTCTGCACCTGTGGCTGGGGCACAAGTGACCTCTCAGCCGTTAAAGACACCGGCAACTGGATCATCTGCACCACACACAATGACAACACTAACAGTGGCTGGGGAGGAGGATTGGCTAAGTTTGATGGGGTATGGTTCTCGAAAAAATGTCACAGCCAGCACAGCAAAAAGTAAGCAAAGTGGAGGAACAGTTGATGACCTTGAGTCGATGGTGCAGGACTATCTGAATGACTCAACAGTGGTCTTTCTTAATGAGGAGCCATTGCAGTATTGGCATGGCAAAAAACAATTGTGGCCACAGCTCTACAACCTGGCTATAAACTATTTGTCTTGCCCACTCGCAAGTGTGTCTTCTGAACGTGTTTTCAGTGCTGCTGGTGGCATTGTAACTCCCAAACGGAGCCGCCTCTCGCCCAAAAATGTGGAGCGGCTGACAATGATCAAGATGAATCAGCACCTCATACCACCAGATTACAAAGTACGAGAAAGCACGCCGCATGAAGACGAGGAGGACAGCAACGTAGATGAGGGGATTTTTTCTCTGTTCGGTGCCACTGACCTCATCCAGCCTGAATTCGCAGAGTATGATGACGAAATCTTGTTCTTATTCCCTGACACCGAGCCCTGAAAATGAGACAATCAATCAAGAACTTTCTTTTTCGTCCTTATTCACTTTTATTCCTGTGTGCTTTGTGTCTCTCTTTCTTTGTTTTGCACAGTTAATTTAATTCAAACTTTAATCACCTAATCCCAAAAACAAGACCATCATCAGAACTGTCTTCACTTGTTTGCTTATTGATTTGAAGGTGCCGCAGTCTACATTCCTCAGGTTCACAAGTTCTGAAGAACATGCTCCTCTATCCTCCTCCTCCAGACTGCGATTTCCCTCCAAGCAGAGTGCTGGATTACGCACAATGAAGAAAGACTCAGCACTTGTGGGGGTGTTGTACTTCTTTGCGGGTGAGTTGACGGTTTTGGGCCCATTGCTGTGAAGCTCTAATAATGGACAAAAGTGTTTTGGACCAAATATGAGGTGGAAATTTCTTGCCGTTTTTGCTGACTTGCTTGCCTTTGAGGTGCTCTTTGGCGGGGTTCCGGGGGTTTGTGTGTAATTTTTGGTGTCTGTCGAAGCACTGCTGCGACAGTCTAATCTTGATTGCATTTGCTTTTCAGGAAATCCGTGGTGGAAAACAGGAGTTATGATGATTGATGATGATGACGACCTAGCTGCACAGCGCCGCGTTTGGACCGAAGGCCGAGAGACATTGTAAGTATGAGATTTAGCTTTTCCGCTGTTTGGGGGTGTTGTGTCGGGTGTTTTTTTGCGGGTGGGTTGGCGGGTCTTGCCTGGGGCATTCCTGGGAAGGTCTAATACCGGATACAAGTGTTTTGGACAAAATCCATAAGGAACAGCCTTTTTTTTGCCATTTCTTCAGACATCTTGCTCAATGTAGCGTTTTGGGGGGCTTCCTGCTGTTCGTGGGTGGGTTGCGGCCGGGGTCTCTGTCGAAGCACTGCTGCGACAGTCTAATCTTGATTGCATTTGCTTTTCAGGAAATCCGTGGTGGAAAACAGGAGTTATGATGATTGATGATGACCTAGCTGCACAGCGCGTTACTTTGGACCGAAGGCCGAGAGATATTGTAAGTATGAGATTTAGCTTTTTCGCTGTTTGGGGGTGTTGTCGCGTGTTTTTTTGCGGGTGGGTTGGCGGGTCTTGGCTGGGGCATTCCTGGGAAGGTCTAATGCCGGATAGAAGTGTTTTGGACAAAATCCTTAAGGAAAAGCATTTTTTTTGCCATTTCTTCAGACATCTTGCTCAATGTAGCGTTTTGGGGGGCTTCCTGCTGTTCGTGGGTGGGTTGCGGCCGGGGTCTCTGTCGAAGCACTGCTGCGACAGTCTAATCTTGATTGCATTTGCTTTTCAGGAAATCCGTGGTGGAAAACAGGAGTTATGATGATTGATGATGATGACGACCTAGCTGCACAGCGCCGCGTTTGGACCGAAGGCCGAGAGACATTGTAAGTATGAGATTTAGCTTTTTCGCTGTTTGGTGGTGTTGTGTCGGGTGTTTTTTTGCGGGTGGGTTGGCGGGTCTTGCCTGGGGCATTCCTGGGAAGGTCTAATACCGGATACAAGTGTTTTGGACAAAATCCATAAGGAACAGCCTTTTTTTTGCCATTTCTTCAGACATCTTGCTCAATGTAGCGTTTTGGGGGGCTTCCTGCTGTTCGTGGGTGGGTTGCGGCCGGGGTCTCTGTCGAAGCACTGCTGCGACAGTCTAATCTTGATTGCATTTGCTTTTCAGGAAATCCGTGGTGGAAAACAGGAGTTATGATGATTGATGATGACCTAGCTGCACAGCGCGTTACTTTGGACCGAAGGCCGAGAGATATTGTAAGTATGAGATTTAGCTTTTTCGCTGTTTGGGGGTGTTGTCGCGTGTTTTTTTGCGGGTGGGTTGGCGGGTCTTGGCTGGGGCATTCCTGGGAAGGTCTAATGCCGGATAGAAGTGTTTTGGACAAAATCCTTAAGGAAAAGCCTTTTTTTTGCCATTTCTTCAGACATCTTGCTCAATGTAGCGTTTTGGGGGGCTTCCTGCTGTTCGTGGGTGGGTTGCGGCCGGGGTCTCTGTCGAAGCACTGCTGCGACAGTCTAATCTTGATTGCATTTGCTTTTCAGGAAATCCGTGGTGGAAAACAGGAGTTATGATGATTGATGATGATGACCTAGCTGCACAGCGCGTTACTTTGGACCGAAGGCCGAGAGATATTGTAAGTATGAGATTTAGCTTTTTCGCTGTTTGGGGGTGTTGTCGCGTGTTTTTTTGCGGGTGGGTTGGCGGGTCTTGCCTGGGGCATTCCTGGGAAGGTCTAATACCGGCTAGAAGTTTGTTGGACAAAATCCATAAGGAAACACCAGTTTTGGCACTTTTTGTAAGTTAGGGTTCGTTAGGGTTAGCCCTAGCAGCAGGATTGCATGTGTTTAGGGGGGTTCTATTGCAACGCGGTTCTGTTGTTGTAGAGCACTGTTGGAGCGATGCTGGCTATGGATACTTTTGCTTGCAGGCAAGTGGTTTGAATACAATCCACGGTCTGTATTTGGGTCTACTGTTACTTTCAAAGTACGTTTTGTAACCATTTTTCTGCTAGGCATCGTTTTTGGAGATATGATTGGGTTCTTCTACATTTTTGCGACTGGCTTTAGTAAGGGTCTTGGTGGGAGCATTGCTGGGAAGGTCAAATTTTGTTCTAAAACACAGTAGTACACCCACCTTGAGGGGAAAGATCCGCTATAATATTTTGGCCATACTTATTGATCCTTAAAAAGGTGACTCAGACAGAGCACGCAATTTCAAAAATATTGTACTGTCTATTAGGGAAATCAAAGTGTCACTTTTTGAACCACACAGCGTACATACCTTTTATTTATTTATCAGTGGTATTGTAATAGCACTTCCTGTTTTCCGTTCAATAATTACAGGCCGGGTTTCAGTCAACATCCGCCAGGCAGGCAGTGGACAGGGTGTCTCTTCTGTCAGTGGTCACCACCACATTGATGGACGAAGCGTCAGCTGGAATGGAGGAGTGCCGCCAATAAGAGGAATTGTTTGCTGCATGCAACTTACTTACCAATTTCAACAGGACAACTCCAACAACATACGCAATACAGATACAGTATCCATTGTTGTCTTTTATTCTATGAGTGTGACTGCATGTGCTTACCTTTAGTTTGTAACCAAAGATTGTCTGTAAACTCTGTATCTTCAATTATTATTTGTCCATGCTCTGCTTTTTTTTTCTTCTCTCAACAAAACCTACCCAAAAAGAAACCCCCATTCCCATCCATTTTACAAACCCTAACCCTCTTCCCCCGGGCTGTGTTGTTTTGCTTGATGTCTGACTAAAATGACATCAATAATTCCACACACTTGCTGGGGAGGATAAGGTGATAGCAGCAACAGGCTGGTGAAGGAATACGAGGATATCTTCTAGACTTACTCAGCTTCAGTACTATATCTTCTAGTAGTAGTAGCCAATGTCAAATAAATTCAACGCAAGTACTAGTTATACTTGCAATACTTTACCATTTGTTAGGCTACATTATGGCACTGTTCTAGTGTACTGTCACCTGCTATTTTCTCGATCGTACTGTAACCGTTGTAATGCTACAGTAAGGAGTACAAACAAGGTTTCGTTTTCTTTTTTTCCATAGGCATGCAACTGCCACTGTGTCACACCACTAGTACCACCGCAATGAGGAAATGTCACCCGCCCAGGAATGACAACGTTAATCCCCATTTCACCTGGAGCCAGCCCTGGGCCTAGCCCTAATTTCTAACACAAATTACAGGTAAGATAAGCGTTTGGTGGGAGGTAGTATAATGGAGTATTATTTCGGAGTAGACAAGAGATTGACGGTTGTACTACTAAAGTCCTACGACTGTTCAGGAAAACAAAGTTACTGTTACACCCCCGCCCCCCACCCACCAGACTGAAAAGCAGTAAAAAACAGGTATGGTCAGATAAAGTTGAAAAATATATTTATTTATCCCTAACAAAATAATCTCCCTCACCCACCCTAACCCCAACGATTGTCTCTGAAACGTCCCAAAACGATCCCAACTCCCAAATCCCACCCCCCAAAAGTCTATAAAAAAAGGGCAAGGGACACTCCACTACTGGAGGGTGCTGGTGCTGGTGCATGATGCGGCATGGGCATCATACTCCTTGCGGAGGGTGGCAAGCTCGGAGCGGAGGCCCTTAACCAAGGTCTTATACCTCAGGACCTCCTGCTCCAGGTTGGACATGCGGACTCGTAGGCGGCGTTGGCGTTCCTTGCAGCTCCTGTGGGGGGCAGCTGGTATTTCGGTTGCTTGGCGGTGGCGGTCGGCTTTCTTAGCCCGGCTCGGTCCCGCTGGCTTAGTCACGGAGGAGGATGCAGTGGTCACAGTCGAAGATGTTGCCCCGCTCGACTGCGTGTCCTCCTCCTCCTCCAGGGCCACCAGCCGCCGATACTCGGCGACTGTGGCCTCCAGCCTCCGTTGCCGGGCCAATCTAGCCTGCTCCCTCCTTGCTGTTGATTTGGAAGGAGCAACTATATGAAGAAAGAAAGACATAGTCTGTAACCAATGCTCCTTATTAATAACACAAAGTGATTGACCTGAAAGTTGGGTCACAGAGTACAAGTAGCAAATTGAAAGCACAGTACATAACTATTGAGGACAGTATCTATGTAACCTCCCACTTCTGCATCCTTGCTCTAACAGTAGTGGTAGTTTAATGAACTAATTCTACGACCACTATGGACTTCCATTACAGTCGACTATGACAGTACACCAGTCTTATTCTTCTTCTTCTCTCTTGTTTAGGGAAATGGGTACGTTATCTTATGCAAGCCGGCAGAATGACATGGACACAGCACAGTGAAGTTGCACCCGAGAAAAAAAGTTGCACACCATGATGATGGAGACAGACTTGCGTTACTGTACCGGTCCAGTACATGCAGGTGGTGAAGCTATTACTTTTCTATTACGGGTGGCACTGAGAATACTCTGTTACAAGGGCTACTGCTTAATTAATTTACCTTTCACCCTACAGTGCAAATGAGTACTAGAAAAGGAAACTGAAGAAGCTAACTAATTTGATTATCTATCACTTCACATGGGACGTATTTAATGACAGATGAGATGACTTTAGGTGCTTTGCTTAATATTGAGTGAACAGTGATACACCCACACATGAATGACGTACTACAAGTAAACTAAAGTTATTAAGAGAGGTACGGAGTGTCCACCGTAATAACCAGATATATGCTGTGAATGCAAACGCAATACAAAGTACTGCTACTATTCATGGTAGTATTGGACACATTTACAATTTCTTTTCCTTGCCTTCCCTGCACTGGGACGGACGTGCGGGTGCGGTGGTACATGCTCTTCAAGGTAACACTTACTTCACCTGGCGACCATCTACTCTCTCTAGATACACATGTGCTATGTAAGAGTCAGAGAATACCATGCTCCAGGCATCCATTCAGTCAAAGTATACGCGCACATACAGTTTCTGTTTCACCCACCCAGGCTGCTGTCCTTCCACCCATCCTTGCTTCATCATTGACCCAGCCATGCACCATACCATATTCTTTCCTTCCCAGCCACCTCTGGGTCCAAGCAAACACATATCGTTCTTCTTTGCCAGCCATCATACAAGTTCGCGTCCCACTTACTTACACCCTTCTTTCGCTTTTCGTTCATCCCATCCATCACGTTCGTCTAAGAACTTATTGGGATTCTTCTCACCAAAAACTTCACAGCTAAGTCGAAGTACATTTCGAGGAGGCTACTACCTGGTTGATTTGTAATTGTAATACACCCGTGCAGAAAGCACACTATGCAGTCTTCAATCTCAATAAGTAAGGAATATATAGCTTACCTGTTTCCGCCACCACCGTTTGATCCCCCACAGGAACGGCCACCAGCTCTTCTAACGCCGCCTCCTCCCCAGAGGCCTCCGAGTCCAAGTCCAACACAGCCACCTCCGCGCTGGCCCCGTCACCAGATGTTACACCTACAAAGTACATTTAAGAATGTTAGAATACACCACTCACTACTATATAATATTTGGTCTAGGAGAAATGTTAAAAAAACAGAATACAATGTAATAATTTGTGACTGTCTACTCCATAGTAAAAATGTCCCATTTTCCAGGGAAGGCTGTTGTCTTGCTGCACTTTTATGCACAACTGATGAATGCTTGCTTTTGATTTTTAACACGCACCACTTTTTCTCCTAACAGACAGAAGCTTGACTCCTGAGTCCTAAGAACACGACCAGGATCAAGTTCAAACTAGGTGAGAGTTCGGCTCGACCACAAGAAATGTGTCCAATTAATCGTCAGCACTAACCACTTTTCCGTTTACAGTTAAATAGTTTTATGACAAAGTAGATTTTAATAAATGTGTTTACTTTTAATAAAGCTTTTACACTTAAATAGACTCTGTGGTTTTTGTTCCTCTAGACTAGAGTGGATGAGCTAAAGGTTTTGGAATTTTTGCAAGCATGAGTGCCTCTGACACTTCTTGACTGTGCTGTGACTCCGTACTACTCTCTTGTCCTGCGTACGATAATCTAGAGTTCATTGGGGATCTATAATCGGTGACTTCGGGAGCTGAATGACTCTGCCACACTATCTAGTCAGTAAGGAGACAGTGCATAGAGGTATTGCTGAATATAATGGGAGTCCAATGGAATTGCCAAATGTCCAATCTTAGTTAGCTACACAGACAGACTAATAAGAATAGTCTAGTAATACCACAGGGAGTCATATTCGAGGCAGGATAAGAATTTATATCCAGTCTACAAGAAGATCAAAGACGATTTAGAAAAAATCGAATGAGGAACGCTAGGAAAAAATAGGTACTGTTTATTAAAATGTAAACTTACTGGGGCCAGCAAAGGAGCCCTCGCCTGCCCGATCCTGGCCTGCATCCTCAGCACCCTCCTCCTGTGTCCTCTTGCCCTTGGGGGGAGCTGATGTACAACATGAAAGAAAGAAAAACCAGAAAACATGGATGAGATTTTTCAACCAAATCAAACATTTCAAAAGAACAATAACAACATATTTTGGAAAAATAGCAAATAGATAGACAACTATTCCACGGGATCTATCTCATGTGGTATACTACGTTATTCGTATTGCCTGATTTGCGGAACGTTGACTTAGAAAGTTCCTATGTAACTCAATAAACAGACTACTAAAGAGGTTTGCCTAGGCCTGGCACTGCAGGCAGCAGTGCGCAACACGTGACAGACAAAGTCCATCCTGCTTGCAGATCAGTGAATACTCAAACTATCAATCCACCCGCCACCACCGCCACTATTTCTTCTGATAGCCATGTGACTGTCTAAAGGAAGGACTGGACTTCAGTCTGTTGGGGCTGATTTATAAGTCCCTTGCGGAAGTTGCGGCTGATTTTCCTCCATTGTTGCGTGCCTTTTCTGACGCAGCGGCAGAACAAAAGACTCGCCATGGTGTTGGTGCGGCGTATATATTAAAAAAAAAAACACATATGGGCATATGGGCGATGCATCACGTTGTAAAGCCATGCGCCATCAGGGGGCGTTCCGGCGCAAGGGAGGGCGTACCTGCGCAGGAACGAATCCTAAAAGTGGCTGAGGGAAATCTACAAGATGTCAATCAGTCATTTTTAGGACAATGATGCATGACTCAAACCCTGCGCGCTTGAAGCCGACGTACGGCTTGATGCAGCATTGGGGAGATAGGGTACCCCAGAGCATTGCTGGAGCTGCGCCATCGTTGGCACGCAACTCCAGCAATGCGCTGCCTTTACGGCACAGATGCGTAAGGCTTCTGTGATGTTTTGGGCCAATGGGTGGTGGTGGCATGGCACACAATTACTGCCGCATCCCTGCTACTTTGCAGGGATGCGCCGGTAATTGAAAATATGACCCTTACTGTCTAGCATTACGCAGTTCTTTTCTTTACAGTACACTCATACATAATTTCTCAGGCCAATGAAATGCTTCTGAACACAACATACAAAACAAAGAAGCATAGTAGCAAGCAAGGCTACTGAGAAGGAGAGCAGTGCACCTGAAAATGAAATGCATAGAAGATTTTGAAATATAATTTACCTCAATGTAATCGGCAGCATTATTGCTCTTGGTAAAGAACAAAGATTTGCAAATAACAGAGCAGGATAAAACAGAGTAGTAAATGTACTACTACTACTACTCACCAAGCCCGGGGACCTCTACGCCGAGCGCGTCCAGCAAGTCCCGCTCCCGGTCCATGACATCGGTCCAGCGGTGGGTGGCCTGGTTATATGTGCGCCGGACCCCAGAGATCTTGTACATGGCCCGGCACACCTTCTCCCACCGCTGGCGGCGCTCCCGGATGCCATAGCCGGTCGCGATCTTGCCGCCTCCCAGGATCGTCTTGGGGAGGCGGCGCTGGACGTGGAAGATCAGTGCCGCCACTTCCTCCGCGCTGAAGATCTCCCTCGGGACCACTTGCTCCCCCCTTAAACGCCCGCACGGGAGCCGGGCACGGGGTGCGGGACCCTTCCCCTTCTCAGGGTGCTTCCCGGCTCCCTTTACCATGGTCTGGGCAGAAATAAACTTAAATGATAAAGAAGAAATAGAATAGTGAAGAAGAAAAGAAAAGAGTTTAAAAAAGTAGTTTAAAAGTAAATAAAAGCTGCAGAAAACACAAAAATATAGAGCTAGAAAAATAGAGGGTTAGATAATAAGTAAAATTAGATCAAAAAAACTTCAAACAAGCAAAGGATGGCAGAGATTGAGAGAGGATACAGAAAGCATGCCCAGAACCATAGCAATGAATGAGAAACAAGATGGCCGCGCCCGTTCACGACCGCGTGGGTAAGTTCGCGCGAGATTTTCCTTGCGAGTACGCGCGAAATTGTACTAGCGAGCAGCACACTTTGCGAGATTACACATAGCGGGCGGAAACGGAATTACGTCACGCCAACAAGATGGCCGCGCCCGTGTACGACCGATAGGGTAACTTGGCAAACGAATAGCTAGAAGCGCCTCGCGAACACGCGCAAGATCACGCGAACATACACATCGCAACAAAAACAATTTTGTATTCGCACGTATTCGCGGCTTCCGAAATCGATCTCGCACGGATTCGCGCCCCAAATAACGCGCGAAATTGCAAAAAAAACGATTTTAGCTAAAATGAAAGCAATGAGCAGGTGCAAAAGTTCAAACTTAACATTAGTAACATTCAAGGTAGTGCTTCCTGATGGGCCCCTCCAGAGTTTGCAACAATTCTATGACCCTGCTATGACCCAAACAGCAGGCTCATAGAATAGCACCATAAAGGTCCTGTAAAAAAAAAATTTCACTGCAACAAAAAGCAAATTACAGATAAGGAAGGAAGCAGGTGCCAGCCAGACTGGAACTTTCAAAATTACTGACACATTAATGAAACACAAATTAATTGATGGCAGTTGAAGAAGGGCAGGTGTGCTTGCTTTTTTCAACCACCATAATCTACAGTGATAAATAAACCTAATAGGTGCCAGTGAGGATGTACTAGAGGGTGGCATGGGTGTCCCAGAGGGTGGCAGTGGTGAAACAGAGGGTGCTGTGAACCTGTGATGATAAACCAGACGTAGAAACAACATAGTCGCGGCCGTTGCAAGCCGAAAAGTAAGTTCGCAATTGCGAACTTGTCCCAAAATCGGCGCGAACACAAAAAACGGAAAAATCCGCAAATCCGCTAGAGTTCGCGGATCTTCGCGGATTGCGAATCCGTAAATCCGCAATTTCGCGTACGCGAGATCCGCTAGATCCGCCCATGCTTAATTATAACACAGTGGCAGTTAGCAGGTCTACTCAGCGCACGTCTTAGACATAACATATATGCAATGCCGGCCAACTCGCGTTTTGGCGCGATTAAATAATGCACTGCACACAGAATGCCACACACATTTTGAAGAACCTTCATATTCAGAGCACCGGTGTAGAAACTGATGTGATCCATTTCTACTAGACCAAGAGGTATGGGGTCACCCTTCTAAACCCGAAGAGACCTTCTGTAGAGCAAGGGAGGGTAAGAATTAGGTACATTTTAGCCTTCTTCCCGTTAGCATTTGAACATGCTTTCTCCCTTTGTATTTTATGGAATAATAACTATGCTGATTGCTTTGTTGCTTATGCTATGTCTGCTTGTATTTACAAAGATACTGCGCTTGCGAACACGGTGTTAGAAATAAACATTTCCAACTTGCACGTGTCGAAATTTACTCCTTGTTTCGTTCTGAGATTGTGGAGTAACGAAAGAGTGTTCATGTGTTCCACATTACCTGAGGTGTTCTAAGTCCATGTTCTGGGTTGTCTAACATTTGGTGAATGGATTACCCAATGAGACACTGATTGCTAGTCTGGTAGGTGATGATTTTGGGTACTAAGGTGAGTTTTGGTTCATCCTAATTCACCGAGGTTCCAAGTCTCTAAGCACAGTTCTGTGTAGGGGGAGAAATCCCTGCGACAATTCCTTCGTGGAGGTTGGTTTTGGCAGTGGTGGGGGCCTTGGTGAGGGAGAGGATCAGCTGGGTTTTGTCGGCATATGAGATGATGTTGAGGTTATGCGATCGGGCTATGTGGGTGAGAGGTGCCATGTAGACGTTGAAGAGGGTTGGGCTGAGGGATGATCCTTGGGGTATGCCGCAGATGATCTTGGTGGCTTTAGATCGGAACGGAGGGAGGCGGACACTCTGGGTTCTGCAAGTGAGGGAGGAGATTGTCCAGTCCAGGGCTTTGTCGCGGATCCCTGCGTTGTGAAGGCGTGTGCGTAGGGTGTGGTGGCAGACAGTGTTAAAGTCGTCCAAAAGGTCCAGGAGGATGAGGGCCGCGGTTTCTCCGTTGTCCTGTGGTAAATAAATAAATAATACCCTATTTTTGAGTGCATGAATGAATAAATAACAGATAGCTCAATAAATAAGAGTCAAGATTCGAGGTAGTAGGAGTTTTGCAGGTTTATTACAGCATAAGGACAGGATCAGGACAACCTGCATAGGATGAGCAGAACGACAGGGCCCAGCAGGACAACTGGGACCCAGTAGGGGAAAAAGATGCCCAGCAGCTGCTGGGGCTTGGTCTGGGATGAGCGCGCTAACATTCAATAACATAACATTGATATATATATACATAGCGCAAACACATAGCATTACATTGCAGTAGGCGTAACAGTGGGTGGAATAGAAGGCGTGACGTGTAACAGTCGCGAGAGATAACAGTAAAAGTGGGTGTAACTGGGAGTTTACATAGACATGTGATGCAAACGTAACAGAATATGTCATGAATGGGCGGAAACATAAGAGGGGGCTACCTAAGGAGCCGGGACCTCTAACCTAATGGTGCGCGAAAACTAGCAATGACGTGTTACTAGGAGAAGCTGGGGGTACGAACTCTGTGCTAGGAGCAGAGACTAGAGTCTGGAGGGTCGGAGCGACATGTACCTAAACCCTATCTGGTATCTAATGTTTAGGGAACATGTTGATATAAACTAGAAGTCATGAGGGGAAAAGCTAACCTGATTCTAAGACTGGACCATGCATTATTCTACATGTAGTGCGTGAAGAATATTAAATGACCATTAAATACAGTATTTCTCTAACGTGGAGCCGAGAAGGCTAGACAATGACGGAAACTATTGATGCAGTTCAGTAGCTTAGGAATGCAGAAGAGGAGGACTGAACTGATAGCAGGAACTATAACATACTTTTGGCAGACTCAGAGGCAGAGCCGGGCTGCACCGGGCACTGCTAGGCAGGAAGTAAGTGAAGGGTCGAGGATACAGGTGGGGGCTGTATCGCTCCTCAGCGAGGCTTTCAGGAGACAGGAGCTGAATCTGTGGTCCGGGCCCTTTTGAGGCCTAGAAACGGGGACTTTATAATTGAATAACGTGCACACTGAGAAACGTGGCAACATTACTTACATAGGCCTGATATTCGTAGTATTCACGAGGACTGGAAAATAGCATACCAGAGGTGGACACAACTGTAATTGCGTCTTTAATCAGAAATGGGGAATAACATATGCATATTGGTCATGCATACATAACATATGATGGATGAGGCGTAGGGACACAGAACATGGCAAAATTTACTTTTCCACATTCCCTCCTTGTCACTACGTTTACATCAGGAAACATCAATATTCATGATACCGTCTATCATTTCATACAGTACCATTTGCTCGTCTCGAATTGTCTTGGAACGGGATTTAGAACGGGGCTTGGGACTAGGAATACAAGAGGTAGCACACATGCTGCAAATCGCAGGGCCACATTGTATACAGAGGCAGCAGCTAAATATGATCGCTACTGCAATACCTAGGAAGGACAGGACTTTCCATCCCCATGCGGAAATTATATTCCAGAACCAACCGGACCATGTCCAGGTGCCTGGATCTTGATGTAACAGATGGGCAATTTTATGAAGTCTGGTTATAGCTGAATAAACAGACGGCGCGTTATTTGGAATGAAAATGCAACAACTAGATCCGAGAATTCTACAGGCCCCGCCCCTATCGGCCAGTATGACGTCAAGGACGAGACGATTTTGCAAAACGACAAATCTCATAGCAGATTGTTCTTCGGTTAGGTTACCTAGAGCAGAGGCAGTCTCATTTACTACAGCTTCAAGGGTTCTTGTTAACCTACGGATTAGTTTACTATTCTGGACAGGTCCTATAAAGAAAAAGAAACCTTTATTGAAATCTGTATACTGTTCTAGAGTAGTTTCAGTTTGATCGACAATTGGGGACTCCCTTCTAGGTCTAGTGTGTACTAAGAAAGAATTCCTATGATAATCAGGTGGGGCTAGAAAAACAGGTGGCAGTAGGAAGGCAATGTAACAGGTTCCCTCCCAATCGAGGGGCAGACGAACATATGCGGCTTGACCACAAATAAAATAAGAATGACGTGAAGCTTTGAAAATAGATTTCCCACTGTCACCATACTTGACAACAGTAGTACATTCACTATGACCTATATGTACAGAACCATAACTACGGATACATAATTCGCCTTTGACTGGTAGTACTGAAATAGCAGGTAAGTCTGGAGTAGTATCAGACTGAACATTCAGAACCATGAAATTCGACGAATAATTTCCTAAATTATATACCTCATTTTCTAAATCTAAACCTGTTCTGTGGGGAAAACCTTGCTTGTCTGGAAAACATGTACTGTTAAGAAAAGACATATCTGTTGAGGATGACGTTAACGTGGACCATGCTCCACACGAACCATTGTGTGAGAATGGATAAGGAAAGAGTGGCAGAACTCCCTTCGATGTCTGGAAAGGGGGGAGTCGACCACACACCCAACAATTAGTGGCATTGCTGGTCTGGTGTGAATAATGTAACATACGGATGAATGTGTTATTACGCATGGCAAGGCGGTATGCATATTCGTGAGGAGGCAGATCACTAAACGTGTGCTCTACTGTAGCATTAGCAGACATATTTACATGAGGAACTGGTAAATACAGAAAAAATGCGTAGCTGGTGCAGGAAATCATTAGGCTGAGAAATAATGTGAAACTCAGAAAAACGATGCATTGTAGTGAACTGCGACTGACTCTCTCACTATGGGGGTCTATTTTATACATGTCAGAAACAGTCTAACCGTTTCACCTAGGGGAGGACTTATACAATCAAACTGGCTGACTTATTAGACCTGAGCTTTAACTTATACTCCTGTTGCGGAGTTTTCTCTAACAAGGGAGGGGTTGTAACAAAGTCTGGTGCGGGACAGTCCTTTAAAACAATGTTCTGGCAATCCTTCGAATCCTGGGAAATGTTCTTGGCAATGTCTTTGACGACTGGCTTTGGTCCTTTAAAAAGTTTTACATGAGAAAGGTGGACCCACCCCTTCCTGCCTTCTAACTTGACGGCAGTTCGGGTGGTCAAGAGGACTTGACGTGGCTCTTTCCAACGTGGTTCCAGCGGACTTGATCTGTCAAAGTTGCGGATCATCACCAACGACCCTGGAACGATCTCGTGCGGTGCCACCTCGGTATTGTCTGGAAATGCGGCGGCAACCTGTGAACGACATGAGTTGAGGGCAGACATCAAGGAAGCTAGGTAATCTGTCAGCATATTACATGAAACATCGGTAATACATCGGGGTCTAGGAGTACCCCACATGTTAGGGGGGCGGCCGAATACGACCTCATACGGGGACAGACCTGATCTGGAATGTGCGACCATACGCATGTAAAACAGAGCGACTGGCAAAGCAACTAACCAGTCCACACCCTTGTCTTTACAGATTTTTGCTATACGGATTTTCAGAGTCTGATTATGTCTTTCTACTAGTCCAGCTGCTTCTGGATGGCGTACACAATGGAACTTCCACTGGTACCCTAACAACAGGGAAACGTGTCTCATGAGTTCGGATGAGAATGGCTGACCGTTATCAGAATATACGACTCTAGGGAGTCCGTATCTAGGGAAAAATTCACGAACCAACTGTTTGGCAGTGGTCGCGGCTGTGTAATCTGGGACTGGATATGCTTCTGTCCACCTGGACAAAGCGCATACTACTACAAGGACATACTTGAAACCTCGACATCGCTCCATCTGAATATAATCCATCTGGAGGACCTCAAAAGGGTGGTCAGGGGGCTGGAAACCACCTTGTTCCACCGGGACACTTTTACCTGGATTAAACTGACAACATATCATACAGGTACGGACTTTCTGCTTGGCTGCAGCTCGTAAATGCTTGTTGAACCAAATGTTCTGGATACTGTCTAACATAGCTTTTTCTCCTAAATGTGCTGGACTATGTGCGGTATTGATAATGACTTGAACCATAGAATCGGGGAGAAACCATGTGGCTCTACCCTTCGTTAACCATCCTTGATCTGTCTGGACCCCTCCTTGTACAGACCATTTCTTGATTTCATCGGGAGTAGCATGTAACTGGATATCTATGACATCTTGTGTAGGGTCCTTAACTGTCATGCATGTAATCAGATCTGGAGTATGTGTCTGATTAACTGGAACGTCTGGAGTCTGTGCTGTAAGCTTGGCTGTGCGGTCTGCTAGATCATTACCTTGGGAAATAATGTCTGTGACTTTCGTATGTGCTTTGCACTTCATGATAGCAATAGATGTCGGTAAATGTATGGCATCTAACAGGGCTTGAATAAGGAGACCATGCTGAATCTTGGTTCCATGAGAAGTCATAAAACCTCTCTCCTGCCAGAGCACTCCGAAGTCGTGTACAACTCCGAATGCGTAACGTGAATCTGTGTAAACATTAACCTTCAGGTTCTTGGCATGTATACAGGCTTGTGTCAGAGCAACTAGCTCTGCTGCTTGAGCGGACAGAGTATCAATACGGTGTGTTTCAATAACTTCAGTGTCAGTAGTCACTGCATACGCGGCGACTAGTTCTCCTGTACTAGTTCTCATACATGAACCATCCACATAAAGTGTCAGGTCAGGATCTAGTAACGGAATGTCTGTCAGGTCTTGTCTGGGCTTTGTCGTAATGTTAACTACTTCCACACAATCATGTGGGTCTGGATTTGAATTGACTGATGGTAACAGTGTAGCAGGATTCAGGACGTTGCAGCGTCTAATTTCTATGTGTGGCTGGAACAGTGTCAATTCATAACCTGTTAAACGTGCAATCGTCAAGTGCTGAGTCTGTGTTCGGTTTAAAAGAACTTCTACTGAATGTGGAACTTGTACTGTCAGGGAATGTCCTAAAACTATGGAATCACTTTGTCTGATAGCTAGTGCTGTGGCTGCAACTGACTTGAGGCACGCAGGCAACGCCTGGGCGACTGGATCTAATGTGCTCGAAAAATAAGCACAGGGCTTGTATTGACCTGCTTGATCTTGTGTGAGAACAGATAATGCTGTACCTTCGCGTTCTGTAACGAAAAGTGTAAAAGGCTTACTGTAGTTCGGTGTAGCTAGAACTGGAGCTTGACATAGGGCTTTCTTTAACTCGTTGAAACTAAGTGTATGTTCAGATGTCCAAGGGAGGACAGTCGATACGGCTGCCTCCTGTGTCGTTAACTGTATCAATGGCTTGGCTAGAAATGCATACTGGGGAATCCATTGTCTACAATAAGAAGTAAGGCCGATAAAAGCACGTACCTCCTTCTGGGTTCTGGGCTGGGGAAGACTCGCTATTAACTGGATACGGTCGGGTGTCAACTGCCTACCCCTCAGCAAGTGTCCTAAGTATACCACTTGCTGGACACAGAATTGAAGCTTCGAAGGTGACACCTTGTGCCCCATCTCGGCTAGAAAATACAGAACTGTAAGTGATGCTCGCTCGCAAGCACGTTCAGAACGGGCTGTGATCAGTAGATCATCGACATACTGGAGCAGGGCAGTGTCAGTTGGCATGTGAATGTTGTCTAGTTGTCTCTTGAGTGCTTGACTGTAAATACTAGGGCTTTCTGTGAAACCTTGAGGAGCGCGTGTAAACATATAGCTCCTTCCATTTAAACAAAATCCGAAAAGAAACTGGCTGTCTGGATGAATTGGAACACTAAAAAATGCATTCTTGAGGTCAATAACAGTGAAAAACATGGCTTCGGAATCAATGGCAGTTAACAGAGAAGAAATGTCTGGAACAACTGGGTACTGAGGAATAATACATTTGTTAAGCTCTCGTAAATCAATCACTAATCGATATACTGGGGGTGCATTCGGATCAGTACGTTTCATGACTGGAATGATCGGAGAATTGCATACATTGGAGTCAGTTTCTACAACTACCCCTTGAGCCATGAGCTCGTCAATAATTTTGGATAAGGCTGCTACAGCCTCAGGTGGCAATCTGTACTGTCTGATTCGGGGTAACACTACACCTGGTTTGAGAGTCACACGATAGGGTGTGATTTGCATGTAACCTACATCAGTTGGACCTTGCGCCCATAACTGCTGCGGAACATTAGACAATCTTGAATCAAAATCTCGTAATACATAGTGACCCTTAAAGTCACGTAGGAACAGACGTATTCCCTCTGGGGAACAACAAATAATTGCACCTAATTCTTTCAATGTCTTAATACCCAATAGATTTTCTGGACATGACTTAGTAAGTAACAGATCAGTAGTACGGGACAATGGACCTACTTCTAGAGTAACTGGCTGAGATATTTCATTAACTATGGGTTTTCCTGAAAATCCAAGGGAAACATTTCTTGAGCCTGAGAGCGGAGCCCCTGGAACTTCGGCATGACTAATTGTGGTCCTACTTGCCCCTGTATCGATCAGAAATTTTCTGTCTTTCCCTAATACTTGACTATGAACATAGGGACCTTCTTGGTCTACAGGTATCTCGATGAGAGGCAAGCCTACCTCCCTCTCTAGGCTGTTTCATGAATATGACTGGTACTCTGGATACTCAGACTGTGCATACTGGTACATCTGCGATGTAACGTGCTGTGTTGCAGCAATAGGCTGCGGTACTGTAACTGTCTGTGGTGCATTCTGTGACTGAGGAGCCTGTGAAACTAGTTCTTGTCTAGGCGGACGTGGTCTTTCTTTAGTCTTACCAGTAGCTATATTATGTTTCAGAACTGCACACTCGTTTATAAAATGACCTGGCTGTTTACAATAATTGCAGTTCCCTTTAACGGGAGCCGCAGGATGACTGGCTTGAATCGGACCCCTCTTCTGACTGTCTTGGGGAATAGATTGTGCAACTAGCACTTTCATTTTCGTGTCTTTCATACGTTTTCTCTCGTGTTCTTGCTCTTCTCTGATTCTATTCTGGTGATACTGGAGCATCTGGAGCATCTGGGACGGACTATTTGCTTGCCAGGTGCTTTCGACTTTCAAAACTCGGTTTTTAATTTGTGGACTTGAATTCTCGACCAATTTGGTAACGAAAAGATGAGGGTATGACTCACTACTTGTCTTGAGACCACTGTTAATACTGAAACATTTCTCGAATCTAGAATAAAAATCACTAGTGTCTTCATCTTGTTTCTGTTTGCAGGCTGAGATTGCATCCCAGTCTTCTTTTCTAGTTGTCAATAATCTGGGTAAAACTTGAATCAATAATTCTGGTAATTCCTTACATTTATCTCCAAGACCGGTACCTGGTACTCGTGCCTTGTCTTCAGCTTCTAGAGCTGTCCAATCGATCTTTTTCTCTCCCACCTCCCATTCTTTTTCCTTTAACTTTTCATACACCCCTGCGGGTAGCAGAACCTTTAACATTTTAATGATATCTGGGTAGGTGTATTCTCCCATACGGAGCATGTCTTTTAATTCTCGATGGAACCCTGCTGGATCTTTGTCATGACAGGGAATTAATTTCTTCATCTCGAGGAGTTCCATCTTTGATATCGGAGTGTATACAAACACTCGTTGCATGTCGCCACCCGCCCCTTGGACTGGGTGGACTTCTCGTAACGGATTCTGTCTGTCTATGTAAAACGGTTTACTTTCTGGGGGTGAGACATGAACAAAATGCGGGTTCAGGAACGTTCTATACTTGTGACGCTGTTCTAGAATGACACTAATTAAATCGGTACCTAGACCTCTCCATCTATACTGGAGTAACTCGTTCAGGATATCATGTAACGGACCTGGATCAGAATGTTGACCCTCATACAGGGTAATGAGGTGCTGGATCATATACATACCCACCAGTCGTTGCTCGGCTGGGGGCAGTTTCAGAAACATTTGTGCCACTATTTCGTCTGGAAAAGTGGTAGAATCAGTAATCCATCGGACTGCTGATCGGGCTAGTTCTTGTTCGTGCATAGTACTTAGTTCGCTATAACCGACTCGTGATTTCAGAATGTGATCGGTAGCTTGAAATACTTGTTCTAGAGAGCGCGGCTCTCGTGCTGGATGATGAAAAATAGACTTAGGCTCTGGACGTAAATGGCGATCTGGAAATCTGGATTTTCCTACATACGCTATTCTGACGGGATTCTCGTCTTCCTCTTCAGGATCAGAGGCACTTTCTTTCTCGCTTACTTGTGCTGCTTTACGCTGTTCGTGTAACTTTATTATTTCTTTACGAATTTTCTTGTACATACTTTCCATGGCACTAATGGTCTTGTGCTTACCCTCGGCTATATTATCACTCCACCTTGTTAGGATTCTCATGTCGGCGGGATCTTTAGTCGGGTAATCTTGTTCTCTTATTAGACAATTGATCAGGAACTTTAATATCATGAGCTGAATCTCGGCTTTCCTTTGGGACATAATCTCGCCAATACTTTCTGGATCATCCCCTGTACGGATGAAACGATATATTCTGTCTAGATCTTCTTTCATATTCGGCAAGGTGACTAGATACTCGGTCACCCTCCTTACACGTACGGAATATAAAACCATATTATATTCGCCTGGAACTGGATCATAAACACATTCGGCAAGGGCTTGCCTGATTTCTGTAACAGACTTATTACTTTTAGGAGTACGCTGTGATGCTTGAGCATGTAATTCGAGTGCCGATAAACGCTTGTGTGGCGGCGGGGTTTGAGGAGGACCTCCTCCTGCGGCCCCTAGACTAGAATCGTCAACTGACATTCTTCGTGCTTGCAGGGTCGGTAACTGTAACGTGGGCTGAACTTGTATGGCGGGCTGACCCGGGGGTACCGTAACAGGTACTCCGGTGCCTGGAAGAGCGGGAAGTGCCTGATTTACAGGGACAGGTGGAGCGCGAACTGGATTTGCATATTCTGGGACTGTGTCATCCAAATAGGACGAAATGAAAATATCAGCTGCGGTCGGTTTGTGACGTAGCTTGGTCGGAACTAATGGTGGCGGGAAATTACTGGATGCCTCCGGGGTCGCTTTTGGCACACCTTCGGCAAGAAGAGGATACATACCCTTAATAAGGGCATGCCTCTGTCTGTCTGACTGTTCGGCTTTGACTTGTTCACCTATCTCGATTAATTCTCTTTCTTGGGCTCGTTCTTGGGATTCTCTACTTAACTCTGACTTTCTGACTTCCTTTTCCGTTCTTCTATGCGCTTCCTTACGCCATAACTCGATGGCATCTTTCTGTGACTGTCTGGCTTTCTTTTTCCATAATGCTTCTTCTACTCGCATGATACATTCGGCATCCCATGTACCCGATACGGGCCATCTATACTTTTCTTCTAACTGTTTGGTATACTCTACCCATAAATCTAAATACAATATGGCGCTTATGCCATGTTTCTGATACATAAAGTGACCTGGACTGTCCCTTGGCGGAACAGGAACTGCTGCTTCCAGCAGACCCTTTCTAGTTTTTAACTGACGTAACTTTGAAAAGAGCGGCATTCTAAACTTAAATCGGAACACAATGCAATACACGGAAAACAATAACAATTGGGAAAACAATTCAGGCATACCACGACATTGAAAATACATTAAACAACATCATAAATAACAGTTCGAACAGAATACTACCTGAAAAATACTGAAAACAGAAACAGAACAGAATTCTCGAGAACGGAACAGACTAGAGTTACTGGATGCACTGCTGTAACAGTACGGAACATACCGGTCCCATAAAGGAACACATCAAGACCCGTATCCACCTAGGTGAACACTTCGTTTGCGGGCTTGGGTACCACCAACCCACGGACCAGAGTCAATTTAGACTGACCCTGTCTAGACACTACCCCAGCAATGGTACTCACCGGGCAGCACGGAACGGAAGGCCTCGGACGGGACTGGACTACGACGACGAACTTCGGACTTCGGACTTCAGTTACGGGTGGACCTCCGGATACCTCGGACCTTGGACTCTCGGCTTGGGCTCTGGTCGGGACTCGCCGCGTTCCTCCACCGTCTCGTTCGGATGCTGGACCGCCTCCTCCGTCTCCTCCGTGGGCCTGAGGGATACTTGAAGCAGAAATATCTGCACTTGGCCAGAAGAGTTCCGTCACGACTGCAGGGGGTCAGGGGGTCGGCGTGGCTTCACCGACGCGTGGGGAAAGGGCAAGTCCCTGTTCGGGCGCCATTATGTGGTAAATAAATAAATAATACCCTATTTTTGAGTGCATGAATGAATAAATAACAGATAGCTCAATAAATAAGAGTCAAGATTCGAGGTAGTAGGAGTTTTGCAGGTTTATTACAGCATAAGGACAGGATCAGGACAACCTGCATAGGATGAGCAGAACGACAGGGCCCAGCAGGACAACTGGGACCCAGTAGGGGAAAAAGATGCCCAGCAGCTGCTGGGGCTTGGTCTGGGATGAGCGCGCTAACATTCAATAACATAACATTGATATATATATACATAGCGCAAACACATAGCATTACATTGCAGTAGGCGTAACAGTGGGTGGAATAGAAGGCGTGACGTGTAACAGTCGCGAGAGATAACAGTAAAAGTGGGTGTAACTGGGAGTTTACATAGACATGTGATGCAAACGTAACAGAATATGTCATGAATGGGCGGAAACATAAGAGGGGGCTACCTAAGGAGCCGGGACCTCTAACCTAATGGTGCGCGAAAACTAGCAATGACGTGTTACTAGGAGAAGCTGGGGGTACGAACTCTGTGCTAGGAGCAGAGACTAGAGTCTGGAGGGTCGGAGCGACATGTACCTAAACCCTATCTGGTATCTAATGTTTAGGGAACATGTTGATATAAACTAGAAGTCATGAGGGGAAAAGCTAACCTGATTCTAAGACTGGACCATGCATTATTCTACATGTAGTGCGTGAAGAATATTAAATGACCATTAAATACAGTATTTCTCTAACGTGGAGCCGAGAAGGCTAGACAATGACGGAAACTATTGATGCAGTTCAGTAGCTTAGGAATGCAGAAGAGGAGGACTGAACTGATAGCAGGAACTATAACATACTTTTGGCAGACTCAGAGGCAGAGCCGGGCTGCACCGGGCACTGCTAGGCAGGAAGTAAGTGAAGGGTCGAGGATACAGGTGGGGGCTGTATCGCTCCTCAGCGAGGCTTTCAGGAGACAGGAGCTGAATCTGTGGTCCGGGCCCTTTTGAGGCCTAGAAACGGGGACTTTATAATTGAATAACGTGCACACTGAGAAACGTGGCAACATTACTTACATAGGCCTGATATTCGTAGTATTCACGAGGACTGGAAAATAGCATACCAGAGGTGGACACAACTGTAATTGCGTCTTTAATCAGAAATGGGGAATAACATATGCATATTGGTCATGCATACATAACATATGATGGATGAGGCGTAGGGACACAGAACATGGCAAAATTTACTTTTCCACAGTCCAGCAGGTTCCTGATGTCATTGGTGGTGGCGATGAAGGCAGTTTCGATGCTGTGGTTGCTGCGGAATCCGGATTGGGATGGGTCCAGGATGTTGTTCTCCTCGAGGAAGAGGGTCAGTTGCCTGTTGACAATCTTCACAATGACTTTTGCTGGGAACGGGAGTAGGGAGATGGGCCGGAAGTATTTGAGGTCCTTAGGGTTCGCCTTGGATTTCTTGAGTAGGGCGATGATCTCTGTGTGCTTTCAGCTCTCCGGTAAGGTGGCAATCTCGAAGGAGTTGTTGATGATCTGGCGGAGATGGGGTGCGATGGTGGAGCTTGCTTTGTTGAAGATGTGGTGCGGGCAGGGGTCTGATGGTAAGCCGGAGTGGATGGTGTTCATGATTTTGATGGTGTTGTCGTCATTGACATGGGTACAGGAGATCAGTTGGTTGGTGTGGCTGGGGGGCGGTGAGTCTGAGGTGTCGGTGGCTGTCGGGGGGGCCTGGTTGTTGAAGCTGTCGTGGATGTCTGTGATCTTACAGTGGAAGAAGGTGGCTAGGGAGTCGCATAGGTCTTGCGATCGCACGATGTTGTCAGGATGTTGTTGGAGTTGGAGCTGGGGTTGGAGAGTTCCTTCATGATGTTGAAGAGCTCTTTGCTGTGGTGTGCGTTGTTGTAAAGCGTTCCTCGAAAAAAGTCCTTTTGGCAGTTCGAATGAGTTGGTGGTGTCTGCGGATGGCACTCTTTTGGGCTGCATTGCTGTCTGGTGTCTGTTCGTGGTGCCACTTCATCTCGACCCTTCAACAGGTCTGCTAGGATGCCTGGAGGTCGGCGGTGAACCAGATGGCTTTTCTGTTGATGCATCTGTTTGAAGGTTTCTTGATCGGGGTGAGAGTGTTGGCACAGTAGTCGATCCATTGCCTGAGGTTGCGGGTAGCAATATTGGTGTCAGTTGGTGGGTTTCGGGCAAGGGTGGCGATTAGCTGGTCTTTGGTGACTTTTGCTCCAGCTGCAGCGGGGGTCCGTTGGGTGTGGTGGTGCATGGTGGGTTTCTTGAAGGTGAAGTGGATGCAGCGGTGGTCGGTCCAGTGGAGTTTGGTGGTGTGGTTGAAGGTGACATAGTTGCTGGCGGAGAAGATGCTGTTGAGCATGTGTCCGGTGGAGTGGGTGGGAGTCGTGACTGGCTGTTTGAGTCCGAGGTTGTCGAGGTTGTCGAGCAGGGTGGTAGAGCTGCTGTTGAGGTGGAAGTTCAGGTCTTCGAGGCAGATGTAGTCCATGGATGCAAGGGCGTGCATGCTGATGAAGTCGGGGATGGAGTCGCTGCACTGTGGCCGGGGGGTCTGTAGACAAGGGTTCCTCTGATGGCGGTATGGGGTCGATGTGGATCTGGAAGTGCTGGTGTTTGGTGGCGCTGAGAGTGTCGTCGGTGCTGGTCAAGATTCTGAGGGTGTTCCTGTGGATGATGGTGATTCCTCCTCCTGCTCTGTTGGTACGGTCCCTGCGGGTGATCTTGTAGCCGTCCGGGATGGCTATGGCGATGTCGGGTGAAGGGGAGGGGTTCATCCAGGTCTCCTTCAGGAAGGTATTGTCTGCAGAGGATGAGTCGGGTAGGTCCCAGAGTTCAATGGCGTGCTTGCGGGCAGAGCGGGTGTTGAGGTTGGTGAAGCTGCAGCTCCGGCAGGAGAAGGATCCTTGGGTGCGCTTTGGGGTGGCCAGGAAGCAGGTGTATAATCGTCCGGTGTTGAGTGCATGGAGGGTGCTGGCGTTGTTGTGGCGTTCGGGGTGGCCAGGTGGTCTGGCGCTGGGTGCGGTCCAGGCGCGGACGAGTACAGGCAGGTTTGCATTTGGTGTGCTTTCGGTACGGCCACCAGTAGAAGGGGAGGTACGAGGGAGGAGCAGGGGATGCATCGGCGGGAAGGGGAGAGGAAGGCTGGAATGCTGGAGAGCTACAGAGCGAAAAATGGGGACAGAAGGAAAGAATACAAAGAAAAGTAATACAACAGTGGAAACAAAATATTACAGCAGCAGAATACTAAAAAGTAATACAACAGTGGGTAACAGATACCGCAAAAAGTAATACAACAGCAGACAAATAATAGGGAAAAAGGAACAGAGTGAACACACAGATACTTACGGCTCACCACTGGGCCAACAGGGATGAGGAGCAGGTGGGAGCCTGCGGGCGGAGGAGGATCTTGAACTCACAGCAACAGCGAGATCAGGGACAAGGGCACAGACAGGTAGAGCTGTGCGGCGTAGGGAGCGACCTGCCTGGATCAGGATCAAGGGTCGCTCCTTTATCTCAGTCTTGATTCATGGCTCTTTGATCCACCACCAGCCACTCTCTGCTCCTTTATTTCACTCTTGATTCCACCTCGTGGCTCTTTAATCCACCCCTAGACACTCACGGCTCCTTTATCTCACTCTTGGTTTCACCTCATGGCTCTTTAATCCACCCACAGACACTCCCGGCTCCTTTATCTCACTCTTGATTCTACCTCATGGCTCTTTAATCCACCCCAGACACTCCCAGCTCCTTTATCTCATCTTGATTCCACCTCAGGACTCTTTAATCCACCACCAGACACTCTCGGCTCCTTTATCTGACTCTTGATTCCACCTCATGGCTCTTTAATCCACCCCAGACCCTCTTGGCTCCTTTATCTCACTCTTGATTCCACCTCGTGGCTTTTTAATCCACCCCCAGTCACACTCGGCTCCTTTATCTCACTCTTGATTCCACCTCGTGGCTCTTTAATCCACCCAGACACTCTCGGCTCCTTTATCTGTTACATGCTCAGTCGTGCGCAACAAGTGGGTGTAAGCACCCTCGTTCACGAAGAAATCGGTTCTTCCCATTACCTGAAACTACAATTCCCATGACTACTTGCACCAGTTTGGTGCGAATGCGTCCCATAATGACAGACACTCTACCGGAAACGCCGTCAGATTTTCCATCACGTTCTGGGTGCTGGGATCGTCGTCCTGCTGGTGCTCGGGCGGCATTGTCGGCTGCCTCCTAGTTCTGCCCTCTGTTGGTGGGCTCCTGGCCAGGAGTCTGTGCAGAGGACGGCTTTGTGATTTTTCTGATCGGCATTTTCGGACGATTCTGATTCTTGCCCTTCTCCCGTTGGTGAGTCCTACTTGGTGCTCGTGCGGGAGAAGGTGTCTCCTTGTTATACTTTTCCGATCGGCATTGTCGGACGAATCGGATTCTGCCCACCCATTGGTGAGTGCTCAGTGTGTACTTGTGCGGGGGACGGTTCTTACTTTTCCGATCGGCATTGTCGGCCGATTTACTCTTTTGTATTGCCCCCGTTGGTGAGTGCCTGCATCGCGCTCGTGCAGGGGGACGATTATTCTTGGGGCATTTAGCTCATAACGTGGAGGTGTCTTTGCCAGTAAGTCTTCCTGCTTTCCTTCAATGAAGGCTCTGATCTCGAACAGAAGGGAACGATGAGAACTAGCTCATGGTAACCCTGCCTATGATTTTACTTCACGAGTGTTGTACATAGGTGACTTTTATTCCGGAGTACTCTACCTTAATTCTGTACAAACTTACCTTTACTCAGTATTGATCAAGGAGCAAAACCACCCTTTATTGACAGCTGGGGCAATGGCGCTTTGCTTACATAATAGTGTCCAATATGATTCAGCGAGTACAGACAAAGGGTATGTTATGCAGGCTTCTTACATATATGGGGGTATAGGATTATGACCATATAGATATTGCTATACTTATGTATACATGTGGTTGTGTTTATGTTTTTCCTCTACAGTCAGAGTTTACTTTGGATCATAGTATTATTTGCAACAGGGCTCAAGCACAGTTGTCTGCTTTTTGGTTTATTTACAGGTACTGCAATAGTATTTGATTTATCATTGTGGCAATAGTCTTGATAGAGTACTTGGTACTTATTGGTTGTTCTTTGTTGTTTCAGGTCTCCCTCCTTGCTGTCCCCTTCCCTTCCTTCCCTCATTTGATCCTGCCACTGACATGTGCCATTATGGCTAATAGGCTGGGCTAGATCAAGAGGTGGACATTTCTGGCATCACACCGATCCTGAGGACTGACGACGTAACATTATCTCGCTCTTGATTCCACCTCATGGCTCTTTAATCCACCCCCAGACACTCCCGGCTCCTTTATCTCACTCTTGATTCCACCTTGTGGCTCTTTAATCCACCCCCAGACACTCTCGGCTCCTTTATCTCACTCTTGATTCCACCTCGTGGCTCTTTATCCACCGCCCGAGACACTCTTTAATACACCCCCAGACAATCTTGGCACCTTTATCTCACTCTTGATTCCTCCTCTTGGCTCGTTAGTCCACCCCTGACACTCTCTGCATCTTTATCTAACTCCTGTAGGTCCCTGCATTCTCCCTTTGGCACTTTTTGTCATCTTTTTCTTCCTCTTTCTTCCCGCTCGTGTGTTTTTCACTCCCTCGTTATGGGTCAAAGTCTGATGAGGGAAAATAAGTGCCGGCCTCCAAAACGAGGGTGCAGATGATCCCCACCTGCGACCACCGGCTCAAATTAAGCTTTAATCAACATCTTACCCCTTGGTTGATAAATGAAAGAATTTAGGGCAATCGGGCGGGGTAAGGGGAAGCAGAAAAACAGGCAGAAAGGAGAAGAATGAAAGGAAAGAAAACAAAAAAAGAGAATGCTAGAGGAAGAGCATACACGCGAGTCACTCCATGACCGCATCTCCTCGACCCGCCACTGTGGACTTCTGATACAGCGAATATCTGCGTCTTAGCTGTTGCTTCTTGCTCAAATGCTATGGTGGTCTCATGATCCTGCGGGTGGTCTAGCTCAGGTTGGTCTCATGATCCTAGGGATGGTCTGGCTCATGGTGGTCTCATGATCCTACGGGTGGTCTGGCTCATGGTGGTCTCATGATCCTATGGGTGGTCTGGCTCATGGTGGTCTCATGATCCTACGGGTGGTCTGGCTCATGGTGGTCTCATGATCCTACTGGTGGGGGGGATAATCTGGTCTGGCTCTTGGTGGTCTCATGATCCTACGGGTGATCAGGCTCATGGTGGTCTCATGATCCTACGGGTGGTCTGGTTTATGGTGGTCTCATGATCCTATGGGTGGGATAATCTGGTCTGGCTCATGGTGGTCTCATGATGGGAGAGGTGTGGCGCCGCGGCCAGGGCGACTGACGCTGGAATCTGGGGACCACGGTTCGATCCCCGGCTCCGGCAGCAGGTTAGCCCAGCACCATGTGACTCTGGGCAATAGCTCGCTTAATCTTCCCGATGGCCCGATGACGGGTGATGATGTGCTTTACAAATGTGGATTATTATTATTATTATGATCCTACGATAGGGGGGGTAATCTGGTCTGTCTCACGGTGGTCTCATGATCCTACAGGTGGGGGTAATCTGGTCTGTCTCATGGTGGTCTCATGATCCTATGAGTGGGGGGGTTAATCTGGTCTGTCTCATGGTGGTCTCATGATCCTATGAGTGGGGGGGTTAATGTGGTCTGGCTCATGGTGGTATCATGATCCTATGGGTGGGTGGGATAATCTGCTAAATTCTGTGAATAGATTGAATCAAGTGTGATTGTTCGATCTTTGCTTTTTAACTGTATTTTCCAAATTGTCGAAGTCGTGTCAGTGAATGTCAAACCTGTACATTTCTGGTTAATGAACCGTTCGTGGAGAGCGGCGGCATCCACACAGTCATCGAGTTGGTATTTTTCAGAAATCAGTCTACAGCGAAGCATTGTTACTGGTTACCTGCTGTTCCTCCAGGTTCCTGGTCTACTAGTTTGGGGATACCTTTGTTCTCTTTATAGCATCACTTTGTTTACTGTGCGGTAACATGGGCTTCTCTCCTCCACACTTCCACTAAGAGTTATTGCATGGATTCAGAGGAGAGGAGGGGGGGCCAGTTCAGACATTCAGTGCTTCAGGGTCTTTAACAGCTTTATTTAGCACCGTAATGACTCTTGGTTTGGTTCCAGAATCATGCAAGTCTTCCATATCTATGGTGATTCACAAGAAAGGGGGGGCGAGATGACCCCTCCAACTATCAGCTAATTTCCTTCCTAGACAACATCAGGAAAATCTTTGGGAAACTCTTACAGTCACGACTCGAGACCTGGACAGAGGAGAACTTTATTTCTCTAACCTTCAGGCCGGATCTTGAAAAGGCCAAAGTAGAATCGACCCGGCTCTGAGGTTGTACATGATCTGTATGAAGTACGTGTCCCTGGAAACTCCCCGCTCTTCGTGGTCTTTGGAGACCTAAAAATAGGATTCTATTCTGTTGCCGCTCCGTCCTTCGGAGTCTTCTGGCGGAAGGAAGTTCCCAAGCAACTATTTGAGTATCCGAAAGGATCTGCCCCGCGGCAATCATTCCAGAGTAAGATTCAGTGTAAAAGGAGAATGCACAGAGAAGTTTGAAATAAACATTGGCATTGGGCAGGGTTGCGTACTTGCCCCAGCTTTATTCAACATTCACATTAATAGAACTGATTCTCTCAGGAATCTTGGTCTCCATGTTCCGATATTGGAGAAGGAGAATATTCCGATCCCGCTGGTTGCAGATGATACAGTAATATTAGCGCATACTGAAAAATCAATGCATCAACTTTTGGAAGGCTTCGAGCTATTCTCTAAAGTACAGAAGTTAATAATCAATAAAGAGAAAAATATATGATAATTAATCCTAAATCAAAGTTATTGTTGACATTCAGGATTGATAGTAAACCAACTAAGCTAATTAAAACATGGCTACTTCGGCATACGAATGGATGACCATTTATATTGGAAAGCTCATCTGGCGAAGTCGGAAACAAACTTGTCGCCACGATTCTACATTTTGCTAACTCAAGCAGCACGAGAGAGAGCAATAAAACTAGCACTGACACATTCAAGACAAATGCACGGGTGGCCTACTCTTATGGTGCAAACTGCGGGATTTTACGAAGGTTCACGCTGTTCAAAAACTGGGAAAATGTTCTTGTGACGTGTACTGATCCTGGGTCCTGGCACCCCAATGACAGTATTAAGAGCAGAGCTGGGGTTCACCGAAGGATCTCAACCCGTAAGACACCGGGTGCGAGTGTGGTCGACTCCAGCTCTTCCCTCATATAGAATGGTCCTGAAGGAACTGTGACGATGCAGGAATACAATAGTTTACCCTGGTTTAAGTACGTTACGAACGTTCTAACATACACTAGTTGAGTAGAGAAATAGAATAACCTGGAAGTGATGAATAAGGCAACCATAAAACCTGTTAAAAAGAAACATTGGGCATTCATGTGGTGCCAGCAAGAAGCCAGGAAAGGCATCCTTGCGACTAATTACCGGAAAGTAAAATGTGAACCGCGCTGAGAGCAGTTCAAGGACTTGCTGGTCCCTCCTGAGAAAAGGGCTTTATATCTCATGTTCAGATTAGGGACTCTTCAGGTGGGGGCCTTTGCTAAATCATGGGTAAAGCCCCTGGAGGCGGGCCGGAAACGTGTCCCCAAACATAACGAGGCCCTGAGTCATTTATGCATTTGATGCTGCTGTGTGATATGCTGCTTAAAATCCAAAGGTACTACCTACGTCCTCTTTTTCTAAAACGTAATCTGAGATGCTGCAGTGCAGCACTTTTCTTATGTTCTAGAACTGATCGTATGGAGATTTGCTAGGCAGTTGCTTCGTATATGCAGACCTGCTATAGACAGCAGCGAAGAAAGTGGGTGCAAACCATAAACCAACTGTAGTGATGGTTTTGCCATTTTCCGAGTTGTCCCTGGGGGCTGTGGTGGTCCTTTGACAGATCTGCCCTCATAAACTGGAGTGTGGCTCGACTCCGGTATTAAAGGCACTAGGGCAAAATGGACGACCAGGAGCCCCTTATTGACTGGACAGAGCATCGAGAGGTATTGTTGCACATTTCTACTTGCACCTGCACTTTATAAAATGCTCGCTTAGGTGTTGGACGTCTATTGGCCCATATCTAAGGGTTAATTTCCATAGGGCTGTCGGCAAAACTGTAACTATTTGGTCAAATCCTCGTTTTTGTAACATAATAGATAACGTTTGCGCAGCAGGCTTGTGCTCTTGTTTTATTTCTGTTGCTTATAAGACAGCTTTCAGGCTTCCTATTAGGTTTAATTGCTCTGAGTAGGCAACAAGCAGACGGAGACGCCGAAGGCTGCACCTCGGTATGCGCTTGTTACTTAGGACGCTTTGTAAGATCTAATGACCGCTCTATCTAATTGATTGGTTTTAATAGTGATGTACGTCATCCGTTTGCACTTGCACTTCACGTCAGATCATGGATTATGCGCAAAGTGTAGTATTTATATGATCTATGCTTAAGTCGTTTTAAATGAACAAGAATTGTGATTGTTTAATTACGTGCTGTAAATATCAATGTTTTAGGCGTTATGGCCAATGTTCCCTCTAATTTTTTTCCTCTATGTGCGGCAGTGGAGGGTCTCTGTGCGATGCAACCAAGGCTATGTGCGCCAGGAACCGAACCTCGCGTGTCTGCGGCGCCAAATGCCACTCGTTTTTGGTGCCCTCCTGCCCTCTGCCCCACTCGCTTTTGGTGCCCTCTTGCCCTCTGCCCCACTCATTTTTGGTGCCCTCCTGCCCTCTGTCCCAGTCGCTTTTGGTGCCCTCCTGCCCTCTGCCCCACTCGCTTTTGGTGCCTTTCTGCCCTCTGCCCCACTCATTTTTGGTGCCCTCCTGCCCTCTGTCCCAGTCGCTTTTGGTGCCCTCCTGCCCTCTGCCCCACTCGCTTTTGGTGCCCTCCTGCCCTCTGCCCCACTCACCTTTGGTGCCCTCCTGCCCTCTGCCCCACTCGCTTTTGGTGCCCTCCTGCCCTCTGCCCCACTCGCTTTTGGAGCCCTTCTGCCCTCTGCCCCACTCGCTTTGAGTGCCCTTCTGCACTCTGTCCCACTCGCTTTTGGTGCCCTCCTGCCCTCTGCCCCACTTGCTTTTGGTGCCCTTCTGCCCTCTGCGCCACTCGCTTTTGGTGCCCTCCTACCCTCTGCCCCACTTGCTTTTGGTGCCCTTCTGCCCTCTGCCCGCCTCGTTTTTGGTGCCCTCCTGCCCTCTGTCCCACTCGCTTTTGGTGCCCTCCTGCCCTCTGTCCCACTCGTTTTCGTGGTTGCTTTTACTCAGGGCGCCACTCAGCACGGGCAGCATTGTTTGGCAGAGCAGCGCGCTCTTCACAGGCAGGCCCCTCCCTGTTAGTGCACTTCTTAGAGTTTCTTGTTGCTCAAATGGGTGTCATTTTTGATAATTATATGTTTCTCCATATGTTTCATGCTTGATTTTTGCTTCCGATAAAGTGTCACTCATAGTTGTTGAAATGTCACTCGAAATTACAATGAAATTATGAAAATGTGACACATAGCAATTTGTGGCGCTTGAGGCTATGAGGGAGGGTGGGGTAGACTCTGGCCTTTTGTTTAAGTATTGCTGTCAATCAGAGCCCCTTCACAGGCTCCGATTAACAGTAATACTTAAACAAAAGGCCAGAGTCTTTCCCGTGCTTTTCTAACAAAAGCGTAGGCAGTTTCCAAACACACGCTCTTTTGTTAGGAAAGCGCGGGGAAGACTCTGGCCTTTTGTTTAAGTATTACTGTTAATCGGAGCCCGTGAAGGGGCTCTGATTAACAGCAATACTTAAACAAAAGGCCAGAGTCTACCCCGCCCTCCCTCGTAGCCTCAAGCGCCACAAGCCCTCCCCCCACCTCCTTACCTGCACGCCTCACGACCGCTCCGCCGCATTCGCGCCGCTCTCTTTCAAAGCGGCCGGCGGCTCGACTTCCTGACCGTGTGCGCGCTCCACGCTAGGTGGTGCGTGGTGAGGTCAGGAGCGGTGCGAGCGCGCGCGCACGCATCTTAGAGGGAACGGTGGTTATGGCATAAACCGCTTACAATAAACCTTTGCCATCAAGTACCACACATGCAGGAATGCTCAGTGGGTTGTGCGCTGCTAGATTTAACATGGATGTCTGTGGAAGTGTGTCCCTCCAGAAAGCAGAGTAGATCATACGGGGGTCAAGAAAGGTTTATTTAAGTATCACAGCTACAGAGACCCTATCCTTCATCAAGCTAAGACTGAATGACAAATGTCTCTATCCCAGCCCACGGCCCAGCACCCATCCTCACACTCCAGAGTATCATGACACAGGACGACACACCTTCTCCCCCTCACACATTCTAAACTTAAAGAAAATAAAAGGAAACTTAACTATGAATGCAAAGGATACAAAGAACATAAAAGAGAATGCATGTAGGGTCTTTGAAAAACTCAACAAAGCGATTTTATAGGCAAAGAGAAAACTGGGGTGCATGGCAAATGGGAAAAGAGCTCACTTTAAGAAACACAATCGTGCAAACGTCGGGGAATACATTTCAAGTGAAGTGGCCCAGAGCCCCTTTCTCCTGCAACAGGCTCTTCCACCTCAGAGCCTGAATCAGGCTCACTCGTCTTTATTGCATTTTTGAAAACCTTGATACCCTTAAACGGAAGACTGAATTTGGATCTGGGAGACTTCATCTTGACCCAGTCTCCCACGTCGACCACTGTTCTCTTCACAGCCCTCCTTTTATCATACAAGATCTGTATTTTTTTATCACCTCTTTCTCTCTTTCCAGTCCTCAATACTGCCCACTGTTAGACCTGGTAGCATTGGCATGAGACTCCCTTCCACTAGTACTGCCATGTCGACTTGGTAAGTGCACCCACTGACCAATCCCTAAACCTTCCTTTTTCTACATGGTAGCCACCCCTAAGGTAGGCCCTAGGGCACGGTGCATTGCATGTGAGCACTGTGCCACTGCTATTCAGTGCCACAGTGCAAGTGCTCCCTATGTTAATTTGATGTCATGGATTAATGACTCTATGATTGGCTTATTTGGTTTACATGTCAGTCCCTAGTACAGTGCACTGCGTGTGCCCAGGACCTGTAAGTCAAATGCTGCTGGTGGGCTTGCAGCACTGATTGTGCCACCCACAGAAACAGCTTGTAAAGTGTGTCTCAGGCCTGACATTCCAGAGCCTGTATGCAGTCTAGTACTGCCATGTGGACTTGGTAAGTGCACCCACTCACAGATTTACGTTCATTATTTCTCACTGGGGTTCATTGGGCACATATACACAATAGTAAGCACAGTTATTTTGTCTCACTATCACTTGTGTCACCACTTTTTTTGTGGTTCTCGAAAAGGAGAACAAACACTGTTTTTTTCTGTCTTTTCTTTACTTCTTACACACTCAGAGAGAGAGTTACCGATGATGAGAAGTGGGTGAGCTGGCGATTGTTATTCAGCAACCCCGTTGGCGGTTCTACCATGAGGTACTCTTTCCCTTCTCTCACATTTTTTCACTGCTGGAAGGTGGGGAGTCTGGATGGTAGCAGTTGTTGTTTTTAGTGAGACACTGTGACAAACAAGAGTAGTTGAACTGTACACACTCGAGGGAATTGAGAAGAGTATTGAAAGCCCCGGATTTGTTGTTTACGTTAGGACTAAGTGTCTTTTAGGTGAGGCCTTATGTTGTTTATAAAGTGCACCCACTGACTAGTCTCTAAACCGTCCCTTTTCTACATGTTAGCCACCCCTAAGTAAAAGTAAAGTAAAGTCCACATTTGTAAAGCGCACAATCACCCGAAAGGGTCTCTAGGCGCTGGGGGCCGTCGGGAAGATTAAGCGAGCTATTGCCCAGAGTCACATGGTGCTGGGCTAACCTGCCGCCGGAGCCGGGGATCGAACCGTGGTCCCCAGATTCCAGCGTCAGTCGCCCTGGCCGCGGCGCCACACCTCTCCCCGGAGAGGTGTGGCTAAGGTAGGCCCTAGGGCAGGGTGCATTGTATGTGAAAGGTAGGACATGCACTGATGTGTGTAGCATGTCCAGGTAGTGAATTACAGCCAATTTTGTTTTTCACTACTGCAAGGCTACCAGTCCCCATAGGCCAGAAGGGGCAGTTTGGTTATAACACCTTATAATCTTAACTATCCCAGTGAAATGGTAGAAAAATGAATTTAATATGCCTGAACTCAGAATGATAAAATACATCTTTTAGTGAAGTTGGTTTTAAACATTCTGTGTTTGAAACTACCACTTTTAGAAATAGGTATTTTCTTGCCTAACCATCCAAGCCTGCTTCTGCAAGGATGTGTATTACATGTCTGGTCTGTGAGTGACAGGGGCTGAGGGGGCTCCAGGAGACAGGGTGAGTCAGCACTGGGCTGAATAGACCTATCTGCATGTAGAGTGGTGAGAGGAGTAGCACCTGGGCCTGAATAGGGCTGTGCCTGCCTTCCACAATGCTGGCTCCACCTCCTGTGGTGTGTCTGTTGACCCTGGCCCACCCTGACAAAGGAAGAAGTTGTGCACTGGCAGGATGCACCCAGAACTGGTTTAGACTAAGTACAGACACTCTCTACCTTCAGAGACAAAGGATTTGTGTGTATAAAAAGGGGGACCAAGACCCCAGAACTTTAGATCACTTCTGGGAATCAAGGAGAAGAACAAGAGAATCAGCAGGAGTTTTTGACTACCCCTATACCAGTGTGTTGTTTGCTGGGGATGACCTTCAGTGGTTTCTTTATTGCCAAGGAAAGGAGAAAAGACTTTTATTGAAACTTTCATCATCTTGCAGAAAATCTGCAAGGGCTTGAATTTGAGCATGCCTCCTGTCTGAAGTCTCAGGGATACAAAGACTTCACCCCATATGCCTGCCTGCATCTGGAACTTGCTTTTCTGGCTGCTACAGAAGGAAATTGCAAAACTGACGCCGGCGAACAAAGCCATAATCTCCATCGAAGCCGTGAGCGCTGCTCTGACTTACAACGTAGACCCGACGCCGGCCGCCGTGCCATATCGACACCAACAAGCGACATCGTAACCTGCCACAAGCCCTGAGCGCTGCTCCGACTTTGTGACGTAGGCCCGATGCCAGCTGCTATGCCGCATCGCCTCCAAAGCCGACATCATTGTGGAGCCGATCTTAGAAGTGGGTGGTCAAGAATCCATCGACATCGTGACATTGTACGGAACCTTGGTTTCGGCACTATCGTAAGGAACCAACGCCTCCCCTGCTTTGTGCAAGCATCGAGGACCTGACACGCGCCTCCCCTGAAGCAAGGAACCGACACAACACAGCGCCAACTACGCTGTGAGCTGTCTTTGTTTTCACTTTTCCAAGGTACTGTTCTTTGTGGGTCTGTTTTGACTGCGCTCTCGAAGCCGCGCACCTCACGGTCGGCGCCGTACTTTGGGATTTCTTTGACCTCGACGTTGTGATAACTCCAGTTGGGGTTAGCTGTTGCTAAAAACTGCGTTTAAGTGAATAACCTATTTTTGAGCTACTTCTACCATCTTATTTCTGCTTACAGTATTGTGGATTTTTGTCGTTTGAGTCTTGTGTTAAGTCTATATTAAGAATACTTATTTTTATAAAACCTGTGTGGTGTACATCTGTAGTGTTTTCCCTGTATTACTGTAAGTGTTCACAAATGCTTCACACACTGCCTCTGAGATAAACCTTCCTGCTCGTGCCAAGCTACCACAGGGTTGAGCAGGGGTTATTTTAGGAGTGTCGCCCCCTTATTCTGACTAGAATCAAGGGTCCCTATTTGGACAAAGGTGCAAGCCATTGCTGACTAGAGACCCCCAGTTCTAAAACCCACCTTTTCATCCACTAAGGTTCTTTTGATCATTACCCACAACAGAGTGACCTCCATGTTGGGGACCCTTCCTTTAAATAAACAAAAGGGAGTTTCACCAGTGGACGAACAAGAAGTGAACCTATACTCGCTAACCTACTTCCTCATGGCCAACTCCCAACTTTCACCACAGACAACAGCTTGTTGCAGAGTCTCTTTAACAACGTTGACGAACCTTTCCACCACACCATTGCTTTGTGGATGGTACAGGGACGCCTTCTTATGCTTGATCCCCCTGGAACTCAGAAACTCTTCCATGACTAAGGTTGTGAACTGAATACCATTGTCTGACGAGTGTTAACTGGAAACCCTCACGTTCAAATAACTCTTCTAGAAACTCAATCACTTCACCAGACTCAACGGAATTAACCACCTTTGATATCAGGCCAATGGGAAAACACATCAATACACATCAATACACACGATCAAATAGAGATCCTGAGTCATCAACTTCACAGGTCCCAAAATATCTATGAAAGTGTCCACCACGGACCAGTAGCCTGTTCCCTAATAACCATGGGTTGAGTCCTGCACTTCAATATCCTGTCATAACACGCACATTCACGCACCAACCTCTCTACATGTACATCCATGGCAGACCACCAATATTCTTACCTGATAATTTGCTTTGTCTTGGCAATGCCTATATGCGAGGTGTGAGCACTCTTTACTAGCTTATAATTTAGAGCAAGGGGTGCAACCAACTTACTACCACACACGAGGAGACCATCCTCCCCCGCCAGATCTTCCCTAACTTGCCAAAAGCCTTCGAGGACCTCCTCACAGTCCTTCTTCTCACACTAACCACCTTTGACCATGGTGAGGACTTTCTGCAAGTCTAAACCGATCATGTGATGTTCCCTCCACTCTCTCTCTGAAATCAACCCTTCGCTAATCACACACAAATTAATTCCTTCCTCCAATTATTCACCTCCAAACCTCTCAACATCATCTGTCATTTCATACTCCACACCACCAGTCTTGACAGACAGTGTGCCAGAACTGTAGAGCCACAACCCACTTCCGTATCCCATGGGAGACAGAGTCAATGCCTTTCTTGGAGAAGACCTCCGTAAGAGGTTTGTGATCAGTACGAATTCTGAACCTTTTCCCCCACAAATCCTTTCTCAGCTTGCGCACTGCCCAGGAAACACCCAGAGCTTCTTTCTCCACAACAGAACAGTTGCATTCAGCACCCCTCAAGGGCCTAGAGAAGAACATAATAATTTTAACCTCCACATCAACCTTTTGCAACATAACTGCTCCTAACCCCTTTGAGCTGGCATCAGTGATGAGATAAGATTCCTTTGTGGGGTCAAAACTTCCTAGACAAGGTGCTTCATTCAGATGTTTCTTTAATGCACTCAAACTCTTCCTCACAGCCCTTGGACCAAACAAGTGTGCCTCCCTTCTTGAGAAGAGACCTCAAACAAGAGGTTTTCCCTGCAAAGTTCGGAACGAACTTGTGATAAAATTCAGCCATGCTGAGAAACTTTACAAACTCTTCTTTGTTCAAAGGGTTGTGCAAATTACAAATGGTGCTTAGGTTTGATGCCTGCAGCGGACACAAAATGCCCAAGGTACTCTAATTCTTTGACATCAAATTTGCACTGGTCAGCAATAAGGGTGAGGTCAGCATCAATTAACTTCTTCAATACTGACCTCAGCCTCCCATTATGATCCTCAAGATCCACACCAAAGATGAGCACATCATCTGGGTACACCTTGAAACCCTGAAGGCTTCCAAGAATGCCCTCCATCGCCCTCTGAAAAACTGAGGCCGCAGAAATCAGTCGGTAGGCATTCTTAGAAACCTAAGGGTACCAAAGGGTGTTACCCAGGAGGTAAGGTCCTGGGAAGAGGAGTAAATGCTCTGAATGTTCTGAAGAGGAGTGAAGGCCGGCCTGGTGATAGGCGGAGGTCAAGTCCAAGAAAAAAAATGCCTTGCCCACTCAAGAGAACACAGCATTTTAGTTATGTGGGTGAAAGCATAATGATCAACAATAACTGCTTTGTTGAGCTCCCTCAAGCTCACACAGAGCCTAGCCTCCCCATTGGCTTTGCGGGCCATAACAACAGGAGAGACCCACAACGTTGCTTCAACTTCTTGAATGATAAACTTGGCTAAGAGATTGCCTAATTCAACTTTTATGCTCTCCCTTACTTACAGAGGTGCATTTCTGACCTTAGCTGTTTTTGGAACAGCGTTAGATTTGACCTTTATCCCATGTACATAGTTTTTGAAACAAACACAGTTCACCAGCAAAGACCTCAAGGAATTCCTTGATCCAGTCTCGATTAGCATTACTAACAACCCTAACTGGTGGTAATTTTTTTAGGCAGACAGATCTCATTGGGATAAAGGCAGATATGTAGATCACATTGATGGAAGCAACTTATGAGCGAGTCCCGCTTCATCGAGACATAGATTTTACCAGGGATGACTCTCCCTTTGAAGTCAATCGTGCCCCAGAAATAACCCAGCAACTCAATAGTCACCATACCTTAACCTTTTGGTCTAATGTCTGGCTTCAACAGGGTGAGTTTGCCCAGCAGATTACACTCATAAAATGTTTTGGGGACTAGCGGTATCTTGGCCCCAAAGTCGAAGAGCATGCTCACTAGAGCATCACTGATCAAAACTAGCTCCTGAGGGCCATCTCTAGCATTCCCTGTGACAGGGAGAACATTGATTCCTTCTAAATCTTCTTCATAAAGATAAACTTCCCTGACTTTTTTATGCTCGTGGCCCGTTCTGCAGCTCTTTGAGACGTGACCTTTTCTCTCACAAGTTTTGCACATGGCCTTCCAACCTGGGCAGTCTTTAACCCGTTGCCTGTGGCGCGAATTTCACCGCTGTGCGGGCATATTAATGAGTGGGTGCAGTTCGTACAGCCCCTCCACACATGCCCACTGTGACGTTAGGGGGCCGTCCGACGCACGCAACGGATTAAAGCTGGCCATATGGCCAGAGTTGCCACACCTGAAGCACTTCCTCTGAAAATTCTTTGTGTTAAAGGACTTTGAAGTGGTGCTCAATATGGGTTTAACAAATCTATCCACCACCACCTTGACATTAATGTTCTCCTTTTTATCACCTGTACTGTCTTTGCGTATAATATCAACACACACTTTTGAATGCCCATGACTTTTGGCTATGGTCAGCACTTCTTGAAGAGATGGTGTGTCTTTTTACCACAGGGCATGTCTTGTTTTGTCGAGGGTGCATCCTAACATGAACTAATCTCTTAAGCGATCCTCTAAAGCGGCACCAAAATTGCACGTGGAAGCCAATTTGCGCAAGGTAGTTATGTACTGTTCGACCGACTCATCCTGCCTTTGCATCCTTCTCCCGAAGTGATATTGTTCAAGGACTGTACTCACTTTGGGGAGGTGGTGCAAGTCCAACTTTTTGAAGCAGATCTCGTATTCATTAAGAGTGTCGGAGTCACTATCAGAGAGTTCAG
The DNA here is from genome assembly GCF_964261635.1 of Lissotriton helveticus. Classification (NCBI taxonomy): domain Eukaryota; kingdom Metazoa; phylum Chordata; class Amphibia; order Caudata; family Salamandridae; genus Lissotriton; species Lissotriton helveticus. Next base: position 426,677,788 of record NC_136058.1, read on the forward strand.
GAAGGTGTTCAAAGAATTCTTATCCCTCAGAGCCCAAACAATGCATTAGCAATGAGGCTTTCCTCCCTGCGCTTAAGTGGCACAGACACGAGCATAATGTGTGGAAACCTTCTTCCACGAGAGAGGAGGAACTTCTGGAGATGTCAACAAGAAGGGAGGGGCAGTGACATCTTGCATGATGTACGAGCTATGTTTTCACCTAGTTACTACTTAAGGGTGATCTTCAGTGATCTGCGTACAGTGCACAATATCCACAAACCTTATAAGCTGTGCGCATCAGCGGAACTGCGTGAAACTTCAACAATTAAAATTTAGGCCAATGTGCACAATGCCAGAAACTATATTTGCTGTCAACATCAGTAGAACGATCAGCCTGATTACTGATGGCACATATTTATACAGGGAGGAGTCACTTTAGTTTGGTGCTCAATTCCATGTGTAGATGTGGGTCTGGGGGTGCCTGATAACTGAAAGGCACACATTTGTTTACATACAATTTCATATATGTCTGATTTATTATTCCTATTACAGCGCCTTCTACCTTGAGAAGGCCCATCCTAGACCAGTGTGTGGACAAAACCCATGCCGACAAATCGAGGACAAAGGGATTGGAACATGGTCTAGGAACACTTGCAACAAATCCTACATCAAACCTCACATTTAACTGATGGAGAGCTATGAGCGACCTGAAGCGTAATACTGAGAAAAAGTAACCTGGAGAATTGCTGCAAATTAAAGTAAATTAAAAAAAACGAATAAAGAACTACATAACCACAGCTGTGGGACCTGGTAGCCGATTGTTTCTCAATAAAGCCCTAGTTTGTGATTACCTTACAGTGCTCACATTATCATCCGCGCTAGAAGAGATGGGAGCCTGGGGTGTCTGGTCACAGAAGCTCATTTACATACAAAGGGGGTGACAGCCTGTTCACAACGCACAGCACAACTTGCTTACGTAAAGTGCTAGTACACCGAACAGGGTAAAGTCTTGTGTCGCTTTTTTTCATTTTCTTTAATATATCCTGCACCACGCTCTCTTCTTCTCTTTCTCTCATTTCAATTCATCATAAATTACTCAATTTCACTATTGCTTTATCAGCACGGCACAAGTCGGGGGGTAGCCACAGTTTAAGGGGTCCCCCCACTATTATCTAGAAACGGGACTCAGTTCCACCTAGATCCTTAGTCTGCAACTGGTAATTGTTACTTTGTGCCCCTGCACTGCAGACACAGGCCTCTGAGTGTTTGTTTGTGTGAGTGGCGCAAGAGAGAGACAGAGAACTTGACAAAATTAGCCCTTCTATTGCTTAATACATTGTAAATGTGAAACACTTTGGGGCTTAGGGGCTGGATAAGGAATAACGTCAGGAAACAAGCGCAAATTAAAAGCAAATTTTATTTATTCACTGAAAACTGTTTAAAAATTTAATTTCCAAGTTCCACATATCTGTTTAAAAATATTTACACTTTCAGTCATTTCCGAGTTTAGTTACAAACTAAAAGTGGGAAAAACACATGATGTATAAAAACTGAAACCAAAAACTTACTTTTACATTATTTTATGTTTCTTATCTTTTGTTTTTAAAACAGGCGGTCAACCTTTCACGTGAACATTATTATAAGGGCCTGATATCACTTCTTGTGATGTCACTACATGTGACGTCTCTGTGATTTGCATATGATAATGGGCTCCTTCACTATTTTCCTTACTTGTGCCCTGTTTATTGGCATGACATGGGTCTATAGGTGTTAAAAATAAACATATAAATTCACAGGTGTTCAGCCCGTTTCTCTGGTGATGTCACACTTTGGCATGTATTCGGCTGCTTCTTCTATTTTTAGGTGAGTACAAATAACGTGCTGTTCCCCCTCCTTCCATTTCTCTCTTTTTCTCCCCCTTTCTTTGTCTCTCTCGCTCTCTTTATCTCTCCCCCTCTCTATCTCCCACACCCTCCTGTTAGCTTTAGCTTCATGAATGTCACTGCCACTTCTGGCATTCATATGACAAATCCTTCAGAACATTTGAGAACAAGGAACAATCAGTGTGGAAGACGAGTTGCTGGGAGTGCAACTGATTGTCCTGAGACATATATGCTTTTGATGTGGGATTTCGCTATTTCACCACATCGCCAAGTCGGAGAGGCACTTAGTAATAAGGCGCGAGGCACGACCGATAACAGTGTGTAAAAGATGCACCAAACGTTACTTAAAAACAAGGTATGTGCTCTTTTATATCTCAAAATAGGTTATTTCTTGAACACCTGTGCTTCGCTTTAGTTCATTACATATACTGCAGTAGCATTTGTTAATAGTAATACATGCATTTTACCAATGAAGCTTCCATCTCCAGAGCCCTGACAACATGTCCACTCTGGGTGTGTTGGGTTTATAGGTTTTATCACTAATCCGACAAGTTAGCTGAAAATACCGCTGTTAGTCCCAGTATTGTTCAGTGTTGCTTTTACAGGTAGTGTGGTCAGGTGCGATTGAATTTTTTTCTTTGTATCTCTTCTTCACCAAATAAAAATCAACAATGTTTCTTTTAATCCACATTGTGCTTGTCTCCCACTGTGTATCCTGGTACATCATGTCACTTTGCTATGTGTACGGAAGTGAACAATCACTGGAAACAAACACTTTTATAATTCTGCAAATACTGTTATCTGGTTTTCTTCTTTACTGCTATTCAGGTCTTCTATCATTGGTATTTCAATGTCATACATAATTTGAATTTGATCTTTTTCCGTAATTCATTCCTCTCACAATAACTGCACTGTTCTGCTCTTGTCTATGTCCTTAGATGGGTCAATATTATTTTTGATGTTCTTAAATTCTTTCCAGAATCTCTGCATCTCTAGGATTATTGCCATGTGAGTTAAATGAAGGAGTGTATTCACTGAGGGCAGTGTGGGATCGAAAATTGACTAAAGCCCTTCTCACTTTCAGTGCCCTTCTATGTTTTCCCCCTGTGTGTTCGCTGATGACTTTGTAGCTCTGATCGTCGACTAAAGCTCTTCCCACAGTCATTGCACTCGAGTGGCTTTTCCCCTGTGTGCGTTTGTTGATGTTTTCGTAGGGTTGATAACTGACTAAATCTCTTCAAACATTCACAGCAATCATATAGTTTTTCCCCTGTGTGTGTTCGCTGATGTCTTTGTAGGTGTGATAACTGACTAAAGCACTTTGCACATTCACTGCACTTGAATGGTTTTTCCCCTGTGTGTGTTCGCTGATGGCTTTGAAGGTATGATAACCAACTAAAGCACTTTGCACATTCACTGCACTTGAATGGTTTTTTCCCTGTGTGTGTTCGCTGATGGCTTTGAAGGTGTGATAACCAACTAAAGCACTTTGCACATTCACTGCACTTGAATGGTTTTTCCCCTGTGTGTGTTCGCTGATGTCTTTGAAGATGTGATAACCGATTAAAGCACTTTGGACATTCACTGCACTTGAATGGTTTTCCCCCTGTGTGTGTTCGATTATGACGTTGAAGGCTTGATAACTGACTAAAGCACTTTGCACATTCACTGCACTTGAATGGTTTTTCCCCTGTGTGTGTTCGATTATGACGTTGAAGGTGTGATAACTGACTAAAGCACTTTGCACATTCACTGCACTTGAATGGTTTTTCTCCTGTGTGAGTTCGCTGATGATCCTTTAATGCTGTAGAGAAGCGAAAACTACTGTCACATTCAGTACAATTATAGGGTTTTTCCCCTGTGTGTATTCGCTGATGTCTTTGTAGTCCTGATAATTGACTAAAGCTCTCCCCACATTCACTGCACTTGAATGGTTTTTCTCCTGTGTGAGTTCGCTGATGATCCTTTAATGCTGTAGAGAATCGAAAACTACTGTCACATTCACTACAATGATAGGGTTTTTCCCCTGTGTGTGTTCGCTGATGTCTTTGAAGGTTTGATAACCAACTAAAGCTCTTCCCACATTCACTGCACTTGAATGGTTTTTCCCCTGTGTGTGTTTGCTGATGACTTTGGAGGTTTGATAACTTACTAAAGCACTTTGCACATTTACTGCACTTGAATGGTTTTTCCCCTCGGTGTATTCGCTGATGTGTTTGAAGGCTTGATAACTGATTAAAGCACTTAGCACATTCACTGCACTTGAATGGCTTTTCCCCTGTGTGTGTTCGCTGGTGTCTTTGTAGTTCTGATAACCTACTAAAGCTCTTGACACATTCACTGCACTTGAATGGTTTTTGTCCTGTGTGTGTTCGCTGATGATCCTTTAATGCTGTAGAGCAGCGAAAACTACTGTCACATTCACTACAATGATAGGGTTTTTCCCCTGTGTGTGTTCGCTGATGTCTTTGAAGGTTTGATAACCAACTAAAGCTCTTCCCACATTCACTGCACTTGAATGGTTTTTCCCCTGTGTGTGTTCGCTGATGTCTTTGAAGGTGTGATAACTGACTAAAGCACTTCCCACATTCACTGCACTTGAATGGGTTTTCCCCTGTGTGTGTTCGCTGGTGTCTTTGTAGTTCTGATAACCTACTAAAGCACTTCCCACATTCACTGCACTTGAATGGTTTTTCCCCTGTGTGTGTTCGCTGATGACTTTGAAGGTTTGATAACCAATTAAAGCTCTTCCCACATTCACTGCACTTGAATGGTTTTTCCCCTGTGTGTGTTCGCTGATGACTTTGTAGCACTGATAATCGACTAAAGGTCTTCCCACATTCATTGCACTTGAATGGCTTTTCCCCTGTGTGTGTTCGCTGATGACTTTGGAGGTTTGATAACCTACTAAACCTCTTGACACATTCACTGCACTTGAATGGTTTTTGTCCCGTGTACGTGTGCTGATGAAGCTTGCGTAGTGATGTCAAACTAAAGCTCTCGCTGCATGTGTATGATTCTTCCTTCTTGGTTAGTGTCTGTGGGTCGGGTATATATTTGTCTAAATCCCATGATTGCATTTCCTGATGGGCCGACATGGCTTATAAAGCACTTGTGTTTTTCTCACACACTTTAAATGTGTGCTGTATTTTCCATGTTTGTTCTGTTTTAACAATAAAATGCGATAGCCACCAAATATTTGCCACACTCCTAATACGTAGAAGGTGTCTTTGTAGGTAATTGTGCCTTTAGATTGGATTATGGCTATGCACGCTTGAGGGTAAAGATGTATCTTCCTTCTGACCGGTGCAAATAGGGACAGTCTGTTGTATTGTAGATAGAAGAACTCCTCTTTCCTTTACCCGACAGTTGTCTGGCTCCGCTCTGTTGTGCTCTTCTCTGGTTACTGTGGTTTGTCCAGAAAGAGTTTACAATTCTCCTAGAGCACGGAATGATGGCTTGTCATCACTTTATTAAATAGAGCACTGCGGTAATCACATCATACCGATCCCAGGATCAAAGCTGGTGTTGGACACTTGTTTATACAGGAGGCGGTTTGTTATTGTTGTTGCCTTTATTTTCCAACGGTCATTTCTCCGTCTTGTGGCGTGAAGGTGCACAGCTTAGACTCTTACAATCACTGAACTGCCCTTGATGCTTCATCCGGGATCTGTCAGTTTGTGTGCAGGTTCCCCTGTCGCCGACTGCGCTGATGACTTCCTGAGTACCGTAGCTCATTTATTCTGCTATTATTGAAGATTTACAGCATTCGCTTCATTATTGATGGTCATTTCACACATTCAAGGCTTGTTTTCTGTTGGATGTAAAGATATTTAAAATTACTAAATTGAAACATAATGGAATGAGAATTCACAATGTTTAACTGTTTGTAAACGACACTCCACACAATGCAGCGCAGCCCTCCCCCTGCGAGGCTACGCTGCGTGGCGCGACAGGAAGGGAACAGGCAGGGGCGTAGCTAGAGCTTGTGGCGCCCGGGGCCCGGGGGGGGGAAGGACGGTGAGCACTTGAAAGATGTCCGAGAGACACGTAGTATTGCTGCTAATAGTTACCTCGATCATGCAAGTTACATGCACATACATGTATGGCAAACATAGCAAACGAAGTTGGATCTACAAGCATTTCATGAATTCTCTGGTCTCTCATCAGCAGGCTCCGTTTTTGAGTTTGAAAAAATATTGGCAGCCAAAGCTGGAATCTGGTCAGTTTTGCTTTTACCGAAAATCTCACACTACTCTGTTGCACCCCAATTTTAACATGTGTCTTTTCAAATATTGTCAGTGTGTTGCAACTATTACGCTTCTGATTACTTTAATTAAACATGTCTAAGTGTTTAATCCCTATTGCACAGCGCAACTGAAATTCTTACATTGTTAATTTTATTTAATCGACAACTCCCAATTTTAGTTTGTATAGATTGTTAATGTATTAAGAGGAAAGTATACAGGAAACGTCATATTTTGGAGTAAACTATTAAATGCGACAAAACAATCTGCTTTTCTAGTTTGTCTATATCCGTGTTTGGAACAAGTTCAAGCACGTAATAGTTCTTCAGATGACCCAAATTACCTGATGGCACTTGAACATATCCTTTAAGAAAGTGCACGCTTTTGTCTTGCTGGATAAACTTGGTGTGTCAGACAATGAAGGTTGATAATGTAAGTGCCGTTCAGTGCTGCTTACGTCACGTATTGTGACTCGGCAGGGTTCTTATTGCTGATCTTTTGCTCTGTTTAACCCCTTAACCTGCCGACCATCCAAATCCCTGTGGGGAACCCCCTTCTGTTTCTCTGCTTACGTCATCGTCCTGAAAAGAATGAAATTACTGCATAAGCGCTACCTCATTACCACAGGGTTATTTTCCACATACATTTAATGCCACTTTTTATCTTGCTACCAATATTTTTTTGCATGCATGATGTCAGTTGCACCACCTGTTACTGTCACCGACTTAGTCGACTAAATCACTCACTTACTTTTACAGTTCTTGGAGGACTCTCTCTCTGCTGCAGCCCAGTTCTTCCAGGCTGCGCCTGCTGATGTGGGCCCCTCGTCCTGGGCGGCCCTCAGGCGCCACGCTGGCCTGGCTGGCCTGGCTGGCCACCCTGTTAACTTAGCCCGCCAGCTGCCTGCAGTATCTGTTTTGCGCCATGATAATCGCCGGATGATTGCATCGTGTCGGGAGGCTGTGCCATTGAGAGAGAGACTCACTTGAGTCTCGTGCAGCACATAGCCTCAGATTCCCCCGCTGCCGCTTGCCTACTTCCTCTCTCTCCCTCCAGACGTCACGTGACCTCAGACGCACTCTACCCCAGCACGGCCGTGGCACTGGAGGCCCGTTGCGGCCGCCTTAATAATTTATGGGACACTGTGTTCCTTCTTTAGTTCCAGTGAATCGTTCCCAAGAATCCCAAATACATTTTAAAGGCCGCCTCAGCGCAACGGGCCTCCAGTGCCGCGGGACGGCTGCCGCCTCAAAAATGGTGTCGCCTGGGGCGGAGCGCCCCCCTCACCCCCCCTAGCTACGCGAGTGGGAACAGGAGAGCACCATATTTTCAGAGATATGGCTCTCTCCTTTACTTTCCCTTGCACCGGCACTGATTACAGAGGGCCTGCGCCATGCACACACCTTAGCACCAGAGCACTAGTGTGTGTGTGTCTGTGAGTGCAGCATGGGTTTTGTACAGGTTGGACACCCTTCCTGTACAAAATACTACACGACACGAGGGAAAGCTTTTACCATTTTGTATACGTGTTGCACAGTGCAGCACACATGCAAAGTCAGAAAAGGAAGAAGAAATGAAAGCATTTCTCCTTCCTTGCACCTAGTTTTCTGGTTGCACGGGAACGCCCATGCACCAACCTTGGCAGACCCCCATGGCACAAAGTAATGCCAAACAATGCTATGTCACATTACTTTAACGTTATTTCCAGCGCTAAACAAGTTTAGCGCTGGAAAGTAAATTAGGAAAAAAGATTTTGCGCCATTTTGTGCCTCTTTTGTGACGTAAACACAGTGCAAAATCTTAGTAAATCTCCCCCTTCTTCTTTATCACTTTTGAAACTTAGCAAGGAATATTTCATCATACACAGATATTTAACTAAAATTTCATTTGATCACGTGACATCTTATTAATGATGTCTGAAAAGGAGGTGATTTACCAATGTTTACAGAGTAACTGAGCAAAGTAACTCACGGGGCACCCAAGTGCTAGAGGCATAGCTTAAGATAGACGCATATGGTCAAGATTTCATTTAAACAACAGTAGATTTTAGAAAAAGAGATGGATCAGGCTGGGCTGTAAAATTTCCAGTAACTCTTTTTACGAAGTATACAACAAAAGTAACTCCATTTACACACTTTTTCTCATTCTTTCCTATTCACTTAAGATCATCTCAAATACCAACTCCTGTCTTTACTCGCTGTTCATAAGTCACCTTTGACACTTTCAACAGCTCCTTGGTTCAAGCATTTCTGGTTTCTTCTAACCTGGAAGATTGGAACATTATTGTGAGTTGAGGGGGTTTCCTATCGCCATAACATCTGTCTATCTCCCTGAAACTAGTGCCGCTTACAGAGCCTGGTTCTGGCCCTGGAAGACAACTTTAAAAAGCAAGTCTTTAGTTCTTCCTAAAGTAGATAAAGTCTGTAAGATGCAGCTCCTTCCGGGGCTTTTGTGTAAAACAGAGCGAGGGGTTCAATGTAAGGCCCGTCCTTTACATTATAAGCGCAGATAAGGCAAACAAATGTTGATTCATATAATTTAATATTCAACAATATCAGTCATTTAGCACTTATAGAGAATCCATCACAACCAATAATTTACCTTACGTATCCCCGCATCAGATGTGTGCATATTACTCTTTTTTCCCCCTTTTCCAACATTACATGGCATCTGGCATGATGTTGTCCGTTTGGGGTCCTGGATGCCACTTTGTGAATGGATGGGCCTTTGGAAGATCGGAAGGAGGTGTCAGTTATCCACCGGTGATGCAGCATTTCTACCTTTCCATATTTGCCATCTTCTAGTTTATCTCATTTCCTGTCCTTCGGCCCCCCTACTGCCCTGTGGCTGCCCACTCACTCTGTGGGGTTCATCAGAAGTCTGATAATGGCCTGATAGTCACAAGGCCATGGATCTCACTTCTTCTACAACACTTATTGCAGACATAGGGCCTAGTTAGGAGTTTGTCCAACAGATTATTGCCTGAAAACTAGGGGTGGTAGAAGAATTCCGCTCTGCCGGGGGAGCTTGCGAAGTTTTGCCGACAGGTGCCGAGTTCCAAAAAACTCCACAAAGTGATGCAGAACTGAGTTTTTTTCACAAGCGGTTCACCAACGGTAAGGTGGCGAGCGCTTGTGAGAATATATTATGCGCAAGACCTCCTCCTGGTGAGACTTCTAATTTAGGGAGGTCGCGACCACTTGAGTGTAGAAATCTGCCATTCTCGTTGATGAAGCTGCCACTCAATTAGAATGTCAATTCGAGCGGCAGAAAGCAGCAGCGCCCTCTGGTGTGACGCGTAGTGCCGTTCATGCTGATTTTACAATGCAGGACAAACTCCTGGCACGAAAGATCAGTGAGAACAGCGCAATTTAACAAACTCTGCCACTTGTGGAAGTCCGCAGAGTGTGAAGTTTCGTGGAGTTCTGCAGAGTAAAACTCTGTGAACTATTCCAAGGCCTAATTAAAACGTGACATATATCCTGTCTGCTTTATTATGATTGCCACAGGATGTAATGCATTTTTAATGGGACGGGCAGGATACCTGTCACATTTGTGATGGAATAAACCATCCCCTGAAATCTAAATCAGGCCTTTGATGTACATTGTGTCCAGTGTGGCTAGCTGGGCTTGAAGGGTCTAGTGGTTTGTGGATCTCTCACTGCTTTGAGGTCACCGCCAGGAAGAACTTCTGTCAGCTGCGCCTTGTGCAGATCTTCCTTCCAGGCAGAACTTCTGTCAGCTGCGCCTTATGCAGATCTTCCTTCCAGGCAGGACTTCTGTCAGCTGTGCCTTATGCAGATCTTCCTTCCAGACAGGACTTCTGTCAGCTGTGCCTTGTGTGGATCTTCCTTCCAGGGTGGACTTATGTCAGCTGTGCCTTGTACAGATCTTCCTTCCAGGGTGGGTTTCTGCCAGCTGTGCCTTGTGCATATCTTCCTTCCAGAGTGGACTTCTGCCAGCTGTGCCTTGTGCAGATCTTCCTTCCAGACAGGACTTCTGTCAGCTGTGCCTTGTGTGGATCTTCCTTCCAGGGTGGACTTATGTCAGCTGTGCCTTGTACAGATCTTCCTTCCAGGGTGGACTTCTGTCAGCTGTGCCTTGTACAGATCTTCCTTCCAGGGTGGGTTTCTGCCAGCTGTGCCTTGTGCATATCTTCCTTCCAGAGTGGACTTCTGCCAGCTGTGCCTTGTGCAGATCTTCCTTCCAGGCAGGACTTCTGTCAGCTGTGCCTTGTGCAGATCTTCCTTCCAGGCAGGACTTCTGTCAGCTGTGCCTTGTACAGATCTTCCTTCCAGGGTGGACTTCTGTCAGCTGTGCCTTGTACAGATCTTCCTTCCAGGGTGGACTTCTGTCAGCTGTGCCTTGTACAGATCTTCCTTCCAGGGTGGACTTCTGCCAGCTGTGCCTTGTGTAGATCTTCCTGCCAGGCTGGACTTCTGTCAGCTGTGCCTTGTGCATATCTTCCTTCCAGGCAGGGGCTTTCTGTCAGCTGTGCCTTGCGTAGATCTGCTTTCCAGACAAGGGCTTCTTTCCTCAATGATCAGTTCAAAGGTTGGGAGAGGTAGAACTGTTCTAGGTCATCTTCTTTATTGCAGTTCTACTGGTCATGCCACAGAGCTCGAGCTCTGAGATGAATGAGAGTCTGGATTTTATGAGCTCCGTAGAGCATTGAGACAGTCCTACTGCATACAGCACACACTACAAGACTCCAGAAGTCAACACTACAAGTGCTGCTCCAAGGTTTAATTCAACCACTGTATCTGAACATCCCATGCAGGAAGCTTTTCAAAACTAGAGGTACCTGGGATTTCTCTCAGTGGCGGCTGGTGACATTTGAAAGTGGTGAGGCATAAAACAATTGTTGTACTTCACTGTGGCGAGCGAGCGAGACTGAACCACCTACGGAGGGTGCAAATGGTGCATTTTCAAGCAAATTTGAGAGTGTAATCCCACTATTCGGACTCCTACCTCATATTCGTCATTCCTACTGACGCCCTGCACCAAAACACGGACAGACCACACCTACCCTAAATTAAGATAAGGCCTTCCACTACTACCACACGCTACACAGAGACAGATCCCACATACTACATCACAACAAGTGATACCCGTAGAGTCCATGCTCAATGGCTTCCAGCGTGCATAGACAAGCATGGGGGCAAATTCAAAGACAGAGCCATATCGAACAGAAGAAAATATTTTCAAAACATGATTTTAAAAAAACGAGGCCTGCTAGTTCCCGTTCACTCAGCTTTTAGATGAGCCTCGGTGTGAGAAAACAAAATCCTAGCCAATGAATGAAAAGTTTTTCTGATGAATTGGTGTTATTCCCGACGTCATTGCGAGGCAGTTGAATACATCTACCACTCGAAAGAAGTTAATAATTAATGAACTAAGAACTGCTTAAACAATTGCAGACAAAGGTTGTTTCTGGTATGGTAACGCCTGTCACAATGCAGCCCCGATTTAAAAAAATTAACTCTTCACAGTTTGTACAACACAATAGCAGATGAAAATGATTTAATAAAACAAACACTTATGATTATTATGTACGTACGCAGCCTGTGGTGTGATTCTTTAACACGCAGCCAGCTCCGATAGTAGTCTGTTGAAAGAAGGGCAAATGCCAAGAGTAATGAGGTAGCTAGGTTAAAAAAAACAACTAAGGGCCAGATGTAGGTAGCCTAATACCGGTCGGTAATGGCCGAAATTACAGAATTTCGGCCGTTACCGACCGGCATTAGGCTTTTCAGATGTAGGGGCCTAATTTAAGAATTCGATAATTTACCGAATCGGTAATTTAAGGAATCTGTAAATTACCGAATTCTTAAATACCGATTCGGTAAATTACCGAGACCTTAATGTAGGGAGCACTCAAATGAGTACTTTTCCCATTTTAGGATTTGTTATTTACCACCAACTACAAGTTGGTGGTAAATATCAAAAACCCCAAAAGAAGCAATTTTTTTCAAATTATTACAGTGCCATGTGGCAGACATACATGCCCTTAGGGCATGTAGGTGTGCCACATATGCACCCATACACTATTTAGGGGTGCAACAGGGTGTCAAAGTGACACCCTGCCACCCTTCAATGTGTTCCCCCTTTTACCGAATCGGTATTATATTTACCAAATCTTACCGATCCGGTAATACTTACCGAATGAATACCTACATCCCATTTACCGATTCTAAAATACCGAATCTGTAAAATTCGGTATTTTAGAATCGGTAAATCTGGATTACCTACATCTGGCCCTAAGTCTTGAACTGACCCACCCACTGGCACTTTGCACGAGATGGGGAGTGAAAAACTGCTTTCGTACATTCCCTGCTGCGACTACACCTAAAAACAGCCAAGATAAAAGTGGCCTGACCCCATGGTTATGTGTCCCTCTTCGGGAAGCCCCGCAGAGGACTTCTGGTGCCTCTGCAGCCTCTGTGAATGAGAGTTTAGCCACACAGCTTGTTAGCAGGAAAAGAATAATAAAGTTCACTATCGTAAAGATTAAGGACGGAGCCACACATAACAGGCAGTGAGAGTGTGACATGCCTCCTGCTTGTCTGGCATCTGGTCGACGACACTGCAGGGAAGACAATCCGTGGTTCACAGATACGGCCCTGGCAGGGTGGACTGGAGGACGGGTCATTTAGATCGTTTTCCCAAGCAGGGGAGGCTATTAAGATATTATCAACATAAAACACGGCAGCATCTTTGAAACGGCAGATAATATATTGTGTCGGGAGAGATGCCGATTTCCAAGCAGAAACACAAGCAGCTCGGCGGGAAGCAGAAAACAGGCAGAGAGTTCTTGCAGGCCAGGCCAGGCACTTCAGCGCTCAACCCTCCAATGACTCCTGAAAAGCCTGTCATCAGATTGGAATAGTGTTCACAGGACACAACAGATCAGTAAATATGCACATGCTATGTATATTGTCTTCAAGTTTGATTTGTTTTGCTCTGTTTTACAGTGCAGAGACTGCGGGATTTAGGATGCTAACGGTAATCCACAGTTGAGAGCTTAGTAAAGAACGTTGTTGATGCAGATAACTGCACTAGACGTTGATACAACCGTATTGTCTACCCTGGGTGGGCGGCTTTATGTGCACCGTGTTTGAGTCTCACAGACTATCTTTATTAACCAATACTCCACTTGGGAAAACGCCATCTTCTTTTTATTCCAGTGTCTTTTTCAGCTCAACTGTTACGTGGCTATGCGGTTATGAAAGTTCCTGAATAGTTAGCAAAGACACAAGCCCAGGGATGTAACAAAGGCACCCACATCACCCGCAGCCCCCTCAGTACTGTACTCACGCCGGAGAGCTCCGGATTAAACCTAAAGGGGTGCCCCTCTGTGAACCTTGCCCCTTCAACTTTCGTTACGCCACTGCACAAGCCTTCTCTACAAAATGCTTCGGAGGATAAGGTACGCTGGAAAACCGTGATAGCATCTTGCTTGTTAACAGAGAACGCTTTTGGTTTTGTCAGCCTGAGAAACGATGGTGACACTATACGTAAGAACCTTGGCATATTAATACGCAAATTCATGCAAACAGTGCTACCATGCACTGTCAATCAAAGAAGACCCCTGCTGTTGATATATAGCCAATTGTTTTCAATGATAGGGTTCCATAATTTTAGGAAGATGAAGCATTTATGGTGGGAACGTTTAATCGGGTCCCATGTGGTCATGTAAACCAAAGCGGCCGGCAAAGCGGGTGAGTTCACGCCGGGGGGGGTAATCTATCAGTATCTTATCTATATAAAATAAAAAAACGTACCTGCTTCCTCCAGGACCACATCACGCGCCTCCGCCTCAGCCCCTGCTAGCTCCGGAGTCCTGGCGCCCTTTTAGGCAGCCTCCTTCTTCCTTCTCCCCTAATCCAATCACAACGCTTTGTGATTGGTTAGGCGCAGAGGAGACCGCCCCGGCAGGGCCATTTTCTCTATGTAGGCTGCATGCAACCTAAAAAAAAGGTCAACACTAGCTACAGTATGATTGCAGATACTAAAAAGGTAACATCTGATAGCACAGTAAGCCTTTACACGTTCTACCTTTTTGCAAATAAAGCGCGACTGATCTTATACTCTCTGCTGCCCATCCAATAATTTGTGTAGCGTATTTTATATTTTGTTTAATTCTTTCTTTAAACTATTGGCTTTCCTATTCAAAGTGCTGTCTTTCACAGGCAGGGATGTCCTAGAACTGTAAATATACAAGTCACTATTCCCTAGTGTACCAACCAGGATTCAAATTAGCGACCCTCCAGTTTGAGACGAAGACATCAGAAATTATAACACTAAGCAATTGACCACTTCATACAGAATAGTTTAACTTGCATTTACTCTTCATTTTAGATGTGTATATTATATTACAATTCCTCCCACTCCGCCCTGATTGGTAGGACCCTCGTCCAGCTCAAAGTTCTGCTGCAGTATATTGTGGCTTTAGAAATGAAGGCTAACATAAATAAATGTAAATATCAGAGGCCAATTGTTTTAGGGGAAGACAACAATATAGACTGGCTGAGCCCTGCTTGGTCACCCTTTCCCCCACCTCGGCCAAAGCCCGTGCACCATTGCTTTGAGAAATGGAGCTGCAAGTGACTCTGGTATCCTGATTTCATTTTGGCATCAGCAGGCAGAAGATACTTTGTGCGCACTGCATGACTAGGCCCAAAATTGACCCGAAGACCCTTAGCCTGGCTCTGGGGATGTTGACAGACACTACAACCACTCTGTTGATGGGGCAAAGACTATGATCTGTGTCCCTGGCTATGTACAGTGAGTAGTGGTAGCAGTGTACCATGTTCTTAGAGGTCACCAGCTGAACTGGTCAGTTTACTTGTCAGAGGGCAGCTGCGATGCTTACAGGGCATTGGGTAAAGTTCCATTCACGTGTCATGACCAGACCATGCATTGGCATCCCCGTTTGAATTTCGAGACATGTCTTTATAATATAAGGTAGCAGGGCTCTATATTGTTTCAAATGTGTAAGTATATTGTTACCAGTTACATCCATGTTCGATTGACCATCATCTAACATGGCACAAGATGGGCAACATTGTCAGCAATCCAGACGAGAAGGGTGTAACTTTGGACACAAGGGTGGAGGGATTGAGTCAGGACCGCCTTTTAGAAGATTCACACTCACTGTGCTCATGTTGTAAGTATTCCTGCATGGAGGCAGCATCGTCACTACCTGCTGTGAGCAGCAATCTCCCAGCACAAAGTCCTTGTTTGTGCTGCAGAAAAAATTAGACGATGAAATGAAACCAGGGAAACCGGTAAACCCAGACAGGGAATAAGCATTCAGGGTCTGACAATACCACAGAAAAGTGGGTGGCAAGCATATGGGCTTTGTTGTAACTCAAGTTGCTTTACTGACCGACACGAAGAGCCGCTGTTTCAAGAATATCACTGATAGTGACCCCCCCCGTAGGCGAGGACACATTGCCCGGTTTCTGCAAGTCTTCCAGGATGACACTATTGACCCGGGCAGTGGCCCTTTGAGCTGCCTGTCTGATGAGAGGGAAGAGGAGAGAGCTTTGTCTGAAAGAAGTCTGCCAACCCTTTGAGGAGGACCAGCAGCAGAGCCCGTTGTGAGAAACGGCCCAGAAGGAACAGAGGAAATGTGGCAGAGTGCCGAGAAGTCCTGTGAAGTGCCCAGAGTCCCCCAGTCTCCCTGACTGAGCAAGTCTGTGTAGAGGTTGTGTCTCACTTGCCAGTGTCAACTGCTAAATAAAAAAAGCTGATTTGGAGACCCCGGAGGGGAAGATGCAGACAACCACTGCTGACTCTACCGTTGTTGCACTTCTGCGATAACACCAGCACCTCAGAGCGAAGAAGGAGATTCTTCCACTGTGACTACTCGACCTTCCGCCATGACTTCTGGGGCAGACATCTCACTGTGTCTTCACGGAGACACTGTCACACCAGCGAGCTGCCCATGGAGAGGAAATCAAAGGGACAGCGATGGTCTGTCCCTTTGCCCCAGAGCTGGCCGTGTTATTCATGGCCAAATTTTAGGAGAAATTTACCTATGATAGCAATCCATTTGTGCATCGTATCCACAAATGTTTTCGGTTTATTGATGAAATGTTTTGCATTTGGGATGGACAAGATGATATCTTAAATGTGTTTATTGAATGGTTGAATCCCAGATCAGTAGATATACAATTCTGTGTGTTCAGTAGCCAATCATCTATCAAATTTTTGGATGTAGCAGGCTTTGGCCACAATGGCCGATTATGAACTACCATCAACGAGCCTTCTCTGGTGCTGCACCAAAAATTTGGAATTCGCTTTCACTGGAAATTCGTAGAATCTCTTCCAAGGTTGCTTTCAAATTGGAAGCAAAAAGATTCCTCATTAATAAGTTCTTACCTTAACACGATGGACCCTAATTGCTCTGTTTTTTTTGTTTTTTTGTTTATTGTGTTACCTCAGCAAACAGCAAACAGTCATTATAGTAAACTGAATTTCTAAAGTGCTTGGTTACACTAACAGTGTGTCCCCGCGCTAGTGCATAACTCACATACAGCCCTGGGCAGCATCTCGCCACCTACTCTGACTCTAAGGGCACCCTCTTGGGAAAAGGTACGTTTTTAGTTTTTTGCGGAATGTCGTTTCCGAGGCTTCCAGGCGCAGCTACTGGGCAGTCCATTCCACAGTCGCGCCGCCAGGAACCGAAATGACCTCCCCCCCAGTCTGGCTCATTTAACCTTGGGTGCCTGTACCAGCCCTGCCCCGCTTGATCTTAATTGCCGAGTCGGGTTGTGCGGCACTAACAGATTTCGAAGAAAGTAAAAAATCATATGCCTTGAATAGGACACAAATCATTATACATAAAAATCAAAATGCAACATAATTTCATTCTCCAAAATTAGGACATTAATCACTAAATTCAAATCCATTTAAATAAAGGAGCCCATAGATTCGACCTAAATAGCTTTTTTCTTACCCCCTTTGATTTATATGCAGCCATCTCCAAGTGATATGTAGATAATAATCTAGATTGACAATTATTAACCCCTTCCATGACGAGCTCAGCTCGTCATGCAGTACAGTGCTCCTGTGCTCATGACGAGCTGAGCTCGTCATGACCACACCCGTTTTTATTGCTGTCCAGCACAGCAGGGGAATCGCTCTTGTAGCGATGCGGTTAAAAACTGGTGGATCAGAATCTAGCCATTGCGCAGTAATACATGATCGATAGATTGACATACAAATAAATAAAAGCCCTTCCTCTACTTCAGTTCTGAATCCAACTTGATGTGCCTGCATACCCAGAATTACCATTTCTGCTGATAATTGGACACGGATCCCCAAACTATCATTCAGAAAAAAACTGAATATCGGTAATGAATTGCAGCAATTTGGGGCAATGAAAAAACATATGAGTAGAATCGGCGGCAATACACCCACATCGATTACATTTATCACCTTTTTGCGACTTCCATTTTGCCAATTTGGCAGGGGTGTAATAAAGATTAAATATAGACATGAAATATTGACTTTTCAGCGAACCATTAAACAAAACTTTACTTGATAATTCAATTACCCTAGTCGTGTCTATTTTATCGATTTCTAGCTTTCTTTACAATTTATCTTCAAAAAAGCTTAAATCATCTTGAAATCTATTTAACAACAATTGGTAAACTGGGCCAATTTTCCATTGAGCTCCTATTGCTTCCAATATATCCATTCTATCTGTCATTAACTGATCTTGGACCTTTTTTTGATCCAAGAACCTTTGAATTTGAAGATACTTAAAAAAAATCTGTCCTTACCAAATTATATTTATGTTGCAAATAAGTAAAGGAGACAATTTGGTCCCCCTGATATAGATCTCCTAATATACATATCCCAGCGGAATGCCATCTATGCATCACTTGATCCCTAAAAATATCTGGTAGTTCCCTACAATTATTTAAAGGTGTGTAATAATTCAACTCAGATCTCAAGCCAATTTTATTTTGTATTTGTTTCCAGATTCGAAAAACCGTCATCAAAATTTTAAATTTTGTTTTTTTGTAATAACAGGGCTCAATTATTCTCACTAAGCATTGGCTGGCCTCCTTACCCAATACCATTTCATAGATTGAGGGGCTAACGGATTCTTCAATATTTACATCCTGGAGGTAACGTTTCAACATTACAGCCCAATAATGCAACCGAAAATTTGGGATCCCCCAACCTCCCCTAGCTCTAGGGAGTATACACCATTTCATAGCTCTCCTAGACCTATGATAGCTCAAAAGAAACCTAGAGCAAAGTCTATCTATTCTAAGAAAAAAAAGAAGTTGGAAAAAGCAGAGGGATCGTACGAAATAAATACAAAAATTCCGGATAAATGAAGATTATTTAGCCTTTCCAGCGTTCTATTTACTGAATCTAGAATAGGATCTATATTCAGCCGCACTATGTAATCTATTTTTGCTGATATTTTAATACCCAAATAGAGAGCATCTGGAGAAAAATGTATATCTTTTGGTCAACCCACTTCCGAATGAATCAACTGAGTTTTGGAGACATTCAGTTTATACCCCGAGTATAAATGTGGGTTCAGGGCCACGGAGACTCCCCAGATTCCATCAGAGCCCCCGATAACCACCAAACTGAACGTTTACAGTCTGAACTGTAGGTCTCTGGTAAAACACCACGAAGAGGTATTTGACCTCCTTATAGACCAGTCACCAGATCTACTCTTTCTAACCGAAACCTGGATAACCAGTGACTCGACAGCCATTCCAGCCCTGGCCCTTCCGTCAGGATTTTCGATGTCCTCTCAGAACAGTCCCATAGGTAGGTGAGGTGGGTTAGCTGTGATATTTAAAACAACTTACTCCTGCACTCTCCCCCGTTATTATATCAGACTGTGAATGCACCCTATTTAAGATCAGAATATCAGACAACTTTACTTTTTTGGGGCTTCTCATCTACCGACCTCCCGGGCCGGCGAGCTCTTTTAAAGAATCCCTAACGCTGACCATTCCCACTCTTGCACTTCAGACAGCCAATTTTAGCATATTGGGTGACCTTAATCTTCATCTAGAGCATCTTGATTCCCCTGTCATCTCTAACTTTTTGGATGACCTGGAAGCCTGTCAGCTAACCCAGCTAGTCAAAGACCCCTCAAACCGAGCAGGGCATTTGCAAAACCCTGTATTCTCCAATATAGAGGGAATTAAAGTTCATGCCCCTCTTCCGCTTATATGAACAGACCATTTTCTCATTCACTTCTGCATCAGCATAAGAGCCACTGTACAGCAGACCTCCTCCCTCCCCCTCTTGAGGCGCCCTTGGCACAAATTAAATGCTACCTGTCTGGAATCCAGACTCAAAGCCTCGCGCCCAGTCTGGCCAAGCAATCTGGAGGAAGCAGATAAAGCCTACAGAGGGTGGTTCAACAACTCTCTCGACCATCTCATCCCTAAAAAAATGTCCCGGCCCAAACGCGAGCCGTCAGAGACGCTAGCAGCAGAAAAAAAGCACTGCTAAACCCTCGAGCGTGCCTGGAGGCGTTCTTATGACCCGTTGGCAAAGAATGGTACAACAACGAGAACAATGTTCCCTCAATGGCCACAGTATTACAATGTCAATATATATCGCATTCCCAATATGGTACAGGTAACAAATGCAAAAAAGTCTTATTTATTTTCTTCAAAAGATATAGAATTTTTTATTTTCATTTTATTATTGCTTATTTATTTTTCATCTTTTTTCATAATTACTTAGTTCATAAAAAACATTTTGACAATGTAGATTTCATAAATAGTTTCATGGTTCATACAAAAAAGAGATAACAGATAATAAAGTAAATACGACAATAAAAACAATTCATCCCAATCCTCATACCCCTGGTAATTCACAATCTATTTCAACAGTCACACACAATCATACCCTCACTACATTCATAACCACAACATCTGAAAAGAGAACTGAGTCTAAATTGGCAGAAACATCCTGCCAATTTGCAGGTCTCAGGGTACTTTTATGAGACCCCGCACTTGGTCAAAAGAATACCTACAGATCTGCTACTAAAGCATACCGCAAACTCATAAAAACAAGCATTTGCAAAATAGGTCTCGCATTAATTAAGTTTGAGCTTTTGGCATTGCTAAATATTGCAACACCAATTGCAACAAAAGTCTTTAAATTGTAGGCAAAAAATTTTTTATTTATTTTTGTAGCAATGGTGGCATGCTGCGCTTTAGATGAATATGTTTAAAAGTAAAGTGCGCCACACTGCGATTGCTACAATAGTTAATTGTGGATGTGTTAACAATTGATGTGTGCACTGATGGCTGGTGGTGTGTGTGCCTGTAAAAATTGTGCACTGATGGCTGGAGGTGTGTGTGCCTGGTGGAAGTGTGCACTGCCGGCTGGTGGTGTGTGTGCCTGGTGGGAGCGTGCACTGACGGCTGGTGGTGTGTGTACCTGGTGAAAGCGTGCACTGATGGCTGGTGGTGTGTGTGTGCCTGGTGAAAGCGTGTACTGAAGGATGGCGGTGTGTGTGCCTGGTGAAAGCGTGCACTGATGGCTGGTGGTGTGTGTGTGCCTGGTGAAAGCGTTCACTGACGGCTGGTGGTGTGTGTACCTGGTGAAAGCGTGTACTGCAGGCTGGCGGCGTGTGTGCCTGGTGAAAGCGTGCTGTGGTTCTATAAAAATCTGGATTCATATAATAGTACTGGACTCGAGAATAAAAACTTTGTCGAAATAGGACGAATTTGGTATCAAAAGACCGAGAATGACGAGTACATCAAGTACATGTATTTTTGGCGTATTCGAGTGACGATTTCACCTCGAAATCGTCATTTACATTCTAAACCCTTAGCTACATGTTGCCCTTTACATAGGCCTTAATCCAGTTGAATTTGATTCCACAAGGACACATACTCCTTAATCGACTTCTCCCTGACCCCAGTACAAGTTAGAACCATTGCCCCAGGCCGAACTCGTTAGGTCAGTTCCCTCCCAGTGGCCGAGCAAGATAGCATCTAGGCTCAACCAGCCATAAAGCCATTTCAGTGCGCACACCTGCCATATCTCGCTCACATCTTTCTCCACTCCTTTTCTTCACTTACTTTATGATGGGGAGGTGACCGCTTTTATTAGGGGTCCAGCCATATCTGATGAAATGTTGGGCCTTGCCGGATGATTAGTTATGAGCAGCACGACGTGAAATATGTACATGTCATCATGACTCTGCTTTTCTTTTGTAATCAGTAACCATAAATGAAATACCACGAATCCAAGGAATGTTTTGCCCAAGGCTGAATATTATGTATAAGAAGAGAAGCCTAACTTCGTGAAAGTGTGCAGTCTCCTGAATATACTCGTATCGTACTTCTAGGACCCTGTCACCTTGGTTGCAGCCAATAAACTAATCTTTGACTTCACCTGGAAGACTCCGAGTTTCTGTAGGTCTGACTCAGGAGAACCCGAGGTCTCTGGGTGTTGATCCCCTGGCACCGCTGGGTTACCGGTTCTGTGCCGGTTCTTAAAAACCCAGTACCTCAATTGGCGCCCAGCGTTGGGGCGATTCCAGTGGTACCAATCAGCCTGAAGATCGTGAGGAGCTTCGTGTGGAAATTCCGGAGGCGGGCCCACCACCTCATCGACCCCTGCATGTCGACGTGGTCCGAAGGTCTTTGCTGCGAGGTTCCCCGCTTCCCGACGGCTACAAGGACTGCTGCCCTGGCTATCGCCCTGATGTTGGACCCTTGAAATTTTCGGTAGAGCGAAACGCTGAGACGAGTCTTCTGGTGAAGCCATCGATATTTTCAGTTAAGTATAAGTGGAGCGTCTCCCAGTCCTTAGTTGGACTTACTTTGTGGTATCTTAGAGATACAAAAGGTTTTTATTGGTTCTTGCAAGCACCATAACCGAAGGACTCGTGTTTTCACGAGAAATATCGTAATCGATAAATCCTTTGAAGTTTTGGAACTAGACTAGAGAGCGAGGATGTCTAGTCTTAGACTCGGGAATTGGTTTTGTCTTGGTAGTAATAATAGGGACTCCCGATTGGAGGACTCATGTCCGGTTCCTCCAGTTGGAACTCTGACTTACGAGCTATACGCTAAACATGGGGTAGGCCCCATCGTTTACAACGAGGTATGGATTAAATACACTTGGAAAGATGGTGTTTTAAAATGGCCCCAATATGGTAGCTTCGATTCTGAAATCTTAGACAACCTTGAAGTTAAACTCTTCAAAAAGAAAGCCCGGCCGGCGATGTTTGACTCTTTCCGCTTATGGCGCAAAGAAGCCAAACAAAAAGAAATTAAATTAGCTAAGAAAAATAAGAGAGAAGGAGGACTTTCAGTAATGCAAGCTGCCGTGCAGTTTAAAGATAATGAGGAAGAGCAGATAAATGAGCAGTTGCACAGGCAACGTAAAATGGCAATAGATAAGTGTTATCCAGTTTTGCCGTCTCTTCAGCAAGGGGCAGCAAGAGAGCGTGAAAAAGACCCATTAATGTCGCAATTATTAACTTCACCACTCCCCTATGCGCAGAATGCCACAGCACCCCCGCAACCTTTAGTTGCACAAGCTGCACCTCCGGCTCTTCCACAGCACCCACCAGCTGCTCTTCAGCTGGCTCCTACTTCTTCGGTGCAGCCTCCTCCAGGCCCACCGACCACTTCTGTTTCACCTGTGTTTTCTACGATTTTGCCTACTGTACTTTCTACATCTCCTAATGCCCCCTCTATGATTTTCCCTAGTACCACATCCATTATTCCTGATACCTCTTCTGCCATCTCTACCCCGCCTTACCTCACCCCGTTTTTTCATCTGCTTGTCCTTCAGTTTCACCTTCCATTCGGCAGAAAATGGCCAGCACTGTCACTAATCTTCTTTTACCTCTTTTCGGGTCGCCTGCTACGACCCCTAACATAGGAAGAAGACAGTTGCGAAGTCAACTGCCTGATTATCAAGAGAGAGATTCCCTGAATAGTTTAGCTCGGAAATGGGTCCTGGACACTGCAAAATATGATGTACAGTCTGTCATGGAAGTCTTCCACCAATGGGAAGCAGCGACACAGAGATATGTGTTCGAACAGATGTGCGTCTTTCTTGGCGAAGATTTAGAAGACAATGATCAAGAATGTATCCCACAAGAGATGTGTTGTGTACGATTTAAATTTGGAGAGGGTATGATTGTAGGTCCCGATGTGGAAAGAGCAGTTGAAATGCTATTTTCATATCGAAGTAAGGGAAGCAGTTCTGGGTCACCACCGGAATCTAGTGCATCTAGTAGGAAAAAGGCACGACAATACCCTATGAGAGAAGTTCCCCGACAGTGGAGAGAGGGTGACGCGACAGCTGTCCCACCTGTCCTGCCGCACTTTCACCACGTATGGGTACATGTCCCATGGAAGCGAGCTGAAGTTTTAGCACTCAAACAAACACTACCAGATCCGCGTAAAAATCCTGCAGGGTACTATAAAGAATTGTCGCAAACTGCTGGGTCATGTATAATGAATTTGGCCGATATCGATATGTTATTCGGGAACGTTGTTCCACAGCCGTTATGGGGAAAAATTCGTCATGTAGATCATGACCAGGAATTAGGTGACACATGGGCTAATATTACTGCTGCAGATGCCCGCCAAGTTGGTGGTGCCAAGCCTGAGCCTCTGATAGCAGAACTACCTGGTAGAATAGTAGATTACATGAAAACGATAATGCCTGCAATACGCGTAAATTGGGATAAGTTATCTGCATGCAAGCAAAAGAAAGAAGAAACCGTTTCAGATTTCTTCACCAGATTTGAAGAAACATTCATTGACCATAGCGGTCAAGATATGACCACAGAAGGTGGTCAGAGATTGTTTGTCGATAAATTTGTGCACAATCTGCTTCCAGATTTGTGTAGGAAATTAAAAGATTCGGAAAGTTCTTGGGCAGTCTCATCTTCAGCCCAGATATTAGCTACCGCACAGTACTACGAGAATAGAGACAAAGATGAGAAAGATAAAGTAGAAAAGAAAACTAGAGAACTCAAAACGAAGGTTTTGCTACAGCAAGCCTATCCGCCACGTGGAGGTGGTAATAAAAATAATAATGGTCAGAATAACTACCAGAACACTTTTCAGCAGCCTCAGAGAAACTTGCAAAGATTCGATTACAATCAAAACCGCGTAGGTCCCAACCAGTGTTTATACTGCAAACAAGAGGGTCATTACAAATATGACTGTCCTGCCCTACCACAACGTGCAAATGGAATTTCTGGCGTAAGAGGTCGTGGTAGTCAGCAAGCGCCTAGAGGTAGAGGGCGTGGAAACGCCCCTCAGGACGCACGTCCCCTTCCATCACAAAACTCTATGAACAGGTTTGACCAGCAAAATAACGTATCTGACAGGACAGCTCAATACTACGTTGATGAGTATTACACAGAGAATGAGCAGTGGGAGAATAATGATTGCTAGGACAGCCTTAGACAAGGAGAGGGAGTTGTTTCAGTTCCAGTAGATCAGAGTGGACCTTACGTTGAGGTGATTACATCGGGTGTGTCAGAACCTTTTCTGTTGGATACTGGTGCTACAAAGAGTTCTATTATGCACTCCAAACTCCCTGGCGCACCTTTGTCTGGCGAAATGAACGTTTCCGTAGGTTTTTCTGGCGCCCCGGTTAGAAATCCAATTTCTGACCCTTTATCTCTTTCTGTTGGTCCTTGTGAATTCGAAGCACCCCTTATTTTGACAACAGGTTGTGGTGAAAATCTGCTAGGATTAGATTTGCTAAAAATATTATATGCGACTTTGTACTGTTCTCCCTCAGGAGTACAACTTACTTTAGGTAAGAAAGTGGTTTCTCCCATGTATTTGTCGAGAAATGCACTTCTAGCAGAATTGGCACTTCTACCAGATATTCTTTGGGCTACTGGTCCGAATGATGTAGGTCTTTTAGAAATTCCACCGTATGTTGTAACATTGAAGCCGAATGTCAAAATGCCACGAATTCCCCAATACAGGATATCCAATGAGGGCGAAAAAGCTTTGCTAGCGATTGTTTACGAGTTGATTGAAAAAGACGTAATTGAAGAAACACGAGGCAATGTTTGCAATAGTCCTGTTCTGCCTGTTTTAAAACGAACTGACCCTTCTCAGCCACCTGTGTATAGATTCGTGATTGATCTTAGGGAAGTAAATAAGATAGTGGTGCCACAATTCCCAGTTGTCCCCGACATTACAACATTATTGACTATGATTCCAGCATCTGCATCCTGGTTTTCGGTGATTGATCTGAAGAATGCTTTCTTCAGTATCCCGATTGCTGAGGAAAGCAGGGATATTTTTTCCTTTAGTTTAGGAGGTCGCAGTTTCCGCTTTAAACGCGCTCCTCAAGGCTACTGTGAAAGCCCCTCAATATACAGTCAAGCTCTGAAAAGTCAGCTTGACACAATGGTTTTGCCCAAAGGTGCCACTCTCGTACAGTACGTGGACGATTTGCTCATAGCTGCGGATACTGAGAAAATATGTAAAATGGCCACGTTGACATTACTGCGTCATCTATGTGATCTGCATCACAAGGTGTCACTTTCCAAGCTTCAATATTGCCGACAAGAAGTGACCTACTTAGGTCATCTCTTGTCGAAGGAGGGAAGGAAACTGACCCCAGAAAGAATTCAGGCAATAGCAAAATTGAATGTGCCAAGAACGCAGAGAGAAGTACGTGATTTCTTGGGCATTACATCGTACTGTAGACAGTGGATTCCAAATTTTTCGTTATTAGCCAAACCCTTATTGGCACTAACGTGTACAAACACACCCAATCCCATTCCTTGGTCTGATGAGTGTCAGAAAAGTTTTCTCGAATTACGCACAGCATTATGTTCGGCCCCTGTGTTAGGCAACCCCAACTACAGTAAGCCTTTCACATTATACGTCCACGAGAAGGAGGGCTGTGCATTGTCTGTACTGACTCAGTTATACGGAGATAGACAGCGGCCATGCGCCTATTTTTCGTCAACTTTGGATCCGGTAGCACGAGCATTGCCAAGTTGTTTAAGGGCCACAGCAGCAGCAGCTGTTTCTATTCGACAGTCTGCAGGTCTAGTAATGAATAATACACTAATCGTGATGGTCCCGCATGCAGTAGACACGTTGTTAAATAGGACCAAGACACAGCACTTAACTAGTGCTTGACTGTCCAGTTATGAATTGACGCTACTAGCAAGCCACGTGCACATAAAAAGGTGCAGTACCTTGAACATAGCCACATTGTTACCAATTACAGAGGAATCGGATGCTTCAGAACAGCACGATTGTTTCCTTCGAACAGAGGAAGAGACGAAAGGGAGAGTTGATTTATTCGACACTCCTCTTGCTGAATGTGATGGTACATTGTGGGTGGATGGTTCCTGCTTTAAACTCCCAAATGGTAACGTGACTACAGCATATGCTGTCACAACTTTGCACACAATCATTGAAACTGCGCGAATACCACATGGTTCAGCTCAAGCCGCTGAACTCGTGGCACTGACGAGAGCATGTGTGTTATCCAAAGGAATGAAAGTGACTGTCTATACCGACAGTCAGTATGCTTTTGGAGTGGCTCACAGTTTTGGACGATTGTGGAGAGAACGTGGGTTCCTGACTTCGCATGGAGCTAAGATTCAGCATGGTCAGTTGGTGAATGAGCTTCTTGAATCACTGACGTTGCCCCTGAAAGTAGCGATCGTGAAATGTAGTGCTCACAAGAAAGTGATTGATGATGTTGGTCGTGGAAATGCATTTGCTGATGAAACTGCTAAGGAAACTGCGAAGAATATGATGAGCCGAATGTATGTTGCGAGCCCAGAAAGATGGACTGGTGATGTTGGAATATGTGAAGACACGATAGAAAGTGTGAAGTCCATCCAAGCTGAGGCCACGAAGAAAGAGTTAAGCATGTGGAGAGAAAGTACAGGGAGAATGGATGCAAATGGTTGTTGGATTGAATCGACAGAGCAACAGAGATGGTTGTTACCCGATGCATATGTGCCTGCAGTGGTTACAATGGCTCATGGGATGGCCCATATCAGCGCGAAAGGGATTTGCGAGTTGTTGGCCCCAGTGTGGAAGAATTCAGGGATTCACAAGTGTGCAGAGAATGTTGTCAAGAATTGCATGGTATGTCTGAAGCACAATCCTGGTAGGGGAACCCCAACTCCAGCTGGTCATTTTGCACCTCCTACGTATCCGTTCGAGGTTTTGCAGCTAGATTTCATACACATGGAGAGGTGCAACAACTTAAAATACGTGCTCGTGGTTGTTTGTGCCTTCTCAAGATGGGTAGAAGCCTATCCCCTAAGGGACAATACTGCCTTGTCCACAGCGAAAGCCCTTGTGAAAGAGTTCTTCCCCAGGTTCGGAATGCCTAGAATGGTCTGGTCTGACAACGGAAGTGAATTTGTGGGTTGTGTGATGAAAAGAGTGTGTGAAGGGCTAGGCATTAGGCAGAAGTTCCACGCTGCAAATCACCCCCAATCAGCTGGATTAGTGGAATGTTACAATGGCACGCTTAAACTTAAATTGGCCAAAATCCAAGCGAGCACAGGTCTTAAATGGCCTGACGCTCTACCCTTAGCACTCCTATCCACCAGAATGACTGTGCATTCGCGAATGAAACTCAGCCCCTATGAAATAATCTTTGGTCGGCCAGCCAACATATGGGGAGTGCCTAGGCCCATGAAGTTTAGCGAGCTGCAACACCCCATTTTGCTTGACTATTTGTATGAATTGACGGCTAAATTGCGTGTTTTATATCAACAGGTCCACAACACCTTGCCTCCGGTCTCTGAGACACCGGGTCACTCCATTGACCCCGGTTCCTGGGTGCTTGTCAGGAACTTCCAAAGAACAAGAAACGACCAGCCCAGATGGACCGGGCCTCACCTCGTCCTCCTGTCTACAAGGTCGACTGTTAGGGTGGAGGGGAAGGCCAATTGGGTCCACGGGATCCATTGTAAGAAGATACCCTTCCCTCTGCCACATGACCAATGGGTCCGAAAAGGAGGCACTGACTCAAAGCGCACAACTGATGAACGTGTAAAAGAAGCTAATCCTGATTGTGAAAGTGGGAACATTTTTCAAGAAACTGCGCCACCACCAGAACAATTGAACTTTGTGGAACCTGAGCTACTATTTCTGGACCAGACAGTACCCGGGAAAAGACGCTACAAATTGCGACCAAGAAAAACAGACTAAAGTAAAAGTGATTTATTTTATGATCCGAGAGAAAAACCTGTGGACTAATAAAAATGTGTGTTTTTCCCCAAATCCTATTTTTGAAAGTGCAGATTCTCCCATCTAGGTAACTTGCTTATTTTTGTTTTTTTCGAACCGCCATCCGGGTTCCGCTGCTAGGGTCGCGGTTGATTAAAGACTTTTGGGTGCAGCTGACGACGATAGGTCGCTGGTTCCAGTTGGTCCAAGGGAGCTGCCCTAGACTGACGGAAGCATCCTTTAGCAGAAACAACCTACCGCCGCGGGCAGCACCTTAGAGAGGATTGAGTTTCCTGATGTGGAGAGGCCTGCCAAACAAATGAACTTTAAGCAGAGACTTTTGAAAACAGTGACGAAGAAATTTTTTATAATAATGTGTATTTTTATGCTATTTAGCGTAATGGTCTTTTTGATAAGCTATGTTTTATTCTCTTTTCATGTGACATTTGCGCCCACTACATCACCCATACCTCCTCCTACTGTTTCCTCTCATTCTTTCCACCCTTTGCCTGACCACGAATCAAATAGGAGATTAGAGTTCATTAATAACTCCTTCGTTCAGTTATTACACCAACACCAACTTGTAATGAACACAACCAACTGTTGGGTGTGTGGTCTCATGCCCCACACCACGGATAGAGGTATCCCCTATTTGGTCCTGCCATTTAGTCACAATGGGTCAGTATGGGCATATAGGACAATGTTCATATATGCACGAGAAATCCAACCCCTACGTTCTGTAAAAGACAACCTCAAGACTAGCGCCCTAGTCAAGGGTATAGTTGACATGATCAAGGAAGTAACTTCTTACGAAGATACCCCGGATGATGAGATACTTGCATATGTAGGTTGGAATGTGACCGGATATGGCACTACATTAAGTGAGAAACAGCAAGCCAAGAGATCGTCCCCTATCTGGATCGTACCCCATCAAGGTCACCTGTGTCTGCAAGGTATTGGTAGGAATCCCAGAGCTCAGCTAGGGAAGAGTGTCTGTACAGAAACGCACGTTTTTGGATCCCAGACTTCCCCTGCCTTTTTAGCCGCTAAGGGTACCTATTTCATCTGCCATGATAGAGCCTATACATGGTTGCCCCTGACTTCTCGGGCTCATGTTTTGTTTCATTCCTGTTACCTCCCACCTACACAGCAGCGGCGGATTACCATCGGACAAGGGTAGTTAGAGGTGTTTTGAGTAAAGAAGACACTGCAGGTCAAGAATTTGGTGACTTTGCAATGGGTGTTCTGCCGTTCTGGGGAGCCATGGCTAACAGCAGAAACATAAGGCAATTGACAAGGGTAGTTGAATCCACCGTGATTGAAACTGCTGGTGCCCTTAGTAACCTGACTGCTGAGCTCCAGTCGGATCGACTGATGACCCTTCAGAACCGGGTCGCTTTGGATGTAATACTTGCGGACCGAGGTGGAGTATGCAAATTGATCCAGTCCAGTTGTTGCATTTTTATTCCAGATAATGCTCCAACAGTGTACGGGGCCATCTCCAAACTACATAAGATTTCCGAATCTATTCATGTGGATAAAGGAGATTGGTCGTTAATGGGATGGTTCTGGGAACTGATATCTGCCTGGGGATGGAAAATTCTGATGGTCATTGGGATGGTCTTAGCCATTCTTTTCCTGTTCTGTCTATGCATACAGTGTGCTCCTGCAATATGTGGCCTCTGTGTTACATCATGTGTAAGGAAGCCTGTGTCAAGACATGAGCTCAGCACTAGAATGATGTTGCAGCAACATCTCAATGACTTTAGGAATATAGATCTGGACTCAGATTAACATGAGGATAGATTAATTGCCTATGTAAGGGCAAAAGGAGGGTCTGTGGTTCTGAAAAATCTGGATTCATATAATAGTACTGGACTCAAGAATAAAAACTTCGTCGAAATAGGACGAATTTGGTATCAAAAGACCGAGAACGACGAGTACATCAAGTACATGTATTTTCGGCATATTCGAGTGACGATTTCACCTCGAAATCGTCATTTACCTTCTAAACTCTTAGCTGCATGTTGCCCTTTACATAGGCCTTAATCCAGTTGAATTTGATTCCACAAGGACACATACTCCTTAATCGACTTCTCCCTGACCCCAGTACAAGTTAGAACCATTGCCCCAGGCCGAACTCGTTAGGTCAGTTCCCTCCCAGTGGCCGAGCAAGATAGCATCTAGGCCCAACCAGCCATAAAACCATTTCAGCGTGCACACCTGCCATATCTCGCTCACATCTTTCTCCACTCCTTTTCTTCACTTGCTTTATGATGGGGAGGTGACCATTTTTATTAGGGGTCCAGCGATATCTGATGAAATGTTGGGCCTTGCCGGATGATTTGTTATGGGCAGCACGACGTGAAATATGTACATGTCATCATGACTCTGCTTTTCTTTTGTAATCAGTAACCATAAATGAAATACCACGAATCCAAGGAATGTTTTGCCCAAGGCTGAATATTATGTATAAGAAGAGAAGCCTAACTTCGTGAAAGTGTGCAGTCTCCTGAATATACTCGTATTGTACTTCTAGGACCCTGTCACCTTGGTTGCAGCCAATAAACTAATCTTTGACTTCACCTGGAAGACTCCGAGTTTCTGTAGGTCTGACTCAGGAGAACCCGAGGTCTCTGGGTGTTGATCCCCTGGCACCGCTGGGTTACCGGTTCTGTACCGGTTCTTAAAAACCCAGTACCTCAACACCCTGGACCCCCTCAAGCACAGGCGCAACCTAACGGAAGACATCAAGAACTTCAATGAATGGATCAACATCTGCACTGACACCCTGCACCCCCCTCAAGCACAGCAGCAATCTAACAGAAGACATCAAGAACTTCAACGAATGGATCACCACCTGCAACGACACCCTGCCCCCCCTTAAGCACAGAAGCAACCTAAAGGAAGACATCAAGAACTCAATGAATGGAGTACCACCTGCACTGACACCCTGGACCCCCTCAAGCACAGCAGCAACCTAACGGAAGACATAAAGAACTACAATGAATGGATCACCACCTGCAGCAACACCCTGGACGCCCTCAAGCACACCAGCCTAACGGAAGATGTCAAGAACTGCAACAAATGGATCACCACCTACACCGACACCCTGGACCCCCTCAAGCACAGGAACAATCTAACAGAAGACATCAAGAACTGCAATGAATCGATCACCACCTACACCAACAACCTGGACCCCCTCAAGCATACCAGCAACCTAAAGGAAGACATTGAGAACTGCAATGAATGGATAACCACCTGCACAAACACCCTGGACGCCCTTAAGCACAACTGCAGCCTAACTGAAGACATTGAGAACTTCAATGAATGGGTCACCACCTGCACCGACACCCTGGACCCCCTCAAGCATGCCAGCAACCTAACGGAAGACATCAAGAACTTCAATGAATGAATCACCACCAGCACCTAAACCCTGGACCCCCTCAAGTACAGCAGCAACCTAACGGAAGACATCAAGAACTTCAATGAATGGATCACCACCTGCACCGACACCCTGGACTCCCTCAAGCACAGCAAACCTATTCAAGATCACAAACACAAGTCCAGTGGCACACAGAAGAATTCAGGATGTCGATGCAGCACTGTAAGCAACTGGAAAGCAAGTGGTTAATGAGCCAAGACATCAGTAAGTCTGAAATGCCAAGTGAACAGCCCATGCCAACCGCATCCAAGCCAACAGGAACAGCAGCAAAGAAATGTTCACCATCATCAGAGAATTCATGGAGCCTGCAGCCACCACCAGCAATACCCCCCCCATTACAAGACCCCTGCATCAATCTCTGCAAATCCTTTTGGAGCAAGATCACATCCATATACGACACATTCAATGCTCCACCTGACCCCATCAACCTCGCAGCCATCCTTCCAATCTCAGCCAAAGAATGGACCTTGGCTGAACGCCATCACCACAAACGAGACTGCCGCAGCCATGAAGGCCATCCACTCCGTGCCCGATTAGATCCACCCCCACCACAGTTTAAAAAAGACCTAAACACTATCAGTGAAGCCCTCACTCCCATCCTGAACGATTCCATCAATGCAGCCTTCTTCCCAGGAGCCTTGAAACCGGCAGCTGGTACAGCCCTGCCGCATAAACCCTCCATGGACCTCACCAAACTCTACAACTACTGACTCCCACCTACCATACACGGCCAAAGTCCAACAGTACACCATCAACAGGCTTCTGACCAACTAGCTCATTAACAACCAGCTCCTCAAGGCCACCAAGTCTGGATTCAGGCCCAACCACAGCATGGAAACAGCACTCATCGCACACACCTATGCTATACACATGATCATAGACAGAGCAGAGAGTGGGCCTTATTCCTTTAGGACCTCTTGGCGGCGTTTCGCATGGTATCACACATCTTCCTCATGGACAATTCACGAGATGGGACTCAAGGACCTGCCTATGATAGATCTGCTCCTTCTTGAGAAAAATAACTCAGACAGTCAACCTGACATCATAGTCCTTGGAAACTGGAAATCTCATCTGCGGAGCACCTCAAGGTTCATCTCTCAGCCGGACCCTCTTCAAAACTTGCAAAACCCAACTGGCCAACATCACCAATACCCAATACAACACCATCCCCTTCTACACCGACGACATGCAATTAATACTGCCCTCTATGAATAAAACTCACAACACAAGGAACATGCTTACCGCCTGCATGACATGGATGAAATCCAACTGTCTCAAACTCAACACTGACAAGACAGATGTTTTGATCTTTGGAAACAAAACCTGCCAATGGGACTTCACCTGATGGGCAGCCACCCTAGGACCTACTCCCACCCCCAGCTTGCACACCAGTAACCTAGGGATCATTATCAACAAAAGCCTGGACATGGCCGCCCAGATCAACGTCGTCACTGCTTTCACACCCTGAAAATGATGAAGAAAATCTTCAAATGACTCCCAAGCAACACTAGAAGCCTGTCATCCATGCACTTATCACCAGTAGTCTGGACAACGGGAACTCTCTCTATGCAGAAATCATCAAACAGCTCACCAGGAAGGCTGCAAACCACCCAGAACGCAGCTGCCAGACTTATCCTCAACCTCTCACTCAGAACACATATCACACCACACCTGAGGGGACTCCACTGGCTCCAGATACATAAGCACCCACAGTTCAAACTACTCACCCACACACTCAAGGCACTACACAAAAAAGGCCCTGCTCACATTAACAATCACAACTCCTTCCAACAGCACCCTAGGTACCCCCCTCAGCTGGACTTATACTCGGACACATCACAGACATACACAGAAACAGATCCGGATGCCACGCCAACTCATACATCGCTCCTAAAGCATGGAGTGACTTCCCTCAACACATCAGAGCCTCCTCGCTTCTTGAGTTAGGCAAGAAGCTGAAGACCTGGCTCTTCGAATGACTCTGCCCTCGAGGCTAGACGTCCACACCTGCACAGCTCCAGGACACTTAACATAACATAACATAATCCATGTGTCCATTCCAGGACACGCTCCCGGGTGACAGTGTTCTCTACAAATACACTTAACATAACATAACATTTTCCATAGCCTACTTTTTTTCACAGTTGTGGTAAACATCTGTGCCAGGTGCACAGATTAAGTCTGTAGTGAAGTAAAAAATAGTGCAGTGTAGAGGTTTCCTCTTCTGCTAGCACTGCGTACAGCAAGAGTACAGCAAAAGTGCAATGGTCACAGACTCCCTAATTTAGTTAACACCACTCAGAGTGCCAGTAATAAGTGGTATAGTGTGTGAAAGTGTCCACAAAAACTAAATGCCCCTCGCAGTGTGAGCAATCAGCGCAGAGTGCTCAGATTTCTTAATCTCTAAACACCCTCTTACTGTGAGTGATCATTAGTGCACCGTACAGGTCTGTAAATACCCCTTACTTATTTAAAAAATCTGCTTGTTTTAAGGGCAGATTGATACAGGAATCAGCTTGCCCTTTAAAGAAATCCACTTGTCCAACCTACTACCTAAATATTAGCTGGATCATAAGACACATTAATAGCTCTTTTCAGGTCTCTTCTGACCCAGCGCATGTGCTGGACTGGCGAGACTTTTAGTGATGGCTCAAACAAATGCTACCATGGCCAGCCTAGAGCTACAGTGCATGTGCGCGGGCGCGCTCTTACGAGCAGAGGCACCATATGGCAAACCTTGTCATGCTCATTAAGTGCCGCGCACATGCACGCAAGCTATAGGTTGGCCATGATAGCATTTTGATTGCGATCACTTTTGCGCCCGCTTTGATGTTCTCCTTGTTTTGTTGCTGCTGTTTCGAGTTTGTCACTAAAGTGCTGTCCCCCTCCAGTCCAGCCAAGTATCACGCTTCAGACGTGACATTAACGCATTTCAGTGTGGTGTTCCGCATCACCGCACTGAAATGCATTGTCACGCATTGTAATCCCACTGTACAAGCAATGAAGTACTGGCCACGCCAGGCTGCTGGTGCGCACACCAGTGGCCAGCGCCGGCACTGCTGCTCCCTGCAGATTTGCCGCCCGGGCGCTGCCACCAGCATAGGCTCAGTAACTGTTAATTCATTCTGTGCACTGCTGCTACAATGTAACTTAATGGCCTGCTGTATTAATATTCCCACTCAGACCGCTTCACTGAGTTACTCACTGACTACAGCCTGGCATGACGTCACCCGGCCCGGTCGAGGTAGTGCCCAATACCGAGAGACATCCGTGCATAGCCTCTGCCTTCATTGGTTCTGATAACTGGTTGTGGAGGCACGGGGGGGTTGTGACAAGGAACTAAGTGAGGTCGGATTCTTCAGGAAGCCCTGGGACTGTAGAGGCGTCCGCCAACAGTGGGACGAGCAGGTGGCCAATAACATCAAGGCCTTTGACCAACATTTCATCTTCTGGTTAAGGTATATTGATGATATATTTTGTATTTGGAGAGGAACAGAATTGGATGCTAATAATTTTGTGGAACCCCTGAATAGGAATGAATTTAATCTTAGATTTTCTAGTGAAGTACATGCAAATGAAATTGAATTTCTAGATGTAAATATACGGGTTGTTAACAGCAAATTGGAAAGCACATAATTTTGCAAAACAGCTGGTAACAGTTTCCTGCATGCTGATAGCTGTCACCCCAGAATTTAATTAACATCTTATCGTACGGAGAATTTCTTGGGGCAAGAAGGAACTGTAGCTCCGAGGAAGCCTTCTATGATGAAATGAATAAGATGACAGTGAGATTCAGAGAAAGAGGCTACTCTAAGAAAGTGATAGAACAGGCCGGTAATAAAAGTAAGAACTGAGAAAAGGGATGACTTACCGCGGTTTTGACAAAACAAACAAACATGGTTTGCTAACAAGCCTTGATTTAGATGCCAGCTATTGGCTTGGATACAAGATATAAATATTCTTACTTGTCAAAATTCTACCAGAGTACCACTAAAGCTACTACTTCAGTATTCTAACAAATGTATGTAACTTCACTCGTTGTCCATCTTTAGTGTTGATATGACCTGTGGGGTTTAAAAAGAGATCAACTGACCACATCACATGATGCATATGAATAAAGCCTAGAGGTGGCTGAAACGCGTTATGCTGAACCTTCCAACAAATTAATAAATGAGTGAGGTTTGTGGCTGCCCAACTCTGTGAACTAAACACCTTGCTGGGGGGTTCACAAGGATTTTTTAAAGCACTCTGTACTTTAACAGAGCCCGTTTCCAAACACACAAAGTGTTTACAGATAAGAGACTAAAGGAATAAGGAGATAGTGATGCCTAAGATTGTATTTCCTGCCAATCAATTTACTGCCTGTGTAAACTTGGCTCCCCAAATGCAGCAATAGCAGGCTGAAAAGGCTTACTTTAAGATCCAGTACTGTCTAATCTATGTTTCTTCTAAACATTAGGGGATTCAACAAAGTGTATCCGGTTTTATAAAACAAAAAAAACATAAAAGTCATACATATGATGTTTTTTTGCAGCAGGCTGCTGGAGTCCTGGACAAGGAGATGGAATTGGCTATTAGACGATTATCTCGCTCACCTTCTCATCCTTCCCTAGTGGTTTCTTCTGTTGCTCCATATGCCGGTTCCCATTCTCAGCCTCAGTCCCCTCAAGTAGGCTTGGTGGACATACCTCAAGATATGCCTCAAGACCAGGCTGGGGGTATCGACCCCCTTACACCAGTTGTTGTCACGTGAGTCGGTGCCCAGTCACCAATTTTTAGGTCAGCCACTGACATCACCCCTGGCAATGGTTTGGGCCCAGGAGGCTCTAAGAGGAAGCGCCCTTTGGTTGAGGCCCTTGTAAACGCTGAAAGAACATTCAGCAGTCCACCCAGTAGTGCCTAACCTGGATGCTATTTCGTTAGACATGCTCAAAGCAGCCTTCCTGTCAGCACTTGAACTAAAATGGACCCCATCCTACTACAACTTTCTGCACTGGAAAGCAACCTGTCTGCACTAATCACCATCTTGCAAGGGGACCATGCCCTTCTCTCCACAAGTATCTCTCCTACAAGGCCTATGATCTCGACCACCATTTCCAGGTCCAGTGGTAGTGGCACGGGGGCAGGAGACAGAGCAGTGTCTATCACGACGCAGCCTAGTCACATGGTAGTAGATACAACGCCACCTATTATGCCCAGGACTGACCCTAAAGACCGTCCAGCCAACTGGAGAGGGCGGGGGTCACCCAGACCTCAGTATCTTTTCAGTCTCTGCAATCTCAGGGTTTCAAAGTGGGCGGACTGTACAGTTCCAATGATAGGTGGGAAGGGCTGGAAGCCATGCCCCCGGGCACTAGAAAAACTATTGTCCTAGTTTGGGCTCTGTTCATCTCCTACCAGAGTCCACGACGCTTGTTGTGGTGTTAGCTAGAGTACCATGCCTCAACCCCGGGACCAAGGAAGACTTTTACCAGCTGAACAATAAGGTGGTGCACTGGCTCAATTAAAACATTGCCCCTGGGCTTAGGGTGGAAAACCAAATTATCATGGTGCGCCGGACACAGTGGGTTGGTAGCGCCAGGAAATCCTGGCTGGGGGACTGCATTATCATCAATTTTAACAATCCAGTCATGGTAAACCGAATCTTAAGCACGGTTGCCCAGTCTAACTACAGGTGTTGGAACTCAGCAATCTTGACACTCCTGCTGAGATACTTCTACAGACCCAATTATTACCAACTACGGTCCCAGCGCGAGCGGCTCCAAGAGGTGGGCCATAGGGGTTGTGCAGAGGGGATGATAGGGGTAAGCACAGCAAATAGGTTTACTCCTCTGAGCTCATTGGAAGATTGCGATTGACGATGTGTGGGTCTCTCGGACCCTGTGGCACCCGCATCCCAGGGTAATGTATCGCCCCCAGAACAGGCATCGAGTGTGAATGGAGGGTGTACATTTCTTTCTTGGAATATCGCGGGGCTGGAGAGTGAGATTGAGAACACCGAATGGTTGGCCCTTGTAAAGAGTTTTGATGTGATATGCCTCCAGGAAACTTGGGCTGTAGACAATATTTATCACCTGGATGGCTATAAAACCCTCTTCATTCCAGCAACACCATCCAGGACAGGGATAGCCAAGGGGAGGCTTATCGCCTTTTCTTATCTAGCTGTCCTTGTCATCTCCGCTACCTCACTAAACGTCTCTCCCAATTTACATGTGATGTTGTTGTCCAGTGGAAAGAGCAAGCTACTTCTGGTAAACTTTTACAACGCAGGAGTTACACACCTGGATGAGGGCTATATAACTCTGCTGGGGTCTGTACTTTAGGATAGCATCTTGAAAGGTCAGAGTTATCACTACATTTTTCTAACAGGGGATTTTAACACTCATGTGTGGGGACATCAATCAAAGAGAAGTGGAAGCTATGGGTTGTGCACGACAAGCAGGCTTACACATGGAACATACTCCCCAGGGTATTGAGCTTAACTCCATCTTGCTTGAATTTGATTTAACATCTGTATTGAAAAAGCTGCCTCTGGGGAAAACAGACATTACTCCCCCCTTTATTGGAAGAGGGTGTGAGACCATTATTGATTTCACCATTGTATCTACCCCCCTTATTCTCTGGTTACCGATATTTCTGTGCAGGCGAGTGAATGTAGTGACCACAACCCCATTTGTGTCTTAACAGGCTAGACCCGAACACTCGGACACATCAAGGTTGGTGGGGGGGGGGCTGGTGTCCCCCTTAAAGAGGTGGAAGCGGGAAGGAGTGTAAAGTGGGGGTGTACTGTCCCAGAGCTACTCCACGAGTCACTTTTAACTCAGTGTCGCAGCGAGTTTGCAACTTGTCTCGATGATGAGGCAAGTGCTCTGGACATCATGGGTGCATTTGTATCCATGTCTACTGTCATAAGGAAGTTACTACGGGCCTCGGGAGGGGGCTGTAAGCACCAGGTCGGCGATGGTTCGCGTGCTCCCAGGAAACTGAGATAGGCCTTGGGTGTTAAGCCCCGAGACAGGGTGGCGCTCAAAGGTCACGAAGAGCATATAAGGCTGCTCTAGCAACTCGTGATTCCGCCCTGAATATGGAGGCCTTGATCGAATTAGTGGAGGCTAGTACATTGCGTAATAGCTCAAAGTTCTGGGGCATTATTAACAGCCCACTTCTATCTGGAAATAATGCTAATTTACTGGATGCCCAAATCACAGAGGACGATTGGGTACATAATTTTGAGGGTATCTTCCACTCGGATACCCCTCCAATTGAGGGGCAGGATGGGATTCCACCAGATCTCTACATCGCCCACTTAAAAACCTGGGCGCTTGTCCTCACAGCTGTCATCAATACTGCAGTCCAGATTGGCTGCACAAATTCTTGGGCTTTATCGATTATAGTCCCGGCATTTAAAAAGGGATAACGGGACAGTACCTATTGTGGAGAAGTGTGGCTCAATGGTTAGAGCGGCAGACCCTGATGCAGAGGTCTGGCCCGGGACCAGGGTTCAATTCCTGCCTTGGCTGGTCTCGGCGAATCTTGGGCTCATAATTCCCCGGACCTGATTTCTCGCCTCGGTGCCTACTCTAAGCATGGGTCCCACGCTGCAACTCTGGGCAATAGCTTGCTTAGTCTCCACATGGCCCCCTACAGCGCTAGGGATGCCTGGTTGCACCCTGGGGATGCCCAGGAGTGGACATTTCACAGGGAAAAAACCAGGAAGGGTTCCCTAGCGGTATGAGTACAGCGCCAGGACACTCAGGAGTATCAGTGCGCTTTACAAGTACGGCTACATTTACATTTACATTGTTATAGGCCCATTTCTCTTCTGGACTCTGTGGTGAAGGTGGTGGGCCGCATGGTACTTGACACCGTTGTATCATGGGTTGCGGAAAACAACTTTTTATCCGATATCCAAAACGGCATTTGCCCAGGTCGTTCCACTGTGGAACAGTGTCTAAACGTGTACATGGTTCTGAACAAATGCACTGTGGCTCGTTCCAGCCCCATATACCTAGCCTTCATGGACCTGTCCTCAGCATTCAACTGGGTTAATAGGTCCAAGCTGTGGCAGTTGATGTCCTCCATTGGCATTGACAGTAACATAATTTTATTCACCGTGATTAAACTGCGGTTGTCCGCTATTCAAAGGACCTGAAAGTGTCCTGTCAGCTTGACATCAAGAAAGGGATGCGTCTTGGGTGCATTTTAGCACCCTTTCTTTTTAACTTATATATTAATTCCTTAGAGAAGGCTCTTTTGGCCACAAATGCAGATTGTCCCCAGGTAGGCAAGTGTAGCCTGCCAGTCCTTCTATACGCCGATGGTGCAGTCCTCTTGGCGAGGATAGCTAGGGGCCTACAACTTCTTCTGAATTCTTTTGCCCTTTTTATGAAGGACTTGGACCTTTCATTTAATCATTCAAGTCGTTTATTATGCAGGTGGGACCTCGTAAAGCTAAGCAGTTCACTTTTAAATTTGGACTTTCGTCAATACCGAAGACCAATGTTTTCTCCTATTTGGGAGTTGTGTTTGATGATTCCTTGAGTTGGTGCCCTTTGCTTACTTGGAAGAAAGGTGATCTAGTGAAAGCTTTTGCAGCTGTTTTTAACTTTGCCAGCATAGTGGGAGGGAAGCCAATAGAGGCTCTTTTGAAGACATATGAGGACAAATATATCTCAAAGGTTAGTTATGGGAGTGAGATATGGGGCCACATTGGGGTAGGGGCAGTGCAAAGTGCTGAAAACTCTTTCCTGCGATGGGCCCTTTCTGTCCCACAAAGCACCCCATTCCTCTCAGATTTACTGGTTTTCCGTCCCCTGGCTTTGTGGCTTAATATTTGGGCTAATTAAGAAAATACACTTAGCAAAGACATCCTACGGGAATGCCTTTCACTTGACCATGTCTCAAGCATCCGATGGCTCCAGTATAGAAGAGTTGGCCTTACCAGGGTAGGTGGGAACTATTCGCTAACCCTGAGCGCATATGTAAGAGGGACCTTTCTCTGGTCAAAGGGTGTTTTTTAAAGAATGAGCTGCTGTGATAGAGAGGGAAATGAGCTGTGTTAATCTAGTGTGCGTAAGTACATTGTATTAAAAACTGTACCAACCACTGAACCTTATCTTCTAGGGCTTAAAAGCATCCATGATCGTTTTCTATTGACCCGGTTTCGGCTCAACCTCTTCCGTTACCTCATGGCACACCCTTGTAGCTTCCACAGAGGCCAGTGCTTCATGGCCTGTGGCTGCAACGGTGAGTCTCCTCAGGACATGCACTTTTTTTAATGTTTTTTAGTTTTTATGCTGTCCCTAGAAAGTTATTTATTATTCCCATTCTCAAAAAAGTGGGGTTTCGGCGGGTGAGACCAGCTCTTATCTTTTTACAACTGCTCTCTAATGACACTGTTTTGCATACGCCTAACTTTTTATGGCTCGCTGTTCGACTCAGGTGAAGCTGCGATTAACTTCTGTACTGTAATTCATTTTTATCTTGTGTTTTGATTAACTTGGACATATTATATTTGTCAATCTGTAACTTTGACAATGATTTTATGTGTGACTTTTATGGTTTTCTTTTATAAAACCGAATAAAGTTTGTTGATAATAATCACTAGGGAAATCATTTACAGGGTAGCATGGTATCCCTCACAATAACTCCAGGAGTTACAGTCCACACTATGTACATGCGTTGTTCCCCCTACTTCCAACTTTACATGTATCCCCAATCACCTGCCCAAACCTCTCCCTGCTGATGCCAATGTGGTCCTCCGTCATCCTGCAGACCATATCTTTGGCCCCTTTGAAACTGCCCATACAATAAAAATGCTGCAGTTGTAAATACATATCATATACCATTTGTTGCGTTTGACACATTTTATTGAATAATAAAACCTAATACACATAAGCTGATTATTAAAGCAAAACAAAACATCAGTTGCCATACACATAAGAGACGAAAGCTGTACATAAAAATCAAAATACTGTAACACAGCAAAGTTATGTAGAGCACAATTCCTAATTTCGGGCAATCTTTAAAGTTCAACAATAGAAACGTTCATAAAGAACAGGAAAGGAAAGAAGGAAGGTGGGATACAGTGATTTCATTAATGTAATGCTTCCTACATATAGAAAAACAAATACTATTATTTTCCTTAATCAATAAATTTCCCTTCAATTTATTGA
The DNA here is from genome assembly GCF_964261635.1 of Lissotriton helveticus. NCBI lineage: Eukaryota > Metazoa > Chordata > Amphibia > Caudata > Salamandridae > Lissotriton > Lissotriton helveticus. The sequence goes on from NC_136058.1 coordinate 426,719,737, forward strand.
TTTAGGCCGTTTTGGAGATCAACAATTTTAAATATATACAAAATCCATACATTTTTTTGTGAAATTGACACCTAAACTTAATTCAATCCACCTTCTAATCAAACACTTTCCTTTTTTTAAATATTTTTATTGTTATTGCAAGAAGGTCGTTGTCATCAAATTTACATAATACATCATAAAAAAAAGTACTAATTTTCTTTTTGAACTTACGACAGAAGAGAGCAATATATACTTTCAAAGAATAATTTAACATATCAAACACTTTCCATTCCAGCAAGCATCACAGGACCACTTGTTGTTATTTTCCTAATTAGTGATAATGTTTCGGATGATTTTGAGGGAGGAGATTATCCCGGCCTGGCTAAAACTGTTTAATGGAATCTTAGAAGGTACATCTCTCCTGCCTGACTCTTGGAGTGATGCAGTTATTGCGCTGAATTTAAAGCCAGGGAAAACCCCAACTCAATGTCAGTCATACCGCCCAATTTCTTTGCTAAATGTTGACTATAAAGTCTTTGCTGGAATTCTGAATTCTGAATTCTTAGCAAAGTTGTTGGGCCAATAATTCACATGGATCAAAAGGGTTTCTTGCCAGGCCGGCAGATGTCTGATTTAATACATACATTGGGTCGATTGACTTGGCTTCGTCGCAGGGTCTCCCTCTATCAATCATTACTGTTGATGCAGCCAAGGCCTTTGACCGGGTGAACTGGCACCTTCTGGATCGGGTTCTTAAGGTCTTTGGTTTTGCCGATAGTTTTAGGGAAGTGTTGAAAGAAATATATAAATCCCCTCGGGCCCAGATTCTGGTTAATGGCAATCTCTCCCCGGTAGTTAAGATAGGGCGTGGAACTAGGCAGGGCTGCCCGCTTTCCCCCATTTATATATAGAGCCGCTAGCTCAGAGCATAAGGTTGAATCAGAAGATTGTCCCTTTTTAAATAAACAGGTTTGTACGAAAGTTAGAACTGTATGCTGATGACCTGATCCTTCTATCATCCAATGTCAGCACTACACTTTCAGAGCTTGAAGCCGAAACCCAAATGTTTGGAAGCCTGTCAGTTTATGAGATAAACAATGAGAAACCCGAGGTTATGGCCTGGAACATAACCGATCAGGAGGGGAATTTTGCTAAAGAACTTAGATACTTAGGAGTTATAATATCTCAGGACCCCGGTCCTAATCCCCAAGATTAATCTAGATAGAGTTTCAAAAGAGGTCAATGTCCTACTAAAACGATGACAGAGCATCCCACTTTCATTGTATGGGCGAGTTAATCTCATCAAGATGTGTGTCCTCCCAAAATACGCTTACCTTTTTAACAACATTCCTTTAGAATTCGGAAAATCTGATATTCTTAAAATCCAGGGCAAGATATCTTCCTTTATCTGGGCAAGTAAAGCGATCTGGTTATCCTGGAAGAAATTAAGGTGCACGCTCCAGCAAGGGGGGGTGGTCCTACCAGACTCCCAGCTGTACTGTTGGGCTTATCAACTAAAGAACTGTAGATTGCTATTGCTCTCTCCGGACAGTTCGCCGATAGGCTGCATGCTTAAAGCCATGTTAGTAGGGGAAGAGGAGCTAGGTTTCATGTACAAGTTTGACTCTCCTAAATTCTTTAAATAAATGTGTTTAAAGACTCTGTGTTCGGCAGCTAGGTTGTGGTCGGACTGCCGAAATTGTTTAGGACTAACCTATTATAGTGATTGGGCACCAGTTTGGGATTCTCCTGGTACACCAGAGTCTCTTTTGGACTCTCTTGCTTACCCACTAAAAGAGGCAGGAGTTGTATATAGGAGAGACATTGTACTGGGTGACTAATGCCATTCCTGGGAATACTGGAACCATATTACTAACTGTACTTTGTCCAGGTTCAAGTTTTACCAGCTCTCTTCCTGCTGTAGGAAGCAAAGCTGACAACTTATAGAGGATAGCAGTATGGAAAGCGAACTACAGGATCTAGCTCCAAGGAAAGTAGAAGTGGCGCAATGGTATAAGCATCTTTTGGCAGCTACAGGCAGAAATATGGATCAACCATACAGAATCTGGGAGAACTACTTGCCGAGCGAGGAGTTGGAAACTTTATGGCAAGTATCTCTAGATACTCTTTACCCCCTGATTAAATCTGATGCACTGAGAAAAAACACTTTTTTAGACTCCATAGAATCTATTGGTCTCCCCTTAAGTTATCCAAGATAAAGGGAAGTGGAGAAGCCAGCTGTATGAGATGCATCCTTCAGAATGTAGATGATGTCCATGTATTTGCGTCCTGTTTCAAGATACAAGAATTTTGGACAAGTGTGGGTTAGACTATCTCTAGAGCCCTGGGTCGCATCGTGGAGGTAAGCCCAACTCTTATACTATTTGGCTTTACTCCTGCACTGGGGGGAGCTTCAGACCCGATAGAGCCCCAACAAAAACTGGCGTTTTACTTAATTTTGCTGGCTAGGAGGGAGATTTGTAAAGCATGCGCCAGGCGACATCTCCTACTTGGAATGTTTGGTGGAGTTCTGTTAGAACCAATAGGATCAAGGCCGCATTAATCTCCTCTATCCACAATGGATCTGATCTCTTCAGTTACTGACAATAAGGTTGACTCTGTACAGTAGTAGGGTCTAAACCCATGTTGAGCAGGATCCAGACAGTTGGTATGTTCAAAGAAGGTGGTGATCTCCTGATTCATGGCCTTTTCAAACATTTTAGCAGGAAGAGGAAGGACCAATCTGGGTCTGTAGTTCTTTACATCTGAGGGATCGAGGGAAGGAGTCTTTAGAAGTGGCAAAATCGATGCCTTTTTCAATGCATCTGCAAAAAAGCCAGACTTGAGCACCATTGTAATAACAAAGTGAGATCAGCAGAAATGGTAGCTGAAACTGAATGGAGGGCAAGAATCTGCAGGGCTCCAAATTTCATAGTGTTGATAAGATTAGAGACCTTCTCTTCAGTAAGTGGGGTAAATGTACTCATTACCAGGAAATGGTAAGTTAGTTTATTCACCGTATGATTACTCCACTATATCTGTTCCTAAAGATTATCTGGTGTTATATTAAATTTCAGGAATATTTTATTAACTTTGGAAAAAAGAATTAGGTTAGTTCATCACAGCTTTTCGGCTGGGAGTTGCTACATTTTTATAACCAAAGGATGAAAGTGATTTAACTGTGTTGAACAGCAGGCTGTAACTCTTCCTCCAACATTGCTGTTGGTGCCTACATTTTCTTTGGCATTTCTTGAGATCATAGGAGTACCATGGTGCGGAAGGCGCAGACAGATGGTTAGTCTTCAATCTAAAAGGCCCTACTTGACAAACTGTCTGTTAACAATGTGCGAGATGATTAGCCTTAAGTGCCTCAAGATTTTCTCTAATCAGAAGTGGCTCTCACTTCAGAAAAGGTTGAAGACCCCTGTTGTAAACACTTAATATCCTCAAAATCAAATAATTGATGAATGCAAAACAGCAGGCAGGCCTTTTATTGGCCCATTGGCGAGCGCTGGCTCAATGCAAGGATGAGGTAGCATTCACTAGCATTTATATGAAAAGTGCAGGCTTGATACAAAACTGGCGATTTATTTTTGCACATCGCTATATCCTGGAGGGTCTGAATGACAATGTTCCCAAATATAACCATGCCCTGTGGGAAACTAGTGGCCTAAACTCTGCCGGCAAACACAAGCTATTCAGGATAGATGTGTTGCAGCAAAGTTTGTACTATGTTGTGACTTGGACACAGCCAATTGCTTTGGTCAGGCGATTGACATGAGTGTGGAACTTCGGTGCATTGCCTGGATTAGGTCTATATGCTTCTCTAAAGATACCCAAGCATCGTTAATGGACAAGCTATTCGATGGCTCTCACCTTTTAAGCAAGAAAGCGGACTAGGCCCCAGACAGATTCCTTGGGTCTTTCTGCCTCCGCCATGCAATTTCAACACAAATCTCGTCCCCTTTTGGCTACAGTAGGGTTTTGCAACTCTGCCAGCACCAGACCCTGCTGCAAACCCCACAGGTCTCTTAGTTCTTTCATGGCCATGGCACACAAAGGCAACGTCCAGGACATCATGCCACTGAGTGACCTGCCTCTACAACTGGTGCAGCTGCAAAACCTCTTTGTGTCCTTCCAGACACCGACTCGCCCTATTGTAGGTAGCATCCAACATTTTCTCCAGTGAATTAGATTGTTTTAGTGGCAGACCCCTCTCCCTATTCCATCCAGACTTAACAGTGGCAATGGATGTATTACTTCTGGGATGGGAAGGCCATATGGGAGACAGAGACTAGGGAACCCTCGTCACCGGCAGAGACCCAACTCCACATCAAGCTGTTGCGAGCATTTCACTTGGCGGTGAAGGTCTTCCGGCCCACCATCACAGGAGGCCTGGTGCAGCTTCTCACAGACAAAGCAGTCAATGACGATGGTCTCATCAGGAAGAGTCACACTTGAGCGTGTTGGCAGCGAGCCGAGGATTCACTGGCTCCCAGGTACGCTGCCCCGAGATACAGAAGAATCCTTACTGGGTTGTATTGAATATAGTGTGAGAAGCGTATGGGAGAGACGGTGATCTACCATCCTGATGAGCCCACGGTAATTAACTGGAATGGTTGAAACATTGACTAAACAGGGACTATTTCATATAAATGATGTCTTCTAAGAATCACCTTTGCTTAACTTGTATTGTACAAAAGCAATTTACAGCCCTGTTTCTGTGAACAAAATGTGGATCGGACTGTTTTATCATCATATCACTTTCATCTTGAGCACTGCGCAGTCATCACTCAATGATTTATATATACCCTTGCTGCTAAGAATACAATTAGAATTTTTGGAAATGAAAAGTCCTCATCTGAATTCTAATCATGATAAAAAATGGTGAATTAATATCTAACCAGGGCCTGCATATGTGATACAGACCAGTGAGATAATGAACTCATAGACCTCTTAGTTGTTCACTGTGCGCATGGGAAGTACTTCTATGCGTCTACGCTTGTTACTTCTGGAACAGAATGATGTCGACACTGAGCTGCATGATGTCTCCTACTGTGTGCAGCAGGAGTGCTTTAAAGTTTGAGGATCCAGTCTGGCGTGTGGGGAATATTCACACGGTAAGGAATCTTCAGGTAAAGGAGTACCCACCAGAAAGAGCGTTATCGAAGGCAAGTAACTGGTTGGTTATGTTTTCCTGCTGTCGTATATTATCTCATTCTGGGTGGTGAACTCTGCTCGCACAGTTTTCCGTACTCCGCGGAGCTCGCATAGTTCCTAAAAACTCCGCTCCATGGAGCGTAGCGAGGTTTTTTTCGACGCTTGCGCTCTTCAACGTCATGTGCCAGAGCGGGGAAAATCCACCTCCTAATGAGATTTTTCCTTGCTCGGGCTCGCCATGGTCTAGTTGGCGAGCAAAATCAACCTCCTGGGGCGATTTCTCAAAGCGGGTCGTCGGATTTCTCAATGCTTCGCATTGACAAAGCTGCCACTCGAGTAGAGGCAGCTGCACACTCTTGCGCTGCACATGGTGCCATTCGCAATTATTTTTAGTGGGCAGGACAAACACCAGGAGATCAAAATCACCACAAACAGCATGACCCTTACATACTCCGCTGCTCGTGGAACTCCACGTAGACCGCCAGACTTTTTTTGTCACTGTGCGGAGTTCCTCATTGAGGAACTCTGCATAGGCTTAATCTTATCATGAAAATATAGATATCAGTCATATGTTAAGAATCAATGGTAAGTAGAAACCTTTTGGGTGGAGTAAAATTTAAGGCATTATTATTGTGATTTTGTTGGCAATTATTTGATTTTTGCAAGCACTAACACTTCTCTGTGTAAAGTAAAGACCTTGAGAGTTTTGTAACTTTCAGATACTCAAATTGAGGATTCTGTTGCAATTAAAAATATTTCCAGGCCTGAAATTTCTTTAGAGGTTGCATGCGGGCAGCCTAAGTTATCCTGCAAGAGTTTCTTGATGAATCCTATTGCAAGTACAATATGTGCTCTCTCATGTAAAGTCAGGTTATTAGAAGCTTTTCTGCAACTCAAGATACGCCTTACTTTTCACCTCATGTGGATGCATTTCTCATGTTTAGCGAGATCTCCTTTCTGAGTATAACGTTTCTGGCTTTCCCCTTCTGTATATGGCTTTAGTCCAGTGTGAATTCTCTCTTGTGAAATGACATTGTATTCAAGACTAAACCTTATCTGACATTCTTAACACACATAAGGCTTTATTCCCCCGTGTGAGTTCGCTCATGTCAAGTGAGAAGTAATTTGTAACCAAAACGCTGCTTGCATTTCGAGCACTCCTAAGGTTTTTCCCCAGAGTGGGATCTCTCATGAAGCAGAACAGTCTTTCAGATACAAGCTTTTAAGGCATAAGGATTTTCTCTAGTGTGGAGTTTCTCATGGTGAGATAGCGTTTTTCTCTGCAGCTTATCTGGCATTCAGAGCACTCATAAGGTTTTTCATCAGTATGGAGTCGCTTTTGGTTAGTGAGGCTGTGCCAATCAAATAGGAATTTCTGGCATTCACCGCATTGGTAATGTTTTTCCCCTGTGTGCGTCTGCTCATGTAGAGTGAGATTGCGTTTAAAATTGATGCTTTTCTGGCACTTGGAGCACTGAATTATTTTGATGGTGTGTTTTCTTATGGCACTTCTAACCATCTCTTCCTCTGAATCTTTTCTGACATTTAGAGCACTGATAATTTTTTTTCTCTAGTGTGGATTCTCACATGTTCAGTGAGATGAGATTTTTGGCTGAAACATTTTCGGCATTCGGAGCACTGATAAGGCTTTTCTCCAGTGTGGATTCTTATATGGTAAGTGAGACTGCCTTTGTCACTGAAACATTTCTGGCATTCGGAGCATTGATAAGGTTTTTCCCCAGTGTGGATTATTATATGCTGAGTGAGACTGCTTTTTACACTGAAACATTTCTGGCATTCAGAGCACTGATAAGGTTTTTCCCCAGTGTGGATTCTTATATGCTGAGTGAGATTGATTTTTTCACTGAAACATTTGTGGCATTCAGAGCACTGATAAGGTTTTTCCCCAGTGTGGATTCTTGTATGTTGAGTGAGTCTTATTTTGTCACAGAAACATTTCTGGCATTCAGAGCACTGATAAGGTTTTTCCCCAGTGTGAAATCTCACATGTGCAGTTAGAAGTGATTTAAGTCTGAAATCTTTTGGGCATTCAGAGCACTGATAAGGTTTTTCCCCGGTGTGGATTCTTATATGCTTAGTGAGACTGCATTTGTTTATGAAACATTTCTGACATTCAGAGCACTGATAAGGTTGTTCCCCTGTGTGGGTTTTTATATGCTGCGTGAGAGAGCGTTTTTCACTGAAACATTTCTGGCATTCAGAGCACTGATAACGGTTTTCCCCAGTGTGGATTCTTATGTGCCGTGTGAGAGAGCGTTTTTCACTGAAACATTTCTGGCATTCAGAGCACTGATAACGGTTTTCCCCAGTGTGGATTCTTATGTGCCGTGTGAGACTACTTTTTGTACTGAAACATTGCTGGCATTCAGAGCACTGATAAGGTTTTTCCACAGAGTGGGTAAATGCATGTTGATATAGAGTGGCTTTGAAACTAAACCTTTTCTGGCATTCAGAGCACTGATAAGGTTTTTCCCCAGTGTGGAATCTCAAATGTTCAGTTAGAATAGATTTACGGTTGAAATGTTTTGGGCATTCAGAGCACTGATAAGGTTTTTCCCCAGTGTGGATTCTCAAATGTGCAGTTAGAAGTGATTTACGTTTGAAATGTTTTGGGCATTCAGAACACTGATAAGGGTTTTCCCCAGTGTGGACTTTTGTATGTTCAGTGAGTCTGATTTTGTAACTGAAACATTTCTGGCATTCAGAGCACTGATAAGGTTTCTCTCCAGTGTGGGTTCTTATATGCCGAGTGAGACTGCTTTGGTCACTGAAACATTTCTGGCATTCAGAGCACTGAAAAGATTTTTCCCCAATGTGGGTTCTTATATGCCGAGTGAGACTCCTTTGGTCACTGAAACATTTCTGGCATTCAGAGCACTGATAAGGTTTTTCCACAGAGTGGGTTAATGCATGTCGAGATAGGCTCGGTTTGTTACAAAACCTTTTCTGGCATTCAGAGCACTGGTAAGGTTTTTCCCCAGTGTGGGTCCTTGTATGTATAGTAAGTCCTCTTTTGTCACTGAAACATTTCTGGCATTGAGCACACGGATAAGGTTTTTCCACAGAGTGGGTTAATGCATGGCGAGATAGGATCGGTTTGTTACAAAACCTTTTCTGGCATTCAGAGCACTGATAAGGTTTTTCCCCAGAGTGGATTCTCATATGTTCAGTGAGTTTCGATTTACGGCCGAAACTTTTTTGGCATTCAGCGCACTGGTAAGGTTTTTCCCCAGAGTGGGTTAATGCATGTAGATATAGACTCGGTTTGATACTAAACCTTTTCTGGCATTCAGAGCACTGATAAGGTTTTTCCCCAGTGTGCATTCTCATATGCTTAGTAAGATAAGATTTACGCCTGAAACTTTTTTGTCATACTTTGCACGGAGAGTGGTTTTCCCCAGTGTGGATTTTCATATGTTCAGTGAGATAAGATTTACGCCTGAAACTTTTTGGGCATACATTGCACTGAAAGTGGTTTTCCCCAGTGTTCATTCTGTCAAATTCTGTGAGATAAGATTTATGGCTGTATCTTTTTTGGCACATGTAACTTTTTTCCCCAACTTAGGTTATTTTACCTTGATTGAGGCGGTTTTGAACACTGAATTTGTTCTCACAGGTCGTGTTTTTATAAGGTGTATTCCTAGAGTTAATATCTCTATGTTTAGTTTTCTCTTGCTTATATGCCACGGTAAGAGTGAACCCAATTTTAGAGTTGGGCTTGTTTAGATAATGTTTAGCATTTATCTCTAAAAGAAATTGTGTGTAATCTTCTTAACACTTGAATTGAGCAAAATATGTCTGGAAGCAGCCCTGTAACACATGTCGAAATGTTTTTAGTAGATAATAGTCTTTAGGTTATAGCCTATCCAGCAGCAACTTATTTTGTGACTGAAGTTTTTCTCGAATCTATTCGTATAGGTTCTTAGCAATGCAGTGATAAGGTGTTAGTCTGATATTTAATGATTAAACTGATAAGTACCTTTTTGCACTGACGTAACGGCAGTAACTGAAGGCGTTAGAACGTGCACAGTACTATTGTGGATCATTAGTCGCAGAACATCAGTTCCTTTTACCCTTTCTATGTTTGGTGTAAGGTTAAGATTTGTAGTTCTGAAGACGAGGATTTATTTACATTACCTATAGCGCAACTGTGCTCATTTATTCGATTTTTATCTTTAACAGTTTTACATATCACTCATGCACAGCAGATAATGTTGAGGCGATTTACATAGAATTACAGAACAGTACACAATAAAAAGGAAACAATCTGAGATGGTTATGAACACAATAAAGTGGTGAATTTTTAAGGTTTTCGCCAGAGTGAGCAGAGTGGGTCGCGGTTTTCTACCCAGAGGCAGATAGTCTCAAACTTGCGTAACTGGTTAAAAACGGTTGTTGAACAAAGGTGATTTTCCAATCTTTTGGGTGTTAACGTGTCAGCTTCGGAGTCTTCTCTCAGCGTCTTTTCTTTGATGGTTTGCAGGAGAAACTTTTTGTTATAACTTTCTTTTATGCAGTGTGTGCTTCCTCTCTGGAATTACATGATGTTTTATGTGCACGTTATTCTGTGCACAGAAATGGCTTTGCTCTGGGTTAACGAAATACTAAATTAGAGACTTCACTTACAGTATAGTACTTTCCTCAGCTCCCACTTCCTCGCCACACCTAGATTTTGGAAATTGTTTAAACGTAGAATGCTGGATGTCCTTCAGTTTTTCAAAAATAATCCTTCTTATGGCACTGACTTCAGTTGCCTGGTGCTAAATCTTGCTTTCTTCGTCAGTAATTTCAATCACCTATAGTATTAAAATTAAATAGTTAATACATGAAAATTTCCCAAAATATAATTTACAAGCCAAATCAATGCAGAGTTGCAGAATTTTGAAAATGTTGAGCTGTTTTTCAGACAGTGCAGAGTGTAGAATGGTAGCCTGGGAGTACTTGGATGTAGGAGTGAGGATTTATAGAATTTTCAACATTTTATTAAGCTCACAAAGGATACATGCACCCTATGGACTTGTAACATAGAATCCCAAAGGCAGAAATTAAAGTCATATGCACTGGCACCAAACAGATATTTAAAAAAGGATACTATTTATTATTATTTTTTTTAAAGTTTTTATTGAAAATAACAGACATACAAGAACAACAAAACTTCACAAGGCAAAAAATATAAATAGCACATCATCATGGGTCCATGTGGGCGGAGCTCAAGAAATCAACATATGACAATCGATGAAAACATGAAGAGGGGCAGGCGAGGAGACAAACAGCAAATGTATCGGGGATAACAGGTGAACGTCAGGTTAGGGGGACAAAGGCACTTCGGTAGACAAATCGTGTGGGGGAGTACAGATATTACCCCGATATGCATTCCAGATACGACCCCATTGTCTGGGACGTCCCCGGGATAGGTATACAGTCTTCTCTCGAAACATGCACCAATCCATGTTCTCCTTTCACGTGGAAAGGGTAGGCGGCCTATGTGAACCCCAAAGCTGAGCAATGTCCCTTTTGGCGACCATGTTACCAAGGGCCGCCCACCTAGTTTGTGCGGAATTGTAGTCAGTAGGCTCCCAAACATTGAGCAGACAACGCCTGGCTTCGGGCAGCAGGGACACACCCGTAACATTCCTCATGACATCATGTACTCTGGCCCAGTGTCGTACCATCTCCGGGCATTCCCACAATATGTGGAGAAAGGTGCCAGTCATACCACAGCCACGCTTGCACAACCCATCCACAGAAAATCCCATACGAACCAAACCGGGCCCCGTGACATACACTCTGTGCAGTATCTTCAATTGGACAAATCGCAGTCGGGCAGGGATAGCGACCTCTTTAGGCGAAGACAAAGCCGACTGCCAGTCCTTGTCATCTAACTCCAAGCCGTCAGAGCACCATGCGTCTCTAAGGCGAATTAGTAGATCAGCTCTGTTATTAATAAGCTTTTTATAAATTAAGGAGATCGTACTGTCGGGTACATGTCCATCCAGGATGCGGTCTTCCAACGGGGAGGATTCAGGAATATCGGTGCCCACTAGGAACACCGACAACAAAGCATGACGGACCTGAGCGTACCGGAAGAATTCAGTGCCGCCCAGGTCATACTCCAGACGCAGCGCGTCGAAGGACTTGACTGTCCCCTTCGACCACAAGTCACCAACCTTGCTAATGCCAATCATGTCCCATTTATCAAACCCTTTCGTCCGCCACAGAGAACCCAAGCATTCCGAATCGTACAGGGGGGTGGCTCGAGTAAATCTATCACTGCAGCCCAAGGCCGCAGTCGCATCGTGCCACACTCTCACAGCGATCTTAGTGGGACCGGTCAGTGCTCCACGGCGGACCCCAGAGTACAGTGCTCTACTGAAAGACCCTCCCGGAAGGATAAGCCTATCCATGGAAAAAGCCGGGGCCGGGCCCGGAGCGTAGGTCGCATGGTTGATTGCGCTGAGCTGGGACGCCCAGTAATAACGTCTGATGTCTGGGAGGGCTATGCCACCATCAAACCATGGAAGCGTGAGCTTGGAGAGGGCGATACGAGCAGGTCCGTCCCAGACAAGCTGTCTCTGCAAATTTTCCACTTCACGGAAGTAGCTGGAGGGAATAGGATCGAAGGAGTTCTGTAGCGCGTACAAAAAACGGGGCAAAGACATCATTTTAAAGAGCGCCGCTCTGCCAAGGGGCGACAGTGGCAACCTACGCCAGCGAGCTACATCAAGTTTAAGTCGCTGAAGAGGGGGCAACAGATTAAGATCATAGAGCATTACGGGATCCAAGGAAATATAAATCCCCAAGTACTTAAAACCGGTCCTCGCCACCGGGATTGGAAATCTACCCGGCAACGGAGGAAGATCTCCTGCCAAAACGTAGACGCAGGATTTAGCCCAATTGATCATGAGACCGGCGTTCTTGCCGAAGGAAGCAAGCACGTCAAAAAGCACATTGAGGGATTTCTGCGGCGACGTAAGATATAGGAGCATATCGTCTGCGTACAAGGAGACGCGATCCTCGAAATCAGGGGATCATCGAATGCCCCGCATGGACGGTTCCCAACGGAGCCATTCCGCCAACGGTTCAAGAGCGAGAGCAAAGAGCAATGGAGACAACGGACAGCCCTGCCGGGTACCCCGTCCAAGCTCAAAGACGCTAGAGACTCGTCCGTTAACCACTACCTGGGCTAGGGGAGTCTCATAAAGGAGCTTCACCCAGGCTATGAAGCCCGGCCCAAACCCGAATTTCGAGAGGGCCGCCCACAGGTAGGGCCATTCGATCGTGTCGAAGGCCATGGTAGCGTCTAGAGAGACCAAAATGGCTGGTTCTGTAAGCGCCCCAACTCTCGCGAGAACTCCGTGTAGTCTACGCAGGTTTAAAGCAGTGTTGCGATGCGGGATAAAGCCGGACTGATCCGGATGGATCAGGTCTCCGATCACAGTGACCAATCTGTTAGCCAGTGTCTTTGCCAATATCTTGGGTTCGGCGTTGAGCAAAGAGATAGGCCTGTAGGAGGTACAGCGGTCCCGAGGCTTACCCTCTTTAGGAATAACAACAATGGTGGCAAGCCGTTGGTCCAAAGGAAGGGAGCCCGACTCCCAGGCCTCTAGAAACATGTCCCTTAAATGAAGCGCAATTTTGTCGGGCTGTAGCTTGTACAGCTCGATAGGCAAACCATTGGGGCCAAGCGCCTTACCCGAACGAAGTGAACGGATCGCCACTGCGATTTCATCCACAGTGAACGGGGAATCCAGAAGGTCCCTATCTAAATCAGAAAGGCGAGGCAAAGCGATATCCCGTAACAATAAACAAGAGTCTTCCTCGTCTCGATCACAGACTGAGGTGTACACAGTCCCAAAGTGGTCCGCAAAGCACTGAACGATCCCAACAGGGTCCGTGACACACTCACCATCAAGTCTCTCCAACACTGGTACAACACGATTCACTCTCTCCTTCTTATCCAACCAAGCCAACAACTTGCCCGCTTTATCACCAACGTCATACAATCGCCCCTGCTGCTCCCTGTACATCACTTTCGCTGCATCCGTAACAAGAGCCTTGTATTCCGCCTGTTTCAAAGCAAGGGAGTGCAACTTTACGCTAGTTACACCAAGACTGAGATCATCCTCCAAGGCAGCAATCTCGGATTCCACCCGCACCACCTCTCCAGCAGAAGCCTTCTTCGCAGCAGCAATCAGGGATAAGGACTGCCCACGGATCACAGTTTTAAAGGCCTCCCACAACGAGATAGACAATGAGACAGACCCCACATTTTCGTCAAAGTAATTCTCAATGGCTGTAACAAGGCTGGAACGAATCAGGGGGTCATGAAGATACCACGGGTTAATCGGAGCCACTCTACCCTCAATCCCCACACCAACCTCAAAGCGGAGCCACAATGGGGAGTGATCCGAGATTCCCCTAGGAAGCAGACGAAGTTCCCTGATAGCGGTGGACTGAACTGCGGGCAATAAAAAATAGTCAAGCCTGGACAAACTGCCATGGGCCCCAGAGTGGAAAGTGTATTGTAATTGCGTGGGGTGCAGCAACCTCCAAGCATCAACAAGCCCGAAGGTCTCTAACAAGTCGCTAAGCCACATGTGCGCCATAGGCAGGTCTCTATGTGGATGTCGGTCCAAAGCGCCAGAGACAACAGAATTAAAGTCCCCCCCCCCCATGATTAGAAGCCCTTCAGGAAGACCCAAAAGGACACCACACAAGTCAGCGAAGGTTAAGGTCTGTAGGCCAGGGGGAACATAGACCGAAAGTATGGACAAGGTCTTCCCCTCCCACCTCCCAGTGAGCATGGCGTAGCGCCCCCTATCATCAAGCTTGATCTCGTCAACAGCAAAAGGGAGGGAAGACCTAAGAAGGATGCCAGCCCCCCTTGACCCAGAAGTAAACCCCGCGTGGGCCACTAGGCGGTAACCACGTCGGTTAAGAGCCTGACAAGCGTTACCTATCAGATGGGTCTCTTGCAAGAGGACTATATCGGGGGAGTGCCGCCTAAGGTACCTCAAAACAATACCCCGTTTAATCCTATCTCCCAAACCATTGACGTTCCAGGATAAAAGTCTCAACTCACCGTCCCCATCCCCAATGCGTGAAAGGAGCAAGACCCACATAGAACACAACAATCAATACGACGCCTCGTGAAGAAACAAAAACACACAAACACCCCCCACCCCTAAACTCACCCATGACAAACCCCCCACCCTGCACCCCTGCATAAGACTAAGAAGCCACCCCAACTTGCAGTGTGCCTGTCGCCCCATAGTTAAACTAAACTACGCTAAGAACCCAGGAGGAGGAAGAGTCCCCGTTCACCCCCCGCTACCCCCGGGCCGATCAAGGTACAATAAGTTCCAAGGACAAACTCAGCTGATACAGCAGACAAAAGTCCAGACGACGGGGTCCACCGACGAGGTCATCACTCGGCCACACCTCCATCAGCGCCGCCAGGGTATCCGGAGCGATCCCGACCCTCAGGCAGAGTATCAAGCCAGTCACTGACATCACTAGGGCGGTCAAAAAAGAAAGTACGTTCCCGATACACAATCCTCAGCCTGGTAGGAAACAGTAAGGAGTACTTCAAGCCCAAGTCTCGTAACCGCCTCTTGACACCTTGAAATCCAAGTCTCTGCTTCTGGACAAGAGGCGAATAGTCAGGGTAAAAGGAAATGGAGGCATTCTCAAATTTCACCGGTCCTTTGTCCCGGGAAGATTGCAGCACTGCGTCCCGATCACGAAAATGGAACAGCCTCGCGATGATGGGCCTCGGAGGGGAACCAGCTTAGCCTTCCCGCTGGGAACACGATGAGCACGTTCCACCGCAAAGAATTTACTAAGTCCCCCGGGGGCCAAGTGGTTGGATATCAGGTCTTCAACCAGGAGATCAGCCCCTTCAGTCTCGGAACCCTCCGGAACACCAATAAGGCGTACATTGTTGCGGCGGGCCCTATTTTCGTAATCCTCAAGACGGCGAGCCATGAGGTCGTGTGAGGACCGAAGGTTACCAAGTTCCGCTTGGGCATCCGAGACATCGGTGACCAAACTAGAAGTTTTCAGCCTCAACGATTCCACTCTTTCGTTAGTTTTCGAAAGATCCGCTATAATCAGCGTGATATCGATGGCCATCGTGTCGATCTTGGTCACCAAGGCCTCATATTGTTGCCCCATAGAGGCCTGCATGGCGGCAATGGCTCCCATAACATCCTACAATGACGTGTCCGAGGCCTCTGGGAGGAGGGTCTTAGAAGTGTCCGAGACACGGCTCACAGCACCGGGCGATCCCTTGGCATGTGCGTAGTGATCCATGGTGTTGGTCTGCTGCTGACCGCCCCGTTGAGGCGCCTTAGTCTTCCGCTTCTCGAGAGGCAGGCCAGTGGCCATCTTGGAAAAGGGACCCCGAAGGGGTCCCTGCGACCTTGTGAAAATGGCCGGGTGGAAATGTCCAAAGAATCAGTAAGACCAAGTCCAGACTTTGCAAACAAAAGTAGACAGAGCCGGGTGCAGGTGGCCAGGGAACCCCACACAGGAGAGAGAGCAACGGGCCAGTCGTGAATAAGAAGAAGCCGCGCCCCTGCCAGTCGAGCCAGGAAACCGAAACCGAAACTCAGGAGGGGCCGACCCTGTGGGGACCCTGGTGGCCGTTGTTGATCGACTGCTCCACGGCCTGTTCCAAACCCGAACCCCCGGTCCGTCTCGGGGTGGGCCTCAGAATGTAGAAACGGAGTAAAAGTGGACCCCGAAGTCCAATTTCGAATTTTCAAAGAGTTCGACGATCAGCTAGGATTAGCGAACAAAGGCCCGTCGATGAAGTCAGGATGAAGCCTGGATAATCATGAGGGGCGGCATGGGTCCGGGGAGCTCTGTGCTCACGCAACCATCTTGGATGCCCGCGTAGCTCCTCCTCTATTTATTAATTTTTAATGTAGATTTCTGGGACGGGCATTTCCCCTCCATGGACAACAGGCGTTTCCCCCTGCCCTGAGGTACCACCTACTTGTATCTGGTGTCCTGACTTTTGAGTTTTGGCCTCTGCCTCAAGCAAATCTATTGTGTGCTGAGAGGACTATGCCTAGACATATCCCTCAACTATAGTCCAGAGTATGAATCAAGAGCAATGAAATTAAGGAGTACTTTCATGTGCTCATTTTATTCCACCTGATTACCAGTTGTTGGGTTTTCTGCACCTGGATGTACCGGGTGCAGAAAAACAGGACACAATTTTTTTCCAGACAGGAAAATTAGACTGAAAAGACGCACAAGACTCTGGGTGCAGCAGAAGCAGTCAAGACTTATGCTGTTTTGTTTTACAAACTATGGGAAACACACAATTCTTCCCCTTGTTAGACATTTCTTTACCCTTCCCTCCCCTGATTCACCCATCGCCCCCCAACCAATCACATGCATTTATCTACCATCTGCCTAAAACTAGTGGTAAACAAAAGCAGAAAAACACTATGAAATAGTGAATGGCATGTGGTTTGACAGGCAGAAGAATCTGTGCCTCGTGGCAACTCCCCTGTCCATGGCGTCAAACTTGTGACTGCACGTTACTGGGGTAAATGTACCACAAAGTAAAAAAAAAACAATTACATGAGATTTTTCTGCCACTCCAGTACTGTGCAACTTCTAACAAGGGACTATGAGAGGTCTTGGACCGGTCCTGCGACCTGGAGGGTCACACCAAGTGTGCCCTTATTTAAGTCAGAGGACTGTCATGGGTTTAACAGCTAGAGCGGTGGTGGCAATGCACCCTGTTGTAAGGATCAATAGCCTGATGCGATCTTTGCATCATGGTCAGTGGAGTGGCGTCCTACTGACACACCCATGGAATGCTCCATTTCTATGCCTGTGCCCAGACTTTGCACTATCATCAAGTGTGTGTTTAGGGTGTTGGTGTGCATAGCATAAATGAAATGTGAGAGTGCGACAGAGTAAACCGCATCTCCTGCCTGCCAGTTGTGTATGCAAGTGGGACCATCTATCCCTCATTAATGCCCCAGTTTGAAGTCCTCTGTTACCAAGGAATAATGTGCTCTACAAAGTACTCAGGTGCCTGCTGTGATACCAGGGATGGTGTCAGCCTGACAGTTTATCTAAGTTGAAGGGACATCACCTGCAGGCTGAATTACTTAATGGAGAAGCTGTGTACCGGTCTTGAAGAGCCTAAAAGTCTGCCTAGAAGCCTGCCTGTCTGGTATGAAAGGGAAGGGAGTTTGACTATCCAGCAGGAGGACAAGGCTGTCCTGGAAGAAGCAAGGTCCGACACATCCTCGGTATTTGTAGGGTGGGCCGGAAAGCCATTCAGCAGGACCAGCTAGTCTGAGGGACCCCGCCTTGCCAAGACTCTCCCAGCAGTTCAAGGCAGAAAATAAAACTCTACGACAACGTGATTGTTGAGGCCCAGTAGGACGATTGTGAGCTGCCAACACCCCGTTCAAGGTTGCATTTGCCAAATTCCTAACACAACAGGGTCTGAATCTACTGACTTCCTGGAGAGCCTGTGTTGGGCTCTAAGCTGCTGAATTTCCTACTACTCTGTGTCAGAGGCCCATAAGGGACTACAACTACTCCAGGTTCGAACACCATGTCTGAGCTTACGCCTGTGGTCCAGCCGGCCACAGTGTGGGCTCAATTGCTGACGGCCGGGCCTCCACAGGAGCTGCACTTACCGACAGGCCAGGTGTGACTGCTACCTTGGGACTGCTGATCTTCAGGCAACTGCAAAGAAAAGACAGAGTGGGTGCCCTACTGTATGCAGCCTTACATCCAGGATAAAAGCGCTCCACAATAGTCTGCTGGTGGGTCATTGCTCTCTCGAGTGCTCAGGCGTGCCATTCAAGTGCCGGGAAACAGGAAAGAGACCCAGACAAGACTAACTCATCCTGTGGAAGGATAAGACACTTACGACAGAGCATATACGCATTGGGGTGACTGGAGTGACAGAACTGCACCTATACTATATTCATGATACTCCTAAATGCCCTTAGAGGAGAAGAGGGTATCAGAACCAGACGCACCTGTCTGCAGCACATTGTAGTCTGGCATGCCTGCATCATCCTTTCACCCAGACTGGCCATAAAGTTGATTTTAGCACCGCTGCACACATAGCAGGGGGAATCTCAGACCATTCGCTGGTGGAGGTGCACCTCGATGGTCCGGTTGTGGCCTTCATGCTACCCCCAAGGGTTGATCCGTGATATTTAAAAGACAAGACGTTCAAAGCTTGTATGAGAGATAGAGCAGAATTCTATTTTAAGGAGAATGGGCGGCCTGTTGAATCAGCTTGCATGCTATAGGGTGAATTCAAGGCAGTGATTTGAGGCCAGACACAAGCCTTGATTGGGAGAATGTCGAAGGAACGTAAATTGAAGTGCGAGGCTCAGGACAAGGAATGTGCTTTCCTGGAGGTTCGCTTGGCAAGTGGGGAATCAGTTTCTCTCCCATTGCACCATCAACTGAAGCAGCACACATTAAGAGCACTAATGGAAAATAGCGGGCACTCATGCGCTGGCTACCCAGCATTGTCTCTATGATGTCGGTGATAAAGCCAATGAGTTGCTTACATGGTTAGAGAGACAAGACAAAGGACGGAACTGGATCCTTGAGGACACAGACAACAGGGGGACGGAAATACTGGGAGAGACTTAGGGAAAGACCTGACCCTGCCAATGCTAACAAATAAGGACCTAGACGCACTAGACCAAGACCTGACAGTAGACTAAATAAATTAGACAATAGGAACCTTGGAAACAGGGCAAGCGACTGGACCTGATGAGCTCCCTTTAGAATTATATAAAAGCATGGTGGATAAAATCAGGGAGTACCTCCAGAGTATATGAAAATAAGGGTGTCTCCCGGAGGACCAAAGAACGTCTGAGGTGGCGGTCATCCCAAAAAGGACAAACCGGCAACTGAGTGTGGGTCTTATAGACTTATCTCCCCGCTTAATATTGTGATTAAGGTCCTTGCAAACACCCTGGGGATCTGCCTGCGGACAGTAATTGTAACAGTGGTCATCCTGATCAACCGGGCTTTATGCCACACCAGGGAACGCGCTTAAATCTGACACCTTAATGGAGTACCATATGTAATAGCAGATTCCTTTGCTGAACCAGTGGCGCTGCTGTTAAGCTCTTGTATGTGGCTCCTCTAGCGCGCATGCGCGTCAATAATACAGTCTACAGAGTCTTTGCCGTCGACAGGGATGTTCCTTGTCTCCTATGCTCTTCACACTTGTTTGGGTTCACCACGACCTCTCATATGGGGTATTCCAGTTGATCAGGATATAATATCAACTGGAAGAAGTCCTTAATATTCCTGCTGGTGGCAGGGACCCTGCGGCTGCAGTCTAGGTGCCCAGTTAGGGTGGCACTACATGGCTTTAAATATTTGATTGTGTTCATTACAAGAGAGCAGAGGCAGGAACATACTTCCGAAATTAGACCGTCTTCGCTGGGATGCCCCACACTTGCGGACGATCTCCTTACTGGGCCAGGTGGCCCTATTTGAAGTGATGACGCTCCAGGGTCTCCTGTACATTGTGCAAAAAATGTCCTTTAAGATCCCACCAGACATTTTTTTTCAAAAGGTAGTCTGAGAACTTCAGCTTCTGTTGTGGGATGGCGGCACGTCACGCTGAGTAAGGTGCAGAGGGGAGTTTATTAAGGTGGACTGGCGGTCCAGAGTATTCACAAGTATTACTGGGCCACGAAGCTGGTGGCAGTCAACAACTGGGTTTATTGCGGACTGTGAGGATCCTGCTTACCGGGTAGATAGATTGGCCATGGGCAAGAGAGGTTACCCCACCCCGGTGCTGCTGTATCGAAGAAAGTATGAGTGCACCCTACCTACTCATACCCAAACATTGGTAAGGGTGTGGAAAGAGGCTACCAAGTATTTAGGCTGGGAAGGTAAGCTGACTGAAATGACTCCAGTGTAAGATGGTGATCTCTTAAGTGCAGTGGGAGGATTGCAGGGCTTCATAAAATGGGGATTGATTAGCTTAGAACGGCCGGGCGATGTGTGGAGGGGACACTTGTGTCCTTCACGATCCTACAACAAAAGTATAAATTAGGCGACTAAAAACAGTTCTGACATTTGCAGGTGGCCACGCTCTGCAAAGTCACATCCGGGAAGGGGGGTAGTTGCCTGATGCATCCCTACTGGAGGACCTGCTGCTAACTAATCCCGGACGAAAAAGCAATCTCAACCATGTATAGGAAGTTGATCTACAATTCTCTGGATCCCTTGGGGACGCAGAGAGCTGTGAGGGAGAGGGATCTAGGCAAGCTTCGCGATGGCGATTGGGTGGAGGCCATTCAGGATGCCAGGCAGGTGGCATTTAGAACTCATTTTTGTCTAATTTAACTGCAGATACTGATACTGCCAAATCAATTACCCTGTTTACATTAAAGGGCAGCTTGAACTCAGAGCTCAACAACAGACTCGATTGAATAAATGACCTGCACACTGCTTATCTTGCCAAGACACAGGTACTTTGTAAAACTCTTTTTATTGAACTAGTGCTCAATCGATAGTGTTGACACCGAAAATACGGGGCACATTAGTGAGAGTGATTAGACCAAAAACACAAAGTCTGCCAATATAGAGTGAGTAACATAGCTTGGCTTGTTCTGACACTCCCTGGCCAAATCCCACTACACAAAACTAGATTGCCCTTTATTGAAGGCAGGTAGTCCTCCCAAGGTTCTGGAGGTCGCTGGGCTGCAAGTCCATAGTTCTCCACAGATCCTCACCAGCAGAGAAGGCCGCAGTGCCCGGCTATTCTTAGGTCGCCAAGAACTGAAATTCAGGGTCTGGGGATGCCACCTAAAATCTTGATTTAAGGGTGTTACAAGGCAGTGACAGGTAGAGGCTAATGGGCCCCTTTCCTGGGGTGTCTATACCCTCTATCATGCCCACCTCCTGTGGGAAGGGGACACAGTCCTAGCCCTGATTGGATAAGTCCCATCATCTTCAAGATAGTGGGAACTACAAAGTGTACTTCACCTCGCCTCTAGCACTTGGGGGGTGGAGTTGACAGAGGGAGCGCGGGGGCACCTCCTGTTCTATCTAAGGTTTCCCACCTGTCCTTGCGCCTAAAAGGGGGTGAGGACAGGAAGATCGCTTGCTCCCTCTAACAGGAGAGGCTGGGGTCGCATTACTAAGGCGGCAAGGCCTTTGAAAATCGTTGCCACATATGGCTCTGCCTGACCAGGGGGAGGTGTGAGCACCTCCACACAGGAAAGGCATTGTTCTCGACATCAGAGTGCACAGGCACTCTCCCCAAGAGGACAGGATACTGTCTGGTGGTAGCAGGCTGGCTCAGGCCAGTCGATGACCACACTAAGGATTGGTAGATCTTCGGGGACACCTCTAAGGGGCACTCTGTGTGCAATTTTTAATAAATTGGACACTGCAATCGGCACAGGTTTATTAAGCTGAGATGTTTGGTAGCAAATATCCCATATTTCAGTGAAACCTTCATGGAGCAGTGGAACTCGTAATGACAAGTGTCCAGCCAACGTACTTGCTATAGAGTTTCCCTGGTCACTTGCAATATCCCGGAATCGACAAGGATATTGCAGGGGCATATCTGCTCATGCAGATATGCCCTCACAGGAGATATCCCTAAAGCAGCGTGCACTATAAGGCCTGCTAGAAGGGTGTCTTATCTACATCTCAGACAGTCCCTATGGGCATCGCATACAGGGATGTGTGCCACGTCGACTCTTCATTTTTGTCTACACCAAGACACACAGCTGCAGTGGCAGTGTGTATGTATGTATGTGCTTGGCGAGGCGTCCCTTAGGGTGTCATAATTTGGGCTGCAGCTTTTAGAGACCCTCTTTAACAACAAGGCCCTTGGTACCAGAGGTATCTTTTACAAGGGACTTATAAGTGAGCTAATGGGGTGACAATCGTGGAAACGACAGGTACACTTAAGGGAAGGAGATCTGGCTCAGGGGACCTGGTTGGCAGGGACCCTGTGCACTTCCAGTAAAAACGATATCATTTTCCAGGTAAAAAGTGAAGGCTAACCATGTCCAAAACAGGCCCTTTCCTACATTGAGACATTTTTCCTAGGACAGCGAAAACTCTACAGCAGGCCTTGCTCACAGTCCTTATACTGTGACTGCCACTATTGAACATTAATCTTGAATTGTTAAAGCAGGGCCAGGATCTGGACAGGAGCCAATGAACAGGAGGGCAACTCACCAGATAATAGAAGTCTTCTGTCTTCACACTCACTCAGAGAGAACAATGCCATCCCATGTATTGCATGACTAAGAGGCCACAACCCTCAGTGAAACACTCACCTCTCAGATGGGATTCGTTAATAAGAATAAAATGAACATAATGCGTCCCTGGGGACCCCACAGATGCACCGTTCCTACCAGTTCTATAAATGCTTGGGGTCCCGCAGGTAAACCTAACAGTGCTACAAAGGCTTAGGGGCCCTACAGGTAAACCTTTCCTAACCCAGTGCTACAAATGATATGTGCTCATTGCAGCAGGACCGGGCGCTCTAGGGGCGCAATTAAGTTGCTTGGCATTCATCTACCCTTAGCTAAGCCACGTAATATAGGCAGTAGATCAGGATGATTCTCCTCGATCAGAAGTAGCTCTCACTATCGAAAAGGCGAAGACCCTGGTATAACACAAACGCAGACATGCGGTTAGGCTCTACCAGGACATGCAGTAAACTATTAATGTATGTATCTGTAGGATTAGATTGTATTGCAAGTTAATTCATATGTCACTATTTTCCGCACACAACATACAACATAGATTCCTCACATGCGCACCCTGATGAAGGGAGAACCCCCAAAATGAATTGGGGCAGACTGAATTTAAATTTACTTGCGGAACAGAGGATTTCGAAAGTGATTCTATGAGAATAAATATGCTTACACTGGAATACAAGTGGATTTGCTTCCAAGGGAAGGAAACATTGATGCACTTTTACGGGTACAAGCTGTGGAGCAGGAGACACAGACCTGATCTAGTCTGGCGCTATATAAACAACTGTAGCCAAATACATCTACCTTCTGGCTCGGGATGAGTGGATTTCATAAATACTACAATAATGAATGAAAAATAGACAGCATGCATAGACAAGGTTTGCTATGTAACATCTGGACTCCTGTAAACCTAAACAAACACCAGTAATCAGACACTAGGGACATCACCTGAAGCTCTTAAGATTTTCCTTTTGTTTGGTGTCTTGTTTTTGGTAGGTGGGTTTTTAGGATAAGCTATTTTTGGGTGCGTCTGGGGGTGGGGTGTGTCAGGTAGCCCCTGTGGTAGACGATGGGATAGAGGATAAGGAGTGCCATGCCATCCCTTTATATATTTCTCCCCTCCTATATTCACAGTCCCCTTTTACCAGTTGTCTGCTTTGCTGTCATCAAGAAGTGGAGAGAGGGAAATCGGCAGGCGGCCCCTTTAAGCCGGAGTCTAAGGATGGACATCAGAGGATACACATTTGAAGAAGGCGGGGGCGGCGAGCATGTCAGGTTGGTCAGTAATTGGTACAGCTACACGCGGAACCGGAACGCGAGGCGGAGAAACTAGGGGGGGGGGGGGAGACCGGAAAGACAGAGAAGGACTAACAGCCTTACGAGAGAGAGAACTAGAGCCCAGGGTAGGTCACAGCTTGTCGGCGAGCAGAACACTCGAACCTGGCGGAGGAGGGAAAGCCGAAGCAGATGACCAGACCTCACTGAAGGACGCGGAGTCACCACACCATGGCCCCGGAGGGACGTGGCTCTTACAGGTGCGTGGGCGTCTACGGGGTTTTTGGAAAGGGGCTGAGTAAGAGAGGGACGGGAGGGGAGGCTGAGGGGTAAAAGGGACCCAGGGAAAAGGAAATAAGTGAGACGGAAACAAAGAGAAGAGCAGAAATCATCGGCTACTCTTTTTCTTTTGGTTGCTCCAACCTCTACACCCTCCCTTCACATTCATTCATAGCTATTATTTATCCCTCACATCCTCCCTTGACTTAACCATAAAGCAAAAACACTTACCTGAGTCTTTTCCTTCTGTCCGAGGGACGACGGCAGCCGAGGCTCACCTAAGGGACTGAAGAAGAAGACCCTGTGGGAAAGAAGAATATAACAGAGACAATCAATCATTGTGATTTCCTGTAATACTAATAAAAAGTGCATACCAAGAAACTATTCAATGCAGTGTGCTCCCTCTTGACCGACTCTTCTACAACAGGGAGCTACATACTTTCCCTACAGGGAATGGGAGACAGAAACACAGAGACCAACAGACACACACACACGGGAAAGCATAGTAGGAAAATGCTATATACAGTTGTTCTATGCTTGCATATGTACATTGTTTTAGAAAGATAGTGGAACTATTTATTATGTTCAATGTGCCTATTTTTCTAACTACTTTTATCTGCTTCTATTATCATTGCAGTTCGGACTGGACTGTTCCCATGAGGCACAGGGTCAAGACTGATTTGCATATGGCCACGTCTAAACTGGGGTGGCATGGTGAGCAAAATAATGATGGATTTAACCCAGATCTCTTGACTGGGGGTGAATGTTTTGATTTATTCTGCATTCCGTCCATCAATTGTGTGTCTTTTGCTCTATTATCATTGCAGCACATACATTCTATACAAGAATTACGATGGTTAAATTAATAATGAAAATGCTAATGATATGTTATTTTAATTTGATATTGCACATGAATTGCCACTAAACAGAAACTACTTTAAGGAGAAATTTAGGATTTTTACGTAGAACCACTCTATCGTTGTGAAGTTGAAAGAAGGGCTCTTGCATAGTTAATGCCTGAAGTTCATCAACTCTCCTTAGTGAGTTTATCGTTTTGAGGAAAGCAACTTTCCATGACAGGAATTGTAACGGACATTTGTGCATTGGTTCAAAAGGCGGGCCCATTAGCCTTGGAAGAACTATGTTTAAGTTTCACTCTGGAGCAGGGGGAATATTTGGCGGTATAACCCTTTTTAATCCTTCCATGAAGACTTTAATCACTGGTACTCTGAAGAGAGATAGGTGTTGTCTATTTTGCAAGTGTGCAGCTACGACTCCCAGGTGTAAACAAATGGATGTGTAAGTGAATCCACATTGCTCTAAATGCAACAGATAACAAATTATATTCTGCACAAACGCATCAAGATGGTTGATATTGTTGTTGTTACAATAGGCAACAAAACGTTTCCATTTGCTGCATAACATGCTCTAGTAGTAGGCTTTCTAGCTTCCTTGAAAATATTCATACAGTCTGGTTGTATGTTAGAAAGGCGAACCCGGGGGAGGCAGAAGGTGTCTGACTGACCACCCCTAGGTCTACCCCTCCTTCAAAGAAGGGACCGAGCGATGTCGAGGGGCCTCCGACGTGAGGGCCCTCTCCTAGAATCGTACAGCAGAGTAACCCCACCACCACAAATGTACACCACACATAGTTAGAATTTTCAAGCTTTATCTGGTAGTAAGGATCGTTTCAATATATACAGCAGATCCGGAGATCTGTAAAGTCTCGTAACAAGGGCAAGGTAGCGGGACAGTCTCAAAGATGGTCGGTTGCAAGGAGACCCTACGCACAGCTCTCAATCCTCGAGCTGGGGGGTCTCTAGAAGTTGGGCCGCGGCAGCGCCAGCAGGCTCCAAGGTGGTTACGGGGAAGATGGACCGCGGCAGCGCCAGCAGGTTCCAAGATGGTTCAGCGAGTGTGGACCGCGGCAGCGCCAGCAGGTTCCAAGATGGTTCAGCGAGTGTGGACCGCGGCAGCGCCAGCAGGCTCCAAGATGGATTCAGCGAAGGTGGACCGCGGCAGCGCCAGCAGGTTCCAGGGTGGTTACGGCGAAGGTGGACCGCGGCAGCGCCAGCAGGTTCCAGGCAGGACAGCAAAGATGAGTTCTTCTCAGGGTCAGCCGCGACAGCGTCAGCAGGGCTTCTCGACTCCGGGATACAACTGCCGTCCTACTCCGGGGCTGCCCCAGATATAGGTCTGGAGACCTTTGATGTCCGGACCCTCTCGCCTGGGGGTCAGAGGGGCCGGGATGATGGTGTCCAGACACCCAGCAGGGGGTGGAGCCAGCGCCCAGGGAGGCCGGAGGCCGATCGAAACCAGGCATCCGGGGACGGTTGGAGAGCCATCGAAACTCCCCTCTCCTTGTCTTTGGTTGAGTGGCCACTCTACCACCTGGAGGGATCTTGGTGCCTCGATGGCGGGCTCGCTGGGGTCGTGGCCGCGGCTGGGCCGGGACCACGTGTCTGTGACGTGATGGGCCCAAGATGGCGTCGGGCCTGGAATGAGGGTCCGGAGTGGGCATCGGACCGGCAATGCTGGGGCGGCCCGAGTGTGCCGCGTCAGTGGTCGTGGGCCGCCTGGTGGCGGATCGGATGGTTCGTAGGTCGTGCAGAAGGCCGCTAGGGCCGACCTGGGCTTGGAGGGGGACCCGATGTTGTCCGGGGCCCGCCATGCGGGAGGGGTAGGACCACGCCACGAGGCCGGGTCCAACATTGTAGTTGTAAATAACCAAACTCTATGACTTCAGGAGCCAAATCGCTAGGTTGAGTTCTCTGGGAATTGGATGTCTGATTTCTCCATGGCTCGGAGTGAGGAGACAAGATGTGATATGTAGCTTTTGATGTGGAACCACTGAGAGTTCTAAGGATGAGAGTACCAAGGTTGACGAGAACATGTGGGAGCTATTAAGATCAGTGAGGGACATTTGTCTGAGCTTCCGAACTATAAATGGAATTAGCAATAGAGGCGGAAAAGCGTAAGCTAAAGCGTTTTCTCCATGTTAATTTCCATAGGAAATTTTGCGACAAGCTACAGCCCGAACTGCTGAACGGAATTACCCGAAATGTGGAAAAAAAAGGTAGAGCTTGGTTCAGAACGCGACCTTTTTTAAAATGGTGTAAATCCTTTCAGTAGTTTTTGAGAAAATCAAAAAATAAGAGTAAAAAAATCAATTTCCCATAGGAAAATTTGTGCAACGCTACAGCCGAAACTACTGAACGGAATTACCCCAAATTTGGCAAAAAGGTAGTGCTTTGGTCAGAAAGCGACCTTTTTAGGTCTCACCTGAGCCAGCGCATGCCCTGCACTGGCGAGACTTTAAGTAAGTGGGCTTCAGAAAATTCTACCACTGTGGCCTAGAGCTTGCGGTTACGCGCTCGGGCGCGCGCTCACGAGCAGAGGAGCTATCTGGCTTTCCTCTCTCCTCATGGGTCATCAGCTTTCAAAATACGAGAAGTGGAGAAGTGTGGCTCAATGGTTAGAGCGGCAGACCCTGATGCAGAGGTCTGGCCCGGGACCAGGGTTCAATTCGCTCCCTCGGCGGGTCTTGGGCTCAAAAATTCCACGGACCTGATATTTCTCGCCTTGGTGCCTATTCCAATCATGGAGTCCCACTCTGCAACTCTGGGCAATAGCTTGATTAATCTCCACAACGGCCCCCACAACGCTAAGGATGCCTGGCCTCCACCTTGGGGGTGCCCAGGAGTGGACACCTCACAGGGAAAGCCAGGATGGGTTCCACAGCGGTATTTGTACAAGCGCCTTGAGACCCTTACGGGTGAGTAGTGCGCTATACAAGTATCAATTTACATTTTACATTTACGAGAGCTCTCGTTCACATTTCTGAAGTTGGTAGCTTCCTTTTCATTTGCCTATGTATCCCTACCTCTCTACCTCTACTCTACCTCTCTACCTCTACTCTACCCCTCTACCTCTCTTCTACCCCTCTACTTCTCTTTTACCGCTCTACCTCTCTTCATTCCTCTACCTCTCTTCATTCCTCTACCTCTCTTCTATCCCGCTACCTCTCCTCTATCCCTCTACCTCTCTTCTACCCCTCTACCTCTACTCTACCTCTCTTCTACCCCTCTACCTCTCTTCTATCCCTCTACCTCTCTTCTATCCCTCTACCCCTCTACCTATCTTCTACTCTTCTATCGCTCTACCTCTCTTCAAGCCCTCTACCTCTCCTCTACTCCTCAACCTCTCTTCTACCCTTATACCTCTACTCTACCTCTCTTATACCACTCTAACCCTCTTCTACCCCTCTAACCCTCTGCTACCCCTCTACAGCTCTACTACCCCTCTACCCCTCTAATATCCCTCTTCTACCCCTCTACACCACTTGTACCCCTCTACTACCCCTCTACCCTACTACCCCTCTAACCTACTACCCCTCTATTACCCCTCGACCTCTACTCTACCTCTCTTCTATCCCTCGACCTCTCTTCTACCCTTCTACCCCTCTATACCTCTTATACCCCTCTACACCGCTACCCTTTTCTACCCCTCTACTACCCTTTACCCCCTTCGACCCCCTTCTACAGCTCTACCCCTCTTCTACCCCTCTATCCCTCTTCTACCCCTCTAACCCTCTAATAACCCTCTACCCTCTTTCTACTCTTCTACCCCTCCTCTACACCTCTACTACCTCTCTTCTACCTCTACACTACCTCTCTTCTACCCCTCAACCTCTACTCTACCTCTCTTCTACCCCTCTACCTCTCTTCTACCCCTCTACCTCTCTTCAACCCCTCTACCTCTACTCTATCACTCTTCTAACCCTCTACCCCTCTTCTACCCCTCTACCTCTCTTCTACCCCTCTACCCCTCTCCTACCCCTCTTATACCCCTCTACTATACCTCAACCCCTCTACTACCCGTCTACCACCGCTCTCCTACCACTCTACCGCTCTACTACCCCTCTTCTCCTTTTCTACCCCTCTACCCCTCCTCTACCACTCTACTACCCCTCTACCCCACTACTACCCCTCGTCTACCCCTCTACTACCCCCTACTACCCCTCTACTACCCTGCAACCCCTCTACTACTGCTCTACAACCATCTACTACCCCTTTGATACCCCTCTACCTCTCTTCTATCCCTCTACCCTCTACTACCCCTCTTCTATCCCTCAACCCCTCTTATACCCCTCTACTATATCTCAAACCCTATATTACCCCTCTACCACTGCTCGCCTACTGCTCTACTACCTCTCTTCTACCGCTCTACCCCTTTTCTACCCCTGTACCACCTTCTACCCCTGTACCCCTTTTCAACCCCTCTACTACCCCTCTACTTCTCTTTTACCCCTCTACTTCTCTTCTACCCCTCTTCTACCCCACTACCTCTCTTCTACCACACTACCTCTCTTCTACCCCTCTACCTCTCTTCTACCCCTCTACCTCTCTTCTACGCCTCTACCTCTCATCTACCCCCTTACCTCTTTTCTACCTCTCTACTCCTCTTCTACCCCCTACACCTCTATACCTCTACCCCTCTACTACCCCTCAAACCTACTACCCCTGTAACCTACTATCCCTCTAGTGCCCCTCTACCTCTTTTCTACCCCTCTACCTCTTCTACCAATCTACCTCTATTCTACCTCTCTTCTACCACTCTACCTCTCTTCTATCCCTCTACCTCTCTTCTACCCCTCTACCTTTCTTCTATCCCTCTAGTTATCTTCTATCCCTCAACATCTCTACTACCCTTCTACCTCTCTACCATCCCTCTTCTACCCCTCTACCACTCCTCTGCCCCTCCTCTACCCCTACCACTCTTTTACCCCTCTACTTCTCTTTTACCCCTCTACTTCTCTTCTACCCCACTACCTCTCTTCTACCACACTACCTCTCTTCTGCCCCTCCACCTCTACTCTACCTCTCTTCTACCCCTCTACCTCTCTTCTATGCCTATACCTCTGTTCTACCCCTCTACCTCTACACTACCGCTCTTCTGCCCCTCTACCTCTCTTCTACCCCTCTTCTATACCTCTATCCCTCTTCTACACCTCTTCTACCCTTCTACACCCGCTCTATCCCTCTACTACCCCTCTATCCCTCATCCAACCCTCTACACCTCTTCCCTTTCTTCTACCCCTCTATTACTCCTCTACTACCCCTCTACCTCTCTACTACCCTTCAACTCCTCTTCTACTGGATTCTATTAGGGCCCAGAACCATTTTATTTAGTGATGTCCATCTGCACACTTTCCTGCATCTTGTAGTAAATTGAATATTGACAAACAGAAGTGTTATTCCACAAACAGTGAGTTCTGCAGCTTGTCTGTGTATCTTTTATCTGCACCTCACAGACTCCTCACATTCCTCTCGAGAGAAGATCCTGCCTCCTACTCATTAGTGTCGTTTCAGTAACTGTTTCTATCACGTGTTCATGTTTCATTGACTTGTATTAGGATAAAAGTGTGTAAAAATACATTGTGTAGCATTAGCATTATATACTCAAAATGCTTTAGGGTGGATGCTCTCGTCCATTGCAAAGACAATTGTCACTTGTTAGTTTGCTTGGCCTTTTGCTATTTTTGCATTAAATGTATTCAATGTAATCTGCCTGTTACTAAATGACTGACTTGAATTGTATCTTGCTGATGTGAGCTGCGGAATTGCTCGGTGTATTGTGTCTGCCATGATTTTGTTCCTCAATAAAGATTTTTGAAAACTTTAAAAAAAAGAAAAAAAATAATATTTTTTTGCATTAAATATATGATAGATTTGCTGGCCTCCCGGTGTGCTGTGTTTTATTTTACATATCACAAGAGATGATGAGGAAAATGACAGTCCAGTATACACATTATTCATATAAATCAACTCATAGTATACTGTTCTGGAGGTTCAGTCCCACAGACATTATCTCTAACTGAACGCAGGCACTCTAGGAAGCATGTGCTTTTCAAACCAGTTGTCCTCTGATGCGGCACTATTGGATAAGTCAAAATGTCCTGAATTTTAGGAGGGTTACCATATGTAGTGCACTCTGTTAGACAGCGCTCACCTGTGGTAGTAAGATGGTACTAGGCACCTTATCACCTATGCACGGTGCAGGGCTTTGAGTTACATAGCTCCTCACGCTGTGGAGAAGATTAGGTCACATTTACCCATTCTCCCATATTTGGTCCTGATGAAATGCCAACAGAATGCTCCATGACTACACAGGGCATGAACAAAGTTGACCTAAAGTATAGACCCCAGCTTACCAGCAGGTCCATAGGTGATCGACACTTTCAAACAGTGATAGGGGCCATTAGTGCTTCAATTTCTCTGCCACTGTTTTTAATCTCAACATGGACCAGGATGATCACATTAACTATATTGCGGCAACTGGGCGATAGTTGATCTTATATTCAGACTTTCACCAATCTCAAATCTTATGACACAACATCCTCTGTACTACTATGCTCATCCCGAGTACTTAATAAAAGATCTGCGATAAAGTGTCCTCTTGTGGTGCTCGACAGGCATTGTAGCGCCGGCCTGGTGAGGAGTATAGCACAATGATGAAGCATGTCACCTTCAAGTGAGTGAACGCAACTTGTCTTAAAAGCACATGCTTCCAAGGGTGTCTGGGTTCAGTTACAGATAATGTCTCTGGGACTGAACCTCTGGAACAGTATACTGTGATTTGATTGCCCTTCTGATCTACCGGCCATTTCCGCCTGCCCTTTGCTGCTCTGTGCTGCCCAGGGACCTGCTTGTTGTTTGTGGCTGCCTTTCTTTGACGGACTTTGCCCCATCTACATCGCGGAGCGCGGGACTGCCGGGACTCCAGTTCCCAGGAGGCAGTGCGCTCTCGCGACATTCCCATCGGGCCAACGAGGATAAATTAGCGTTGGGGCTCCCGCGGCGCAGGACGAGCGCGGGCTCGCCCGGGCTAAGCCCGGGCCAAGGGCAGGCCCATCCTTGTCCGTCAAAGGCCAGAGGAGGCCGAGCAGGGCCACCCCACTTGAGTCTGAAAACAGGACACCTCCCATAGGGACGGACGCTAGACCCAGAGTGGCAGTAAGTGAACCGCCGGATACACTTTTAACATTTTTTTTTTTATTGAAGCCAAGGTTTGTCAACATAAACATTTGCATAAACCAGCATTATATCATAGCAAAAAGCCGAACAGCTAAAACAAATCTATTTGAACCAAAAGAATCACCATAAGTAGCTATCCCAGGTCACAAACTTGTTATATATTTCATAAAAGAGAGTTGATCAGGTATAAAAGTACAAAAATCCAGTAGAAAAAGCCCCCTGTAAACATTCACACAATAAATAGATAAATAGATAAATAGACAATTAATGAGGTCTTAAATCTCATTCCCACCCGCCACCAAACAAACTGGCCACTACATCCTCACCCTCTGTTTTAATCAAATCTCAAACCCCATGTTTTATTAAATCTAATAAGTCCCCCATTTCTTGCTGCAAAGGTATATTCACTTTTCTTTACCCTTCTCATCTTATGCCCCCATTCCAAGGCTGACGGAATTAAGTCAGAGCGCCAATTTTGAAAGACCTGTGATCTTGCAATCGCCATAGCTATGTACAGAAATCTAGTCACTGAATCTGCAAAATGGATATCCGGGTCAAAGCCAAAAAGAATTAACCTGTCAATTAACCTGTCATTTACTTCCAACTGTAAATTGCATTCTTTTTCGAGATACACAAATACCTCTACCCAGTAAACATTAATCTTTGGACAGCGGAGCATAATATGTGACCAATTGGCAGCAGGAAAGTTCAAACATCGGAAACATTGGGAAGACTGATTGGGGTACATTTTGGCCAGGGCTGCTGGGGTTTGATACAGCAGCCATTTACTAAAAAATAGCATCCTGCGCCAATTTGCCCCTCTTAAGGAGCTGAAATTCAACCTGTTAATAGTGGTCCAAAAATAGGGGGAGATTTCACAGTTTTCCTGTTCTGACCATTTCCTTAAAACTTTAGATTCAACATTCACCCCCCCTTACCGAGGTCAAATATTTCTTCCAGGCACCAGGCTTCTTGTCTGATACCTTAACTAAAAGATTCTCCACCAACCGATTCTGAGCCAAAAAGGAAATAGCGCTAGTTTCGGCAAGATATTTAAATAAAGTGTCATAGGAATTCATTAAGATAAAATCATTGATCAATGATTGGCGCATATCTGCCATAGACACCCAGTTACCATCCTGTATAAAGTCAGAGATTTTAACAAGCCCTGCTTCCGCCCATTTTACAGCCAGATATCTAGGTTGTCTAACACCTATGAAGGGGAGAATTTCTTCTAACAAGGAAGCAGAGTTGATTGCAGGTATGGAATAATTTTTAAAGAATGCCTGCCTTCTTTTAAAAAGCCACTGCAAGCTCCTGTAGCGGACCAGCTTTGGAGATCTGAACATTAACAGGGGAGAATGAGTTTGGGTGTCCTGACACATAAGATTGATAAAAAAGTTGGTAAAACAATGTGTTTGTGGTGCGGGCTTAAACCTAGATAAATATTGTGCAAAATACGCATCACAGTAGCTTTTAAGATTGGTAAGTGCTAAACCACCCTGATCCAAGTCTTCATATAAAGTGCTAAGTGCAAGGCGTGGGACTTTGTTTGCCCATATAAAGGCTGTAAACATTGACTCAACCTGAGAAAAGAAGGAATTTGATAAAGTGCACGGAATTGAGGCAAACAAAAAATTAAATAGCGGTAAAACAGACATCTTAATCAGAGCCACTCGTCCCATAATAGACAAAGGAAGTAAATTCCATCGGGAGAACAGCCCTTTAACTTTCTTTATTAGGGGATCAAAGTTTAATTTATATAGCTCATCAATTAGATTTGAGAAAAATATTCCCAAATATCTCTTTGGATTCGAGTTAACAGAGCCCCGGATATCAGGGTGTAGATTTATAGCGTCACTCCCACACTGAATAACTTCCGTCTTGCCCTTATTAATGCGGTATCCCCCTAAAGCTTCAAAGTCATCAAACAACTTGAAGACCTTGGATTGCACCTCAACTGTGGGCTTAATTAAGAGCATGATGTCATCAGCAAACAGCTTTATTTTGGGCATTGCTGTAATTGGAGGACAAATATCGACACAGTTACGAATAGCTGTTGCTAAGGGTTCAATAAAGAACGCGAATAGCACCGGTGATAAAGGGCAACCTTGCCTCGTGCCTCGCTTAATTTTAATAGATCCTACCACTTCCGAATTGATGATTATATTGGCCATCGTGTTCTCATATAGGGTCTGAATTAAAAGTATCAATGACCTTGGGATATTAAAAGAGTGTAAAATTAAAAATAATGTCTCCCAGACCACAAGGTCAAAGGCCTTTTCTGCATCTAATAATAAGATGAGAGACGGAATCTTCTGACCCTCAAAGTAATTCAGGGCGTCTGCGAGAAAGTGAGTGTTAGTAGACAATTGTCTACCAGCTAGAAACCCGTTCTGGTCAGGGTGGATCAACTGTGCTGCAAATGTATTGAACCTACAAGATAAAAGTTTTGTACCGATTTTGTAGTCCGAGTTCAGCAGCGTGATCGGACGATAAGAGCTAGGATCCATCTTATCCTAACCTTTCTTTGGGAAACTTACAATGTTCCCCTGCCTAAAAGATTACGGAACTGGCCCTCCTTCTAATAAAGAATTAATCAGGAATTGAAAAAAATCTGAAAGTGCTCCAAAAAAGACCTTAAAAAATTCTGCGAGTAGTCCATCTGGACCACAGGCCTTGCCATTCGCCAAACTTTTTACGACTTCCTCCAGTTCTGACAAAGAGAAAGGGCTCGCCATAGATTGATTATCTATTTCAGACAGGGTTGAGGATGGATTTTCTTGAAGGAATTTAGCAAGCAGTTGGCCATCAACCCTTTGTGATTTACCATAGATAGAGTCGTAGTGGGCCATCATAATGTCCCCTATTATCCCTGGGTCTTCTGTGGGAGCTGCTGTCAGTCGGCATTTTAATGCTTTAATTTGATTTGCTGCGGCCTGCTCTTTGGCCTGCCATGCCAATAGCCTACCAGTGAAATTACTTTCCTCATAAACCTTCCGTTGAAAGCGTTGAAAAAAGATCTCACTTTGGATGTTATAGGCAGAGCAGAGCTCACGTTTGGCCTGATCAAGAACTTTTTTATTAGAAACAGTAGGATCTTTCAAAAATATCTCGTTTAGGGCATGGATCTTCTCTTCATGCTGTAACTTTTCCAGCCTAGCTTTCTTGGAAATGGCTGCATCTTTGCCTATTAATAGTCCCCGCACAAATGCTTTAAGTGAATCCCAAACTATATTTGGTGCAGCAGACATAGTGTTCTGATTCAAAAATTGTCTAATCTCTAACTCCATGGACTTTACCCAGTCTTCATCATTTAAGTACTGCTTATTGAAAGCCCACCGTTTTGGGAGTCTCAATCCTTCCCCCAGATGGATTTCCAATGTGAGCATTGCGTGATCTGAGAATGCATTAAAAAAAAAATGTTGTCACGAAAACTCTAACCCCTGGGAGATAAAAAAAAATAATCAATACGGGAGGATACACATAGTGGACACGTCCTCCAGTGAATGAGTGGACGTAATAGCTGATTACATCAGTTTTAGCAGTTAGGGAGGCAGCGCCTTGTGCTTTGTGGACTCTATTTCATTTTTAGTGCCTTTCGTACTGTATGTAACGTAGGACCTGACCATAGTTCTATAGCACATCTGCGCTGTAACCGGTGGGAGTATCGAACACCACTCAGTATGAGTAAGCGGAAGGTGATTCCTGGGGTAGGGGGCGGGGTTAAGGGGACCCTTGATGCATTTCTTTAAAGAGCAGAATCACTGTTAGTCCACGAAATTCAGCTCACAGAAAAAAGATTGTCGCTAGATACACTTCTAGAACATAAGCGATCATCAATGGGCCCCATAGCAAGGTCTAAAACACCAAGTAAAAGTATCCTCCAAGGTCAATCAAAGCAAGATAGTGGTAGCATCACTAGTGCTATGGTACATGTTCCCCATATGACACAGGAGAGTGGCTCACTTATGTACCCTGATGACCCACTTATAATGGATTCTGACCCTGACCGGTCTCACATTAGTATTGAAGAGGTGGAGAAGAATTCCAGCGCGTCCACTCCAGTGATTGACAGGCCAGAACAAGGGCCATCAGAGTTGGTAGCCTCTAGGGCCAACTCAGGTATAGGAACCATAGTAAGGGGGGCGGAGAAGTGATCACAAGATCAAAAGGTGCAATAAAAGACGCATCTACTACTCAGTTGGTATCACCTCTAGCTGACGCAAGGACCCGGGGCACACGATCGGGGGAAGAGGGGCCGATTGTTTCAAAGCCAAAATCAAAACAGAAGGGTGCCGTAAATACCAGCAGAGTGAACACTGCCGTGGGACCCATTTATAGCACGCAATGTTCAAACTGTGGGAAGATGGGGAGCGGACAAGGAATGGAAGATCTATTAAGGTCAAACTTAGAGCTCCTTTTTTCCACCAATTTGGGACCGGTGCTCGAGAGAATTAAGGTTATTGAGGAAAAACTATCTCGGCTATGCGATCAGGGGAAAAGTGTGCCAGCTAGAATTAGGGGACCGGGGGGGGGGGGGCAGAAGCCTCATCATACTCAAAGCCCACAACTAGTTATGAGGGTCAAGGAGGGGGGCACCGCGAAGACGGGCAGGTGGGCAAAGACAGTGAGGGCACCACCAAGGGTGCCTTGGCGGGTAAAACGAACTGGACTACCCTAAGCATAAACAGAATGGGGCCACCTAATACGGTTTGTCCTGACACAGCCCAGAGGGGCTCGGAGGGAAGAAGGGCAATAGTTAGTGATGAGGAGTTAACAATAGCGAACGCTGTGCAGAGCACTAGGGGTTTACTGACATTGGATCTCCCCCCAGCCTCAAGCCCCTACACAGTGGTCCTTGTAGGGGTTCCTACTAACGGGGATGAGAGGGAGGAATCCCTGCGCACTCTAATTAACAAGACAGCACATTGGCTAGTCAAAAACACGGGTTTCAATATCACACAACACAGACATATTCTGATGGCAAGGAGGGTGGCTTGGATCGGAAGTAACAGAAAGAGCTTTGCGGGTGATTGTGTGATTTTGAATTTCAGATATCCAGAGTTAGTCAATGAGCTCCTCCATAGTCAATCCAGGGGTCAATACCAAGGCGATGGAGGGTCCAGTATTAGACTGCTCCCCTTGGCTTTTTTCTATAGGGATATGGCCCATAGGAATATGCAAGGTGACCATAGGAGGAATAGAGTCAAGTCAAGTTTCAAGTTTGGCATTTATATAGCGCACTACTCACCCATAGGGTCTCAAGGCGCTTGGAAAGGTGGGAAATTACTTATCAAAAATCCAGGTTTTGAGTTGTTTTCTGAAAGAGAGGTGGTTTTGAGTAAGGCGGAGGTGGGTGGGGAGGGAGTTCCAGGTTTTGGCCGCTAGGTAAGAGAAGCATCTTCCCCCCATGGTGGACCTGTGGATGCGTGGTATTGCGGCGAGGGCTTGATTGGATGATCGAAGTTTGCGGGTGGGGGTGTAAAACGAAAGACGCGTGTTAAGGCATTTGGGTCCTAGATTGTATAGGGCTTTGTGTGCGTGGGGGATGAGACGGAACGTTATTCTCTTGTTGACGGGAAGCCAGTGGAGGTCTTTCAGGTGATTAGAGATGTGAGCTCTGCGGGGGACATCTAGAATGAGTCTGGCTGAGGCGTTTTGGATACGTTGGAGTTTTTTCTGTAGTTTGGCTGTGGTTCCGGCATACAGGGTGTTTCCGTAATCTAGTCGGCTTGTGACCAGTGCGTGGGTAACCGTCTTTCTAGTTTCGGTGGGGATCCAACGGAAGACTTTTTTGAGCATACGTAGGATGTTGAAGCATGAGGAAGAGACGGCGTTGACTTGTTTGGTCAATGATAGGGGGGAGTCTAGGATGAAGCCCAGATTACGTGCGTGGTCCGTAGGTGTGGGGGCGCTTCCTAGGGCCGGAGGCCACCATGAGTTATCCCAGGCTGAGGGAGATGATCCTAATATGAGGACTTCTGTTTTATCCGAGTTGAGTTTTGGGCGGCTGTTCCTCATCCATTCGGCCACTTCTTTCATCCCTTCGTGTAGATTGGTTTTGGCTGTGTTTGGGTCTTTGGTGAGGGAGAGGATCAGCTGGGTGTCGTCTGCGTAGGAGATGATGTTGAGGTTGTGTTGTCGAGCGATGGATGCGAGGGGACTCATGTAGACGTTGAAGAGTGTGGGACTGAGTGAAGAACCTTGTGGTACGCCGCAGATGACTTCGGTGGCCTCTGATCTGAAAGGGGGGAGGCGGACTCTTTGCGTTCTTCAGACGAGGAACGAGATGATCCAGTCCAGTGCTTTTCCTTGTATTCCAATGTTGCTGAGACGATGTATAAGGATGTTATGACAGACTGTGTCGAAAGCCGCGGAGAGGTCAAGAAGGATGAGGGCAACTGTTTCTCCATTGTCCAGTAGTTTTCGGTTGTCGTCTGTAGCTGCGATGAGGGCGGTCTCGGTGCTGTGTTTGGCTCGGAATCCGGATTGGGATGGGTCGAGTGATTTGTTGGATTCGAGGAAGGCGGCTAGTTGACTGTTGACAGCTTTCTCAATGACTTTGGCAGGGAAAGGGAGGAGGGAGATAGGGCGGTAGTTTTTAAGTTCGGTGGGGTCTGCTGTGGGTTTCTTCAAGAGGGCGCTGAGTTCGGCGTGCTTCCAGCTTTCTGGGAAGGTTGCGGAGTTGAAGGAGCAGTTGATGACGTCTCGAAGGTGGGGAGCGATGATGGAGTCTGCTTTGTTGAAAATGTGGTGGGGACAAGGGTCGGTTGGCGATCCTGAGTGGATGGAGTTCATCAGGCGGTTGGTGTCCTCCGTGGTGACTGGGTTGCATAGGATTGTATCAGACGGGGGGACCAGCTAGTTTCACTCATTAACTGATTTGCACCTCTCCACTGTGCTTCATCCCTAAATGAAATAGATTGACTGGTGGGGGGGTTGTAAGACGAGAATAGCACGAGGGGGGAGGGGTCACCCATAATAGGAGACAATGAAGGTCCAGGGAGCACACAGTCAGATGATTCCAATGTCAATGTGAGAGTTATAGAGCCCGGTGGGGGAAATGTGGAGAAAGATGCAGGGAATTTGGGTGAAGTTCCTGTAATGCCCACTAACCCTACAACTGTCACGGCAGGCAGTCAATAGTGGGAGAGATTAAGATCATATCCTGGCGCCGGGGAGGGCTAAGGGGGGTCTGACTATTTATGTCGATCTCAGACTCTCAGGAAGGTGGAGTGAACTTAGATGGGCCTCGGACTGCACACTGGGACTCACATATCGTAATATGGGTTTTAATTTAACTGTTGTAAATTTCTATAATGCCATTACTACAGGACAAACTCTCCAAAGCCTAAATGAATTAGGGGCTCGGCTGGCGGAGCGAGGGGCACTGTGCTCCCAGTTAGTATTAGCAGGGGAGTTCAATTGTCACCCATGCCCCTTCCTAAGAATGAATGAGGGGAACTGGTCGGC
This sequence comes from Lissotriton helveticus, assembly GCF_964261635.1. Taxonomy (NCBI): domain Eukaryota; kingdom Metazoa; phylum Chordata; class Amphibia; order Caudata; family Salamandridae; genus Lissotriton; species Lissotriton helveticus. The sequence continues at coordinate 426,759,215 of NC_136058.1, forward strand.
TTGCCCGACTGTAGAGGGGTGGCACCTGAATCACACAAGGGAAGGAGGAACGCTGAATAAGATCCTGGGCAGGCATGCCCTAACATATACCATGGATTTGATTGGTGGGGAGGGCAATAGCACGGTCACCCCTACTTTCAAAGGCAGGGCGAAGGGCACTATAATTGATTTTATTTTCGTTACACCCATGTTAAAGTGTCAGGTTACAAAGTTTGAGATAGAGGTTAGCATTTTCAGCGACCATAACCCGCTTCTCCTGTGCATCAGAGATTCAAATGCGGTACTTCTATCACAACGTAGGGGGGCCGGAGGTTTGATTAAAGCCACTGACCAAGGTAGGAGACTAAGGCGGGTCAACACGGACAGTGAGTCATTTTACAGAATCTTACTGACACAGGTCGAGTCCAACGTTTGGAAGTGTTTGGACTTGGAGGTTGAGGGGGCAGACCTGATCAAGGCATTTGAGGGAGCTGCCAAACAAATAGATGGCTTACTTAGGGGTAGGAAGATCAACAAGGAACACAGTGCACCAAGGTGGTTCGATCATGACTGCATCCTCACCTTGAGGGATCTGAAATCGGCTCTGAAATGCGTACCTAGGGACAGAGGGAAGGTATCAAGCTGCAGGGTTAGGTACAATAAAACACTAAGATGCCGCAGAACCGTATTGCAGAACCAGGCATGGGAAAACTTGAGAGAAGCGGCCGAGACAAAGGACGCGACTGCTTTTTGGAGAGTTGTTAATGAACCGTGCTTTCAGGATTCAAATAAACCCAAGCTGGCCTGCAACATCCTCCTAGAAACCTGGCTTGAGCATTCCAAGGGCCTGTATAACCATTGTAGCATTGAGAACTGGAAAGTGTGAACCCACCCCAGATTACCTTTTCCTTGGGAGAAATAAAGGCGGGGATTGAGGGGCTAACCCGTAATAAGGCGCCAGTACCTGATGGGATTCCACCAGATCTCCTCTTAAGCCAGAAAGAACTCTGGGTGCTCATACTCACCAGAGTAATAAATACCACAGTGCAAACAATGATGCCAATATCCTGGTCTACGGCCACAATAGTCCCCATATTTAAAAATGGGGACAGAATTAGCCCTCAATGCTATAGGCCTATTTCATTAATTGATGTTACCGTGAAAGTGCTAGGTAGGGCCATTCTTAACCGATTGATTGATTGGGCGGAGGAACACAAGATCATTACGGATACCCAGTATGGGTTTAGGTAGGGTGCGCTCCACCACAGATCAATGCCTTAATTTATATCTCCTGGCAGCCAAGTACACCGTAGCCAGTGAGGGGACGGTGTACATGGCTTTCATGGACCTCACCGCGGCATTTGATCGAGTAAATCTGAAGAAATTGTGGGGACTATTGGGGGCCTTGGGAGTTGACCCTGGTCTGGTAAATATATTACGGACACTGCATCAGAATACTTCTGCCCAGGTCAGATATGATAAGGAGGGAAAAGTCACAGACCACTTCCCATGCTCAAGGGGAGTGAGGCAGGGATGTATTTTGCCCCCTTCCTCTTTACATATATATATAAATGGTTTGACCCAGGCGCTGGGAGCTCTAGGGGTGGACTGACCGCAGATGGGTAGGAGAGGGATACCGGTGTTACTGTATGCAGATGACGCAGTACTCTTGGCCCGCACTGCGCGTGGACTGCAGCGCCACATGGATGGCTTTGTCCATTTTATGGATAGCTTAGATTTGTCACCGAACCTCACCAAATCATGTGTTATGGAGGTAGGGAAAGACCATCCAGCAAAACTAAGTATACAATAGGCACACAGGGACTGGAAAAGGTCAAGTCATTTTCATATCTGGGGATCATGTTCGACAGTCGCCTTAGTTTTAAAGCCCTTGTGGAGGAGAAATGCAATAAACGAATTAACTCAACAAGGGCAACTATGAATTTTGCAAAGAGTCTAGGCCGATGGTCTCCGGAACAAATCCTGAACCTCTACAGTTCTGTAAGCTGTGCCAAAGTTTTATATGGGAGTGAGGTCTGGGGCTTTATAGACCCGCTTAAGTTACAAAAAGAAGAAAACAAATATTTGAAATGGGTACTGAAAGTCCCACAAAGCATTTCCTCCTACGTGGTTCATGAGGAACTGGGTATAACCCATCTGTGCGATAGGCTGCAATGGAACCCCCTTGCATGCTGGATTAAGGTATGGACAAACCCAAAGGCGGCGTTAAGTCAACAAATAATATCAGACTGCATTGCACAGGCACGGGGTTACAATATTCCTTGGAGTAGACACATCAATGAAAACCTGTTAGCCATGGGTTGTGTTGAATATTTTACCCACCCGACCAAATTGCTATCTAAGGATAAGGGCCGTATTAAGTCAGAATTTTTAAACAGAGCCAAGTCAAATAGGGAAGCAAAAGAGCTGACTAAGCCATCAGTAAGAACTCATCAGTTAACAAAGTCGTGCCTGGGCGTGGAACCTTATTTGTGTCTTATTTACAATCCTCAAGACAGATTTCTCATGACCCGTTTCAAGCTAGATTTGTTACACCATACTTTGGCGGTTCCAGCAGGCTATACAACGCATTTGGAGAGTAAGGGCTCCTGTGGCTGCGACCAACGGTCTCCACAGGATACGCTCCATTTGGTCCTACTATGCCCATTTTACGCTTACCCATGGCGACTATTTTTAAAAGGTATTTTAAGGAAGGCCAAGTTCAAACAAACTAAGGTGGCCCTACTGTTTCTGAAATTGTCAGTCGAACCTTTAAAAACTTTTCAGTGTAGTACATTTTCTAAGATTAGCGATGAAACTCAGAACCAGTAGAGGGGAGGAATAATGGTCCTGTGTGTTCAATATTTGCTCTGATTTGCACTATACTATGGATGAAACATTTTTAACCGGGTACCTCCTTGTCATTTCTATAAGATGATCCCCGTGCCGAATCATTTATATTTTATGTATTGATGTTAAACAGGTTTTTAGTATGGTTTTTATAATGTATGAGATATTGTTTTTTAACACTGTACTTTTATGGTATTCGTTTATGCCGAATAAAGTATATTTTGAATTGACTTGATTGTGTTTTATTTTAACAAATGTACATAGCAGATATTGGTGCTTGCTTGTTTCACAAAAATGATCGGATACCTGCCTCGGAGCGCACTTCTTACCGACGAGTATGGGGTTATCATGTTGCTGCTACAAGGTCCTTACCTGTGCAAGTTATCGGGAACGATGCAGGGGCAGACCCAAACCAGCCACACATGGAGATCAATGACAAATACTGAAGAATTAACAGAGCTTCCAAGCTGGTGACCATTACTTAATTGACCTTGAAAATAAAAGACACGTTTTTAGTATCCTGGTGACTCATGACCATAAAAAACAAAGGTTATACATTCAATATTGTGTCAAATACTTAAAAAATAGAACTGGATGTGCTGAATCGGAAGTTGTCCCAGGTCATTCGTGACACCTTCCACCACTATTGCTTATGGGACTAGTAGTTTTGTTTTTCTCATTAAAAGGATGGGCTCTAAAGTCCCAGTGTTCTAAGTGATGTTGGTTAAAATCAGAGGCCTGACGGAGATGAAGCATGACATGGCTCTGCTTAGCAGTGAGATGACTGACAGTTCCCCAGCCCTTCAATTCTTTGACAGACAGAGGCTCGTTCGCCATTCATATTTTTTTGCAATGACAAAGAAACTTTTATTGTAGCTTCTGTCAACTGAAGAGATAAAACCCCTGGGCATGTTTAATTAACTACTGACAAACATGAACAATCAAGAACATGAGTTTCTGGAAAACTATCAAGCACCCAATCAGGATCAGCCACCCTTCACACCCAGGAATTCTTGAGGCTTGGCTTTGGAGAGGATGAATTGCACGTGGGTATAAGCAGTGGCGATTGGTACATAGGGGCGAATGGGGCATTGCCCCACTAGCCTCGGGAGTCGGGACGGGGAGGAAGACAAGAGAGACACGTACCACACACACGCAATGCAGCAGCGTCAAATCAATGAACTGCTCACTGCCCCGTGTGTGACAAATTAAATTCAGTCAGTCTGACTCTGACTGTTTTGTTTTTTTTCGTCAAGGGATGGACGATGACGAGGGCACAGCAGGTCAGAGACCTCCTGCGCATGTGCTGGCCGGGGCGAGGAATATTGCTCGCCCTGGAAGCACATGCGGAAAGAGTGGTGTCACCATGAAGGGAGTGGCGTAATAAAGGCAAAAAAGGCCGGGTTTCAAATGGGTACAAAAGGGGGTGGTGATAGACGGAGCATCTGAACCAATCAAACACTCACACCCAGTCAACAGATCTGGATTTAATCCATCACTGTTCTTTAGCCCACTCTGCCACCCCAGTTCAGACATGGCCATATGCAAATCAGTCTGACCCTGTGCCTCATGGGAACAGTCCAGCCCGAACTGCCAAGCCATGCCTTTCCTGGACCGGAAACAAGCTTCCTAGGACCAGTTTCTGGCATTTCAGCTGAACAAAGCGGTCCATCACCACCCCCTTTTGTACCGCTTTGTTCGCCATAAGTTGGCAGGGTATGCTCGGGCGTGAGTCCCTTGCTCACTTTGCCACTGGATTCGAGCAAGCCTGGCTGAAGACGGCTGAAATGCCAGAAACCGGTCCTAGGAAGCTTGTATCTGGAGCGGAGACACACGCAAGCAGCAGGTTAACAGCAGCAGCATGTGCGCACTTCTCTTCTGCTGCATTGTTTTCCTGCCCCGAGGAAAGGGATGGCTTACTTCATTTATCTACAGTAGATGCAGCTTTATTTTGCATACGTTATGCCACTTGATTGGTAAAAGAAATAAATGAAATACCGCTATTCCAAATATTGGCAGGTGTCGCTGTGACGTTAAATGGGAGCTGTGTTGATGTGTCTGACTGTTTTTGTATCAATACATCTGTTTCCCATTCCATGTTTGCATTGAGTAAAAGACAGCCTGTTTCTGTTTACCAATCTATGTACAAGCATTTGTAATGCAATAGGTCTCGCAATTACACGAGTTTAAGCTATTGGTATTGTAAATGACAATGCCTTTTATTTATGTTTTAAAAACGAATCAAAAATAAAAGGCATTGTTATTTGTAATGTTAATAGCTCAAACTCGTGTAAATGCGAGACCTAGTGCATTGTAAATTGTTGTTTTGTAAAAGCGCCCCATACTGCTCTTTCACTTTAATGGCGACTCACCCCTTTCTTTAGACACGGCTCGTCTAAGAAAAGGGGCCCGGCCAACATTAAAGTTAATGCGCTGCATGGGCGTTTTTACAAACAGGCATTTGCAATGCAATAGGTGTCGCATTTACGAAACTCTGGTAAATACGAGACCTATTGCATTGCAAATGCTAGTTTCAATTTACCATGAGCAATATCGACCTTTTTAAAACAAACTCTTTTCCATGTGCACCTTTTGCATTTTCGTGCTAAAGCAATACATATATTTTTGATAAAACAAAGAGGGTGGCACATAACTCAGCAGGCCACAGGTTGGTCATTTAGACTCAAATGTGCAAATGGCAGGTCAATACACATGTCCAGCGCTTACAAATCCAAGGGCGTGAACACACATCTTTCTCTGGGTTGGGGCAATGCACCAGTGAGAAAAGACCAGGTAGAATGTACTACTTTTCTCAGTTCTCCCATTATAATCGAAATAATGTTGATAACTATGCAGTGTAAGCATCTTGTAGAGTTAAGCACCTAAAGGAAATAGGCCCCAGAGCTGTGAACACTTCACAACTAATGTGCTTGCACCATTTGCTTTGTGGAAAGATCGAGCTGTAAGAAATAAGACTAGAATCAGTTCCTATTGTAAACATTTTGTTACATTGAGCAGAAAAAATGAGAAGACCGAATGCACTCAACTATACCTGGAACAAGAAGCCAGGTGCTTTGAAATTCCGTTTAACTGTATCCACTCTTCAAACACCCGCCATGGGGCCCCCTGAGGAACTAAAAACTGAGACACCTTGTCCCAGACCCACCTGGACACCCAGGGAGCTGTCAATGGCGCCTGTGCCAAACAACCTATCAGCGCGGGGTAGAGGCTTTGCATTAACTGCGCATGCGCTCAAGACTGACACTGGTGAAGATTGCATATGCTTAACAACTGCGCATGCGCTGAGGATAGACAGCGATTGCATAATGATTAACAACTGCGCATGCGCGGAGGACTGATCACAGCTGGCGATTGCTAGTGATTAACAACTGCGCATGCGCGGTGTTCTTCTATTTCGTTCCCACTGCGCAGCCCCCGAGCGAGGGTTACTGAGGGTCTTTTGGATGAACCACCTGAGCATGCGCTGAGGACAGACAGCACTGCGAGTGCGGGTTGAAGATTGTCTTTTGATTAACAACTGCGCAGAGTATTGACACTACGATCCCACTGCGCAGCACCCGATGGAGGGTTACTGAGGGTCTGTTGGGTGAACCACTGCGCATGCGCGGGGGACAGACGGGACACTCGGGCCTTATATCAACAGCTGAGCATGCGCGGAGGACAGACAGAGCTCTCGGGCCCTATATCACCACCTGAGCATGCGCTGAGGACAGACAGCACTGCGAGTTGAAGATTGTCTTTTGATTAACAACTGCGCATGCGCAGAGTATTGACACTACGATCCCACTGCGCAGCACCCGATGGAGGGTTACTGAGGGTCTGTTGGGTGAACCACTGCGCATGCGCGGGGAACAGATGGCACACTCGGGCCTTATATCAACAGCTGAGCATGCGCGGAGGACAGACAGCGGTCTCGGGCCCTATATCACCAGCTGAGCATGCGCTGAGGACAGACACTGCCCCCTGTACCGGGGCACGAGAAGTCATCGAATGAAGTGCATTGGAAGAAATAAATATCAGAAATTTCTATATTTTGAACAATGAGAACCTCTAAACAAATTTTGAAAATAATGGGAAACAACTGAAATGAAAGGTCACTAACATATTTATTTATTTATTTATTTATGCGATTTTCTATAGCGCAAACTTTACCCGAAGGTGTCAGAGCGCTTTACATAAGCACCAGTTGAAAAACATAAGGACTTAGGATTACATGCGTTACAAAAAGGTTACACACGGAAAAAATTGCAAATGTACAAGATGTAAAGTCACACAAGGAGGAGATACAAGTGGATATACTCTAAGAGTCACATAAGAATGGTAGATAGTATAAAGGTCTACAGCATGTACTAGTGAATAGAGTTATCTCTATATACAGAGGGAAGGGATACGAATGGATATACTCTAAGAGTCACATAGAAATGGAAGAGAGCACAACAGTCTACTGCATATACTAGTGATTAGAGTTATCCCTATATATATATATGTATACACACATAGTAGAATTTCTTAGGCAGAGGTCCCTTAAGTGGGGTCGTAGGGGGGCATGTGGTCACAACACCAAGGGAGGGTGGGAGGGAATCAGGGTAAGGAGAGAAGGCAAGGCAGAAAAGGGAAGAAACATTTGAGGAACATCGAGGGGGAAACGAGGGAAAAGGTTAAAAGACGAAGGAATGGAAAGGAAAGACGGCCGAGAACAGCAGCAAAATGGCGGGCAGGACAGAAGGGAAATTAAAGAAATCCATGAGAGTCTGTGGTCCACAAATTCAGTGCCCCAAGTGTTTCCCGTACCGGGGTCTGTAATTATGGCCATCCGACTCTCCGATGCGTCTAATAGGAGTGCCCCTGGCCATTTTGAAGTCAGAATGCTCTTCGTGCGTACAGACTTGCTGACGGGGCGATGGCCAGAGCGATTAGTTTTTTCCAAGGGGTTCCCCATTGTGCTCTCATGGGTGTCTGTGCTCCGCTTAGTCAAATTGGGG